>NC_064250.1:34439943-35639943 GCF_003254725.2 Canis lupus dingo
TATTGCTTTGTATTTCTCACTTTATCTGTCAGTGTTTGTCTTGTATATAGGTGTTATGATGTTTAGAACACATATATTTATAATGTTCTATTATCCTAGGTGAATTGAACCCTTTTATCATTATATAATGACCTTCTTGTCACTTGTAACAGTTTTTACATCTACTTTGTCTAAGTATAACTGCCCCTGTTCTCTTTTAGTTATCATTTACATGGCTGATAACTTGAATTACACACCAAAACTTTACTTTTACTTCTCCCCCCAACACACTTTGTTATTGATGTCACAATTTAATTTTTTTTTATTTTTTTTTATGATAGTCACAAAGAGAGAGAGAGAGGCAGAGACACAGGCAGAGGGAGAAGCAGGCTCCATGCACCAGGAGCCCGACGTGGGACTCGGTCCTGGGTCTCCAGGATCGCGCCCTGGGCCAAAGGCAGGTGCTAAACCGCTGCGCCACCCAGGGATCCCACAATTTAATTTTTTTATATTGTATATCCATTAACACATTTTTATAATTATAGTTATTAATGCTTTTGTCTTTTAACTTTATATTGGAATTAAAACTGATTTACCCATCATCATTACAATTTACATTATCTTGTATTTGTCTTATATTTACCTTTACTAGAAAGTTTTGAACTTTTGCATGCTTTCATATTGCTGTTTAGCATTCTTTCATTTCAACTTGAAGAACTCTCTTCAGCATTTCTTATAAGGTAGATTTAATGGTGATAAACTCCCTTAGCTTTTGTCTGAGAAATTTTTTATTTCTCATTTTTAAGGGACAGTTTTGCCAGTTATAGCACTCTTGGTTGGCAGTTATTTTTCTTTTAGCACTTTGTATATACCACCCCATTCTCTTCTGGCCTGCAAAGTTTCTGCTGAGAAAACTACTGATGGCCTCATGGGGGTTCCCTTATATGTGATAAATTGCTATTCTCTTGATCTTTCCAAGCTTCTCTCTTTGAGGGTAGATTTTAGGTCTTCTCACCACCCACACAAAAATTATGCACCTAATCAGTATGACTTTTTCTAAATTCAAAGGGACAAGATAAATTAGAATGTACTTTTCTTCGGATAGAGCCCTGCCCTTCAATCTCTCTTGCCCATCTTTCCAAACAGCATTCATCAACTTCTTTCACTCATTTCTAAGGTATATGTCAGTATAATGTCTTTATTAAATAACTGCCTCACAAAATTTTAAAAATATTCTATTTGATTTTTGAAAATTTGATTATAATGTCTCTAGGTTTGGATTTTTTTGAATTTGTCATATTTAGATTTTGCAGGGCTTCCTGGATATGGATGGCCATTTCCTTCCCAACATGTGGGAAGTTTTCAGCCATTACTTCTTTGAATAAGATTTCTGACCCTTTTCTCTCTCTTCCTTCTGGAACTCTTATAATGCATATATTGATCTATTTTATGAGGTTCCATGTGTTCCTTAAGATTTCTTCAGTATTTTTCATTCTTTTTTCTCTTTATTGTTCTGATTGGATAATTTCCAATGACTGGTCTTCAAATTTTCTGACCCTTTCTTCTTCCTGATTTAGTGTGTTATTGAACTTCTCTAGCAAATTCTTCATTTTAGTTATTATATTCTTTAGCTCCATGATTCCTGTTTGGTATTTTTTAAGTAATATTGCTTATCTCTGTTAGAGTTGCCACTTTATTCATGTATTGCTCTTCTGATCTGGTAATCCATCTTTATAAAAATTATTTTTAATTTTCTATTGAGTAAATCTTATATCTCCATTTCATTAGAGTCAATTTCTACAGATTTATCTGGTAATTTTGTTTGGTACATATTTCCTTATTTCTTTATTTTCCTTGACTCTTCATGTTGGTTTCTGTGCATTAGACACAATAGCCATCTCTCTCAGTCTTCACAGACTCTATGAGGGTATCCTAAGTATTCATAACACCATGCCAAAGCTGCTGCTGCTTCCTACCCAGGTTAAAAGGCCTAAAAACAGGGTAGATATTGTCAGGCTAGATCCCTCACTCAAATATTTATACCAAAATATGGAGTCCTTGGTTTATTCTCTAGCACAATAATGGTCAGTGATTAATTCATATTTTAAGACTTTTACACCTGAGTGGACATTTTGAGTCTACCTAAATGATTTCTCCCCACTTCACAATTCCATTTGGAAACTTAACTAGTTCCTGCTCCCCATTATTGACATGTTTGTCCAGTGTCCAACACCAAGAAACTGTCCTTGTAATGAACAGACTCTGAGCATTATAAACTTTCAGAGTTTCTCTTATCTCCTAAACTTCTCAGCTCAATCTTATGCCATCATCACTCTTTCTTCCCATAATGCAGCTCCCTTCTCTAATCATCAAATGTTATATTCTCAATCTCAACTCTTGCCCTACTGGTCTCTTTTCAATTCTCCATTTTCTAGGCACTATCAAATCTTGTGCCTTTACCCCCAACCTCCTAACATGTTAGACCTACTGGAGTCATCTTCAGCCATCCAGACATAGGTCATTTTCACTTTCTTATTGATGTCAACACTGATTCTCTTCAGCCATAGCCTAAGCTTATCCCTCTGTGATCCCAAAAGACTTTGATCCTAACCGTGGTACTCATTTATCTATATAAATGACAGATAGACACCAAAAGACATAAATCAGTGCCCTGTACCTAGCAGTTCTTCAGATATAAATGGTAAATTTATTTGTTTTTTCTCATGTATTTAGAAGATGACCTAGGAACATTACTGTGTTTGAGTGAACTATGTTCAGCACTTAACCTGCTAAGTGGCTTGGGCAAATTATCATAGATTTATTGCTTCATCTGTAAAATGGTATTATTTACCTACTTCAGAGATTATTGTGAAAATGAGATAAAATGATGAATGCAAAGTATTTAACATATTAGTGCTCAAAACATTTTCATTATTCAAAACATTTACCAGAGTGACTGGCACACAATAGGCACTCATATTTTATTTATATCTAAAATTAGTCAATGTTTAATTACCATTTAAGACAGTGACTATATTTTCATATTCCTCACAATGATTAGAGCAGCCACTTATACCAGTTAGGTCTTCAATTAATTTTATTTAAGTATATTAATCAGAAAATATCTTTGTCACCTTGGGGTATGGAAGAATTTCTAAAACAAGTTGAAAAAATGGTGATAATAAGAGAAAAAGATGAACTATATTAAGAGCTTCTGTTTATCAAAAGTTACCCTAACGAGTAAAAATAAGCCACAAACTGGATGTGATATCCTCAATAAATATAACTGAAAATGGATTAACATTCAGAATTTACTAAAAAAGAAAATACTCCTACAAATTACTAAGTATAATATAGATAACCCAGTATTAAAAAATGGAATTTTTTTTAAAACTCTTCAAAATTCATGAAGAGGCAATTCACAAAGAAAAAGCCAAGAATAGGGATCCCTGGGTGGCGCAGCGGTTTGGCGCCTGCCTTTGGCCCAGGGCACGATCCTGGAGACCCAGGATCGAATCCCACATCGGGCTCCCGGGGCATGGAGCCTGCTTCTCCCTCTGCCTGTGTCTCTGCCTCTCTCTCTCTCTCTGTGACTATCATAAATAAATAAAAATTAAAAAAAAAAAAAAGAAAAAGCCAAGAATGGCCAGAAACATAACCTACTTAACTCAATGGTAATCAGGAATAAGTGAAGTAAAACTACAATGAGATAGTATTTTATACCCATTATATGGATATAAAATTTTTTAAATCTGACAATATTAAAGTGAAAATATGGAAAAATGGAAACTCAAATGTACTTCTAGAAATTGAGTAACTACTTTAAAAAATAACTTGGTACTATACAATAGCAAAATGAATGGATATAGCTGTTCCCTCTGGGGAGCCAGGAGGATAGGCTTGGGGAGGTACAAACAGATAGCTTCAATTATATTGTCATTGGTTCTACACCACAAGTCATGTAGTGAGATCATGGATGTTTATTACTTTTTTAAACTTATGTGATTGTATAAATTGTTTTGAATATATCAAATACTACATAATGAGAGATTTTGAAAATGAAAGATTTGGGGAGGATAGTTGAGATTTTGTATTTTTATTTTTTATAATCCAAAATAAAATAAGAATTACAAAATTTCACTCATGATCAAAAACATCTTTGTTTTTGTGTCTCTGCCTCTCTGTGTGTGTGTGTGTGTGTGTGTGACTATCATAAATAAATTAAAAAAAAAAAAACATCTTTGTCTTCCTTGATGCCATCATAGCACTTAGACATTTAACTCAATTATGGCTTATTGCAACTTGTAATTGTCTATTTATATGTTTAAATCTTCCCTACTCCAATGTGTGTTCTTTATAAACAGGAGCCGAGTTTTAGTCATGATCAGCACACATCACTTAAGACTTTCACATGGTTAAGAAAGTCTCAAGAAATACTGATTACTAGGTTAGTTGGGTGACTAGTTTTTTTTTATTTTTTTAAATTTATTTATGATAGTCATACAGAGAGAGAGAGAGGCAGAGACACAGGCAGAGGGAGAAGCAGGCTCCATGCACCAAGAGCCCAATGTGGGATTCGATCCCGGGTCTCCAGGATCGCGCCCTGGGCCAAAGGCAGGCGCCAAACCGCTGCGCCACCCAGGGATCCCCTGGTGACTAGTTGATTGAAAAAAAATCAACTAGTTCAAAGTTTCCCTCACCCCAGCTATTTTATATTGGGATCAAATTGAATCCTGTTGGCCAAGTAGATTGTCCAAGTTGACACAAATAGATTGTGGTAGAACACACATCAATGTTCTGCTTCTTGTCTTTGTCCTTATTATGTAGAATACGGATTCTTCTATGTAAGTTTGAGATATATGCATGCATGCAAAGTAGGGTGGTGTACCTATATTCTTTGGGCTAACTTTTTAAAAAATATGTTGATAGTAAGAATAATTCTTAATATGATGATGTTAATTTGAGGCAGTGATGAGCCACGAACATTGGTAATTTCCCAAAACATATAGCCTAGAGGTTTGTTTGTTCCTTTAAATAATTTATAAACTCGAAAAGCCTTTATAAAAATAATCCTTCCTACCAAATACTTTTTTTTGATATGTTACTGTTGAATTTTAGATATGTACGTCAATATTTAATGTCTGGGGATTTTTATATAGTATATTTATATATCTCCTTATAAAATATATTTATTCTAAAGTGAAAATGGACCTATCTATTGGAAAAGACACTCATTACATGTTGCATAGGATTTATCTTCTATACTGGTATTTTTATTACACATGAATTTTAGGTACCTGTGTGAGCAAGTGCTGACATGCTTTAAAAGGATTTCCTCTGTTCCATTTTCCCATAATTAGTGTACTGTATGGCCTCAACAAAGGAGAAAGTTGGACAGAAAGGAATTATTTTAGATTCTTTCATGGATTGTCAGATGATTGGAGTTTGCAAAATAGTTTTGGCTTCTACCCTAACTCCTATAAATAAATGCTGTATTTCTGGTTATACCTATCTTGTTAATTCTCTGGCTATGAATCTAATAGAATTCCAAGATTTCAATTGACTTACCTAATACATAGTCACCAAACCCAATGGTAGTTAAGGAGATAAATGCAAAATACAGTTCTTCCTTATAAGTCCAGCCCTTTGTATGCATGAAAAGTAACGATAGTAGCAGAATGAAAATGACAAGTCCAGTTACCAAGGAAAAAAAAGTGTGTAAATTTTAATTTTTCTCTTAAAAAAGAAGAAAAATAAGAAAAGAAAGAAGGAAGGAAGAGTGAGAGGGACAAGGAGAGGAGGGGAAGTGAGGGAGGAAGAAAAGAGGAAGGAAGGAGAAAGAAAGGAAGGGAAGAATGAAGCAAAGAAGGAGAAAGGGAGTAGGGAGCAAAGGAAAGGAGGGTGAGAAATGTTAAAAGCAACCCAACATTAGTCAGACAACTATTGAGGACTAAATCACCATTTGCACCTTACAGATCCTTTCCTTGCTTGGTGTATTCTACTGTACTCTGATTCACAGACTTCCTTTGCATCTAGGAGTGTTTCCCAGCTCAGTCAATTGAATCATCTTCCTTGTAAATCTCTGTTACTTATCCTTTAATTCAGTTTTATCTCTTCATGCATTTTGTTGCACTTCACATTGTCTTCATGTAAAACAATCCCTTCCTTCCTGCCCTCCCTATGTCTCAGACTATAATATTATTTTGCCTTGTGACTGGCTCCCTCCCTCCTCCAGCTCTGGGTCCCATTGGCTGTGCAAAAAGATAGGATGAGCAATCACTATTTGGACATTAACTTTTTGAGGTAAAGAAACTGATCATATTTTGTTAAGAGATTTCCCACCACCTCAAATTATAAGCCAAAGTAAATGAATTTTCCAATCTGAAAATTGGATATTTCCATTTACAATTCTGTATCATATTAATTAATTAAATTCTTATGATATAATTCAAATTCATCCAGTAAGTACTTATTGTTTTCTATTAGTATTATGAGAGATACTCAAGATACAAAGTAAAACAAAGACAGTTTGTCCACACAGAGATTATAGTTTTGTGGGAGAAAGGGAGAAGAGACAGATAAGTAAACTAACATTAGAAATAACATGTTTTAGGGATCCCTGGGTGGCGCAGCAGTTTGGCGCCTGCCTTTGACCCAGAGCGTGATCCTGGAGACCCGGGATCAAATCCCATGTCGGGCTCCCGGTGCATGGAGCCTGCTTCTCCCTCTGCCTGTCTCTGCTTCTCTCTCTCTCTCTCTCTCTCTGTGTGTGTGACTATCATAAATAAATTTAAAAATTTTAAAAAAAGAAATAACATGTTTTAAACTTTTACTCTTAGAGTACCTCATATAGGACAGACACTGCTAAAGGCTATACATATTTTTTGATTTAGTATTGTAAAGGAATGTCTTGTCAACATTGTCTTAAATTTTAGTGTTTATATAATATGCTTATTGCAATGATCACATTGCATTGTAAGATTTACAGTACTTTCTAAATTTGTTGGAATATGGAGCTGTTGTAATAAAATTCTTCTATGTCTTTTTTCTCTGAACTTTGAAAACAGAGAGTCATTATTCAACTTTAGAATTAATCAGGCCTATATAATGAACCCATAGAAAAGGGCAGAATTAGAGGAAAGTGAAAGAAATAGCAAACTTTTAGTATACATTTGAGACTGCTAAGGAGCCTTGAGAACAAGAAGAGGTTAATAGTCAAAATTTCACTTTCTGGGGCACTCAGATGGCTCAGCAGTTGAGTGTCTGCCTTTGGCTCAGTTTGTGATCCCAGGGTCCTGGGATCAAGTCCTGCATCAGGCTCCCAGCAGGGAGCCTGCTTCTCCCTCTGCCTATGTCTCTGCCTCTCTCTCTCTCTGTCTCTCATGAATAAATAAATCTTTCTTAAAATTTCTCATTTTCTAAGGTAACTACTGTTAATAGCTCCTTTTATTTAACTTTGTATAATAGTAGCAAACTCAGAGTATGCTATGTCACTGATAAAATGGTATTTGGGTCATGCTATTATATGATGCACTTGAGTTACTCCATCTGATGAGTTTCTTTAGACATATCTCTAAGCATATAAATAAAGTACATCCTTGGCCTCACATAGGCTCTGGAAGGCAACATCTAAGATACCTTGAGTTTCTGAAACAACCAAATTTTGATACCAGACATAATTACAAGTGTCTGTAACATTCCCCCATTTTCATGGGGAAAAAAATGGATAAAATCTGTGCAGGTGCTATATGATCTCCTTGCTTGAAGGGGAAAGAAATTTCTCTGGTTGAATTATTTCACAGAGAATTTTTGGTCCCTAAGGAATGCTCAAAGCTCTTGCCTTTCTTCTATTCATCCCCAAGAAAGAATTGCTAGTAGGAATGGGTCAAGAATAAGAGTATTCACTGACCACTACTGTAGACTAATTAGCCAAATAATCTCCCAGGAGTTTCTTTCTCTGGACTTCCCTTCCTTGGGACTAGGGAAGTAACACCTAGCTAGGACCCACTCTTACTCAGCACTGCTCTGTTTTGAGAAGACCTGGAGCAGCTGGCTTAGAGCAGGGCTGTTTAGACATCAAGCAGACCTTTTAATTATCACTCTCAAGCCAGTGGGTATGAGTCCAGAGAAGAAGGGAAAGGAGCATCCTGCCTCACTTGTCCACTTCAACTAGATTAGTTATGACTTAAAGGGTTGTTGCTAAGGTGCAGCCTGGGTCCCAGGAATACCTGAAACAGACCCTCCTGGCAATAAGAGCGAGCATTTTCCTATCCTTGTCCTCTCTATCTACCTCTTTCTGGGACACCTATAGCACCAGGAATGGACTATCCACCCACATCATCTCTCTTTCTATCGCATTTTGCCCAACTTAACACAAATAGCCTACCAGTTTTCCCAACAGCTCTTCCAATAATATACTTTTGTAATCTATAGCCTTAAATAATTTCTTGCCCTTACCAGAATTGAGGGAAGGATTATGGGGCAAGAGAGCTCAGAACCTATAATTAGAAGAACTGAATGCAAGATGATAACCTCCTGGAGGAAATCTACATATTAGGTTTTACTGTACTTAGCTCATAAAGTGATTCAGGATATCAAAGAAAGAAAACCATGGTTGTAAATAAATGCATATAAATCTACATACATACTTTAATCATATAGTATTCTACAAGTGTTCTTTGATGTAATACTTCTGTTTTCTGAAGAAGAAAAATAAAGCACTGTAGTTATTTTGGTAGGAATACCCTTTTCTTGATCTAGGAATTCCATAAAAATAGGGCCAGGGGAAGCATACCGAATACATACACACACACATGTACGTACATATATATGCAGATTCCTTTAGTATATATTTAACTTTTTAGTTAGATAATTTTTAGTATATATTTGACAGGAATTTATTAAATGTGTGTATTTTTTCAATGTAAGGTTATGAATCTAAGCACATATAAGAAAACCAAAAAAAAAAAAAATTAGTAAAGTTTACCTCTTTCATTCCCATATTCTGAAGATATTTCCTAAGTCTGGAAAATTGTTGTGATATTCCACTATTCACAAATTTCAGGAATGTAATAGAGGATTCTCCAATAAAGCATAGAAGACACAAAATATCTGACCCATAGGATTTATGGGAGCAATTGACCCCCAGCATTATGGTTGATAAAAGACAAATTTATCATCTGCCCAATACTACTCTTCCTTGAAACATGTACTTTTTGATGTTTTGTTTTTAATGTGTTGTTGTGACATATAACTTTTAAAAATATTATCCAGTCATTTTACATCCAGGAATTTCTCCTAATAAAATGATCAGAAAAGTATATAAGAATATCATTAAAGCATTATTTGAGTGAATAATTGGAACTAACATAAATAACTAACATTAGAAGGGATATGCTGAGTAAAATGGCCCAATAAAATACTTAGCAGTTTTTAAGAATTACATTGTGGAGGTATATTCAATGAGATGGGAAATTAATCATATATTGCTGGAAAAAAAAATTTTTTTGTGGATTCTGCCATAACTCTTTATAACACCTATTTATAGGATAACAAAAAGAAAAATGGAGAGATTTGCTATTTGCATATAGTCGAGATTGAGTAAGTCAATCTTGCCCCTGAATCTAATTTTAACCTATACATGTTGATATTTGGGTGCCTCATGTAAAGCACAAGATTTAACAAAATTTGGGGGATCCCTGGGTGGCTCAGCACTTTGGCACCTGCCTTTGGCCCAGGGCGTGATCTTGGAGTCCCGGGATTGAGTCCCACATCAGGTTTCCTGCATGGAGCCTGCTTCTCCCTCTGCCTGTGTCTCTGCCTCTCTCTCTCTCTCTGTCTCTGTCTCTCTCTCTCTCTGTCTCTCATGAATAAACAAATAAAATCTCAAAAAAAAAAAAAGATTTAACAAAATTTCATTTTACAAAATTGTGGATTTGGGGTTGTTTTGTGAAACATGTGCACACACACACACACACACACAGTTGACAATTTTATCCCTACTATGCCCATGGTTCTTAAAATTTCCATTTTTATTTTCAGTGATATAAAAGAATAGAAATGCAGTATAACACACACACATACACACACACACACACACACACACACACAGGCGGGGGGGGGGGGGGCGGTAAGAATGCCTTACCAAAGTTTCACAATTTTTTGTAGAGTTCTCACAAAAGCTCCCTTGGTTGCCCATGGTGATATTTTAAACACCCAAGCAATGCTAAAGTCATTTGCAATGTGAGGCTTTCATGCCCATTTAAAGTCATTCTTGAACTCATATAAATTCATGATTTGCCTTAACTCACATTTGTTTAAAAGAATGTGCTTCAAGAATAGAGGCAAAGTAGGCTTATTGACTATTTACAGAACTACAAAGTGAGGACTGCCTCCATTTTTCAGGCCAGCTGGTACTTTGATTCTGTCTCAACAAGATGAAAATATCAGAATATCAAATGATAGAGTTTCCATCTCTAGATAGATAAACTACCTTAAGAGTGGTTTCACCTCTCTTAACTCCCTGTTACACAGAACCAATAAATGCAGTTGGACTGCCTGAAGTTAAAATTATTCATCTATTGTGGCCCAGAACTGGAGTGGCTTAGGAATCAGATGACAAAATTCATGACCACTGTTACAAACAGTCTATGATGGTCCGTACGTGAGTTGTGTCTTTCTACAATGTCAGCTTCATTCAGTCATAAAGCAAGTGTTGATGTAATAGTAAAGCAGGTTCAGGATTCCAAATCCAACGACATTTCACTCCACATTTAACTTAGCTTCCTGTGCATCACACATAGCAAAGCATAATACAAGGTCACAACAAACAAGATACAACAAGGGGTAAGAAATTTTTGAACCAAAAGCAGAGTCAGTGCAGGAGTGAATGGGTGAGATGAGGAATCGGTCCAACCTGGGTCAGCTCTTTGAACAGGCTGCTTATTATGTTCAAGCCCTAGAGGATCTCTGTCATGTCCAGAGATCAGTCAGACAGAGCCGTAGTCGGCAGTTGCCTTTCTGATGCAGTTAGACATGGAAGGGTCAGCGTCTGGAGAGTCTGACAGTTTGCTGCAAAAGTTATCCCTTTTGAAAGCTGCTTAATCAGTCTTGGGCCTTTGCAGGCCTCTTCTAATTCTGCTGGTTTTCAGTCCTGGGTATCAGCAGCCTGTGCTGGTTTCAGCAATAACTAATCTTAGCAGCAGTGCCTTTGGCTGCTTATGGCCCTTTTTGGCATGAGTGATTCCATCTTGCCTCTACGTCCACCAATCACCTGGACTTCTGTGAACACTACCAAGCCACAGGCCAAAGGAGGTGATCATTCAGACCCCTGTTGTTATTATCCTCAGGGCTGAAACCATGGGTCATGATGACTTCCAATCCCAACAGTTGGACCTCATGTGGGCCCCTAAAAGTCCAAGATTCTCTCAATTGTTTTATTGAAATATAATAAGCAAGTGAGAATGGTTTTTAAACAGATATTGTTCAACAGAATTTGCAGGCATCACATTCTCCATACGTGTGAATATGTATCCTATTTTTAGTGAAGGAAATATATCTGAGCATGCCAAACTGAGAATAACAGTCACAACCTATTAACCATCTTTGTCTCAAGAGAAGAAAATTTCCACAGCAGTGCCAGAGGCCTCTGGCAGTCTAAACTGGTATTTCCCAGGAATCTCCTGAGGGTCTTTGGTAATGGCTCTCTTAAGTTACGTTGATTCTTTTTCTAAAACCCAATCACTCTTAGTTGAAATTAAAATATCATAGAATTGTCTAAAATTC
Organism: Canis lupus dingo; assembly: GCF_003254725.2. Taxonomy (NCBI): domain Eukaryota; kingdom Metazoa; phylum Chordata; class Mammalia; order Carnivora; family Canidae; genus Canis; species Canis lupus. The sequence continues at coordinate 34,451,707 of NC_064250.1, forward strand.
AGCAGAAACCTATGGTAACTTTTTGTATTAAAATCACAAAATTCTCTAGCCAAGTTCTAGCTGAATTCCAGAGAAACTTGTAGACATCTTGGTTCTTCAGGAGTTCCGGAAAGTCTGACCAGTCCTTGCTTTGTTACTTATCTCACTAGTATGTTGGAAGACTAAATGGAAATTCCATTGCCAAGACCACCCACTAAAGAGAAAAGGCACATCGAATCTGTTGTGGAAGACAAAAATGATCTAAAAGCACAAATAAAGGGAAAACTGCATGTATTGGTGAAATGTCATCTTAAAAATAAAAGCAGGTTCTGAATTTGCAGGTTGAAGGGGTTGTGACTTATGTAGACAAAGTTCCATGCTATACTAATTTAAATACTTGGCATTCTAATTTAAAAAATAAAACTAAATTAAACTAAAAATAGTCTTTCTCTGATTAACCTATTTCACTTCGCAAATGACCTATTTTATTTCACTTCACTCTAGTTCCACACCCATTGTTGATGGCTGAGTAATATTCCATTGTGTATATATATATATATATATATATGCATATATATTATGTATCAATATATATATTACGTCTTTTTTACCCATTCATCTGTCAATGGACATCTGAGCTCTTTTCATAGTTGGCTATTGTGGACATTGCTGCTATAAACATTGGGGTGCTGGTGCCCCTTCAGATCACTACATTTGTATCTTTGGGGTAAATACTCAGTTGTGCAATTGCTGGATTGTAGGATAGCTCTATTTTTAACTTTCTGGAGAACCTCCATACTGTTTTCCAGAGTGGCTGTATCAGCTTACATTCCCACCAATTGTTCCTATTTTTAATCATATTCTAATTTCTAATTGGATGCTGGCCATTGTATATGAAAATTTGTAAAGACTCTGGATGTTGTTTTCTTCCTTAAAAAAAGAGGGCTTGGGGTTTTAGTTGGCAGTCAGATGGAATACCAGCAGATCACTTTAATCCTGGTGAGAGTTAATTTTATCCTTTGTTAGAGCTTGCTGTATTTTCAGTTTTACTTCTAGGATGCGGTGTTTCTGGGATCTCAACAGAGAACTCAGGGTATTTACAAATCCCCTCTAACCTGGTGAGGCTTGAACTCTAATTTCCATCTCCTCAGCAACTGATGGCTGCTAAAGTCTCTACTCTTTAGAATCACAGATGCTGCTTTCATTTGTTTTTCTGAGGTCTCACTCTACACGTGGATGACTAAGGAGTCAGACAACAGCCCGAGAGGAATTCATGGCAGATTTGGCATTTATGGGTTCTCACTTTGAGGATTCCTCCTCTCTGGGATTTTCTTTTCAAATTGCAACCAGTGTTAGAACTCCACGTTCTGACTTGTTACTCCAACTTCGTAAAGCTTCAGCTTTATGCTAGGACTTCAGTGCTTCTCACCAAGTTAACTGGAAAGTCACTCACAGACCAAAAGATGAGGAAATGTGGAACTTGGCTCATGTGCTTGCTTTAAATGGTCCTTCCCTTTATGGATCCTACCTTCTTTGCTTATACTCCTGTGCGTTTTCAGTTGTTTTGTTTTTTGTTTGTTTGTTTTGCCTTATAATTGTTGTCAATGGAAGTGTTAGTCCAATGCTAGTTACCTCTTCCCTGACTCTCAGTATCTTTCAGAGTTCCTATGCCCTTGCTGCATCTGCTCTGTAATTATTCCTCTTGCCTGTACCTATCTTATCCCTTTGCCTTCTCTTACTGTTTCCCATCACTGGAAGGGCTTATCTCTTTTCCCTCTCTCTTCAGATGACACTAAACTATTGCTATTATTTATGCAAGTTTAGGTAAAACACACAGGAAGGCATTCTGTAAAATCTTCTATCTATAGTTGTCTTTTTTAAAAAAAGATTTTATTTATTCATGAGAGACATAGAGAGAGAGAGAGAGGCAGAGACCTAGGCAGAGGGAGAAGCAGGCTCCATGCAGGGAGCCCAATGTGGAGACTTAATCCCAGGACCCCAGGATTATGCCCCAAGCCGAAGGCAGGCACTTAACTGCTGAGCCACCGAGCCGTCCCTATCTATAGCTGTCTTTCACCCAACTGGCAAATTTATAACTCTCAAAACAAAATCTCTTTATCTCTTACCTGCAAAAAGATTTCAAGTTCTTCTGGAGTTATGTCGGCATGTACTCATTAAAGCTTCTCTGGCCTCTGAAAAAGCAATCTTTCAACTCCTCCTGAATGTCTGTTTCCAAAGCTTGAAATATCTTCACTCCCATCAAGTGGTAGCCCACAAAAGCAATCAATTGTACGTATCTATAGACTGGAAAGCAACCATCCCTGTTAGATAAGTAAAGAAACGTGGAACAAGAGGCATAGGAGGCTAGATGGCTTGTCTCCTCCCCAAAACTAAAAACAAATAAGAAAGGTCTCTTCCCCATAAACAAACAAACAAACAAAAATCTTATATTTAAACAAATACACAGAAGTAAACAATCCCAAAATATTCACACAAGACAAAATGAAATTTGAACTCCAATTATATCCTGACAAAAAGTATCCCAGTCTGTGAAAATATAGGAGTGGTGGAATTTGTTTCTGGGGAATGTCAGTCAACTTAAGAGTAGAAGAGGGAACTTTGTTCAAATACCACTGTTTAATCACTCATATGCTGCATTTAAAGGCAGATGAATCCAGGATAGCTTATTTTTGGTAAATATTTCTATAAGTTCAAAAACATGCGTTATTAGTTTGCCCAATCCAGATGAATTTGGATGGATTTTCTACCCTGAGGTCTTTTTCTAATCCTCATTTCTTATTCTTCTCCATGCTGCTCAGCATGAAGGAATAAAAACTATCTATTGAGTAGAAAAACAGCCATTATCTTGATGAGACCTGATTCTAATATGAGACCTAACAATAGAGCCAAATGATTGTCCTGATTCTCAGAGGAATTCTTCAGAGATAGCCTTGATTTTTATGCAGCTATTCCCATCAGATCAAACCAACTGCTTCCATCAGAAACTGAATGAGATTTTTAAAAAATGAAAAGAAATTGAATCAGATCTCTATACTACAAGCCCTTGGCACTGTGGAATAACTTTCTCATTATTTGATTTACAAGGTAAGAAAAATGTATTTTGGAAGTACCATAGAATAATTAGAAACATTTTCTCAAATATATATATATATATATTCAAATCAATATACCAGTTGGAATATATACTTTGAAATACCAAATGCACTAATATAGAAATGATAGATACTCTTCAAAAGACCATAAGTTTAATCTCCCTATTTGCAGATATTTCAACTTACATTAAAATAATAAAAGTGGTAACATGTTTTTCTAGGTTCATGGTATATTATTTGCTAGTCTATGTCCAAAGAATAGTATTAGACTTCAAGAAGAAAAGAGACTCAAGTAAAATAGGATTTATCAGATCCAATTTTATTTTTATTGTACTCTATGAATAAGGAAAAAAGAAAAAATTCTTAGATTCATTGTAAGAGTATAAAAAAGGAACATGCACCCAGTGATTTGTCAAGAAACATTATGCTATTAGGAGAAAATAACCTGCTGGGAAGTCTTTACCCAAGACTAGACTGTAACTTACCAGGATAAGCTTCCACTCAAATAGAACATCTCTAAGCAGTCCTAGCTTTAAATAGATTCTTTTTCCTTATCTGCATGTTTCATGGTGTGCTTAGGCAATACTCCTTCAGCATCTGAGTGGTAATGTAGAACCCTTCTATGTGATCTCATATCAACACCACGATTATTTCCATGGGAATAGCTAATTCTACAGATGGTCCCCCTACCCTTGGTTACAATGGATTAATTTCCCATGGCTCCTGTAACAAATTACCACAATCTTAAGGGCTTAGAACACAAGTTTATGGTTATAATTCTGGAGGTCATAAATTCAAAATGGGTCTCACTGAGCTAAAGTGAAGGTGTCAGCAGGGCTATATTCTTTCTGGAGGCATTAAGGAGTTATCCATTTTCATGTATTCTCCAATTTATAGAGACTGTCTGCATTCCTTGGCTTGCGCCTCTTCATCTTCAATGTCAGCAGTGTCCATATTCAAATTTCCCTGACTCTGCCTCTCCTGCCTCCCTTTTTTACTTAAAATGACCCTTGTGAATATATTGTGCCCACTCTGATAATCCAGAGTAATCTCCCCACCTCAAGGTCAGTTTTTGGCAACCTTAATTCCTCCCTTGCCAAATAAAATAATATACATATTAAACAAAATAATACAATTAAAAATCTTGGCTCAACTTAAGGGCTCAATAAAATGTAACTATTTTTAGTACCATGTAAATGACTAACATAGAGACCAAATGTATGGCAGATGGCCACTAAATTCAAACGAAAACTATTAAGAAGTGCTAAGTGTTATAAATCATGGTAATTATTATGTTTGATATGGGTCCTGCATCACACTCATTTTAGTATTTCTCACAATTTTATAGTATATGTAGGTATGCAATATATGTCTGCTATATGGATTAGTCAGAATTCATTTGGTTAAAAGTAATATAAATTTCCTTAAACAAAATTTTCTTAGAGAAAAATGAGAAATTTATTAGCCCACATACCTGAAAAATGTAGCCATGGATGACCTCTGGAGCAGACATTATTGGTACTTGCCCAAGTACCTACCTCTCTGTAGTAAAAGTCTTATCTGATTTTGGGAGCAGGACCAGTCATTACAAAGGACAAGGCGGAAGTGTCAAAGGGCTAATATCTCTGAAAGCAGCCACAAAATAAATACCTGAGGAACTAGTGAAAAACTCCACCTTCCTAACCCCTCAGAGAGGACTCTGACAAATGTCCAATACTGCCTCCAAAACAAAGATCCTCAGTGGGATTGAGCCCCAGTTGGCCACAATATTAACATACTAGAAAATGCATCCTTTATGGTCTTCTTTCACTTCTCAGTCTCTTTTCCTCACCCCCTTACCAGCATTTCCTCATTCACCTCCCAAATAAATTGCTTGTTCTCAACTTGATAGCATTGCCCCGACATCTGGACAGCAACTGTAACCTCCCCCCGCCCCAGGTATTGCCTTTAGCTGGTACCTAATCAGGTCTTAGTAAGGCATTCTACCAAGTAAGGGTCAGAGTGATGAGGAATGAACTCTGAGGTTCTTGTAGATTCAGAATTGGAGGAGTGCAAGGATTTAGGATATCAACAAATGATGGAATTCATCCTAATGATTTCTAGGTTTTCTAATCTTCTTATTCTTTCTCAATTTTAGAGGAAGTCAGTAAACAATTTAATTGTAATGTCCTTCTTGAGACCAGTCTGTTGGGAATCATGGGAGTCACATGAAGAACATTAAAGAGGTGGGAGGGGAGGTCTTCTCCAAGAAGCTGACAAGTAGTTTATCTTCCTTGAAGCATGTTGAATTCTATAGCCAGGGCCATCACATACAGCCTGAAAGGTGTGCATGACCCAACTCCAAGGGCAGCATTTTCAGAGGCTAGCATAAATTGCAACCCTGAAGTTGTTCTGTGCCACATCTGCATCTATGTAGAGTCCCTTTCTGTAGCCATCTCTCAAATCCTGATAAGAGTTAAAGCTTGGGAAGGAGTGATTTCACCAGGAGCGTTGTTTTTTTGGTTTTGTTTAATCTTTGTTTTTTGTTTTGTTTTTTTTCAAAGCCAAGGACTTCTACTTTCCTTTTCTTTTCTTTCTTCTAAGTTTTTATTTGAATTCAAGTTAGTTAAAATATAGTGTAGTATTGGTTTCAAGTAGAATTTAGTGATTCATATTCACTTACATATAATACCCAGTGCTCATCCCAAGTGTGCTCCTTAATACCCATCATCCATTTAGCCCATCCCGCCTTCATTTCCCCTCCAGTAACCCTCAATTTGTTCTATATTTAAGAGCATCTTATGATTTGCCTCCCTCTCATTTTTATTTTATTTTTCCTTTCCTTCCCCTATGTTCACCTGTTTTGTTTCTTAAATTCCACGTATGAGTATAATCATGCTATTTGTCTTTCATTTCCTTATTGCACTTAGCATAATACACTCTAGTTCCATTCATGTTGTTGCAAATGGCAAGATGCCATTCTTTTTGATGGCTGAATAATATTCCCATATATTCCCATATCTTCTTTATCCATTCATGAGTTGATGGACACTTGGTTTCTTTCCATAGTTTGGCTATTGTTGATAATGCTGCTATAAACATGGGGATGCATGTACCTTTTGAGTCTGTACTTTTGTATCCTTTGGGTAAATACCTAGCAGTGAAATTGCTACATTGTAGGGTAGTTCTATTTTTAACTTTTTGAGGAGTACCCATATTATTTCCTAGAGTGACTGCATCAGTTTGCATTCTCACCAAAGTATAAGAGGTTTCCCCCTTTCTCCACATCCTCACCAACATCTGTCATTTCATGTGTTGTTAATTTTAGTAATTCTGATAGGGTTGAGATGGTACCTCATTCTGGTTTTGATTTGTATTTCTCTGAGGATGAGTGATGTTGAGCATCTTTTCATGTGTCTGTTGGTCATCTGGATGTCATCTTTGAAAGTGTCTATTCGTGTTTTCTGCCCATTTCTTAACTGGATTATTTGTTTTGGGGGTATTGAGTTTGATAGTTCTTTACAGAGTTTGGATACTAACTTTATCAGATATGTCATTTGCAAATATCTTCCTCCATTCTGTAGGCTGCCTTGTAGTTTTGTTGATCATTTCGTCACTGTGCAGAAGCTTTTATCTTGAAGTTGTAATAGTTTATTTTTGCTTTTGTTACCCTTGCCGCCAGCAACAGGTCTAATAAGAAGTTGCTGAGACCAAGATAGAAGAGGTTACTGCCTATGTTCTTCAGGGTTTTGATGGATTCCTGTCTTACATGTAGGTCTTTTATCCATTTTTGAATTTATTTGTATATGGTGTTAGAAAATGGTCCAATTTAATTCTTCTGCATGTCACTGTCCAGTTTTCCCAGTACCATTAGTTGAAGAGACAGCCTTTTTTCTTTCTTTTTTTTTAAGATTTTATTTATTCATGAGAGACAGAGAGACAGAGATTGAGAGAGAGAGAGAGAGAGAGAGGCAAAGACATAGGCAGAGGGAGAAGCAGGTTCTCTGTAGGAGCCCAATGTGGGACTCGATCCCTAGACCCTGAGACCAGGCCCTGAGTCAAAGGCAGACGCTCAACCACTGAGCCACCCAGGCGTCCCTAGACAGCCTTTTTTCAGGATATTCTTTCCTGCTTTGTTAAAGATTAGTTCCATAGAGTTGTAGGTCTATTTGTGGGTCTTCCATCCTGTTCCAGTGATTTATGAGTCTGTTTTTGTGCCAGTACCATCCTGTTTTTGATTATTACAGCTTTGTAATATAGCTTGAAGTCTGGAATTGTGACGCTTCTGCTTTGCTTTTGTTTTTCGACATTCCTTTAGCCATTCAATGTCTTTTCTCGTTCCATATAAATTTTAGAATTGTTTGTTCTAGCTCTATGAAAAATTCTGGTGTTATTTTAAAAGGGATTACATTGTTTGTGTAGATTGTTTGGGGTAGTATAGACTTTTTAACAATATTTGCTCTTCTAACCTATGAGCATGGAATGTTTTTCCATTTCTTCAAGTATTGTTCAATTTCCTTCATAAGTGTTCTAGTTTTCAGTATGCAGATCCTTTATCTTTTGGTTAGGTTTATTCCTAGGTATCTTATGGTTTTTGGTGCATTGCAGATGAGATTGATTCCTTAATTTCTGCTGCTTCATTATGTATATATAAATGCAACAGATGTCTGTATGTTGACTTTATATCCTGTGACTTTGCTGGATTCCCATATCAGTTGTAGCAATTTTTTGGTGAAGTCTATTGTTTTGATGTCATCTGCAATGAATGAAAGTTTGGCTTCTTCCTTGCTGATTTGGATGCCTTTTATTTCTTTTTGTTGGATTGCTAAGCCTAAGACTTTCAGTACTATGTTGAACAACAGTGGCAAGAGTAGGCATCCCTGTCATGTTCCTGACCTTTGGGGATAAGTTCTCAGTTTTTCCCCATTGAGATGATGTTAGTTGTGGGTCTTTTGTATATAGCCTTTATGATGTTAAAATATATTCCTTCTATCCTTACTTTCTTGAGGGTTTTTATCAAGAAAGGATGCTATGTGGGCACCTGGGTGGCTCAGTCAGTTAAGCATCTGCCTTTGGCTCAGGTCATGATCCCTGGGTCCTGGGATCAAGCCCCACATCAGGCTCCCTGTTGCCTGCTTCTCCCTCTCCCTCTGCCATTCCCCCTGCTTGTGCTCTCTCTGTCAAATAAATAAATAAAAGCTTTTTTTAAAAAAAAAAAAGAATGCTATATTTTGTCAAATGCTTTTTCTACATCTATTGAGAGGATCATCATATGGTTCTTATCCTTTATTTTATTAATGTGGTGTATCATGTTGATTGATTTATGAGTATTGAATGACCCCTGCAACCCAGGAATAAATCCCACTTGATCATTGTGAACAATTCTTTTAAAGTTCTATTGGAGGAGCACCTGTTTGGTTCAGTTGGTTAAGTGGATGACTTCTGCTCAGGTCATGATCTCAGGGTCCTGGGATCAAGCCTCACATCCAGCTCCCTGCTCAGCAGGGAACATGCTTCTCCCTTGCCCTTTGACCCATCCTCCTGCTCATTATCTCTCTCTCTCTCTCTCTCTCAAATAAATAAAATCATAAAATAAAATCACAAAAAAACAAAGTACTGTGGGATTTTATTTGCTAGTATCTTGTTGAGAATATTTGCATCCATGTTCATAAGGGATATTGGCCTATAATTCTCCTTTTTAGTGGGGTCTTTGTCTGGTTTTGGAATAAAGGTAATGCTGACCCTAGAGAATGAGTTTGAAAGTCTTCCTTCCATTTCCATTATTTGGAACAGTTTCAGAAGAATAGATATTAACACTTCTTTAAATGTTTGATAGAATTCCCCTGGAAAGCCATCCAGCCCTGGACTGTTGTTTGTTGGGAGGTTTTTGATTACTGATTCAGTTCTCTGTTGGTTACAAGTCTGTTCAAATTCTCTATTTCTTCTTGTTTCAGTTTTGGTAGTTTATGTTTCTAAGAATTTATCCATTTCTTTCAGATTGCCCAATTTGTTGGCATATAATTGCTCATAATATTGTCTTATAATTGTATTTATTCAGTGCTGGTTGTGATCTCTCCTCTTTCATTCGTGATTTTATTTATTTGGATTCTTTCTCTTTTCTTTTCAGTAAGTCTGGCTAGGGGTTTATCAATTTTGTTGATTCTTTCAAAGGAACAGCTCCTAGATTTGTTGATCTGTTCTACTGCATTTTTGAATTCTGTATCATTTATTTCTGCTCTAATCTTAAACAATAGGTTTCCCTTCTGCTGATTTGGGGCTTTATTTGATGTTCTTTTTCCAGCTTCACCAGTAGCATTATTCAATCAGTAATGATACTGAAAAATTGAAACAGCCTAATCAGTAAAGCATTGGTTAGTAAATAGAATCTTCAGCAGACTTTTAAAAATGTAGTCAATCTATATAAGACACAAGAAGTGTTGTAGATATGTAAAATAGAAGATGAATGGTAATAAAAGTTGTTCTGATTTTATATTTACTTTTGCATTTAAATGCATCAGTAAGCATGCTTGGGTGTTGACTCAAAGCCACTGTGTCTAACAAAATGACAGCAAGACAGAATTCTCATGGCCGCATCTCCTGATGCCAATCTTTAAAGTAAGAGTCCTTTAAACCCTCTAGTGTAAGCTTTCAGTAACAAGCTGTCTGTCATCTGTCTAACTCCAGTCCAGGATCATACGGCCCATGTTTATATAATCACTTCTGCTAGACACAGTCTTGGAAAAGATAAATATGATGGTTATGATGTAAATGCAAAATGTTGAGTGCCTCTTATCATGTGAAATGAGATAGAGCCAATTCTGCTGTGTGAAATAGGCTAGGAATTAGAATCACATTTGCACAATAACTAATGCAAGAATTTTTGAATTCTCCAAACCAATGTACCTGTGTGCCAGCCCTGACTCACCTTCTCAAGTGGACCTAGTGACTAGAAATAGTCCCTGAGCGAGGGACTTTGTCTACACATCGCAGAATCCTTGACAGAAGTCTCATTTTGATCGTCTGCCGGGTTTGAATTGGTGACATACACACACCCCAGTTGCACCCTGCTCCTGGCCAAGAAAACCTCAAGTTTAGTTTAAATCATCTGTCTGACTGTGTTTTTCTATTCCCTTGTGATGAACAGGTGTCCATCCATACTTCAGCATATTTGTTGTATAGTAATGAATCCTCAAAAATAAAAATTGGTATGCAATGATAATTTTGATTGTTCATTTTTAGGGATTAACTGAGATTCAATGGAGCAAATTAATGGGAATTCAATGAATTTCTTATTTTTACTGTCTGAGAAAATAACGAAGCCCTTGGGAAAAAATCTTAGCTGAGAAGTTGTAGGGAATCTCAGCTGAATCTAAAGGATTGGCTAAAGTGCTTAGGCACAAAAATGTGAAGCTGGCCCAGTCTGATGTCAAACAGCTGCTTTAAAGGTACAGTTAGAAGAATTGTCAATTTGTGCAAAATATGAAGGAAAGGTAGATTTTTAAATTTTGAAATGAAGAGAAAAAAGTCCCGTGTTTACATTAGTTTTAATATGCTTTTTAATAATTTATATTTTCAAATATGCATGTTAATGTTTGTTTGCTTTTAAAAATAAGTTCTTGAGCTTTCTAAAAGAACTCTAAACTTAGAACACTGAATTTTCAGGTTTAATGTAAACCATTTGGGTTTTTAAATGTTCTTTGAAAGTCTCTATGCTTCAAAAATTTCTGTTTGGAAAAGATACCTTCTAAGCAACCAATTAAAATACTTGAAAATATAAAGCTTCCGTTTATAAAAGGATTAAAAACAATTTTTTCAAACAGATGTTTGAACTGTGTTTTCATGAAAAATGAAATGATATACTTAACATTTCTCAGTTTCAAGATAAATCCCCAGTCAGTTCATCTAGGCTGTTATTATAAATTAAACTGTGCTTTAACTTGTACCTTGGTTTCTCAAAAAAAATTTATGCAAAAAATTAATTCCTATGCATTTCAGAACCGTACCAGGAAAAATACACTAAGGTATAATTCTTACACACATAAATTGGAATATAGGTTCAGCTATATCTAACAGGGGTCCAAAGTAGTAAAATAAGTTAGTTAAAAGTTTATTTTTCTGTAGCTCACCATACTGGAAGCAAATGGTGCCATGCTGGTTCAAGGCATCTGCTCCTTGATGTTACTCAAGGACCAGACTCCTAGGTTGTTGCACCATCTCTAAGATCTTCCATTTATTCTCATGGCCCATGATGGTTCACTATCTCATCCACAGTTGAAGCAAGGTAGGAAAAAAAAAGAGTAGGACATACCTCCTCCACTTTAAGGCACAATCCTGATTTGTACATAACACTACCATTTATATATCATTGACCAGAACTTAGTCTCATGGCCATATCTAGGTGCAAGGGAGGCAGAGATTTTGTGAAAATTCAAGATGTCTATTATAGAGGACTAAGAGAATAGGTATTGAGGACCGCTAATGAGCAGTTTCTCTCACAGACTGGCCCTTTTGCCACCCAAATATTAACTGACATGACTAATAAAAAAAAAAAAAACTGACATGACTTACCTTGCCTTTTCCTAAGGAGGAACTGCCAAAGTCCCATCCAGTTGTATTATCAAGTTCCAAGTCTAGGATCTGTTGGTGATGGGCACTTCTCTCCATTAGGGGACTCTTTTTGGTCTGATCAGCTACAGTATAAAAGAAAGCTCTTTTACCACCAACAGTGATAGATTTGGAACACAAAAGAGGAAATACACCACAGTCATTGTTTCCAGAGTAATAACCAAGTTCTTCCAGTCAGGGATAGTGAAGACCTCCTGTCCTGGTATTGAAGTGAGTCCCTAATTTAGTTCTAAGCAGCACTACGTACTGTCCATGACTCTTAGTGGTGGAAGGTAGTTCTTTGCCCTTTGGCTCTGTGGCCACATCCAAAGGCATTGAAGAGTAAATGTTTCTTGAGTGGTTTGTACAGTTGGCTAACTGTTGGAGCATGGTTACAAATCCAGAGGTTGCTTAGAGAGACTAATATATATGAAAATATGAAAGTATTTAATATTAATACTTCTAATTCCAATCATCTCTTCATCTTGTCCCATTTATTTTTGTACCACCTTTATCTCAGTAAGAGCCTATTTCTCCCACTTTCTGATTTGTCAATTACTTTTGACTTATAGAAATGCCAATAAAGACATAACCCCAAAAAAGGAGATTATAAGGAAAAGGTTGATTTCTTTAATGTTTAAAGTGTGCTTTTACACAGAGAAATCGCCAAAGGCTAGAACAGAAATTTACCCCCAAGAAAATAACAGGAAAAACCTGTTAGAGTAGGAAATGTTTTCAATAATAATAAGCAGAAATTTTAAGTTTAGCAAATTTCATTTGTTTTTGTTAGAGAATAATACTTATATTAAATATTTGACAATATAAAAAAAAGAAATTTGCCTCCAAAATTATGATGGCCAATGAATAGATGAACTAATCAAATCTATGTTATTGCACTATTCTGAGGAAAAAAAAAAAAAGATGTGTGATTACCATAGCAGTTGGCCACACAGTTAAGTCCTAAATAAATGCTATAATAATGATGATCATGATGATTATTCTGAAGAGTAATGTAAAAACAAAGCCATGATGTGCCATTTCTTACATTTTGAATTAGACAGTTTAAAAATATTATTTTTAATATAATGGCGACACATAATGTTGGTGACAGTATTAAGAAAGCAACTATTTTCATATACTTTCTGTGGAATATAAATTATTATTTTTTTGGAAAGCAACTTAAAAATATGGATCAAAAACTTTAAGGTTTTGCAAACTCTTACTTAGCAATTGCATTTTAAGGCAATTATCTTAAGTATAATCAAATAAATGTGACGGGATTTATGTACAAGAATCCTTGCCAGTCAAGAAAGAGAAAAAAAGAAAGACCCAGAAATAAACTAAATATCTATCTATAAAGAATTACCTAAATGAATTATGATGCATCCAGCCTGTTTTAATTTTCTTCAGACCCCCTGAATAGTTCAACTATTTTAAGCTCTTTTTATCACCAGATATTTAAAAAGAAAAATAATTCTAATTATTGGATATAAGAGCAAAATGAGAGCTATAACGATTTTCCAGTGACATGTCCCATCCGACCCCCAAACCATCTCACCCTTGTCCTGGTAAGACTTTCACTGGTCCAGATGTATTTCCCTTCAGAATAGATGTGTTTTACTCCTCTTGGCTCATAGATCATCTACATAAGTAAACAAGATTTCCAACTTAGAATGATCTAGAAGGAAAAGGTTGGGCAGGATTTTATTCAGGCAAAATAGAGGTAATACTGACTGCAACAGCCTCAGTGTGTCCAGAGCTCAGAGTATTTATAGTGTCTCTCCAGATTTCTGTCCACCACTTTTTTATCACTATTTTTTATCACTGTGTTTTGGGTTTTTTAAATCACTGTTCAAGGCTATTAATCAGAAGAGACAGAGGTAGCATCTCTTTTTGGTCTATATTTCACCTTAAGACTCAGAAAGAGAAGAGCAGGTCAAACTAACATTGGCTCAACTGTTTTATCTAACATAAGGAGACAAGTCTAATAAATTAGAATATTCTTCTGCCTGGGTCCTATTGACCTTCACAAAATTATCTTTTAATTCATGAGAATTCCTAGTCTCTTAGCTCTGAATATGAGTATGGTCCTGGTTGCTGTATTTTTACAAGAGGAAAACCATCTGTAGAAGGAAGTTCCCACTTGCAGACAGAATCCTGTTCACCATCATAACCCTAAACCTTAAGTTAGAACAACAGCACAATCAAAATATTAAAAATTATCACTATACCATAAAATGGAATCCTTCAAAGCATTGAAAGAAATGATGTAGATCTGTATTTGTTGATGTACAAATATATATCAGTTAAATGTTTAGGTTAAATTGCAAAAAACTATGTATGGTATTATACCATTTTTATGGAGAATTTCAAATGATATTTAAAAAAATATTAACAATATTTATCTAGAATATTCCTGAAGGTAATTATTTTTATTGTGATCCACATAGTCATAGTATTTTTAATCTGGTTGTTTTATTTTTATAATTGCTTATAATCTTAATCATTCTTGCCTTTTAATATACCATTTCATCTCATTTTATAGCACTTTATCTCAACATCTTGCCTGTATGTATTCTTAGCTAATTCTATTCCTTTATTTGGGGAAAAAAAAAGACAACTATTAGATCCCATTTTACCAACTTGGAGGTACAAAATAAGTCCATATCTCTTTTTAAAGTTTCAACTAAATGGTTCTACATCTTCCCAAAGAATTTCTTCCCAAATTCCCAAAGAATTTCTCCTCTTAGCAGAAAGACAGCTGTAGTGATAATACCATATGTCCCTGGAATGCTCTTTTTACTTTACAGCTAGAAGCCATCCTGTGGGTCAGGGCAAGTTCCCGTCTTCATCTTCTTCCTACCATATCCAACACATTATTCTTCTCTGACAACTACTTTGAGATCCTCTTTCTATTCTTGAGATGACTGTGTGTTAAGAGTTTTTTCCCCTCTTTTTTTTATTAGGTCATGATCAGAGCTATCCAGCCCACCCCAAAATTTCAATTACTTTGAATACCAGAAAGAAGGGAATGAGGTCTAGGTTTCCTCCTTCTACGAATGCTCTGGGAATTCTCAGGTAAATTACTTGTCCCCTTACTAGATACCTCAAGCTATTTGCCCATATATTTTCTTACAGAGAAAAGCATGTCAGCTTCTGCCTGGACAATGTCTTACTATATAATTAGGGTATTTTTATTCTAAAAATAATGTTTTCTCTTAATAAAGAATGTATGAAGTAAAGGAAGATCCAGAAAGAAAAAGTATTTATATTATTATTACTTCCAACACAGAAAGAAAATCATTATTAATATTTATATGAATTTCCTTCTTATCATTTTATGCTTATATCTAATACATTTTGAATAGAGATTAAATTCTATGTACACTGAACATTTGCACTAAATTAACTTTATAATAATTTTTAATATATACTCAACACATATCTGAATTTTCTAAAATTATTTGTCTTCAAAATTATAATTTTAAAGGGCTGCATAACATTCCAATATATGAATGTACCATAGTTTATTTAACTGAATTCCTTTTGCTGGATATTTAAGTCGTTTTCTATTCTCCTTCATTAGAAATAAAGCTGTAACATTCTTGTACATACATCTTTTTTTCATCTCTAAATACATTTTAGGATGTATTCCTTTAAAGGGCTTTACTGGACAAGTCTATTTGTAGAACATATAACATTCTCCTTTACAGAAACAGATCAAAGAAGCATGTTCCTTCTTATCACCCAAGAAACAAAGATGCTGCTTTAGCTTTGTGTTTTGTTTTGTGTTTTGTTTTGTTTTTAATTTGTGGTCTAGAAGTTTGCCCTGAAATAATCCATGAGAACAGAAAAAAAAAAGAGAGAGAGAGAGAAACCCATTTTTAAAGTATCCTTTTCAACTCCAAGCTTACTCTTTTCAAATCTGAGAACAAAGCACATAAAGGTTTAAGGTTGGATATTTTCTATTTTATTATTTTAAACTTTATTTGAGTATAGTTGACACACAATGTTCATTAATTTCAAGTGTACAGCATAGTGATTCTACAACTTTATATATTATGCTATGCTCACCACAAGTGAGGCTACCATCTGTCACCATATGGTCTTATAATATCATTGACTATATTCCTTATGGTGAGCCTTTTATTCCCATGATTTATTCATTCCATAACTGGAAACCTGTATCTTTTACTCCCCTTCACTCATTTTGCCCCCTTCCACCTCTCTCCCCTATGACAACCATCCATTTGTTCTCTGTGTTTATAGGTCTGATTCTGCTTTTTCTTTGTTTACTCATTTGTGTGTTTTTAGATTCCACGTATGAATAAATTGTATGGTATTTGTCTTTCTCAATCTAATTTATTGTCTTTCTCAATCTAATTTATTTCACTTAGCATAATACCCTCTAGATATATCCATGTTTTTGGAAATGGCATGATCTCATCTTTTTTTGGCTGGACACTTAAGTTGCTTCCATATCTTGGCTATTATAAATAATACTACAATAAACGTAAGGGTATATATGTCTTTTCAAATTAACATTTTTGTTTTCTTTGGGTAAATGTCCAGTAATGAATTTTTTTAAAAAATTTTTGAGGAACCTCTATACTGTTTTTCACAGTGACTACACCAGTTTACATTCCCACCAATAGTGTGTGAGAGTTCTTATTCCCCACCTCCTTGTTGACACTTGTTATTTGTCTTTTCAATTTTAACTATTCTGACAGATGTCAGGTGACATCTCATTGTGGTTTGATTTGCATTTTCCTAATGATTACTGATTTTGAGCATCTTTTCATGTATCTGTTAGCCATCTGTATGTCTTCTTTAGAAAATGTCTATTCAAGTCCTCTGCCCATATTTAATTGGATTGTTTTTTAGTGTTGAGTTATAGAAGTCCTTTATTTTGGATATTAACTCCTTATTGGATATATCATTTGCAAATATCTTTTCCCTTTAGTAGGTTGCCTTTTTGTTTTTTTTTTTTTGATGGTTTCCTTCACTGTACAAAAATCTTTTTATTTTGATGTAGCCCCAAGAGTTTAATTTTACTTTTGTTTCCCTTGCCTTAAGAGACCTCTAGAAAAATGTTGCTATAGCCAACATTAGAGAAATTACTGCCTGTGTTCTCTTCTAGGATTTTTATGGTTTCAGGTCTCACATTTAGATCTTTAATCCATTTTGAGTTTATTTTTGTGTATGGCTTAAGAAAGTGGTCCAGTTTCATTTTTTTAATGTTGCTATCCAATTTTCCCAGTACCATTGAAGAGATTATCTTTTCCCCATTGTATATTCTTGTCTCCTTTGTTGTAGATTAATTGACCATATTAGCATGGGTTCATTTCTGAGTTTTCTATTCTGTTCCATTGATCTATGTGTCTCTTTTTGTGCTCGTATCATACTGTTTTGATTATAACAGCTTTATAGTATATCTTGAAATCTGGAATTGTGGTGCCTCCACAATTTTTTGTTTTTGTTTATCAAGATTGCTTTGTCTATTTGTGGTCTTCTGTGGTTCCATGCACATTCTAGTATGATTTCTTCTAGTTTTGTGAAAAAAAATGCCGTTGGTATTTTGATAGGGATTGCATTATATCTATACATTGTTTTGGGTAGTATGGACATTTTAACAATATTTGTTCTTCCAATCTACAAGCATGGAATATCTTTCCATTTCTTTGTGCTGTTTCTTTCACCAATGTTTCATAGTTTTCACAGTCCAAATCTTTCATTTCTTTGGCTATGTTTATTCCTAGGTATTTCATTCCTTTTGGTACAATTGTGAATGGAGCTCTTGTGTTAATTTCTCTTTCTGCTACTTTGTTATTAGTATATAAAAATGCTACCAATTTCTGAATATTAATTTTGTATCCTACAACTTTACCAAGATCATTTATTCTAGTAGTTTTTTGGTGGAGTCTTTAAGATTTTCTATATATAATATCATTTCATCTGCAAATAACAATACTTTCTTTCACTAAGATAAAACCCTTTTAAAGAGCAGTAATTCAGGATGCCTGGGTGGCTCAGTGGTTGAGGGGCTGCCTTCGGCTCAGGTCGTGATCCCAGGATTCATGATCGAGTCCTGCATCAGGCTCCTTGCATGGAGCCTGCTTCTCCCTCTGCCTGTGTCTCTGCCTCTCTCTCTGTGTCTTTCATGAATAAATAAATAAATCTTTAAAGAGAGAGAGAGAGAACAGTAATTCATGGAATTGTAATCTATAGGTCGAATAAATTGGGATTCTAGCATAAATCTAATAGTAGACTTAACCATAGAGAGTTCTTCAGGTTTTATATAACATATTAGCTGATTTCAAATGAAACACTGCAGTAACCTTAGAAATGACTTTCAAGCATGACCATTGCCAACGTACAGTTTAGATGTAATCTGGGAGTTAAATAAAGACTTCCATGTTGATTTCCAATGCATAACAGGGGAAGATTTCTCCACCTAGGGACTGCTTTCCCAACCATCGCTGCTGTCATTCAGCTTGTACTCCTTGGTTATACACATTGCTAACTTTGGTTCATCTCAAAGTGCCTTAAGAAGTACTGACTCCCTCTTCAAGAATACATTTCATAATGCTTTAACTACATAGGTTTTTTAGCACAGTGCTCTCTATAAACAGTTTTCAGTACTGAAAATTCCCCACCCCCCAGAAAACTTTGCATGGAACTCCAGTACATGAGAAAAACCAAAGCTGTTCTGATTGAAACCAGGCAGGTTTTCTTCCCTAAAACTTTACTCATCCCTACTCCCAAGCCAAGTGGCCCCCAATTTCAGAAAATCTGTAAGATTAAAAACCAGAGGCCAAAAACCAACCAACCAACCAACCACAGGCTTGTACCAAACACAAATTTGGTTCACTGAAAAAGGAAGTCATAGTAATCATCAAGTTAGCCAAATGCATATCTGAAGCACTCCCAAGCAATTTAACTTTTTTTAAAAAAGATCCTAAAACTTCGATTGTTCTATTCATGTAACTGAACCTAATAAGGAAGCCTATTAGCATATTTGCTTTGCAGATACTTGCTCCATGTCACCACAGACTTCATTTTACTGCGCAATTCTAAGGGCTAATTAACAAATCTTACATGTTCTAAGTGCTAGATAATAGTTGGATTCCATTGGCACAAGAGGTCAGACTACAGTAGCTTTATTTGGAGCATAAAGGAATACTAAAATAAACATATTCATTCTATACTTGTAGTAGACTAGAATTTAGACAGTGGTAAGTTCTGAAAGTCAACACAATGTTTACCCAGTTTCCAGTAACTTATGGGGTCACCTTACTTCTCCCATACTTCTGGAAAGAAATGACAATGTAACAAGGTCTTCTAGGCCTAGAATTGTTTGTTCCAATTCAACAATATTATCCTAATCATGCAGAGACTTTTAGGTATCATATTATGGTACATTATGGTCTTGTTTTTATTGACATTTATTAACAAAGTATATTGCCTCTAATTATCAATATGGCATATACAAGTATAAGTCAACTCAATTATACTTTAGAACTGAGAGCCAAACCACAAGATATAGAAGCACAGCCTAATATACAACTAAATAGATTATCTCATACAATCTCAAATGCTCTGGGATTTTCCCTGGGTACTAGGATAGAAAGTTACTCTTTAGTTTGCATGTTCTTTTTATTATGTCAGAGGATTTTGAAATCATCATCTCCTAATTCTTAGAAATCCTTAATATTTACATAAGAATTGAAGAACATAGAAACCCTGGATTCCCTGCAATTCAAACCCATGAGCTCTTCAGACATGTAGTTGTCACAAATGGATGAAGGATGGATTAACAGGAAAATTCCAACAGACCCAATTAAAACACGCAAAGTGTTTTTAATGCCAATGTGTACAAAACTGTGTGGAGATGGTTACACATAGCAGGAGACAATGCAGCATGCTCTCAAAGGTACAGCTTCCCAGATTCCCACAGGGTCTGTCACCAGCATTGGTTGAAGATTCTATTAGACATGAGAAGTTGTCTTTGTATTTCTCCTAGATGACTTTGAACCTTTCTGCTTGCCCCAGCTTCCATCATACTTTCCTACCTGTTGCCAACTGCCCTGAACACTACTTGCTCACCAGGTGTGAGTAACATACAAATAACCCCATGCTCAAGGTTCTAGCCCACTGGCAGTATAAGTCCTACAGCGTAATCATGGAAACAGAATAAAATGGCTTCTAAGATAAAAGCTAAAAAATGGTAACCAAGGAGTGAAGAAGGAGACAAGTGACCTCATTCTGATCTATTTTGAAAATACTGACTTGTTTTGAAGATACTCACTGGATATGTTCCTTAAGTTAATCCTTGGCCAACTCGTTGGAGTGATCATCATTTTATTTAATTTTAGCACGTCCACACTACGAAATGAGCAATACAACCAGGTTCACATAGTCTACTCTGTGCTTGTTTTGGAACTTGTCCATAAAAGCAAACTTCATCAAAAGAGGCTGCATATAATTGGTAGAAGGCAGAAGAAGAATTTGATGGTTTATACATGACTGATGGTTGACCAGCCACTGAGAGACACTATTTGAAATAAGAAAAAAAAATTACACATTTTCTCTAACTGGTCACAAATACTAATTTGAAGGACAGATTAAAAATGAAATATAATTTCTTAATTTACAGACTATGGTAAAACTCAGCATTAATAACCAGGTAAGAATCCAACTTGCTACACAAACATACAATAGGAGATTGGAAGAGTTTAGTTAGAAAGTGGTACCAGGTAGAGATAAATCTCAAATGATGAAACAGGTTTACAGAACACTATGTAACGTATAAGTATTTGATTATTTACCCAGTTGGTTATTTTATTAGCTAAGTCCTTTGCTGCTGTGAATATGCATTGGGGTGGCATATAGAAATAAATAGTGTATAGTGTGTTTCAGAGACAGAAAGGTGTGCCCCTAACCAGACTTTCTGGAATTCACCTTATTTGTGGGATGTTAGTAATCTCATCATGGTTGAAATTTGTTTCATAAGTAGTAGATAATTATAGTGAGGCAAAAATTTCCCTCTTGACTCCTTTTTTTTCCCTAAGCAACTGAAGTCTGTTTTGTATTTTAGGTCTCCAAATACTACTCACAAAACTGGATTTATTCCTGTGACTCATTTTGTTTTTAATTAGTATCATCTGTTCTTGTTCTAATTTTTGTTTATGTCTAGTTCAATTTTTAGAAATTAGTTTTCAATCACTAACATAGTAAACTTAAAATGGCTTTTGGCTGAAACAGGAGCAGCATCTGTAGGCAATCTACAAAGATTATGAAATCATCTGCTGCCCAGCAGGTAGAGTGACAAGATCTCCTAGGAAAACCCAGCATTATTATGCCAGGACAGGAATGGCACATTCCAGAATAGCTAGCATTTGCTGAGCTCTGCTGTATCTACTGTCCACCCTGTCATTCATACTACTTAAAGGGCAACCTGAAACACCTTCCCTTCATTTTTGTCCCTTAATCTACATGTAGCCAAAGGAAGCTCAAGGACCCCAAAATGTGGCCATAAAACATCTTGTATTAAATAAAATTGAAGTGGAAATGATATAAGACGGTCATCCTTGTCATTCTTCTAGGCCCATTTATCTGGTGTGTAACTGTACTGAAGGACACAGTTTGTCTTGGATCAGCTTTCCAAGAGATGATAAAATCTCATTTTTTGACACATATCCTCAAACAATTGACTTTTTTAAAAATGGGAAGTCAATCCTAGCTTAATTTTCTGAGTAGGAAACTTCCTATAATATAAAATGCAGGCACAAAGGAAAAAAGAGTCTCTTTATACATTATTTCCCTTTCTCTTTTTTTAAAACAAAATACTACATGCCAACTCGCAAGCGAAGCTTTGAAAGCTCTAATTTTCCTCTTTGAAGCCTCAAAGGGTGGCATTGGCAAGGATAGATCCTGTTTCACATATCTAGCCCCCAGGTTTCCTCTCAATTGCTAGTAACATCTGGTATTCCTCTAGGGTCTGTTTGAGATCCATAATTATTTCTTTACCATGTTAATGATTACAAATATCTCTTTCCCACTACCCTGCTTCTTCCAGACTTTTCTTTCTTTTCTGTTGACACACCATTATAAGAAAAATAAATAAGACAATTCCTAATTCCATGGTTGAGATCTCTGCCTCACAAAATGATAATCATCAACAGGAAGAATGGTTCATAAGTAGTGGTCTGAACCAAGTGATTCTAATACCAAATGTAAGATAATTGCTTTTCTTAGAAACCATCAATCTATTGTTCTATCTTTACTACTCCCTGTGGATCCAAAATCCCTCTCTCTAGGGACATATTTGGCCTCCAGTATTATGGGGAAAATTTTTTTTGACAATGCCAGTAATTTGGAAAAAGACCACCCAATTATGATTTGCCTTACTTCCATGTTTTATCTTTCTGTTGGCAGGAAAACCAGATTTTCAAACCAATGCTTCACTTAGGCCTGGGAAGATATTTAGCCATAATGGATCTGCCAACTCCTGACTCCTGTATAAAAAGTTCCTTTAACCAAGGACATATTCAAGCTGAAGCAGGAAAGATATTTCTTGTACATGAAGAAGGGTCATCTACCCTATAAGCACCTCAGAAACCAATGGCCTTCTTACTCACCACTAGGAGGATTGTACAACTCTAGGATTCTTCAGCTCTATGGTCAAAGGAAATACACCAAACTCAATATTTACATTCTATGTATTTAGCAATAATAATGATAAAATACAAATTGTAGGATGGAAAAAATCTGAGATCTCACTGTGCTTGAGATTGGAGATTTATAGAATCCTGCCTGACATATATGGACCATCTTTCCTTAATTGCCTAGGAGGCCTAGATATTCCAGTGTATTCTGAGGAGTTTGCAATACACCATTTCTCCTCAAAAGAGTAGTCCAAGAGCTATCCCTACCTAAGTGTTGTATGACATTTCCCTTCTCATAACATATAATTAGATTCAGTCAAGAGCCTGGCACACACTAAAGAGCAGGAGCTATCGTTTTGTCTCTTCCCACCTAGAATGTGAGTGTCATGAGGGCAAGATTATTTTCCCTGTGTCCATGATAGCCTCCCCAGTGCCTAGAACAATAAATATCTTTTCAATGAATGAATGAGAGAAAACTTTAGGACAATAAGTCATCAAATGTCTGTAAGTAAGGAAGAGTTCTGAGGATGAGCAGAACAAGTGAACCAGAGCTGATGGAACAAATTTACCAAAGAAGAGAGGATTTGGTAATCCCTTCAGATTTTCAAACCAGAGCAAGATTTGAAGGCAGAGCAAGATTCCAGTAAGTAGGAAGGCTCTCCATAGAATGGGAGTGGGGTGGGGAGTAAGAGCCAGGGGTAGGAGTAAAAGGGGACTTGCAGGGAGATCCCTCTCTCTTTACCATCTCCAAAGCCTGTCGTGACAGTGGAGGGTGTTTTGGTCCACAATCTGGGGTCTGCTTCCCTCAGTGTCCCATGCAGCCACCCTCATTTGTGGCCACTTTCCTGTACCACTTCTTGGAAGTCAGTTACCAGTCCCCTTGCAAATCCATCTCACAGGCAAGCAGAGGGAAATGTGCCAGACCCCTAGCCCTTCATCTCTTTCCAATACCCAGTTCTCTCTTGTATATCTTTCCCTTGCTCTCAACAGAACCTTCTCTCTTTCCCCTCTTTCTCTGGATACCCTGCATTATCCTATCAATGGTTTTTGAGCTTTTGTGAAAGCCAAAAGCTTCTAGTGCATGTGCTTTCCCTATTACAAAAATTCCTGAGGTGGACTTCCAGTATGTTCAGGTAATCTTAGCAAATTGAGAGGGAGGGAAAATTCAGGGAGAAAAAAACATGTAAATATTTTAGTAAATTATGCTTCCACAATTTCTGCCAGTGGCTAGAGACCTCCTTCTGGTTTCCTAAAACACTTTAGATATAACTAAATAAATGTAAAACTTGTCAAAAAGAGTTGGAATGCAACCCAAAATGCTGAGTTCAAACCTGATCTGTGTTGTTTGGGGAACTTAGAACCTAACAGAAAATGATACAGCATAATAAGGACCTTTCTTGTCTGTGACCTCATTAATTAAAAACTACAGCAGGAGCTGGTCTGCAAGTAGGACTGCATGTGACTAAGATAATTAAATTGAGGAAAATACAAACTGAGCTAAAGCAAAGAGATTTGATTTCCTGCATAAATCATCCAAAGAGAGTGATATTTTAAAATTTACAAATTTTTAAGTTTTTAAAAAAAATTCATGAAATGAAACAAAAACCAAAATAGGTGAGCTAATTTAGACTGAGAAAAAAAAAAGTCAGCTCTTCTTTAGGAAAGGAATCTCTGAGGGTGTGCTGGAAAGGCAGCTTACCTTCTCAAACCTCTTGCCCCTCCTTCAACTGTGGGCCTCCTGGAAGGCACATAACAGCATCATGTGTAGTTACATTAAATTTGAGGACCCTCAGAGGTGGTATTAATAGCCTGTCTTCATATTTTTTTCATGGCTTAAGGAGCAATAACTGATTAACTACTGTAGGCTAGAACTGCTTTGTGGTAGAGATACTGAGAGTGGTCAATAAAATCTTTCTATCCATCTATTAACCAATCATTTGATTTATCAACCATTAACTGATCTATGGATCCTCCTTCCTTCCTTCATCCCTTCATCCCTTCCTTCATCCCTACCTTCCTTCTCCTCATCCTCCCACCCTCCCTTCTTTTCTTCTCTCCTTCCAAACTAGAATCTAAACTAAACCTAGAGTCAGGTACCTGCCCGGAAGTTGAGCTCTGAATTTTAATCTCATATTGGGTCCTCGTTAATAAGATATCACCTATATGTGTGACCTGTAACTTACAGACCTAGTGAATGAAGGGTTTAGATCAGCTCCTTACAGTGCAGCCATCTAGCCTCTGGCTCCGAGTGCCTCCATATAGATCCCTGACTTACCACTTCCTGTTTGTGTGATTTTGTACAACTTATTTAATCTCACTGTGCCTCAATTTCCTTATCTGTGAAATTAGGATCATAATTGTACCTATTGACTACTTAGAATATGAAATGAGATAATGTATAAAAAAACTTAGAGCATGGATTTATTAAATAAACATTAAGATTATTACATTTTTCAAACAGAGAAAGACAATTATATGATCTCACTCATATGTGGAATTTAAGAAACAAAACAGAGAATCATAGGGAAGAGAGGAAAAAATAAGATGAAATCAGAGAGGGAGACAAACAACAAGAGACTCTTAACCATAGGAAACAAACTGAGGGTTGCTGGAAGGGAGGGGTGAGGGGATGAGGTAACTGGGTGATGAACATTAAGGAGGGCACATGATGTAATGAACACTGGGTGTTATATAAGACTGATGAATCACTGAGCTCTACCTCTGAAACCAATAATACATTATATGTTAATTAATTGAATTTTAATTTTTGAAAAGATTATTAAATTTTTATTTTATTTTAAAATGTTTTTACTATTTCATTTTTATTTTATTTTTTATTTTAATTCCAGTATAGTTAATATATAGTGTTATATGAGTTTCAGGTGTACAATACAGTAATTCTATAATACTCTAATGCAATTCTATACATTACTCAGGGCTCATTATGATAAGTGTACTCTTAATCCTTTTTGTGTTCACTCATCCCCGCAAATCCTCCTCCCCTCTGATAACCATCAGTTTATATATACATATATATATATACACACATACCACAGATATATATACACACACACATATACATGCCACATCTTCTTTATCTACCCATTAGCCAATGGACACTTGAGCTGTTTCCATAGTTTGGCTATTGTGGACATTGTTGCTATAAACATTGGAGTGCAGGTGCCCCTTCAGATCACTACATTTGTGTCTTTGGTTTAAATCCCTAGTAGTGTAATTGCTGGGTTGTAGGGTAGCTCTATTTTCGACTTTCTGAGGAACCTCCATGCCGTTTTCCAGAGTGGCTGCACCAGCTTGCATTCCCACCAACAGCGTCAGAGTTTCCCTTTCTCTGCATCCTCATCAACATCTGTCATTTCCTGACTTGTCAATTTTAGCCATTCTGACTGGTATGAAGTTAGGTTTATGTTTCTAAGAATTTATCCATTTCTTCTAGGTTGTCCATTTGTTGTCAAATATTTTTTCATAATGTTCTCTTATAATCCTTTGTATTTCTGTGATGTTGGTTGTTATTTCTCCTTTCATATATGATTTTGACTTTTTGCGTCTTCTCTACTTTTTATTATGATGATGAGACTGGCTAAAGTATTATCAATTTCATGGATCTTTTCAAAGAGCAGTTTCTGGTTTCAATGATCTGTTCTATTGGGTTTTTTCGTTCCTATACTGTTTATTTCTGCTCTAATCTTTATTATTTCCTTTCTTCTACCAGTTGTGGATTTTGTTGTTTTTTTCTAGCTTCTTTAGGTTTAAAGTTAAGTTGTTTGAAATTTTTCTTGTTTCTTGATATAGACCTGTATTGCTATATACTTTCCTCTTGGGACAGCTTTTCCTGCACCCCAAAGATTTTTGGACCATTGTGTTTTCATTTTAATTTTTATCCATGTATTTTTTTATTTCCTTTTTTATTTCATAGTTGACCCATTTGTTGTTTAGTAGCATGTTATTTAACCTCCATGTATTTGTGTGCTTTCCAGATTTTTTCTTGTGATTAATTTTCAGTTTCATAGTGTTGTGGTCAGAAAAGATGCATAGTACTTCAGTCCTTTTGAATTTGCTGAAACTTGTTTTGTGGCCTAATATGTGATCTATTCTGGAGAATGTCCAATATACTCTTGAAAAGATTATGTGTTCAGCTGTTTTAGGATGGAATATTCTTAATATTTTTGTTTGGTCCAGCCAGTCCAGTGTGTCGTTCAAAACCACTATTTTGGATGATCTGTTGATATTATTTGGATGGTTGGTTGATGTAAAGAGGGTGTTAAAACCCCGTACTATTCTTGTCTTACTATCAACTACTTCCTTTGTGTTTGTTATTCGCTGGTTTAGGTATTTAGGTGCTCCCATCTTGAGTGCATAAATATTTACAATGTTTTATCTTCTTGTCAGATTGTTCCTCTTATGATTTTATAGTATCCTTCTTTGTCTCGTGTTACAGTGTTTTAAAGTCTATTTTGTCTGAGATAAGTATCATTACTCCAGCTTTCTTTTCACTTCCATTTGAATGATAATTGCCTTTCCATCCCAGGGCACCTCCGTGGCTCATTGGTTGAGCATCTGCCTTTGGCTCAGGTCATAATCTGAGTCTCAAGATCGAGTTCTGCATCAGACTCCCCTTCAGGAACCTACTTCTCCCTCTGCCTATGTCTCTGCCTCTGTGTGTGTGTGTGTGTGTGTCTCATGAATAAATAAATAAAATCTTTTTAAAAATCGCTTTTCTGGGCAGCCTGGGTGGCTCAGCAGTTTAGTGCCTGCCTTCAGCCCAGGGCGTGATCCTAGAGACCCGGGATTGAGTCCCACATCGGGCTCCCTGCATGAAGCCTGCTTCTCCCTCTGCCTGTGTCTCTGCCTCTTTCTCTCTCTGTGTGTGTCTCTCATGAATAAATAAATAAAATCTTTAAAAAAAATGATTTTCCATTCCTTCTCTTTCAATCTGTATGTGTCTTTAGGTCTGAAATGAGTCTCTTGTAGGTAGCATATAGATGGGTCTTTCTTTTTTATCCATTCTGTCACCCTATGTATTTTGATTGGAGCATTTTTTTTTTAAGATTTTTTTTTTTAATTTTTATTTATTTATGATAGTCACAGAGAGAGAGAGAGGCAGAGACATAGGCAGAGGGAGAAGCAGGCTCCATGCACCGGGAGCCTGATGTGGGATTTGATCCGGGGTCTCCAGGATCGTGCCCTGGGCCAAAGGCAGGCGCCAAACCGCTGCGCCACCCAGGGATCCCGATTGGAGCATTTAGTCCATTTATATTCAAAGTAATTATTGATAGGTATATACTTACTGGCATTTTGTTACTTGTTTTATGGTTGTTTTTGTAGTTCTTCTCTGTTCCTTTTTACTCTTGCTCTATTCTCTCATGGTTTGCTGGCTTTCTTTAGTAATACACTTGGATTCCTTTCTATTTAGTTTTGCATATTTTTAAAAAAGATTTTATTTATTTGAGAGAGAGCATGATCAGGGTAAGGGCCTGAAGAAGAAGCAGGTTCCCTGTTGAGCAGGGAGCCTGATGCAGGGCTCAATCCTGGGACTCCCGGATCATGATCTGAACCAAAGGCAGATTCTTAACTGACTGAGTCACCCAGGCACCCCTAGCTTTGCATATTTGTTACCAGTTTTTGATTTGCAGTTACCAGTAGGTTTGTATCACCTGCATATAGCCATCTATATTAAGTTGATAGTGTTGTGCCCAAGATTAGGTATTTGAGAAACCACCAAGGAGCCGACACCGATGCAAACGCACGAGGGTTTATTTACAAGCTCGAACTTGGGTCCAAATGTACCCGACACAGCAGAGCAGGGACTTGGACCCTGAGGTTAAGAGGCGTAGCAGTTTTTTAGGGGCCAATAGCCAATGAGATTGTAATACACACAGAAAGTTGCACAGTCATGTCCCTCGGCACACAGGTGGCCAATGGAATTACAATTTACCCTATAGTGACCGTTTGAACTAGCCTATCACTCTGGTCTGAATTGGCGTGCAGGTTTGGCAGGCAAAAGGCAGGTTTTACATTTTTGGGGGTTAGAGGTTCCACATTCCTATATGAGCCGGTTTCCAGTAAGGGTGTGCTCAGCAGCTTGACTAGGGTGGGGGAGTGCCTTAAGGAGTAAGCAGGTCATGTGGGGGTTATACATGAGATGGCGAGTGTAGCACAAAATGGAGTTAGTCCTGCTCTGCTCGTCCAGGGGTAGGGAATTTTTGTTAAATTCCTTAGGTCCCACATAGTCACTTAAGTTTGAACATATTTTTTACTCATCTTCCCTCTACAGTTTAGTTATATGGTGTTATATTTTACACCCTTTTTAAAAAGTTTTTTAAAGATGTTTGTTTGTTTGTTTGTTTGTTTGAAGGGGGGGCAAAGAGAGAGGGACATGCAGATTCCATGGGCAGTATGGAGCCTGATGAGGGGCTTGATCCCACAACCCTGAGATCATGACCTGAGCTGAAACCAAGAGTTGGACACTCAACCAACTAAGCCACCCAGACACCCCTTTACATCCTTTTTATTTTATTAATCCTTTGACAGATTTTTATAGCTATACTTAATTTTACTAATCCTATTTGTCTTACTCCTACTTATGGTCTTCCCTTTCCACTCAAAGAGAACCATTTAACAATTCTTGTAGGGCTGATTTAATGGCCATAAATTCCTTTAATTTTTGTTTTATAAACTCTTCATCTCTCCTTCTGTTCTGAGTTATAGTCTTGCTAAAGAGAGTATTCTGACTTCAGGTTTTCTTTTTTTTTCTTTTAGCACTTGGAGTGCATCATGCCACTTTTGTTCTGGCCTACAAAGTTTCTGCTGAAAAATCAGCTGATAGCCTTATGGGCTTTCCCTTGTATATTACTATTTTCTTTTGCTGCTTTAAAAATTCTCTCTTTACCACTATCTTTTGCCATTTTAATTATGATGTGTCTTGATGTAGACTCCTTGGGTTGATTTTGTTGGGGGCTCTCTGTGCCTCCTGGATCTGGACTTCTGTTTCCTTCCCCAGATTCAGGAAGTTTTCAGCTCTGTCCCCTTTTATCTCTTATGATTCTCGGATTCCTGTAATGCAAATGTAATTACACTTGATGGTGTCACTGAGTTCTCTAAGTCTATTTTCATTTATTATTATTTTTTCTCTCTCCTGTTCAGCTCAGTTGCTTCCCATTCCTCTGTCCTTCAGGTCACTGATCCATTCTTCTATGGATCTTTCTACTATGTATTCCACCTAGTGTATTTTTAATTGGAGTTATTGAGCCCTTCATCTCTGACTGGTTCTTTTTTATGTTTTTTTGTCTCTTTGTTAAAGGTTCTCCACTCTTCTCCAGTCTAATGAGTATCTGTATGACAATTACTTTAAATTCTTCATCTGCCATGTTATTCATATCCACTTCATTTAGGTCTCTTGCTGTGATATTGTTCTGTTCTTTCATTTAGGACATATTCCTCTCTCCCACTGCTGGGGCTGCAGTTGGACTGGAACATGTAGTTATCTTTTCCTCTCCCCAGAGCAGGAGTCAGTTTGGAGTGGTGTTGCCTGCACACCACCACAGTTTTAGCATGATTTTGGGTGGGCTATGGCCAATACATTGAAGAGGTCAGGACTGCAAGAGAACAAGGTGGTGGATATGTGGTGTTAGCAAGATTTGCAGGGTCTGATCTAGAACCAAAACCTGCCTGGGAGGGGTGTGTCCACAGGAGAATGAGAGATTGGGTATGCTGTTAGCAAGCTTGGTGGAGAGTTTTGGTGCTAGACTAGTTCCCACAAGTGTCGACATCTAGGCTGGAGGGCAGAAGGGACATGCACTAGCCAGCTCCTCTGTTCCCAGAGAAGTCTCCCAATGATCCCTGCCCCTCTAGTACATTCTCTAAGATTAGTAAGCAAATCTCTCTCCCATAAATCCCAGGTGTTTTTCAAACTGCTGCTTCTCTACTGTATCTCTGCAGAGCTGTTTTTTGTGCTGTCTTTTTAGGGGGGGAGATTCAATTCCCCCTCACCCTCCCACCTCTCACAGAACCAAGCCCACTGATTTTATAAGTTTCAGGTATTAAGCTTTGCTAATTGTAAGAACTTGCAAAATTCAGCCCCTCTGGTTTTCAAAGCCAAGTGTTATGGGGATTTGTCTTCCTCATGTGCATTCTCCATGTGGGTTCCCTGATGTGACAATCTGTTTCTCTCCACTTTCTGTACCAACAGTGTCCCTCTCTCCCTCAGTATAGTCCCTCAGGTCTATTTAGCTTTGATGTGGCCTCTTCTCTACATTTACCTGTGGAGTCTGTTCTGTCAGTCTTCAGGTCATTTTTTGGGTTATTTACACTTATGTATGTATTATCAAACTGTATCTGTGGGACAAGATGAGCTCTGGTCCTCCTAATCCATCATCTTCCCCAGAAGTCAAGATTATTAAGTTTTTCTCAGTAAAAACAAAGATATTTGCCTATTTGAGAAATGAGATTAAATAACTTAGAAGGTTAAGTGACATGTGGAAGCTCAACACCACTGGTTTTCTCTCTGCAGCCTACAGATGAATAAATCCAGCATAAGCTGCCACAGTGATAAGCTGATTAAAAGAAATATGTTCAAATTGTACAATAAAATGATAATTAGCTGAAGTGCTTGAAGAATAGAATATTGCAGATACCTCAGTGTTAGCTAGAGAAAGGCAGATATATATGTATATATATTCATATATATAAAATCGCTTTCCATAAAAAGCTAGAAAATGCTTTATAAAATCATTAGACTCAATGAGTCCACTTTCCTGCCTCAGTAAGCAGAACATAGTAAATATAATTAATATAATTAAACTCTTTTGTAATTATATATAAGGAACTTTCTATAGAAATACATAAATTAGGGATCCCTGGGTGGCGCAGCGGTTTGGCGCCTGCCTTTGGCTCAGGGCGCGATCCTGGAGACCCGGGATCGAATCCCACGTCGGGCTCCCGGTGCATGGAGCCTGCTTCTCTCTCTGCCTGTGTCTCTGCCTCTCTCTCTCTCTCTCTGTGACTATCGTAAATAAATAAATAAAATTTAAAAAAAAAAAAAAGAAATACATAAATTATACATATAACATATAATTATGTTAAATTCCTTTGAAATAACATTAACTCTAAAACTTACACTGCCTCCAGGTCATGGTTAAATGCACTAAAGGATCTAGTTTGGCCCCTCCACTGTATCCCAGCAGAGCCCAGAATGTTCTCTGAAGATGAGTGTTAATGAAGAAGGGGATTCATGTCTCCAATTCCAGCACACAGAAAATATGTTGCACAGCCATCTACTAACGTGCATCGAGCAGTTTTTCACTCACCCTGAAAATACTTTTTTAATGCTCCAATCCATGTATCCATGGTTCTTTTCCAATGTTTTGAAAACTGCAGATAAATTATCCATTTAAGTGAGAGTTCTAATCACTTGAGCTTATTTACTGGGGTTTTCCAGGTTTCCAGGCCTCTGTTCTCTCCATATGTTACTGGTCAATCTATCCCAACTGCTAACTCAGGAAGTGAAGGGATGTGCCCTGGCACTGCTATGGCCAACTGCTATATCCTGGGAAATCCCAAGGGAGCTGGACAAATTGGGAGCACAACTCCTAGCTGGGTTGGCCAACATTGTTGCCCAAAACTCAGATAAATTTGTTGTAAGACAGGCCAATGAGTCAAGAGACAAAGGTTTGAAAAAGAGAAAAGGAGAGATTTATTCTGTATGCTATTCTGTATAAATGGAGGTGGTAGGCTCAAGCTTTAACATGTGAACTCTCCACCAGCAAGATGGATACATAGAGATTTATAGGGAGAGAGAGGTTTTGGGGTATGTGTTGGAAAGGTGGCAGAGGGTGCATGATCATAGGTAGGGGTTTGGTATGTGTACAGTGGTGATTATGGGCAGAGAAGGGGCCCTGTGGGATGTAGTCTTCTAGCCATTCCATTGCTATCCGGGCTTTTACGACCTGGTGATTGGAATGTTCTGGTCATTGCAAAATGTCTTCATCAGTGCCTCAAGAGAGTACAATAAGAAATAAAAACAATGGATTTCAGTTACAGCCTGAGTTAAATTGTCTTGCCTAGTTCTGGTTTTAACTCTTGTGGTTTACAGTTGAGCAAAAGGGTTCACTGATACATATGGCAGCACTTTGTAGAACAAGATAAAATGTCAGCTTCCCTAAATTGTGGTCAGAAGGGAGTACCAGGAGAGAAACATGCATTGATTTTAGGAAATAATTTTTTTTAAGATTTTACTTATTTATTCATGAGAGACAGAGAGGCAGAGACATAGGCAGAGGGAGAAGCAGGCTCCACACAGGGATCCCTATGCAGGACTCGATCCCGGGACTCCAGGATCAGGCCCTGAGCCAAAGGCAGCTGCTCAACCACTGAGCCACCCAGGTATCCCTGATTTTAGGAAATAATTATTCATACTTTGGTTCTGAAGTCAATCGGTCATCATCCGTCGACATATTTGCCACTTGGTATTCTGGGGAGCTTCTATTCTATATCAAGAATTAAATTGGGATCATTGTTATTTATTTTCTTTTTTTTTTTTTTGGTTCATTGTTATTTCTATTTAACTTACTCCCATAGTTGTTCTGTGTGTCTGTGTGTGTACCTATGCTTATATGTGTATGTATGTGTGTCCAGTCTGAGCCTCTAACCAGTATTGAGGTCAACAATGGAGTAGAAGGTAGGCTGCTTCTGGAAGGCAGGAGAGAGTTGCCAACTGTCCATCTCTGACATGGTTGGGGGAGCAAAGGGACAAAGTTAATCTTATTCCGAGGTTGAGATCACTGATGTCCTCCTATCTCCTCAAATAGCACCATGTCCATTACCTGGCTGATACTCCATCTCCCGGTTTCCCTTTTGTGCTTCCTGCTTCAAGGCTGTCATTCTTAAACC
The DNA here is from genome assembly GCF_003254725.2 of Canis lupus dingo. Lineage (NCBI taxonomy): Eukaryota > Metazoa > Chordata > Mammalia > Carnivora > Canidae > Canis > Canis lupus. The sequence continues at coordinate 34,484,954 of NC_064250.1, forward strand.
TTACTTCCCCATTTCCCTCAGCTACTCCCATGCCCCAGCCATTCAAAATGCTTGTGTCCTGCTCCTTTCTTAGAGGATCTTGCTCTCAGCTAGTTATCTTGGGGGATGAGATTTCAAAGGCTCATGCTAAGGTTTTAGAGATTGTTAACAACTTAACATGTAACTTCTTCCATGTAACAAATTCCTATTTAAACTAGCAGTCCCCAGTGTTTTACCTCCCGTGAACTCCCCCATGTAATCATCTGATGGTGGACTTTTAGGAATTTCAATAGGGAAGAAGTTTGAAGGGAAAATAAAACTCTTCTGACATCCTCTGTTGTCACCATGAAAGTGCCTGCCTACTTCTACAAGCAAGGCAGGGCCTGTACAGCATCCTCCAATATTCAGAGGTAGCTGCTGTCATTCTGGGATTTATAGTCCATTTGGCTAATTACTTTCTAGGTTCCCCCTAATAAAGTCTCAGAACCAGAATACCATGTAAGAGAGGTGGTGGCCAGAAAGCTATGACTGAACACATTGCATTTTTCTCACTGGCTAGTACGAGGTTTTTATCATGTTTATTGCATATGTTAACATCACCAAAGTGGGTCATCAGAAATGAGATTCGCACCTCAGCTGACCCGAGTAGAGCTGGGGTGACAGGGGATCTGTTTATTTTAATGTATTTTAAAATAACTCAAGCTCTGTTTACTGTCTGGTTATGTTGCTTAGAAACCTCATAATTCTGACCTGAATCCAAGTTATAAATGGAACATTTGGAAAACTCTGGAAAAATGTTCTTGGAACTCTATCCTTGTTCAGGAAACTTTTTTCCATGTTAACACTGTGTGATTCTTACTATAGGTACAATAACTTATAGATAATAAGTTAAAGTAATTTATTTTTGGGTGTTAGTCCCTGTATCATAAAGGAAAACAAATTGTCTTCTATTCCCCAAGCTCCTGCCTCAGATGATAAAAGAGACACTTCCACTAAATTGGTGGTATTGGAAAGGAAATTTTCTCCCTCCTTTCCTCCATTCATTTTCCCTTGAGAGGAATAGTAACCAAAACGAGTGAGCACACCTGCCCTCTTTCAGGCATGGGTCAATATGTAAGCAACCATTGCCCATGTGTGGCTTCTTTCTCCCTCTTTGGCCTCTCTCTATAGAGATGGCCTCTCTGCAATTGCCTGGGCCTACCTCTCCTCCATGCTATAAGCCTTCTGGGAAAGAGTCTGTCCTTGCAAGCAAAGGCCAATGCCTGTCCAGTTGCTTTGCCAGGACCAGGTAGTAAATAAAATACAATTCAAAGCACAAGACTAGAAGAGATCTCTTGGACTCTGTAGTCTGAGCTACATTTTCTACTCCAGCTTTACCAGTAATCAAGCTGTTATTTTGGTTTCCTATTCCTACCTCTTTCTCATTTTTCCCAGAACTTGAGAGAAGAATGTGCTTCACTTGAGCCCAATAGACTGGTATAATGAAATCATGGAATAGCAGCACCTTTATACTTGCAAGAAATCCTAAAAATCATGCTAAATAATTCCCTTCTGATTCATGAATAAACAAAGACCTAGAGGCATTAAGCTACTTGTCCAAAGTTACTCAGATTTTATGACCACAATGACATGAAGATTCAGAACTTTGGATTCAGCAATCTTGCCATTACTGTTATTTGTGGCCAACCCTGGTCATAGGCACTTGAAATCTTTATACCTCTCTCCCAACATCACCTCTGAATCCTGGGGTGCCTGGGTGGCTCAGTCAGTTGAACACATCAGACTTTTGATTTCCACTCAGGTCATGGTCTCAGGGTCCTAGGATCCAGGCTTGTGTCAGGCTCCACGTTTAGCAGAGTGTGCTTCTCCTTCTCCCTCTGCTCCATCCTCCACTTTCTCTCTCTCAAATAAATAAAATCTTAAAAACAATAACAACTTCTGAACCCCTTTCCCTCTCATCTCTCAATTGCAGATCCCTCTTTGTTTAGATAAAATGTAAATCACCAGATGAGAACTTCTCAGCCTCAAATGACCAAACTCATTCTCTTCTCTTCCCATCACAATGGAGGCACATGGCTGTCTCCTTCCCAGTGCCAGTGCCTTCACCCATGTTCAGGAGTTTGTCTCTCTCACCTCCAAAAATCCCCGTGTGGGTGTTTCTCTTTTGTGGTGCTACCGTACACTTAGCATTCTTGAAATCTTCACATACCTGTCAGATGAAATTATCTTTGTTTAGTTGTAGCAATAAGGGTCAAGATGGAATCTGTCAGACAAAGTATCAAAGGATACTTGTCCAGCGGTGTGGCATATTCTAGTATTTTTAAAGTGTGTCATTCGACTCATATAAAGCCTCTCTACATTTAATCAATTATTTTTGATAGACATTTAAATATGCTAGAGTCTCTGTCATCTTCAAAACAGATATATAAACCAGCAGACAAATGCTCCCTCAATTGCACCTTATACCTCTATTGTCCACATTTTCAGAAAAGATGTCCCTACTCTATGCCTCTATTCTTCACCTGCCTTCACCCCTTAACTTTCATCTATTCTTGTCCCCACCTGCCCCAGTACCTACCCCTACTAAGCCCACTGGAGAATGTTCCCTTTCTATTCTCACCTAACTGTATTATTCAGCAGCGTCCACCCCAGCAGACCATCCCTCCCACCCCAAGACAGGGAGATGACATTGTCCACTCCTTGTTTTCTTCAAAATCCCCAAGCCATGCCTGCCTGTTTTGCTGCCAGTTCAATGGGATTGATTGAATGTTCAGACTCCATTACTTTCATAACTAAACCAGAGTTGTCCAGATATTCAAGCCTCCAACGAGCTGTGGAGGACTTGACTTCACTCTCAATGTTTATGTGGGTTGTGTATGGCTCAGGCTTATCATTTGAGAATCTCAGATTCCCATATCATCTCAGAATCCTATTCTGAGGCTTACCAAACTTTGGTTAAGAGATGGGCACATGACCCAATTCTAGCTAACAAAAGGAAAGTTTTAGTAGGGACTTCAGAAAGAAAAATCTCCTCCCTCTCTGAGAAAATAACAGAACCACTCTCCTTTCTCAGTGTTGAAAAGAAGCACGTAACTCTACGTGCTTCTTTTATTTTAGGCAGCTATCCTGCAACTGCATAAGAGTCAAGCTTGAGATGGAAACCAACACCACATAAGGCAGCCCACACATGGAAAGAAATTGGGAAGTTAATGGCATGCTTAAAACTGCTGAATCTAACAAATCCTGTGGCCCTCATTCCTACTGGGCTTTCTCATTCATAACCCATTATTGTTCGAGCCAGGCTGGATTAGTCTAATTATTTGCAACCAAACTCATTGTTTCCAACTCAATGGCTTTTAACTTGGGAATTTCTTCTAAGGTCTAGTTGTTTTTCTCTTCTCCATTTTCTTTTTTTTTTTTTTTTTAATTTATTTATGATAGTCACAGAGAGAGAGAGAGAGGCAGAGACACAGGCAGAGGGAGAAGCAGGCTCCATGCACCGGGAGCCTGATGTGGGATTCGATCCCGGGTCTCCAGGATCGTGCCCTGGGCCAAAGGCAGGCGCCAAACCGCTGCGCCACCCAGGGATCCCTCTTCTCCATTTTCATCCATCCCCAATGCTCTAGTAACCATTTATATGTTGACAGTCAAAATTGTATCTCTAGACCAGACCACTCCACCTCTCCTCTGAAAGGTAACCATATATATTCAAGTGCTGACTAAATATCTCCCCCTAGGTGGCTCACAGGTAACTTAAATTCACCAGAACTAAACTGATCTCAGATCTCACCACTTCCCCGGGCCCTCATATACAGCCTGTTTCTCCTACAGGGTTCCCTGGCTTAATAAATGCACAAAGCCTGACACTTCAGAGTCATCTCTATCTTGCTCCTCATATTCAATCAATCACTTCCTCCCAATTCTACTTTCTAAGTAACCCCAATCCATCAATTTCCTCCATCTTTACTGCCTCTACCTTGGTCCAAACATCCAACATATTTGCCTGGAATATGCAATAGCTTCTCCTATCTGATCTCCCTGTCCTACACATGCTCCTCTCTAATGCATTATTCACTTTGCAACCTGAAGGAGCTTTGAAAAATGGAAATTTGATCATGATGGTCTCCCTCACAAACTTTTAGAGAGTCCAAAATTATTATAGTTAGTATCACCACTCACATTAATTCTGCCCCAAAACAATAACAATAACAATTATAACAGCTTCCTATTTCATCTATTTTATCAAACTCCTAACTTCTTTACAGTGTTTCATTTACTTTTCCCCCAGACCACAAAGAAGCTATTACACTGTTATTCATTTACAAGAGGGGAAACTGAGGTGAAAGGGGAGATCAAGAGCTTGCCCTAGGTTCCCCAGCTGGGAATCAGAAAGGTGGGATTTGAGTCCAGGTTTGCTTGATTCCAGAGATTGAGTTCTTAACTGGCACTTCATATGACTGCAGGCCCTATAATTTGATCCCTCCTCACCTTTCTAGCTTTATCTCAGGAAACTCTTTCCTAGGTAAATAATCCAGCCATATCAGTCTTCTTCCTGTTCCTCTAATATGCAGCCCTTCCTTGCCAGTTCCTTCAGTCTGGAACATTCTTTCTCTCCCTGCTTCTCTAAGACAGGTCAGGTACCTGGACTTGTTGATGTGGTATCTCATAGATATCATCAAAAACTCAGGCTCTTTATGCCATTTGCTGTGCAGTCCACAGCCTCTGTTTCATCCTTCTGGGCCATTAAATAGCACATGGAGTACATGGGCATGCTGCAGAAAAGGCTAGGCTGGTTGTTTTATTGGATTTTCTGGATCTGATTTGTCCTACAATGATTTGAGCCATTTGTCCTTGAGGTAGTTTGGCACTTTGGGGCCAATAGATACAGTCTGAAATGCAGGAGCATATATCTGAGAGACCATACAGAACACTGGAGGCCAAAGCTGACAAAAGGATGCTACAGCTTGCTGCTACAGCTTGCTCCCATGTATACATGAGAGCCGGTTCAATGTTTTGGCAGCAGGTGGAATTTGTGGATAGCCTCCATGGTCATCCCAAGTGGATAGAATTGTTATCCACAGACCCTTCTTATGGAAATTGATCCAAGCACTTGGATAGACACATATCTTAGGCTCTCAAAATTAGAGATATCTATGATCATCTATGACTTTTTGGACCAAATACTCAATTACTATTCAAACTCAACAGGAAGCATTTTCTTGAAGAATCAGAGAAAGGAGACCTAAATATCACTGTTAAGAAACAGAAAATAGGGGCACTTTGGTGGCTCAGTTAGTTAGGCATCCAACTCTTGATTCCACTCAGGTCATGATCTCAGGGTCGTGAGATTGAGCCCCACATTGGGCTCTGCACTGAACATGGAACTGGCTTCTGATTCTCTCTCTCCCTCTCCCTGCACCCTTGCTCTCTCACTCTCTAAAAAAATTAATAAATAAAATTTTTAAAAAATAACTTCTGTTGCTTAGTAGTCTTAACTAATCAAGAAAGGAACAACTCTATGAACAAAAAAAATTGTCCTTAAGGGCCCACACTCAAATTGCTGGGCTACTTTAAATAGCAGCACTAACCAAGCCCAATATGTGTTATAAATCCAAGAAATAGCCACATATTTCCAAGGTTATATTCTTGTATACATAGGAAATAGAGCATCAGACCACTGGACACCATGGTTAACAGCATAAAATTTTAGTTGTTCCTAAGAGAATATCTTATGAGCTCTTGAGCTCTATTAATAAAAGTTTCTCTGCTTTCTGTCACCTAAAAGTGAAGAAGTGAACAGAGTATTATTTTCAATTATTGCCTTTTTTAAAGCAATAAATGCCTAGACCCAAAGGCAGATAGGAAAGATCTCTCACCATGTGCGCCTTCTAATATTGTTTGTGTTGCATCATCAGAATAGTTTGTCACCTGTCTGTAAGGCAGGAGAAACCTGAAACATTTCCTATTAAGACTTCAGAAGCATTTGAGTATTTTATTAGCATCGTTTGAAATTTGAATATTTGAGATTATATACTGCAATGTATAGTATGTTGCAAAAAAAAAAGCATGTTTAAAAATAATATATTTTAAGTAATAATGGCAGAATTCACTAAACCTGATCACTTAAAGACTGTGTTGCTTTGGAGGAAATTTGAGAAATTCTTCGTTGGCAATTGAGTTTGTCCCTTACCTACCTGGCAACAAAATTCAGGAAGTACAAGATGAACCACACATTTGGCAATAGCTATGAGAATTGTCACATCCTTCATGAGGATATTTAGAAGTACCATCCATGGAAAATCTGAGAAAAGCAAAGCCTTCCAGCAGGAAAGCTCAGTGCTCTAAAGCTCTATGCTATTCCTGGGATGGTCTCAGTTTCAAGCCCACTTTTTCCATTTAAAGTGAGCATAGTGCAGTTGCTTTCAGAATTGTCAGCAAACAGAATCAAAGGGTATTAGATGTTTAACCCAATGGGGGAAATGGGCAAAGTCTATTGTACACATTGAACATTACCAGGAATTTCATGCATGCATCAAAATCAGATGGCAATCCAGCAGGACAGGTCTAAGATTCACATACATGGATGTTATCCAACTCGAGTCTTGGGAAAAGGCTCAAGTTTAGGCTCTGACAACCTGGGATCCACCTGAGCTCTGGAAATTTTCTAACTTTGACAAAGACATAAAGATAATGCATACTGCACAGTGTTGATTTGAAAATCATTTGAAATAATGTGAACATTTCATAAGCCATGGAACACCATGAAAAGTATTCTTCTCTATCTCCATTTACTGTTTCTGGATCATATCCTTTCCACCACCTCTAGCTTTTTGTTCTATGAAGAATTCCTGACACACACAGAGATCACCATGGGAAGATGGAGGCAGAGATGGAAGTGATGTGTCTATGAGCCAAAGAACACCAAGGATTGCTGGCAACCATCAGAAGCTGGGAAAGAGACATGGAACAGATTTGCCTTCAGAACTTTCTATCCTTCCTAAGATTTTTTTAAAGGAGATTCTCCTTAGGAGAAACAAACACTGCTCACATCTTGATTTCAGATTTCTGGCCTCCAAAACTATGAAATAGTAAATTCCAAGTGTTTCAAGCCACTAGATTTGTGATCATTTATTACAGCATCCCTAGAAAACTAGTATAGACTTCCATCTGAAAGCTGAAGCTTCATATTTCTTAACACCCTGGAAAATGTCCAAATAAGCTTTTGCACATGAAAATCTTACTCATAAAATGGTGTATTTTGTTCACAAAATGCTGCAACTTGTTCCACCATTGATTGGATAATGTGATATAGTCACAAAGTGAGATATTTATACAGCCACATGCAACAACATGGAGAAATCTTAGAAATCTAATAAGTGAAAAAGTCAGTCCCAAAAGACTACATGCAGTGCAATTTTATTTTTATAGAACAAAAGACTAGCAAGATTAAACAAAATATTAAACATACATATATCTGTGACTAAGCAGTTTCTTAAAAACTAAATATGTACTTACCATATAATTCAGCAATTTCACTTTTAGGCAGCTATCCCAGAGAAATTAAAAGTTAAGTTCACACTAAACCTATACACAAATGTTCATAGCAGATTTATTCATAATATACAAAACCCAGAAACAAACCAAATGCCTCCAACAGGTGAATAGTTAAAAAAAAACTGTGGTATATCTATACCATGGAATACTACTTGGCAATTAAAAAAACATAACAACTTGTATGGATCTCAGAAAATTATTTCGTGTGAAAAAAAGCAAATCTTAAAATTTTGCCTACTATATGATTCCATTAGTAGAGCATTCTCAAAATGATAAAAACTAGACATGGAGTACAGATTGCTGGCCACCAATAGTTAGAAAGGAGTAGGAGAAAGAAGGTGACTATGGCTATGAAAGGATGGCATGAGGATCCTTGTGATGGAGCTATCCATTGCTTGCCTGTGGTGGTGGCCACACAAATCTATACATGCAATAAAATTGCATAGAACTAAACATATACATGGAGACAAATATGTATATGTAAAACTAGTGAAATCTAAATAAACTTGTTGGATTGTATTTTTTTTAAAGTGAATTTCCTCCTCCTATAACTTCAGACTCTCCATTTATTCATTGATTTACTCAGTCAACAAATATTTGCTGAGTATATTATATATGAGCCACTACACCATTGAATTAATCCATCGAATTATGAGATATGCTGCAATGGAAAATTGTCCAATTCCTTTGGCATGAAAAACAGGGAGACCTCACCTTGTTGTTTGGGTCAGTGAAGCCTTTCCTGAGAGAAGATTGGTTAAGATAAAACTTAATCGATGAGTAAGCAGAAGCTAAGTAAATAGCTAGGATCTTGGCATTGGGAGAAGGAAGTCTTTCAGGCAGAGAGAATGTATGTGTTCACTCAAGTGTTGCCTTGAGCTGGGAAGCAACATGGCTTAGAGGAACTGAATGATGTTCCACAAGACTGGAGAAAAGAGATTGGGGGAGAGAGATGCAAAATGCATATGAGTTATTCAGGAGCTTGATAGTGTATTGTAGGCAAGTGCAGGGAGGGGTGGCTAAGGAGGAGTGAATAAGAAAGTTCCTGGAAATGAGAGTGTCAAGGAAATAAGACACCAAGGAGTTGTATGAGCCTCCATATGAACAATGATGACTGTTGGAATCAGATCAGATGGATACCAAAGTCTTCAGCAGACAGAAAGAAGTTTTAATGGTGGCACCCAAGAGTAGCTGGAGAAATTTTATCTCCCACCCCATAATCTCCATTAACCTCCCAAAGTTACCCAAATAGTAGTAGTAGCTGTCACCACTGTCATAATAGTAGTAATAGTAAAATTATTGATATGGGCAAGAGATTGATTGCTGTGTGGTAGGATTGGAAATTAGGTGTCTTAAATGGTTGATCAGATTGATGCCTGGGGCAGAGACTGAAATTTTTTGATAGAATTTTCCTGTCTTCAGCTTTTCCCTCTGTATTGGATTTTTCCAGTATACAGGTAAGTCTGAATCTTCCTTATTATAATATCCTCTCTTAACCTTGCACCCACTCCAGCAGTTACTCATTCTTCACAGCTAACCTTACTGAAAACCTGATGGCAGTAGAATTGTAGTCAGAGTTGTCTTTGGGGACAAGAGAAGGACATTGGCTACTAAGGTCACCTCTATCGCTGTCTTTCAGCTCCCATTCCCACACCAGGCTATGGAGGTCCACAGAAATGGTGGAAGAAGATTCTTTGTATTTTAGCCTGACTTATAAAGAGTGGGAAAAAGTTGGAAAATACAAAAGCAACTTCTTATCATAAAAAGATAGAGGAGAAACTTTCTGAAAGCATGAAATTGGGCAGCCTTATCTATCTAGTTACAAAGGTATAGCCACAGGAGAGCACAACTGCTTCTCCACATGACATGAGATAGAGTAATGGAGAGAAAAGATTAAAGCCCACGCAGATCACTAGGAAATCTGGGTTGCCTGATAGCCAACAGGAATCTCCTGCAAAGGACATTAATAGTTGAGGACCATTTCTTTCACAGATAGTCTTTAGTGGAGAAAAGTATCCACCAGAAGTTCAGGGTGTTCTTAACAGGAACCCAAGTGCATGAGCATTTTCACATTAGAAAAAAAATTCAACAAAGCTGTGTATTGGATACAAGGACCCCAAAGATAACAAAGCATTAAAAGAGAAGAATAGACAAAATGACAGTTCTAAATTCCCTTGTGGCTGACAGGGAAGAAAGAAAGAAAGTGAACAACCAAAAGCTGAAAAGTTCAGAAGCCAATAAGGTCCAAGAGAAAAGTGGCAAGATATAGATGGATGGTGACTCCAGAGCGAGATCAGAGCTATGGGGCCTCTACCACACATCAGACACAGCTGCAACATTCTTAATATTGGGATGGAGGTCTACAGAAAGCACACAGAAATTCAGACTTTCAATATCAAATCTTCCTCCAAATAGACTTTCCATTTCCAGAACTTTATTTACCAGAACTCTCTGATGGCATTTGGAAGGAAATTGTGAATAATTAGAATGGAAACCAAAGGAGTGGGGATTCAGATGACACAGCAAGAAAAGAAAAGAAAAGAAAAATCAAACCTACGTGATGCAGTAGAGCTATCCTCAGATGACTCCCTCCAAGAGAGCCATGATTAGAAGATAATCACAGTGACATTTATAACCCATTATAACAGCAGAAGTAAGTGATCTCCCAGGGGTTCAATCTCTCCTGATGAGAATTAAAAGTTACCTACAAAAACAATTTTAAGAGACTATTCAAGAAACAACAAGTGTTGGTGAGATGTGGAGAAAAAAGAACCATTGTGCACTGTTGGTGGGAATGTAAACTGGTGCAGCCACTCTGGAGAAAAATATGGAAGTTCCTCAAAAAAAGTTAAAAATAGAACTACCCTATGGTGCAGTAATTCCACTACCGGGTATTTACACAAAGAATACAAAAACACTAAAGTAATGTAAGCATTATTTACAATAACCAAATTATGGAAGTAGCCCAAGTGTCCATCATAGATAAATGGATAAAGAAGATGTGGTATTAGGGTACCTGAGTGGCTCAGTTGGTTAAGTGTCCGACTCTTAATATCAGCTCAGGTCTTATTCTCAGGGTTGTGAGTTCAAGCCCTTCATCAGGCTCCATGCTGGGCATGGAGCATATTTAAATAAATAAACAAATAAATAAGAAGATATTGTATGTGTGTATATATATATATATCATATATATATATATACACACACACAATGGAATATTGCTTAGCCATTTGAAAACCGGATGCAATCTTGCCATTTGCAACAACCTGGATGGAGCTAGAGAGTATAAAGCTAAATGAAAAAAGTCAGAGGAAAGACATACCATATAATATCACTCTGTGTGGAATTTAAGAAAACAAATGATCAAAGAAGAGAGACAAAGAAACAGACTCTTAACTATAGAAAACAGATGGTTATCAGAGAGGATGTGGGTGAGGGGATGGGTGAAATAGGTGAAGGGGATTAAGGAGTGCACTTGTGATGAGCACTGGGTGATGTATGGAAATGCTGAATCACCAAATTGTACACCTGAAATTAATACAACACTGTATGTTAACCGTTTGAGGATTAAAATTTTAAAGAGAGATAACATTCCAATACAGTTAAAAAAAAGAAACTATTATTTCTCTTAACTTCAGAATTATAAAGTACAAATTTAATCAAAATATATTATGTGACTATTAATGCATGAGCATGAAGAATAGTGCAAAGTCTAGTTAATTAATATGAAATTCTGAGGTTGCCTTCTGTTTGAAACATGCCTGATTGTATACACTTTGATTGACATATTTTGTTAATATTTATGGCATGTGAGTCACACACCTCTCTAAATGAAACTATGTGTGAAGCTTTACAGTTCTCTTAATAGACTGTTATCCTCATACTATCAGGAGAAACTTCAATTTTATGAAGTAAGAGACCAAATTAGTATTCTTATTTTTCAAAAATGTTGAGCATGTACATCAAGTGTATTGAGGCTTTAATGTTTTGTTTATTTACAGAAAGTATGATGCATCTCTTTCCTTTTCTTTTTTGAGATTTTTTTTATTTATTCATGAGAGACACACAGAGAGAGAGGCAGAGACACAGGCAGAGGAAGAAGCAGGCTCCATGCAGGAAGCCCGATGCGGGACTCAATCCCGCAACTCCAGGATCACACCCTGAGCCCAAGGCAGATGCCCAACTGCTGAGCCACCCAGGCATCCCATGATGCATCTCATTTCAAAAACTAAAGACTAACCCATTGATTTATAGTTGTATATGAATAAATGTTTGTAATATTTGATCACAGGAAATCACTGAAAACCAACACAAGCTATGATAATTTACTGAACATCATCCACTCATGCTGACTCTATCTCCTCAGTTAACAATATGACTTTTTCTTTCATCTTTGTGATAAAACAGTTGGTAAATCCACTTGGTTCTTATTTGCATCCTCATTATTCTAAACTCTGGAGCACTGCATCCCATTCAGTGCCTACTCTTTAAGATACATTTTCTTATCCATTGCCCTTCTAGGCACCACACCTTTCTGGCTCTCCATCTACTGCTGTAGTTCCTTCTAAATCTGTTCTGTGGATTTATTTCTCCCCCGTCAGTTCAACCTTCAAATATTTTTTAAGGTTCCATTCTCAATTCTATTCAACAAGCATTTTTAAACACCAAATAATGCACTATCATGATGATCAATGCTATAGACGCAAAGTTGAATAAGACACGCAAATCATGAGACAGACATATAAATAAATAAATAAATATAGATAGATAAATAAATAAATAAATAATAAAATCTATGCTTCAGTGCTACAATAAAAATGTGTGCTCACCCACAGGGCCTCAGAGGATAAAGTAGTGGACTCTGTTCTCTCCCCTCTTTACCGGCTCTTCTATGTATCCTGATTGGGCCCTTTCAATTATAAGAGATAGAAATTCACACAAAAGGATTCAAACAAGGAAGGGTGTATTGTAATGGTCACATGGAGTGATAAAGGACAAGAGTATCTCACTGGAATGAAAGAAAGGTGAACGAGTGCCCCATTTCCTCTGCCACATCATTTATGCTACGTTGTACTTTCTTCTTTCTCACAGCTTCACTTTGTGTACAGGCCATAATGGTTCTTTATGGTGTAGCATCTTCTCAGCGTTAACAAGCACTACCACTTGCCACCTTTGCTCAATGTTTACTAACACTGACTCCCAAAGGAAAGAATCCTGATTGGTCCAGTTTACCTTTTTGCACTAGGCTTTGTCAGCCTAAGAAGGGACTCCACTCCCAATCCAACCCACTGTGGCTGGAAGAGGGGTGAATACTCCCCTGCTTATAAATCTCAGAGGCTTAGGCTCTATTTTCTACCATAACTTGCAAGGCTCACATGACTGGCCTTGCCCGCCTCTCCAACTTCATTTCATGATGAAATTCTTAAACTGCAGTAGGGTTTTTTCTGCCTAAGGGTTTCTGCATATGGTGTTCCCACTGCCTATATCATGAACTAGAATGTGAGCCCATGAGATAGGATCCCTGTCTGTCTTGTTCTCCGAATGATCACTCATGCCTGCCACAATGCCTCACAGTGACAACTCAAAAAGTATTTGTTGGGGATCCCTGGGTGGCTCAGCGGTTTGGCGCCTGCCTTCAACCCGGGGCGTGATCCTGAAGACCCTTGATGGAGTCCCATATTGGGCTCCCTGCATGGAGCCTGCTTCTCCTCTGCCTGTGTCTCTGCCTCTCTCTCTCTCTCTCTCTCTCTCATGAATAAATAAATAAAATCTTAAAAAAAAAAAAAAAGCATTTGTCAAGTGAATGTTGAATGAATGAAAGAAACATAGTTGAAACCACTAAGATTTACCTCCATGGCAGAGGCTGTAGATGGGAAGATAGAGTTACTCATGTCCAGCTTATTGCCCAAGCATATCTCCTCCTATGTTTTCTACTCCTGATATTTTTCACACCTATATATTATCAGTCAACATTCTGTTCTCAATTTGAAATCTGTATTTCCAACTTCCTCTGAATATCTTCAGCTGGGCATCCCTCAATGATGTTGGGCTGATACTTATCTCTCAAAATTGTATCTTCTCCCATATTCCTTCTTTCTTATGGCTTCCCCATTTAACTACTCACCAAAATCAGAAATCTGATATTCATCTTTTCTTGCTGCCCTTATTCATCCCTTAAAACAATTCTCTTATAATTTTTTTTAATTTTCCCTCTTTACATAGCTTCCAAATACATCCTCCCCTCCCCAGTCTTATAACTAATCTCTGCCACATTCTCTTGCTCCATTTCCTACTCTTTTCTCCTCCCCTCACACATTGTTTTCCAGTAATATTGAAGACGTAGTCTTTTAAACTGCCTTATACTTATGTGCATCCTATTTCATCTACTTGGAATGCTGCTCTTCCCACCATCTCCTTTTAACCTGAAACTCCCAGGAGAAGAAGTCAACCTTCAAACATTAAATGGACACTATCTCTTTTGGAAAGAATGATGAAGGAAGTTGAAAAGAAAAAAATAATAATAATGGTAATAATAATAATAATAATAATAATAATAATAATAAGGTTCCCTACTGTGCTTGAAGTCCTTAGAAAAAAGTTTAAAAGTTTTTGAAGATATGAAGTCTAACCCATAGAAGATTACTATAAAAATGCTAAGCACTATCACAAAGAACCTAGCAGATGAAATTAGAATGACAATGGCAAGAAAAGCTAGCAACTACTAAGTTCCTGTGGAACACAGATAAACATTTATCATAGGAATCAGAGGTATTCATGATAAGAGCCTTTAGGTCCTTAGGTCTGAAAGATGTTGCAGCTCCTCACCATCACCAAGCCCCAGTAGCTAATTGTTAAGCTCAACTCAGATGTGAAGTTAGTAAATGAACTGGTCTTCAGCACAATTGTGACAAAATAAGAAAGCAAGTTGTCTTGATGCCTATTCTTTTACTATACAATCACTGAATAATTCTGACATCATCTGCACCAAGGATTTGATTTATGATTTCTATATAGTTGGAAAACATTTCAAAGAGGTAAACAACTTACTGTGGCCTCTAGACCATTTTCTCCATGAGGTGGAATGAAGAGACTGTTCCTAGATGAATTGCAATGTGTTGGGGGGAGGGTCCCCCATACCACCAAGCAATGCTCTGGACACCAGCTGAGTGTTCTGCAATTCAACTCAATTTTGACACTTTTTACATGGAGATAGCATCAGTTCTGCAGGTTAAGGACTCAGTCCTACAAGACCGCAGCCCCTCCACTTTAGATGCCAGTCACAAGCCAGGTTATTATTATCTGTGCTTCTAACCAACTAGCTCTAAAGTTCCTATGATCCCCCTTCTTCCTTGGGTTTGATTAATTTGCTAAAGAGGCTCACAGAACTCAGGAAACATTTTACTTACTAGATTAACGCTTTATTATAAAAAGATATAACTCAGGAACAGCCAGATGGAAGAGAGGTATAAGGCAAGGTAGGGGAGAAGGGCACAGAGCTTCCATACTCTCCCAGGGCAATACTCTCCCAGCACCTCCACATTTTCACCAACCCTGGGAATTCTCCAAACCCTGTCCTTTTAGGGTTTTTATGGAATCTTCATTACATAGGCAAGATTGATTAAATCATTGGCCATTGCTGATTGATTCAACCTTCATTCCCTCTCCCTTCCCTAGGGTCTGGGATGGGACTGGAAGTTCCAACCTTCTAATCACTTGGTTGGTTTCCCTGGCAACCAGTCCCCATCCTCTCGAGGTTCCCAAAAGTCATCTAATTAACATACAAAAGGCGCCTTTATGGTTCTCTTCACTTAGGAAATTCCAAGGGTTTCCGGGGCTTTGTGCCAGAAAGGAGACAAAGACCAAATTTATATTTCTTATTATAAATCACAATATCACAAAAACCGTCTATTTTTTTTTTTAGGAAGAACATGCTGTTAACGGGGGAAATCAGACCATTGTAGATCAGATCATATTAAAGAGTGAAGCAAAGGATCTACCAGTGACATAGATGTCACCTGTTCTGTGAACCTTTTCATTTCTCTCTACTTCAAGATATAATTAAGGCTCCAAGACCCTCTTCTGCATCTCATAAATACTTATATTATTGTACAGATCTCACTCTGTTATTCATTCATATATCTGTCTCCTCTGCTGAGTTTTAAACTATTTAAGGACAGAGACATGTTACACCATTTGTACTCTGTGTCTGCTCGTGCTTGACCCCTGATGAACTAAGTATATTAAACTAAAAGACTCTCCGTGTCCTCCCAGAGATTGTTATTGGCACAAGAATACTGTAAGCTAAAGTAAAGAATATAAGTGTATTTTATTGACTGGAACCCTAATACCTAAGTAGAAGCAATGTCCAAAACAAAGCCAAGTTTCCTGACAGGACTTTAAATCAAGTGTTCTTTGTTTTGAGAATCTATCTGAACCTCTTGCTGCCTTCATCTGCTAACTCTTGGTGATTGCTTAATGCTCTCCAGCTGTTTTCACTTCCAAGCTTTTATTTCTTTCACTGACCATAAGGCACAGAGCAACTTATAAAGAAAAAGTATTTTGAGTAGAATTATTTCATATATTTAATTAAATATATTTTGCACCCCTACCACTGTCCACCCCAACATAATCTACCCTCTCTCCATTTACAGCTACGTGTGTATTCCATCACCTTAGATTCCAATGTAATCCAGAATTCCTCGCTTATATACCAGCTTGGCACATCCATCCATCCCAAAGCTTGTTGGCAATATAGTTTCTACTCCGCTTTCTTTTAAACATGCTGACATCACTGGTCAATCCATGAACTTGAATTGTCTATGAAAATGACACCAAAGAGGTACAGTCCATCCATTTTTTAAATTAAATTTCTTTGTTTTAATTCCAGTATAGTTAACATATAATGTTATATTAGTTTTCAGGTGTAAAATATAGTAATTCAGCAATTCTATATGTTACTCAGTGCTCATCAAGATAAGTGTACTTCTAATCTCCTTCACCTATTTCACCCAGCCCCCATGCCCAACCTCTCTTCTGGTAACCAGCTGTTTGTTCTCTGTAGTTAAGAGTCTGTTTTTTGGGTTGTCTCTCTCCCTCTCTTTTTTTCCCTTTGTTCAATTGTTTTGTTTCTTAAATTCCACATGAGTGAAGTCATATGGTATTTGTCTTTCTGTGACTGGCTTATTTGGCTTATCATTATACTCTCTAGCTCCATCCATGTTGCAAATAGCAAGAGTTCATTCTTTTTATGGCTGAATAATATTCTATGATATATATATCACTTCTTTGTTCATTCATCTGTCGATGGACACTTAGGCTTCTTCCATAATTTGGTATTGTAAATAATGCTGCTATAAATAGCGGATACATGTATCCCTTTGAATTAATAATTTTGTAGTTTTTTAGTAAATGCCCAATAGTGTGATTGGATCATTGATAATTTCTATTTTTAACTTTTTAAGGAATCTCCATACTGTCTTCCACAGTGGCTGCACCTCTTTCCATTCCCACTAACAGTGCATAAGATCTCCTTTTTCTCCACATCCGCACCAAAACTTCTTGTTTCCTGTGTTTTTTATTTTAGCCATTCTAACAGGGGTGAGTTTATAATCTCATTGTGGTTTTGATTTCCATTTCCCTGATGATGAGTGATGTTGAGCATCTTTCCATGTATCTGTTGGCCATGTCTGTATGTCTTCTTTGGAGAAATGTCTGTTCACATGTTCTGCCACTTTTTAAATTGGATTATTTGTTTTCTTGATGTTTTTTAAATTCTTTATGTATTTTGGATACTAACCCTTTATCAGACATGTCATTTGCAAATACCTTCTCCCATTCAGTGGGCTTTTTGTTTTGTTGATTGTTTCCTTCAGTTTGCAGAAGCTTTTTATTTTGATGTAGTCCCAATAGTTTATTTTTGCTATTGTTTCCCTTGCTTCAGGAGACATACCTAGAAAGATCTTGCTATAATTAGTGGCACAGAAAGTACTGCCTATGCCTTCTTTTAGGATTTTTATGGCTTCAGGTCTCATATTTTGGTCCTTGATCCATTTTGAGTTTATTTTTGTGTTTAGTGTATGAAAGTGCCTACATTCACTCAAGAAAGTTCATTCTTTTGCCTACAGCTATCCAGTTTTCCCAGTGCTGTTTATTGAAAAGACTGTCTTTTTGCCATTTCATATTCTTGCCTCCTTTGTTGAAGATTAATTGACTGTATAATTGTGAATTTATTTCTGAGTTTTCTATTCTGTTCCATTGATCTGTGTGTCTATTTTTGTGCCGATGCCATACTATCCTGATTACTACAGCTTTGTAATATAAATTGAAGTCTGGAATTGTGATACCTGTAGTTTTTTCTTTCTCAAGATTGCTTTGGCTATTTGGGGTCTTTTGTGGCTCCATATAAATTTCAGGATTGTATGTTCTAGTTCTGTGAAAAATAATCACATCATATCTATATCATTTAATTCTACTCTAATTCTTATTATTTCCTTCCTTCTTCTGGTTTAAGGTTTTGTTTTTTCTTTTTTTTTTTTTTAGCTCTTTTAGATGCAAGATTATATGGTTTATTTGAGGTTGTTTTTTTTTTTCTTGCTTCTGAAATAGATCTTTATTGCAATAAACTTCTCTTTTAGAACTGCTTCTGTAGTTCATCTATTTTCACATGGAAAAGCTACTTGAGGAATGGCCTAAGGATAACTTTTCAAATCCCAATGGTTCTATTGAAAGCATTCCTTTTCCATGATAACATGTCTAGCTATACTGATAAAATCATGTTTTTTGTGTGTGTGTGTATTCTTTGCCTGGGATGTTTAGCCAGGCATCATTGCCTAAAGAAAAAAGTAGAGGACTAGAAGTCATGAGTCTAGGGTTCCAATCTAGTCTAGGGTTCTAGCTCTGTGATCTTGGACAAGTCACCCACTACTTTCTGTTGTTGTTGATTTCACAAGACAAGCACTTGGGCTAAGAATAAAATTAAATTAAATTAAAATAGGGCACCTGGGTGGCTCATTCTGTTAAGTGTCTGTCTTTGGCTCAGGTAATGATCCGAGGGTCCTGGGATCGAGAGCTACATCAGGCTCTCTGCCCTTCAGGGAGTCTGCTTCTCCCTCTGCCTTTGCCCCTCTCCCCCCCCCCCCCATTGTTCCCTCTTTCACTCTCTCTCTCTCTCTCTCTCTCAAATAAATAAATCCTTTTTTAAAATAGTTTAAAATAAAATATGCTGAACATTCATTAAAAGTATTTTTAATCTCAAGAACTGTGAAGGGTCTAAGATATTACCATACCTGAATCCAGTGAGCTAGGCTGCCATGAATTCATGAATACTGGCAAAATAAAACAAAACACACACACAAACCCACAAAACAAAACAAAACAAAACAAAAACTACACATGAGATTCCTGGACCAAACACAAAGAACTTTATTATTATGACATAGTAAGCAGCATAAGCATCAGCATAATTTGTATCAGTTGTTCTTGCTCCCAAGTTACATGGATATGACACAGATGGACCCAGAAGAAGCCTGCACACCACTGGTTGCATTTTAGGACAGGAACTCTGAGTATAGAGTACATGAATCTTTTATAATGAGCAATAAGCATGACTGCCTTTGCTCCAGAATAGACACTCTATTTCCCAAGGCTGTTTACTATATAAATATCCTTGAAAAGATAGTACAGAACAGAAAGCAATCAATGCCTTCCTCCTGAGATATGCAGAAATGGAAGAGACCCATGCAGAATTATCTCCTAGTATTTGGCAATGTTTATATAAAGGAAGTATTGTGCTTATACAACACTTTACTGGGAAAACTATTTCTAGAAGATGTACTTAATTATGATCTTTCATTAGAACTCACATTTAATGCAAATGATAATGTACCTTTTCTGTAAGCATATAGAAAAGCTTCACTTTATAGGAGACTTACTCTCTCAAACACCAAGCATTAATATTATATCTATTTAATGATATTTCATATTGAGTTATTACCATCTACCATTATTTGAGACTCTAATATGGACCAGACACTGCGCTAGGTCTGTGCTTGACCTGTATTATCTCATTTTATCTTCAAAACATACTGCAATATAGGTATTATTTTACAGATGTTGGAAACTGAAGCTAAGTGATCAAAATCTAGGTACTTCTGCTTCCTAAAGCCATGCTTTTCCACTAACTTGTGTGGTTGGCTATTAAGCCAAACGATACTACGCAGAAGTCAAGGTGGTCTAATGCCTGAAGCACAGTCATTGATAATTAAAGTTCTGTGAGTGCTGCCTGAACATGAGTCATTCTCACTGTCCAAGCCAGGGTATCATTTCCTAGTGTGTTTAAGAAATATCCGGGGAGGATGTGAAGATGCAGTTTTTTGGGCTTCAACCCAGAATTCTCTGATTTAACTTATCTTTGTTGTGGTCCAATCTATTTTAAACAAACTCTTCAAAGTGTTTTAATGCAGGTAGCCCTTGAACTTCATCTTAGAAACACTGGGACCCAGCTATAAAGAAAATGATACAAGACAAGGTTGCCACTCTAGAAAATATTACAGATTTATTTTACAATTATGAGAGTGCTGATTAGTTAGGAGAATGACTAAGCTAATCAGAAACGAAAGTGCAAATCAATCAATTAATTAAAAACATATTATTATCAACTAGATACAGGATATGGCTATAAAAAATTACAGGAAAATATAATGTCCAAAATACATAAATACAGAAGTGATCAGATTAGTTATTTCATTATCTAAATTAAGGATCCTAGATCCTGAGTCTATTCATAAGGAAAATTTATTTCTCACTTCCCAAAGGTTTTATGAGAAATAATGAAGATGCCAGCCAGGGAATATTGTGAAATTTGCAGCCTCTCTCAGCCTCAACAAAATGGAAAAAATAAAATCAGCTTCTTAGGGTTGTTTTAAAGATTGAAATTACTTTTCTAGATCCCAGCATAGTCTCTATGCTACAGTTTCATATATTTTTCAAGTTTGTCTCTAACACAGCTGAATAAAATCACTGATATTTAATGATGTCATGTGTTTTATAAATACAGTAGATCTAATTGTAATGAAACATCTATTTTATTTTAAATGAAGGACATAGAAAATAAAAAATAAAGGTTACAAATATATTTCTGGTTGATATTTAAAGGTTACTTGTTTTTCTGTGTCTGAAAACTGCAATATATAGTTCATTTGCCTTTTCATTTTTGCTGTTCAAATCCTGTATTCAATATAATGAGCTGAACAATTCCTTTCATGCCCTCTACTGGATACTTTAAGTTAAACCTCAATAACACTGCAAGGAAACCAAAATAATAGTACACATGATCTTCAAAACCTTCTATTATCAGCTTTTAAATTTAAAATTCAGCTACAATGGTTAACTGGTGTAAGAATTCCTTTTTCTGTGCCTGAAATATAAATTTCGGAGACAGCCTTTCCTATTGTATAGAAATTATTGGTTGAGGGAAAGGGAGTAAGATGTGGTTTGTATCACTGCCACATTTCTTTAGAGTGTTGTGCTACTGTGATATTGAAGAAGCCTCTATTTTATTACTGTCCTAGTTCAATAGTAATATCTACTAGCAGGTAAAACTTATATTAGAAGGGTGGCATGGTAAAGCCAGCTTATTACTAAAGAACTCTCCTAACAGCTACTCTGTTGCACACATAGAATCTATCAGAAGGAAGGTAAAGGAGTACTTTACTTGATCATGGTTGCCTATGGCCACCATCCCTACAGAGAATGCCTTGGGAGTGTCTGAGCTGTCCCTCCTACCCCAATTCAGCTCATCCACCCTTTTCCAGGGCTGATTTTTGCTGAGTAGGGCCATACCAGTTATTAAATATTGAAATGCTTTTATAGTAGTTGATCTACTCCCACTGCTCTTGGCTAAGACATGCCAATCACCACATTCAGACTTCCCCACAACCAAGCAATTAAAAGGCTAAGACCTGGTCTACTTGCTCCAGGAAATTGCCTGACCCAGTCTACCCAGCCCTCTAGATCCTTCTAGCCCTGTGAAAACTACATGGCCACAGTCCTGTGTGACCTTCAAACATCACTCCCAAGCGTTACTGCATAGCTGCAATTTAGCAAGGCCAAAGAAGAAAGCAGGGCTTCCAATTCTCATCCTACATCTTTCTCTCTACATAGCAATAATAGATAAGATTTAGGGAACACTTATGTGCCAGACACAATATACATTACTTCATCCAATCTTTACTATAGCCTTATTTTGCAATGAGTCAACCAGTAACATCTAGCAACTTTCATGAGATCCCATAGCTAGTGCATGGGAAAGCTACAATTTGGAGCAGGTCTGACCAATACCAAAACCAGGTATTGGGTAAAATTCTCCAATGTTCCAAGCCCAAGTTAGTCCAAAGAATATGCAGCAGGCTCTGAAGAAATTTGCAGCGAAGGAATTCCACAAACGATTTACACAGAGACAAGATCACTATTAAGAGTACAGAGTCACCCAACGTGGGGGAGACCACATTGGGAGCTGGACAGTCTCCTTTGTTTCTCAACAGATGGTCTCAGTTACTCTCAGCAGCATTCTGAGAGTGCTACACTTCAAATAGGGCAAGGGAACTGAAAATAGGAATACCTGTGATGCACTTTCCATTGAAACCAAATGGGAAGAGAGGTCCTAGACTCCTTCTTCAACTTCTTTTATTTTTAAGTAGACTCCATGCCCAACATGGTGCCCAACGTGGCGCTTGAACTCATGACCCTGACATCAAGGCCTGAGTCAAAATTAAGAGTTGGACACTAAACTTACTGAGCATCCCAAGAACCCCACTATTGAGTGGTAAAGGAACTATTTTTAAAGTACAGTCATAACTCTAATACAAATATAAAACATGTATCAAATTTCCCATATAATTCATTAATTAAATGAGAAACTCAACAGGAAAACCGATTAAATGGACATAATACATTGTTTGGTGGTTGAGAGAATAAGGTTCTATTAACTAGCAATTCAGAGGAGAAGCCAAGAAGTAGAGGCATTTATAAATCAGGAACACTGAAATGAATTTGCAAATGGAAACAAAACTGGTGCTTCTGGAGAGGGAAGGGGGAAGAAAGTCAACCCTCCAGTGAACAAAATTTATTTGTATGTCTATTGACATATTTGCATGGCTCTCAGTTTTCTGCAAGTTGACTTTGCTCTCTCCAGAATTATGAAATAGCCTAGTTGAAGACAAAAGGTACATATTACTATAGGCAGAGAATCCCCAGTCATTACAGTATTCCCTTGAAAAGATATTAATCTTGTGTGCTGTTCCAGTGTCTTCAGTGTTTCCTTACATGGATCAAATGGAAGACAAATTAATAAGGTGGATCCACCAACACTGTTTTCTCATTATGAGCATTTGTCTTTGAGTTTGGCTTGGAGAATCAGTAAGAAAAATAAGGAAAATTCACAATCTATTGGTGAGCACCAGTCCCAGCAGATTATTTCAGAGATGAATTATAAAAGCAAAGACATTTTCACATTCATTCATTCATTCATTCATGCAACTTATCCTTATTGATGACTACTATATGCTCAGTTCTAGGAAAAACACGAGTCCACGTGAGTTTCCAGAAAACTACCCAAGTAACTGTTAAGTGAAAGCATTTAACTGCAAATAAGGTGAGCTACAAGCCTGAAAACATAGTGTGGAAAATCCTGTTTACCTGTTCACCTCTTAGGCAGGCTGTCTGACCAGCTTGCTTATCCATTTTTTTCCAAGGCTGATACAACTTGTGATTTTTCACCATACTCTTCCTCCAACTAATCCTATCATCCCCAACCCTAATGCCAGAACATTCTTTGTCATGGTAAAGGTACTATTAGAATACCTGCAGTAAACTAGTAGGTCTTAATGCTAATGTCATAGTGGGCCTGGGGTAAGATTTTCTTTAATATCAAAATCATATCCTGGGATGGCTAGGTGGCTCAGCAGTTGAGCAACTGCCTTCAGCTCAGGGTGTGATCCTGGGGCCCTGGGTTCGAGTCCTGCATCAGGCTCCCCACGGGGAGTCTGCTTTTTCCCTCCGCCTCTGTCTCTACCTCTCTCTGTCTCTCATGAATAAATAAACAAAATCTTTAAAAAAAAAAATCATATCCCTCTCCAATAAAAGTACAAGGGCTTTATTTCCAGGCCTCTATCTTCAGCCATCTTAACCAAGATATTATTTAGACGTGATTTAACGTTTTCAAACCTTCAAAGCAAATGAGATCTCTATTGATCAAAACACAAACTATGTGGATGGGCAGGAGTACCCTGAAGGACTGAAAGAAAGGTGACTGTAGCCACCAGAAGGTGGCAGTGTTGCTTCTCCAAATGCCTCCCAGATCAGCCAGGCTCTTGAGTCTCAGGCCAGAAACAAGGTTAGGCTGTTCCTTGACTGATTCTGGGCTTAGTTCATGTGTATCCTTTGCAGAAAGGAATGTGACTTAGCTCTACTTCAAAGTTCACCATCATAATAATCCTCACAATATCCACAGAAGCAAAATATAATAAGAATTTTTTTTAAAACACAATATGAGTCTCAGTATTAAACCTATGTGGAAGATTTCCTGCTAGAAGTTCTATGTGAAGTAAAGACCCTTAACTCTTAAGAACTTTGGAATACACTTGGAAAGAAGAATTATATCAATAAAATCATCAAAATCTCTCTTAAAATTCTGGCCCCAATCTAGCTGCTTCTGGATCTTTCCTCCTCTGAAACACTAAACTGCTCGCTTCCTGTCTAACCCATATAAGTCTTTCTCCATCCTTAGTCTATTACGACTGTATTTTCTTTAATGCTTTCACTTGTTTGACTTGAAATATCCCAGCTCTTTATACTTCTGGTACGAGAAAGCAAAAAAAAAAAAAAAAAAAGTCTTGGAGTGGCCCCTTTCCAGTGGAAATAAAGGACATTTTTCGACCTTTATTCCCAGACACCAAAGAGCTCTGAACTCCAAGATCTGGATGATTCCTGGCTTGAGCTTTGCAATCTTCCCAAGTTCAGCATGATATTTCCCACAGAAACCTCAACACCCTGACCATGCTTAACAAAAGTTTAGTAGCCAAGAATTTTAAAAGAAAAAGGAGAAAAAAGGCGGGGGAGGCTGATATTGCTTATATTCCCAATATCAGCCATTTCACAAACTGCATTTCAGAATATTTACTAACTGTTCTGGCAAATAATAATTAACCAGATGCTCCTCAGCTGGCCTAAAGAACAACAATTAATAGCCTGTTCTGGGTCTTTCTCTCTCTCATGCTAAGGCTCTTATTTGGTTTTGATGAAAGAATATTGCATTTCTGTCACAAGACTCTGACTCAGAAAGCTCATTAACCTCAGTATCTCTGGCGGAACCTTGCATAACTAGAATTCACATAGCTGGAGTAGAAGGCATCATTATTGTATGTTATTTCACTATATTTACAAACCATAGAAAAAAAGGTAGCCAATTTACACACCATCACTGACATCTAACTGCATCTTCTCTCCACCAGCTCTCAGGTTTGAGACTGTTTGACTGGTTGAAGTTCATTGCTGAGAACACGATGGCTGATGCCACAGAGGGTGAAGTGCCAGGTCAGCAACTGAACCACTAAAGCCATATGTGCCTGCTCCATAAATGCCCATTTTTCATCTTTAGTGGGCTTCAAAGTTAAATAGCTAAGACAGTCAATGCAAAGAAAAATATGACTGCAGTAACACACGGAAACTACACCATGGCTAAAATTAAGTCTTCATACCAATCACGCATTTTTAATGTGAACATGTATGGAAATCTCTGGTAGTGTTTAGACAGCATTTTTCTTCATTGGTTATTTATGATGCTTTGAGCTGGAAACACAAGCTAAATGAGAAAGCCAGAGAATAGGATTTACTTAACGATTGACAACCCTGTCCTATCATAAATAACAAAGAAAGCCCATCAAACTCCTCAAGCTACATCTTGATAAATAAACTTAAAAGAAAAAGCTATCAGAATTCATCACATCGGGACACCTGGGTGGCTCAGTGGTTGAGTGTCTGCCTTTGGCTCAGGGCCTGATCCCGGATTCCCGGAATCGAGTCCCGCATCGGGCTCCCTGCGTGGAGCCTGCTTCTCCCTCTGCCTGTGTCTCTGCCTCTCTTCCTGGGTCTCTCATGAATAAATAAATAAAATCTTTAAAAAAAAAAAAAAAAAGAATTCATCACGTCTTTTTTCCTTCCTAACCTTGAAGTCCCTGTTACATAATGTCTGATGGGTTTCTTTTCTCTGCTAGGAGTTCTCCGCCATGTTATTTAGTTAATTGTGCCATTTTATTATTTGGAATTTGAATATAGGGGAAAAACATGTTTAATAAAATTCAAGAGTTAATAATTTAATGCCTTCTGACAAGTGAAAATAGGTTGGGGGGTGGGGAATTACTGGAGATTAACACAAAATCAAATCTGAGAGTAGAAAAAAAGGAAGGGGCTTGAGAAACCCCAGGAGTGAAACTGGCCCCCTTGTTTGTTCAGTTCTTCACTGTTGATGTTGACCTCTCTTTGAATGTAGTCTTTATTTTGGAATGTGAGTGTGAGATTCCCTAGGAGCATATAAAAGGTCTGCAGTGGACATTGCCCTGGGATTGAGCTTCTGCAAACAAATTCTCCCCTGTAAAAATGAGTAACAGCCCACGTGCTGAGGCCCAAGGCTGGACCATTGTTTGTTTATTTGCACATTTCCCAAATGAAGATACATATCCTCAACAGCCATCCAAGCAATTCTGGCACCTTTGGAGAAACTGAGACTGATGCTGGCTCCAAGTCTTGAGAAAATGAATTAATGCCCACTTCACCCTCGGAATAATCCCTAGAATAATTGTAAACAGACTTAAGATGCCTGGGGTAAACAGGAAAGCTGGGACCCACCAGAGGGAACTTGTGAGGCGGTTTATTTGTGTTTTAGGAGGCGATCCCGTGAGTCACTCGTGACCATTCCTGTGTCTAAAGAAGCCCTTCCAAGTTCTGTTTTTACAACGCCAAGAGATTTTGCATCACATGGTAAATAGAATACAGAGAACAAGACACAATAACTACTTTAAGTAGTTTCATCAGCCCATTACCCACAAGACATGATGGTTTTCCTCTTCCAGACTCTGTCATGATTCCAAATCTTCACAACAGATTTGTTGATAAAGGTGAACTTCACTTAGCCCAGACCTGACAGACTGTGGGCCGTACTGATGCATACCTTTTGTTGGGCTTGTTCTTAAAATAGTACCTTCTTGCCTGGGCACCATCTGAAGTGACATGTATTGCCAGAAGAGAGGGAGACAAAAGGGGGCAAAACAAGTTAATGGAAACTACATGTGCTGTCATGCCCTCCATGAGGCTCCAAATGTGAGGATTAGCTGAGCTGGCCCAAGAGACAAGCTAATTATCAAGCTGAAGACATTTGGATCGTGCAGATCTCCTTGCTATGTAAACAGAAGCTAAGGACTTCAATTTCTGTAAGAATTTCCATTTCCATTTCTAGAAGTATTCTGTACTTTCACACATAGACCTGGTGCTAACCATCTGTGGGTCAACATATATGACACCAATAACTGTTTTTTAAAATAAAATAAAATCACAATTATTTCTCATTCTGAGTTGTTACATGAAGATGTTCTTTTTATTAAAAATTATCGATCTATCCACTTAAAATTGTGTACGTTCCCATATTTTTAAAGGAAAAGTTTACCTAAAAGACAGAAGATTGTTCTAGATATGGGGTCAGCAAATAATGTTCTATGGGCTACATCCTGCCACTTTTTTTTCTTTTCTTTTCTTTTCTTTTCTTTTCTTTTCTTTTTTTTTACCATGGTTATGAATAGTTTGTATATTTTTAAATGGTCGAAAAATAAAAATAAAAAATATTTTGTGGCATGTGAAAATTATAGGAATCTCATAAATAAAGTTTTTAAATAAATCCCACTTTATTTAAAGGTCAAGAACACTATAGGGATGTCCACTCTCACCATTGTTGTTCAACATAGTACTGGAGTCCTACCTCAGCAATCAGTAAACAAAAAGAAATAAAAGGCATCCACATCAGCAAGGAAGAAGTCAAATTTTCATTCTTTGCAGACAACATCATACTCTATGTAGAAAACCCAGGACACCCCACCAAAAAATTGCTAGAACTGATACAGGAATTCAGCAAAGTCCCAGGATATAAAACCAACAGACAAAAATCTATTGCATTTCTATACACAAATGATGAAGCAGAAGAAAGAGAAATCAAGGAATTGATTCCATTTACAATTGCACCAAAAATCATAAGATACATAGGAATAAACCTAACCAAAGAAGTAAAAGATCTGTATACTGAAAACTATAGAATACTTTTGAAAGAAACTGAAGAAGACACAAAGAAACAGAAAAACATTTCATCTTCTTGGATTGGAAAAACAAATATTGATAAAATGTCTACACTACCCAAAGTAATCTACACATTCAACACAATCCCTATCAAAATAACATCAGCATTTTTCACAGAGATAGAAAAGACCCCTAATAGCCAAAGGAATGTTGAAAAAAGAAAAGAAAAGCTGAAGGCATCACAATTCTGGGCTTCAAGCTGTATTACAAAACTATAATCTTGAAGACAGTACAGTACTGGCACAAAAACAGACACATAGATCAATAGACCAGAATAGAGAACCCAGAAATGGACTCTCAACTCCAAGGTCAACTAATCTTCAACAAAACAGGAAAGAATATCCAATGGAAAAAAGACAGTCTCTTCAAGAAATGGTGTTGGGAAAACTGGACAGCTACATACAGAAGAATGAAACTGAACCACTTTCTTACATCATACACAAAAATAAATTCAAATTGGATGTAAGACCTAAATGTGAGATAGGAAACCATCAAAATCCTAGAGGGGAAAGCAGGCAGTAACCTCTTTGACCTTGGACACAGAAACTTCTTATGAGACATGTCTCCAGAGGCAGGGGAGACAAAAGCAAAATGAACTATTAGAACTTCATCAAGACAAAAAATTTTTGCACAGCAAAGGATACAGTCAACAAAACTAAAAGACAACCTACAGAATGGGAGAAGATATTTGCAAATGACATACCTGATAAAGGGTTAGTATCCAAGATCTATAAAGAACTTATCAAACTCAACACCCCAAAAAACAAATAATCCAGTTAAGAAATGGGCAGAAGACACGAATAGACACTTTTCTAAAGAAGACATACAAATGGCTGACAGACTGAAAACATGCCCAACATTACTTGTCAGGGAAATACAAATCAAAACCAGAATGAGATACCACCTCATACCAATCAGAATGGCTAAAATTAACAGGTCAGGAAACAACAGATATTGGCAAGGATGCAGAGAAAGAGAACCCTTTTGACTCCTGGTGGGAATGCAAACTGGTGCGGCTACTCTATAAAGCAGTATGGAGGTTCCCCAAAAAGTTAAAATAGAACTTTGCTATGATCCAGCAACTGCACTACTAGATACTTATCCAAAGGATACAAAAAAGCAGGGATCCCTGGGTGGCGCAGCGGTTTGGCGCCTGCCTTTGGCCCAGGGCGCGATTCTGGAGAGACCCGGGATCGAATCCCACGTCGGGCTCCCGGTGCATGGAGCCTGCTTCTCCTTCTGCCTATGTCTCTGCCTCTCTCTCTCTCTCTCTCTGTGACTATCATAAATAAATAAAAATTAAAAAAAAAAAAAAGGATACAAAAAAGCAGATTTGAAGGGGCACATGCACCCCCATGTTTATAGCAGCCTATCAACAATAGCCAAACTATGGAAAGAGCCCAAGTGTCCATCAACTGACAAACGGATAAAGAAGATGGGGTGTGTATACATACAATGGAATATTACTCAGCAATCAATAAGGATGAAATCTTGCCATTTGCAACAATGTTGATGGAACTAGAGAGTATTCCGCTAAGCGAAATAAGTCAGACAGAGAAAGACAAATACCATCATTCCTAGTGGAATTTAAAGAACAAAATAGATAAACATAGGGGAAGGAAAAGAAAAATAAAATGAGATAAAAACAAAGGAAAACAAACCATAAGAGACCTTTAACTATAGAGAACAAACTGAGGGTTGCTAGAGGGAAGGTAGGTGGGGGATGGGGTAGCTGGGTGATGGGCTTTAAGGAGGGCATTTTGTTAGAGGAGCACTGAGTGTTATATGTAATGATGCATCGCTAAATTCTACTCCTGAAACTATTACTACACTATATATTAACAAACTTTAATTTAAATAAGGAAATAGAGTCCATACATAAAGTTTTATTTTAACAGCTACATCTCTTTCTACTGCATATTATTTATGGCCCCTTCTATGCTATAACAGAGGTAGGGAGGTGCAAAAGAAAAGTGTGACCTGCAAAACCTTAAACACTTATATTATCTTTATATCATAGTATATTATTTATATACAAATATTTGTTTTTAGGTATGGTCCAGAAAATGTTTGCTGACACTTATTCTATATTTAAGGAGACAAAAGACATAAGACAACCAAAAACGTGATTCTTGATTGGACCTAGATCAGAAAAAAAAAAAAAAAAAAAAAAAAAAAGCCATAAAGGACGTTTTGGAAACCACTTGGGAAATATGAGGATATTCTGTGGGTGTTTTTATAACCATGTTAAATTTCCTGGTGTGATAATGGTACTGTGGTTATTTATGTAGAATAATGTCCTTGCTCTTAGGAGATACTGCAATTTGCAAATGGGTGGGAAAGATGTATACAAAGAGCAAACAAATGTATTGCAAAGGTGACAACATGTTAACAATTAATGAATCTAGGTGAAGGATATGAGGTTTACTTCTGTAGAGTTGAAATTTTTCAAAGCGAAAAGCTGGGGAAAACAAGAAATGCAAAACTAAAACCTTAAAAAGAAGTCACCAGGCAGGAGAGAGGTGATCGATCGTTAGTACATGCTGAGGGTCAGTCAGTTAACACAAGTGGTTTGAGGTTTGCACAAAAACCTCTTCAGCAGTTATGCTTTGGGGTTTTCATCTATCAGCCATGGCTCTCATCCTTGTGGCTTTTCTGAATTCTCCTTTCTGTTTTTTCTGAGCCCATTCCAGACTGCCAGGGGTTTACCAAAGATTTGCTTGTTACTCGATCTCCACATTCAAAGCGAAAATGACAGTGTTTACGCTGTCTTTCGAGAAACTAAAAAAATTACCTCCCACGTAAATGTACCTTCTAGTTTTTTCTGGTGGGACGTAGCAATCATCGTTAGCTGTCACTTAGCCTTTTAAGAATTATTTAATTCCTTGAAGATTTATTATCTCTTTAATCAGAGCAAACTCAACGCACCAGTAATGATCAGTAATGCACCAGTAATTATACACCATTTTCGACCTATATTTCATCCGTGTATTTTTATGGGAGTTTCTTTTCTAAATTATGCTTTTGTCTGTGGGCAGTCATTTTGAGGTTTAGGAACCAGCTGAGGTATAGATTATCTTGAAAGGTTGCATATGGATCAGCAAAGTCTTAGAAATTCCATTCAGAGACACTTGCAGGCAGGGGTCATGGAGAATTTGTGACTCTGGAATGTAATGCCACTCTTGTGACATTATGTAATTGTCACTCTTCGAGACCAGTCCCTTGGCTCCTATGTTGGCTTGTAATATAAAATTTCTCACAATTCATTTTGTCTCAGTTTGTCAAGCAGAGACTATGCAGGTTGCGGCTTCTCAAGAAAACTAAGTTTGTTTCAGCATTTGGTTTATTAATAGAGTTGGTGGTCTCTTCAAAGCAAAAATGTAGATCAGAAATCATTCTCCACCTACTGGCTGGGATTAAAAAAAACCTCTCCAACTGTCACAGAAAAGAACAAGGCTTAATTCAGTGTAAAATGCCTGAACGAGTTTCTAAAAATAACATTGGAAGCACTTTAGTTGCTATAACCTTCATTCCAGGAAAGTGAGTTATATGAGCGTCTTATATTGTTTTATGGAACTTGAAGATTAAAATGATTTTTGGTAGACATCATGTCGGCTTCCTATTTGACTCAGTGCAGAATGAAGCTGAATAGAATTATAGGGAAAAAATGAATGACTGTTACTGGCAGTGAAAGAACCAGGCTTTGCCAATAACTTTTTAAGCACATATATACACACTTTACACTCCCTTCAAATCTTTTATTGGTTATGTCCACAAAGACGGAGGGATCTGTACCAGTGGTACCTCTCAAAGCTGATTTCTGATAACTCAAACTGTTTTATGGAATGATCCACTGCCAAGTTTGGAAGAAGACAACAGTAGTTGGCTCTTTGTGATCCATATCTCTAATTCCCCTTGGAGGTCAGCAACAAGTAGCTTTAGCTTCCACTTCCAAGGAGATGAAGCTCTGACGGAAATGAAATGTTTAGTGAGCCCTGCAAAAGACTTTTGCAAAGTAAAGTACCAAAGTTAAATGATCAGATACAGGTAGTGGGAATACTATTTTATATCTTTCCTTATTGATAACATTTTTATTCTCCATCATTTATGTCAAATCTTAAGGCTGAGGCTTATTGCCCCAGGAAAGAAAGGACATCAAAAAATGCCAAGAAGAAAGAAAGAATCAAAGAGTAGGCTCAAAAGTCCGTATTGAACTCCAAAATAGGTTTATAAATTTTTTTTTTTTTTTTTAGTTTTAAAAGATTTTTATCTATTTATTTGAGACAGAGCATGAGAAAGGGGAGGGGCAGAGGAAAAAGCAGCTGAGCAGGGAGCCCAGCTGGGGTTCTGGGATCATGATCTGAGCCGAAGGCAGATGCTTAACCAACTGAGCCACCCAGGGACCCTCAAAATAAGTTTTTAAACCTATGGTGGAGGCAGATTTTAGAGGGAAAAAAGAAAAGTTTCTTGAGCTCCAGAAAGGAAAAAACAAGAAATGCTCAGGGCATAGTATTTATATGATAAAGTGCAGTGTCTGATTGCAAAAGTAGATTTCTTGAAGCACAGAGAGAAGAGAGAGAATATTCGAGAGGGGTGGTGCTGGAGAGACCGGAGGGCAGAGACTTAAAGGGAGTGAACAATGTGTGTCTCTGTAAAAGGGCCCTTGTGCTGCTGCCTCTAGGTTCAAATTCCTAGGGGGTAGTGATGGCAAGCCCCAGGAAGATGTGGGAGGATAAGACTGGAGGAGTGAGCAGATGCCCAGCATCCTCTGGAATGCTGGTAGGAAATGGCCTTTCAGGGTATCCCACACCAACAGGGAGTAGCCATAGTAGAACGAGAAAGATGGAGCAGGTGCAGAAAGAAAGGTAGTTAGGCTGATCCACTTCGCCTGGATGCTACCTTGAGCCTCCTGTACTTGTAGCAGCTGAAGGAGGCCCTGAGAGATCCAGGCCTTGACTACAGTTTCAGGCCACAGAGGAGGGAGAGGAGATCTCACAGTAGAGGCTGCAGGGTGGGCAGCCAGAGCCGGACATTCGATGGGAAAAGCAGAGTTTCACAAGCTCAGCAGCCACAGGCCAGAGTTGAGTCAGGAACTGTGTCAACAGGGAAGAAAGCTGAACCCAGCAGAGTGATTGCCCCGAGGCGAGCCTGTTGTGTGAACAGGCTTTGAGTTACTGTCAACAGTGGATGCCAGCAGAGAAGTGATTGTAGCCCAAAGCTTTCTCTTTCAATGCCAAGATTAAACACCAATCCCCCACTGCCTCTGACCCCTCCTGGGGAGATGGGAAGGAGAACAGGGAAGAGGTGAAACAAGGAAATGTCTATGTACCCCGAAAGAGACTGAGTTTAAGCTGAATGTGGTGATTCTCAACCACGGACATTTGAAAAAGTCTGGAGAAATTTTTTGTGCGGTACAATAAGGGTGGGGAAGTGGCTGCTGGCATTGGTCAGCAGAGACCAGGGATGCTGCTAAACATCATACAAGGCACAGGGCAGGCCTCCCAACAGAGAATAACCCCTCACTCAAGATGTGAAGAGTATTGAGCTTGAGAACCCTGGGTCTGAGTGATGGAGTTGCAACTGTCAGCAAAATGAAAATATGAGAAACATTAAAAATTATATCTTTGCACACCCAAGTTCCTATAACTGAACACACACACACACACACACACACACACACTACAATTCAAAGTACAAAGATTGAGGGGTGCCTAGGTGATTCAGTCAGTTGGGCATCTGCCTTTCTCTTGGGTCATGATCCCAGGATGCTGGGATCGAACCCCACATAGGGCTCCCTGCTATTGAGAGCCTGCTCTCCCTCTCCTCCTCCTTCTATCTCTGTCTCTTGATCAAATAAATAAATAAGTAAGGGATGCCTGGGTGGCTCAGTGTTTGAGCATCTGCCTTCAGCTCAGGGCATGATCATGGAGTACCCAGATCAAGTCCTGCATTGGGCTCCCCACAAGGAGCCTCCTTCTCCCTCTGCCTATGTCTCTGCCTCTCTCCCTCTCTCCCTCTCTCTCTGTCTCTCATAAATAAATAAATAAATAAATAAATAAATAAATAAATAAATGTCTTTAAAAAATAAAACAAACTACAAAGATGGAGATTTGAAGAAAATGGTGAATGAAACATAAAATAGTAAAGTATAGTTCTGAGAAACTCCAACATTTAATATTATGTAGGAAAAACCAGTGAGGAAGATGAGGGAGGGAGTACAAAAGAAACAAAGAGAGTGCACAGCATCATAAAGGCCAAGAGAAAAGAGTGGCTCTACAAGGACAGAATGGCCAAGTGTGTAAAACACTCTGAGAGGTCACGATACTTAGTAAAAAGTATATTGGTTGGCTTCAACCTCCTGACTTTTAGAGCAGGTGAGAAGGGATGAAATCCAGAGAACAAGGGAAAGGATTAGCCCTAGGTAGAAGTTCCTCCTCCACTACAACAGGAGAGGACAAGAGAAGGGTGCAGATACTGGTTTGAAAATTTCATTGCTAGTAAATTGAGAGTTTCCCACATCAGAGACAAAATCATTTGCTCAAACTGTAAGGAGGAGCAGAGAAGAGAAGGCCAAGAGTGTGGACAATTTGAAACAGTAATGAAGAGTTAGTGGGTCCGTCAAGTAAAGAAACATGGTAGAGTGTGTGAGCAGTGTTGAGCGCCCACTTGAGGCTGGTGAGCAAGACACTATAGTGATAACCATCAGCCTATCATGTGATATTTCACCCTCGCTTCTCAGCTGCCCAGGGCAAGCACAGGGGAGACAGCCGGATGAGGCAGCATAGGGTTTGGGTAGGAGCAGTGGTTCTTAACTAGGGTTTGTGTCAGAATCACTTTGGAAATTTTTGGAAGCAATCATGCACTTGTGTAGACTACTCCCCGGGGCTCTATAAACCCAATGGTTACTGTAGACATTTCTATTTAGAGGAAGTTCTCTAGATGTGCAACTCCCATTCAGGAACCATCCATCCATTTGGAGTGCAAACAAAGACAGAACTGGCAAGGGGTCTCACAAGGGGGGATTAGAATGAGGAGCAGTAAAATCTAAACTAGATTGGGAAGAGAAGTAGAGACATAGGGTCTCATAGATAGGGAGAGTACAGATCAGTAGACAGGAGGTCTTAATAAAGTCAAATAACATGTCCCATGTAGAAAGAGTTCTGATGGCAGGTTTTGGATTAAGCAAATTTAGGGTACATTTCCATTCTCACCGTAAATTTTAATCAAGGAGAAAAAAATAACCTGCACTCTCCCCTAAAGCTGTGTTTTCTTACAAGAGGTGGCCCAGAAATGCTTGTCATTTCTTTGATACTAATTAAACACTGAGGTTTCCAAAAAACCAATTATGGTTTTATGATGCTGCTCATAGGGGTTATAAGCATTTCCCCCATTATTCACACAGACCATCCCATGGTGGATGAAAAACAAAGAGACAAACACTTAAAGTGAAGAAAGAGGAAACCCATGATGACAAGGGCCCCACACTGACAACTGGAGCTGTGAGCCTTTCAATCATCCCACATACATCACAGTATCTTGTCATCCAAACAGTGCAGGAGTAACACTAAGAAGAAAAAACTTTGTGACTTTGTTGTACAATTCCAACTTTGCCATTTCCCTATAAATTTACTTTCATAATCCTTTTGGAGTAAATAAACAATTACTCAAAAGAACATTATTTTAAGATGGGGCCAGAAAGAAGACTTGGATAACCTAGAAATGAATTTTGGAGAATCTTTAATCTTTAGTCAATAAATCATCTCTTTAAGACCAATGAATTTCTAAAGTTGTCTGGTTCTAATTCAAGAATATTGACTATGATCATTGATGTGCTAACCCCCTCACAGTCTTTCTGTCCCACTCTATCGGTGAGGGAATATTCATGGGATGGGTTTGGTGCAGCTGCAGTAGGAGGGACTAGAGCTGTGCACCAGCCTGCAGGGCTGAGCAAAATCCGTGCAGAACAGAGAACCCCCTCTGAAAACTGGCCTCCTGGCCAGACCTACTGTGACTTTGCCTGACACACCTTACGGGATTCTCCAATCCTGAAGGGGTGGCTCCTCCTTGTACCATTGCCTCAGAGACAAGCTGCTGTACTATGATTTAGTGGCTCCTCAAGCTTGGGGTTTTGTGGGTTTTTGTATGTTTCCAGGATTGGGTCCAAACTCAGTGGAGTGGTAGAAATATGCCTGAAGGGCGGAGGGCTGGATCAGGTACTCTCTTAGGACCTCTTCTAGCTCTACTATTTAATGAGTGTAATTTAAGTTCATTGAAAGATTATGCCAGAACTGTGGATGCTGCACAATATCTTGTGAATAAAAATTACCGGAAAAGAAATGTAACCAATCCTCACTGAGAAATTTCTCTCCAAAAATAAAAACGAGGAATCATTGAGGATGTACCTGTAGAGATACCAAGTTCTAGACATGAAAGAAGAGGCCAAAGTAACACAAGGTTGGAATATGTGGATTGGCACCCAGAGATTTGAGGGTTATATTCAGGTGATGATCTACAGCTCTGGAGAGTCCAGGCCTGGGATACTCAGAATGATTTATGACTGCAGAGCTATGTATAAGAAATTTATTTGTAAGTGGAATAAAGAAGGATGAGCTAGTATCTCAAGTGTCACTCTCTGAGAAATAGCTAAGTCCTTTTAAAGGTTACAACCTAATATTGAGCATTTCTAATCTTGATCAAACTTCTGGAAGCAAGTACCATTGTACGAGTATTCAGGCAATCAGAATTATTGCAGATTTCAATTAATTTCATTCATTTGGAAATAATCTTTTACTTCTGAAACTTATTTGGTTAGAGTGTGCCTAAACTAAAATCTAGGGACATTGCCCAGGGTCACTCAGATAATAAAAAACTCCCGACTCAAACTATGCCAAACTCCTAAATCTGAACTCTTAACCATTATGCAATATTAACATTCTACTAAAGGAGTCCATTGTTCATTCATTCAAATGCTTCTATTGATCAGAGAACCAATGAAAGTTTTAAAGTATAATTAGCCTTGTTTTTAGAGCGCCCACCCTGGTGTGGAGTGGGGGTGATCTATGTGGGGAAGAGATTGGTGGTAGGGAACAGGTTAGTATGCTATTGCAGTAGTCCAAGCAAGATATGAGGAAGATCTCCACTTACATAGTAGCAGTGGAGATGGAGACAAGGAATTAAACTTAAAATATAGTTTTACAGCAGAATTAATAACAGTGAACAAGAAGTGGGATAGTGAGGGTGAGGGTAAAGGAGTTACTGAGGATGACTCTGTCCTCTAGCTTGGAGCTTGAGTGATGATAATGACATTGAAAGAAGAAGGGAAATAGGAAGATACGAAGGCCAAGAAGAAGTTGATGAGGACAGCAAGGATAATGAATTCAGTTTGGGTACCTGAGGTCATTCATGCAGAGCTAAAGACAGTCATAGGTAGGAGTCATGACCGTATGCATAGAGGTTAAAGTCAAGAGAGTAGTAAAACCACCCAGGGAAGGTCTATAGAGTTAGAAGAGAAAAAGGCCACAAGCTGGAATCTGTGTAACACCAGTATTTACAACACGGGCATAAAAAAAGGAACAACCAGGAAACACCCAAAAGCAGAGCTCTGAGTGGTAGAACTGTGGAAAGGGTTTCAAGAAGGCAGTAATACAGGGAAGCCAAGCAAAAGAGGTCCAAGTATAAATCTTCATATTTAGCCCTTAAAAAGCTATTAGCACCATACAAGTTGAGCTGTAGAAGTCGATGTCATATAAGTCATCAAAACTTATTTAGAATTAGGAATAAACTGGGGATCCCTGGGTGGCTCAGCAGTTTGGCACCTGCCTTTGGCCCAGGGCACGATCCTGGAGTCCTGGGATCGAGTCCCATGTCAGGTTCCCTGCATGGAGCCTGCTTCTCCCTCTGCCTGTGTCTCTGCCTCTCTCTCTCTCTCTATGTCTATCATGAATAAAAAAAAAAAAAAAAAAAAAAAAAAAAAGAATTAGGAATAAACTACTTCCCTGATGGAAGAAGAAGGTTTTAGGAATCTTACTCTGGCTTTTTTTAAAAATTTATTTATTTATCCATGATGAGTGATGGTGAGACGGAACATGTATTTTCATTTACCTAAATGGCTAACATGAAACTATCATGTGCCAGGCAATAGCATTGCTGATCCACTGGGACCACAAGTTTTGAAATCATGCTATTTGTGATACTTATTTATTTATTTATTTATTTATTATTTATTTATTATTTATTTATGAGAGACACAGAGAGAGAGAGAGAGAGAGAGAGAGAGAGAGGGAGAAGCAGACTCCATGCAAGGAGCCCGATGTGGGACTCGATTCTGGGACTCCAAAATCATGCCCTGGGCTAAAAGCAGGCGCTAAACCACTGAGCCATCCAGGGATCCCCGTGATACATTTTTAATTTGCGGATTCTCATCTCAATTTCTGTACATTAAAGAACACTTTTTAATTTTTATATTGTACTATTTTAATTTAGATAATTCAAATTCACAGAAAATATACCCCCGCTGTTTATATTAAATGTTATCTATATATTAAATACCTGGGTAGGCTTTTTAGAACCTAATATTTGACAAATCTAATGGATAGAATACATTTTTACTTTACCATATTGCTTTGTAAACAGGTTCTAAACAGGTAATATTTGTATTACCCTTATTCAAATGTTAAAGTAGTTTAATAACATCTTACTGTTTGATACACTTCTTTAAGAAGCTAATGGAACTTGTCAGGTTTTTGTGTCACTTTGAACTAATCTCCACTTTAAGCGGGCCACCTACCCCCACCCAGTGTTTTATGTAAAGGGCATAAATTATTCTGTTTTACAGTTGAGACATTGGGTCTCTGAGAAAGTGAAAAAAAAAAAAAAAAAAAAAAAACTTGAGTTATGGGCAAATCAGAGATTAAACCAGACAAAGAATGGACAGATTCTGTTCTTCTTTGTTATACCACTAGTAGGCTACTTTTATTCCCATAATCCACTCTACCAACTTGATGGAATCAATTGCATTATTTGGAGTAAAAGAAGGAAAAAAAGAAGTCCTTTTCTTGTCATTTTCACTTGTGTAACTGGTAGGATAACAATCTTACAATACCTTGAACTCAAAATATTTGTTACCCCCAAATTACAAATGCCCATGATTAATATATAACAGGTCAACATTAACATGTTAACAAAGTTAACACTGATATTGACTGGGA
Source organism: Canis lupus dingo (assembly GCF_003254725.2). Taxonomy (NCBI): domain Eukaryota; kingdom Metazoa; phylum Chordata; class Mammalia; order Carnivora; family Canidae; genus Canis; species Canis lupus. The sequence continues at coordinate 34,524,088 of NC_064250.1, forward strand.
AAGAACGGCTCCATGAGGTAGGTCCAGCTGTAAACATCCTACAGTCACAGAAAATAGGAAGGCGTCTTTGAAGTTGGAAAGTCATTTAGTTTGGAGGCCTCAGAGGAGAACACTTAAACAATAGCAGCTGAGACAAAAGAAAAAATAAATAGGTTTTCATTCATGATCTAATTCCGCAAAGACTGAATCCAAACTGATTGAGGGCAGGTGACAGACAAATGGGTCTGAATGGTGGAACAGAATATGTTTTAAGTTTGGGACTAGGTACCTGGAGCCTCAAACTTTCTTTAAGGTCTTGCCAATGACTTGCAGCCTGGCTTTACCATAATTATCTATGCCCCCTTTTTTCCTTCCAGTGCTTAATCTCTTTCTTTATAAAAATAGAGGAGGGAGGATCACTTGTAGCATGTTTTGTATGATACATACTGAAGTAACAACCTATGATAAAAAAATTTCCTTCAGTCCTAGCTGGAGACTGGTAGATACATTAAACCATCCAGGACAAACTTAGAGCATGAGTGAGTTTCTAAGAAGCAATTATTTTCTTTCCTTCATTTATATTTCAATGTGAAAAATATTAGAAAGTACAGAAAAATAAAAATAATTGAAATTCATGCATGAATCTAAAAATCATCGCTGTTGACATTGGGTGTATTTTGTTCAGTCTTATATGTATGTGTGCTTGTGGCATACTCTTAAGACACACACCATTACAGAGAAAAAATGATTTTAGTAGATTACAATCAGACTATATGTAGTGCTTTGTAGCCTGCAATGTTCACTGAATAGAAAATATCAAAATTTTTTCAAATAATAATAATAAAAATAAATTTAAAAAAAAGAAAAGAAAATATCAATATATTTTTTAATGTTTGAGGATTTTTCATGGCTCCCATTGTATTCTATTAAATGCACTTAACATTACTTATTTAATCTATCCCATACTGTTAGTTATTCGGGTTATTTTCAACTTTTTGTCATCAAAAAACATGATGTATTAAATATCTTTAAACATGAATCCTTGTCACTAATTTGGGGTATTAAAATCACTGAGTAAAAGAATATGAACATTCTGGGCTCTTGATATATATTTCCTAATGGCTTTCGAGAAGGGTTGTACCGAACTGTGCTTAGTTCAATATTGGACAGGAGTGTACATTTCCCCGAATTTTCTTTTTGCTTTCATCTTTAATATTTAATAGATTTTAAAGAGAGTATCTTGCTTGTTTCAGTTTCTTTGATTATTAATGAGCAGTCTTATTGAAGTAAGATAAATATCAGTACAATTTTTAATTGAAGCTCCTATTTTTCAACCTAAAAGACACAATCTACCATCTCATCAAAAGAATGTCTGAAAGAGCAAATTTCCAGCTTACAGTTAAGAAGGACTTAGGAACTGAAAGTCCCAGAAGATACTCAGATTTCTGCCAACGATCTAGAACAGGAGAAATTATGAAATATATGGCACCTTTGTTCTTCCTTCTCTCCCTGCTCATTAACTGGCAGACACCACTAATTAACTGAACTGGCACTGTTTTCACAGAGAGCCTTGGTGTACTCTCAGGATTCTTCTCAACACCAACTATTGTCATTCTGAGCTATTACCCCTCTTAGTTGGTACTTGAAATAGAATCAGCCAGGCCTAGAATGCAGCCTACGATTCCATTGGAAAACATAAAAGCAGGGAACTTACAATGCTACATGGCTGCTGGACTTTCCCTCTGTTCCAGTCCCCTTCCAAATATGTTAGCTACACACAAATGTTCCTGTTGTATATACTCCATTAATACACCCACAATGCACCTGTGGAAGTTCTTGCCCCTTTCATGTCCTCCTTAGTTTCTAGAACAATACTCCTTGAAGATAATACATAGCCATTGGTCATCTAACAATATGATTGTCAGGATTCTTCTGAGGTTTCTTCATACTCAATATAAATTCTTCTTCCAAAGTTTGCCTTCACTGTCCAACATTCAGTTATGTTTCTTCTCTCTTTCTCTTCCTTTCCATTTTAATGTCCCTTTTTAATGGAACTGTTAGCATTCCCTAAAAAGACACCATTTCAAGGGATTCTGAATGACAATGTCCACTCAATAGGGAGAGGGTGACTGCTGTGTAGCATCTTTAGAGATCAATAAAATCATTTGTATGTAGACCATCCATCTTGGAGAAATGGTACCCTTTTATTTTGCTGCAGAAGATGGAAACAGCTGGTGATGAGTCAATAATGAGAGTTGCACTTTCGATGAGTAGCAGGAAAGACCAAGCTGAAGGAAGTAATGATGAATGACTAGTCAGCTTTTCTCAGAAAGGGGCTTAGCCTGGCCCCAAGTCTCTGTATCTTCAGTCTTTTAACAGCTTGGGCCACCCACAACCAATCCTGACCTTAGGCAGGAAGGTTTTTAAGATTTTCTAGTCCCAGGATCCCTGGCTGGCTCAGTCAGTAGAACATGCAACTCTTGATCTCAGAGTCATGAGTTCAAGCCCATAGTGGGTATGGAGCCTACTTTAAAAAAATTATGAAAAAAAATATATTTATATACTTTACATATATACATATGTATTTATATATGTATGCATACATATGCATATATGTATAAAGATGTTCTAGTCCCATTTGAGATTCAGTGCATCTGGCTCTGACCTGGACACAAGAATTGCTCATGGAACCTCCCACATATTCAATCAGTCATTCAACATTTTTGACACTTATTATGTGTCAGACACATAGTAAACAAGACAGGCATGTTACCCGTCAAAGGCAATATAAGGAATAGTTTGGGGAAATTTTAGATACCCCACAATCTCCATTAACCCTCCCTCTCTCAAATAAATTCCTAGCCCTTCTCATAATCATATTGTAAATCCACTCCTATGGTAATTCTGGAGCTACCATTTGTCTGATCCCTGCCCTCAACAAACATCAACAAATAAGCAGTCAGTGACAAACTAGTACTACAAGTGCTTTGATCGGGGCACTAAGTAGTGCTGTGGACACTCAGGAAGGACACTGAACCAACGTTCATGGAAATGACAGTAAGATGAGACCTAAAACATCATATGACTTAGGTAGCAAGAGAATTGGGAGAAAGAGCCCTAAGCAGAAGATTTGGTAACTACAAAGGCCAGAAGGAAATAAAATAGGACTTAGTTTAAGAACTCCTAGTTTGGGAGGGTAGAATGTGAGTAGGTGAAAGGTAAGGGAAACGAGGTAAATCACAAGATACAAGGATGGGGCTTGCAGGGTTAGATGGAATAGTCATGGTGTTTGAACTCTACCCCAAAAGAAATGGAAAGCCAAATGTGTTTTAAGCAAGCAAATGAATTGATCAGTTTGTGTTTAGAAAGACTCCACGGGGTGGAGAATGAAGGAGAAAGAAGCAAAGCTGGAGAGGAGGGCTTCAGCCAGGCTATAGATGGTGATATGGCTAGAGCCAGGCTAAGGGCAAAAGAGATGGGATATATGAAGGTCATATTAGTTTTCTAGAGACTGTACCATAAGCCAACTGATTTAAAACAAAAAAAAAAATTATTACCTAACCATTATAGAGGCTGGAAGTTTGAAATCAAGGTGTTGGCAGGACCATGCTTCCTTTGATGCCTCTAGCAAAGAACCTTCCTTGACTCTTCTAGCTTCTGGCATTTGCCCCAATCCCTAGCCTGTAGATACACGGCTCCAGTCACATAGACACCTTTTCCCTGTCTATCTTCATACCACCTTCCCTCTATGTGTGTCCGTCTCTGTGTCCAAATTCCCACCAGTTACATTGGATTAAAGCCCACCCTAATGATCTCCTTTTAACTTGATTACTTCTATGAAGACTTTATTTCCAAAAAAAAAAAAAAAAAAAAAGGTCACACTCTCAGATAGTGGGGATTAAATACTTCAATATATCTTTTTTTTTAAGGAGCACAGTTCAACCCATAACAAGGGTTCTTTCTTACACCAAGTGCCAGGCTCCACCTGACACCCTGGGTCATATGGGTGCCTGGTTCCCTGGGCCTGGGCCCCTGTCTTCCAGGATATAGCACTGTCTTGTTCTTAATTGTCTTCATTCCAAAGGCAAGAGACTTGTCTCAGCCAGGGAAATGGGATCTTTGGGACTTTCCTCCTACCACTGCTTGCCAGTCCAGCTCTCAGAATATTTTCTGTATCTGAATTCCTTAGCAGAGGCTCTATCCATCTTCCACAACATCCCATTCCCAGGAGGCAACATTCCTGTTGCCAACTGCTATCCCTGACTATCATCTGTTACCCATGTTGCAATCCAGTAAGTCAGTGTTTCTCAAAGTGTGGTCCACAGACCACCTGCTGCAGAATCACTTAAGAGTACTGTTAAAAATATCATTTACTTTGACTTACCCAATCCCACTGAATCAGAACCTCTGATTGTCTATAGGGCCCAAGATTCCATGTCTTAACAAGCTATCCTAGTGGTTTTCATGAACACTCAAGTTTAAGGAATACTACTCTAGATTATGTGTTCATCTTGCCTGTATTTCCCACCAGCCCCTGTGACAGGGTTTGCTTCTCAGAGATGGCACTCTTTCTGAACACAGATGTTCTTTCCAGTCGGCCCCATACTTTATGGTAAACCAACCCTTCTGAGCCACCAATTTAGGTCTCATAGCTGGAGTGGAAAGAAGAGTCCTGAAATAAGCTATTCTTATAAAGAAAAGGCCTAAGTATTAGGATTTCTCTGAGCCTAGTAAAGATGTATAATTCCATACAACTCATGAAAATGAAATGAGAATAAATCTATTTATTAAGAACGTCTCCCAAATTAAAAACCTGAAAGAGCTTCCACAATAGAATCACCTAAAGATTAAACATACTGTATATATTTTCATGTGTGTAAAATGTGTGTATATATATATATATATATACACACACACTATATGTATATGTATAAAACTGATAACAGTGGTAGACAGTCTAGAGCCCTGACTGCTCCCCTCAAGCCCACTCACCCCAACCTACTCCAAAAAAAAAAAAAAAAATCATAGCCTGAAAGTTTTCAGTCACCTGATATTTAGTTTCAAAGAGAAAGTCTATCTTAATCTTGGTGTTTTTAAAATTTTAGGCTTTGGGGGCACCTTGGTGGCTCAGTGGTTGAGCATCTGCCTTAGGTTCAGGTTGTGATCCTAGGATCCTGGGACCAAGTCCTTCATCTGACTCCCCAGAGGGAGCCTGCTTTTCCCTCAGCCTCTGTCTCTGCCTCTCTCTCTCTGTCTCTCTCATGAATAAATAAAATCTTTAAAAAATATTTAGGCTTTTAGAATTTGGCTTCAGCGTAAGTGAGTTACATGATAAATATAAGTACGTAAAAATACTAATTTTTAGAGCTTGATTCACAAATGATTTCTTACAATTTTCCTTGAGGGATCAAAGTTTCAACTCTATTTAAAGCACCAGAAGAGAGCAGGCATGGGGCCAAGTGCAGAAACAGCACTCCGGTGGGTACTGAGTAAATATTTGATGATGTTAATCATATTATTGCCCATGGCAGAGAGATTATCACCAACAGAGGGGTGGATGATCATCCCTCAAATGATTTGGTCTTATTTGTACATAAAACTCATATCAGTGGTGCAATCAGTTAGGCATCTGACTCTTGGTTTCAGCTCAGGTAATGATCTCAGGGTTGTGGGACTGAACCCCACACTGGGCTCTGCAATCAGCGCAGAGTCTGCTAGGACTCTCTCTCTCTCTCTCTCTCTCTTTCTTTCTGTCTCTCTTTCTCCCTCTGCCCCACCCCACCACACACTCTTTCTCTAAAATAAGTAAATAAGTCTTTTAAAAAACTTATACCAGACTTTTACTTATTAACAATACTTTCTCGTAATGAGAGAGGTGTTTTCTAAGCATAGATGCCTACCAGATATTTGCAAGTAAATCCTCCAGTATACAGAATAGAGTTGAGAAACCCCAAAACATTGCACGGCTTGAAAGAATGACTAATATCACATTTAAAACAAAAGAGGAACCAAATGGTTATTTAAATAGGTTAAGTCTATATAAGCTGACTTGGACTTCAGTGATAGTCCCTGGATATTTCAGCCAAGTTATGATGTTATTCACTTCATTTGTTCATTGTGTAAAGATGAACCCACCATCATTTCACAAAGTTTTCAGAAAAAAAATGCTTCCATTCGATTTTTTTTAAAAGATTTTATTTATTTATTCATGAGAGACAAAGAGACTGAGAGAGAGAGAGAGAGAGAGACAGAGACAGAGACACAGGCAGAGGGAGAAGCAGGCTCCATGCAGGGAGCCCAATGCGGGACTCGATCCCAGGTCTCCAGGATCACGCTCCTGGCCGAAGGCAGGCGCCAAACCGCTGAACCACCTAGGGATCTCCCTCGATTTTTTTTAATTCAGCAAACTTGCATTTCTAATATCAACAAGCAGCCTATTTGTAACCAACATCTGGTATATCTTATTAATCTGTTCTTAACCCCTGCTTTCGTAATTCAAAATGTAAACTCTTTTCTTGATATTTTTCCTGTATTTTTACATGCATGTTCTTCAAACAGTTGATGCTAGGGTGAAAGAGTTTTATGGTAACAGGCAAAGCCAGATATTGTTAAATCTCTGACACCACCAGAGACCTAGCAAATTTTACTTGAGTAAGAGGGAATAGGAGGGAACTTTGCTGCCTCCTTGTCTCCTTTTTGACCTTGGATCTGCCATCCTCACAACACTCTCTGCTGAGTACCCCCAAGTTGTCTTCTCTTGTGCAAAGCCTCTTTTAAAATGTCACATAGGTTTTACTCTCCATCACTCCTACCAGTACCCTATAAAATGAAAGAGATAAAATTCTGCATTCTCATTTTCTTCAATCTATTTCAAAGTATTTTCCTTAGCTAGGAATTAAGAAAACTTAGCTGATTCAAGTAGCTCATAGTAATGTTATATTATAAAAAAATATATATAAAAAAAAAAAGAAAAAAAAATATGCTAGATTAAATGAGGAAAGAAAGATAATGAAATAGGATTCTTAGGGGCCCTCAGCATGGCTGTCTTCTTCATGGCCTTCCTTTTCCGTGACAGATAAATAGGGGGAACGATTGGGCACTCCATCTTTGAAAGGATGCCTCCTCATCTTCCTATATACTATATCCATTCCAATACACTTTTCTCTGACTGTTTAGTCTCAGCCCTTCAAATATAAATATGACTATGTTTTGTTATCTTATATGTTGACCTCAGAGAGAGTTACTTTTTCATCTGCTCCCATGAAGTGTTCCTGCAGAAACCCAGAAAGAAGATATGAAGAAAGCTTTTATTTTCCTTCATTGTGTCTTCTCTTTACACAGAATCATTTTTCTGGTTTTAACTACTGTTAAGTAATTTGGGAATCCCAAACTATGTAAATAAACACACCCTTCTCTAAGTTTCAGTTATACATAAATTAAACTACTTCCCTAAGAGTATTTTGGAAAACAGTGGCCAGCTTCGAAAATGTGTGTCAGTTTTTCACTGAACACAATTCAGAAACAGCCCTATAGAATGTTGTTAGTATTTGTTTTTTTTTTTAATTTTTATTTATTTATGATAGTCACAGAGAGAGAGAGAGAGAGAGAGGCAGAGACACAGGCAGAGGGAGAAGCAGGCTCCACGCACCGAGAGCCCGACGTGGGATTCGATCCCGGGTCTCCAGGATCGCACCCTGGGCCAAAGGCAGGCGCTAAACCGCTGCGCCACCCAGGGATCCCCTAGTATTTGTTTTTAAGGAGAAGCTATCAAAGAATTCACTGAGACAAACATTAGGTTGAGTTTTAAAAGGCCAAGGTAGTGGGGTTTTTAGTAGCTGCAGATTTTCTAAGTTAAAAAATTGTGAACTAGTCTTCTTCTTTTCTAGTAAGACACATTGGGTTAAGTTCTATTTTTAAATGTATCTGAGAAGAAATTTAAACAAAGGCCCAGGATACTGGTTCCAGCCAAACTTTAATCTCCAAGACCAAAATCCACCAAAACTGGCTGAGCTTAGCATTGGAACACGCTCAGCTTGGGGACAGTGCCATGACACAGAGCAATAGCTGCACAAATCACGTTTTGCCAAGCAGCATTTTGAGTGCAAGTCTGAATTGCTGTAGGAAGGAAAGTTTATGGCATTTCCCCCTCTCCGTTGTGAGATTTATCAACAGTGATTCATAATAGAAGAAAAATGTGACTATCATATTAGAGCAGAATGCATTTGTACAGAAGCAACTGTGGGCTTCATCATGTGGACAACTGATTCAATACATAAGCATTTCAAGCTGACAAAAGGAGGGTAGATCAAGGTGAATCCACCCTGAAAGCCCTCAGGAGACCACAAGTAGGGATAGAGCCTGATGTAATGCTGTATACAAGTAACATATGAAGGCATGCTAACTGGTGACACTCTTCCTGTCATGATGCAATACTAGAAGCCTGGAGAAAAACCTTTCTATTGTAGTTCTGATGGTTAGAATACAGATCCAGATATTATAACCCAACACTACAGTGCTTTAAGTAAATCAGAGGTTAATTTCTTTCACACAGTATTGGCCAGAGGCAGTTGAGCATTCCAGGGCAAGTAGGTGGCTCTGGTTCAAGGTCAGACAGGGAGGCAGGTCACTTTGATTTTGTTGCCTTGCTTCCTGTTAAGTAGTTGCTCTCATCCTCCTGATCGATGGTGGCTCATGAGTACTAGATCATGTGCCAGCTATCAAAAGCAAGAAATGAGAAACTAGAGGACAACCAACCTATTTTTCAAAGGCATGCCCCAGAAATTACATACATCATGTATACACACAGCTAGATGCAAAGATGTCTAGAAAAATCTAAAACTCAAGAGCATTTCTTGCTCAAAGGGCATACTTATTGGAGTTCAATTAGAACATTTCCATAGTAGTTAAATGACAAGCTTCAGAATATGTGTGCCTGCGTTGTATGTACACACACTCTCATACACAAGTATTCTTAAGAGTAATTAGGGGTTTACATAGAAGGCAATATTACTCAGTGATTAAGATAGATCAAGGGTAGACTTTGAGGCCAGGGAGACTTGTTTGAATCTTGGCTCTCATTGACTAGATGTATAGCTCTTCTAAACATTAATTTTCTTTCTTGTAAATACAGATAATTCTTACCTCATAGAATGTTATAAGGGGCAAACTAAATGATGTGTACTGTTGGATAATAAAGAATTTTTTCTGGTCTTTGTCCTGGATTCCTGGCAAAGAGCTTCTAAAACCCTTGGAATTTCCCAAATGTCTTTGTTATTTATGAACCTCTTGGGTAGCCCCTGAGTGCCTGCTATCAAGATGGAGATGGGTCAGGATAGGGACTGTTACCCAAAAGACCAACCATGTAATTAGAGGGTTGGGGCTTTGGGCCATGTGGTATCAGCCAAACCTCCTGACTTTTCTGGAGGGCATGGGGTAGGCTGGAGATTGAGTTCACTCATGTGGCCAATGATTTAATATGCTATGAAATCTCAATAAAAACTCTGAACACCAAAGCTTAGTGGAGCTTCCTGGTTGGTGAACACAACTGATGCCCAGGAAGTGACACACTTCAATTCTACAAAGAGAAGACAAAGAAGTTCTGTGTTTGGGACCCTCCCATTCCTCACTTCATGTGTCTCTTCATTTCACTGGTCCTGATTTGTGTCCTTTATAAAACTTTAATGATAAGCATAGCGTTTTTCTGAATTCTATGCATTTTTTTAGTGAATTATCAAACCTGCAAGGGTTGTGGGAACCCCCAAGTTTGTAGCCAGTCAGTGAGCATTACAGGTGGCCTGGGGAACCTTAAAGTGTGGCTGGCCTCTGCAGTGAGGGCAGGCTTGTGGAGGATCTGGCCCTTGGGGGCATCTGTGCCCACTTTGGGTGGTTAGAGCCAGAACTGAATTATGAGATACCATTTGGGGTCAGAATATGTATAAAATGCTTAGAAAATAACTGGAACATGTGAGAGCTTAATAAAGGCTAAGTGCTATTATTGCTTTTAATTATTATTATTATTAAGGTTATCCTTAGTGGATTGAATTACTGGATTCTAGTGATGTTGAAATAATATTTAACTATCATTCTGTAGTCCTTCCCATCAGAGTTCCATAAATGTTTTCTTCAACATGTGACTGGCTCCAAGCCTTCTATGAATACAAAGCTGAAATGAGGGGTGCCTGGTTGGCTCAGTCAGCAAAGCGTCTGCCTTGGGCTCAGCTCATCATCCCAGGGTCCTGGAATTGAGCCCCGCAATGGGCTCCCTGCTCAGCGAGGAGTCTGCTTCTACTTGTCCCTCTACCCCTCCTCCTGCTCATGCTCTGTTTCTATCTCTCTCTCTCTCTCCCTCACTCACTCATTCTCTCTCTCAAATAAATAGATGAAATCTTTAAAAAAAAAAAGAAGAAGAAAAAGAAAGAAAGCTGAAATGAGGCCTTTGTATCCCTACCAAGTCAATAGCACCCAGTTTAAAGGCTCCCACATGAGTGCCACTTACAAAGCAAGTAGGTTTGTGAGGCCCTCAGAATTCAGAGTCACCTGAGGGAGGTAAGTTTTAGGCAAACTAGAGGTCACCTCATGTCTGTATTCTGAGGGCTGCCACCATGTGGAAGGGGAATCCCAACTCACAACACCCAAATGCCTGAAGCCTGAAGCAAAGAGGAACTACTAAGATGGGATAAGATGTGGGGAAGATTGTTTAAACACCTGAGGGTGGTAGAAAAAACATGTGATTTGCAGTTGGTAGCACTGTGTTCAAACCTAGTCTTTGCAACTACCTAACTCTATGGTCGGGGATAAATGTTTTAGTACCCCTGAATCTCAGTTTCTCCCCTATATAAAATGTAATAAAAATGAGTCACTTAGGGACGCCCGGGTGGCTCAGTGGTTGAGCATCTGCCTTTGGCCCACGGCGTGATCCTGGAGTCCCGGGATCGAGTCCCATGTCAGGCTCCCTACATGGAGCCTGCTTCTCCCTCTGCCTGTGTCTCTGCCTCTCTCTTTTTCTGTGTCTCTCATGAATAAATAAAATTAAAAACAAACAAGCAAACAAAAACGGGAGGTGGCTGGGAAGCAGGGAGATGATGCATGTAGAGTACCTGCCACAGCCCCCAGCTTGGGGAAGCCGCTGGGCACCTGTGACTTCCCTTCCCCTTTTTTTCCAGGGGCATGGGAGGAGGGAAACCCTTCCACTTGCTTACTCTTTAAAAAGCCTGGTGCAGAAAGCTTTCTAGGATCGGATTACCAGTTATTCTTTTCCTGAAAGGAAAGTCTTAGGTTACAGTTTTACTGTAAACATCTCCAAAACACTGCAGGCAGAAAGATCAAGGAGATTTGCAGTTCCTAGAAGGATGCATGATATCCCACGACGGTTCCAAGGTTCATATTTCAGGGTAGATCTGCTCATGGATGGGATTCCGTCATCAGGAAGTTTCTTTCTCCATGTGGCTTCTCAGAAGATAATCTGACCTTCACAGTTTATTCCCCACAATTTGCCCCTTTGCAAGGGGAGTGTTTTTGATCACTTTGGCATTTAGAGAACATTCCCGTTCAGAATTTGCGTATGGGATGGAACTGAACTCCTCCAGTAAGGATCTCCTTGTTTCACCAGGCCTTTCAACTCTTCATCTCTCCTGTCTCCGTGATACAAAAATCCTGCCTGCCTGTATTGCCAAAATAGAAATGGCTGCAAAGTTCAAGGTCACTTTCTTCTTCTTTTTTTAAGATTTTATTTATTCACTCATGAAAGAGAGAGAGAAGCAGAGCAAGCAGGTTCCACACAGGGAGCCCAATGTGGGACTTGATTCCTGGGACCCCAGGATCATACCCTTGACCACAGGCAGGTGCCAAACCTCCTAGTCACCCAAGGATCCCCTCGAGGTTGCTTTCAACAGATAACTGTGTACATGGTGCCCGAGGGAGGCAGGATTTGGATCCTCTTCAGAAGAAACGTACTTTTCTGGTGCACATGGTTTATAAGGTGCTAGGCTTAAAACCATCATTAGACTGATACTAATCAATGAATAATTATTTGTTATTAAGGATGTGTGCAAACATTAATTATAAAAACTTTCACCCCAGCATTTCTGTTTCTACCTCATAAAATAATAATTCATAAAAAACTAGTTAAGAATTATAGAATTCAGTACAATAGAATATTATTTAGCCATTAAAAATGAAGTTATAGAAGTATATTTATTAACACATTTGCATATTGGTAAACTAAATGTGCAAAATAATAAAATTATGTATTACACAATCCCATTTTGGTAAAAAATAAAATTACACATTTGTGTATTATTTGTATGTGATGAAAATGCCAAGGAAAATTTCTTAAAGGGCATGCACTGAAATGCAAATGAGAGAACTACAGTTGATTTTTCTTTTCTTTCTTTTTTTTTTAAAAGATTTTATTTTATTTATTCACGAGAGACACACAGAGAGAGGCAGAGGCATAGGCAGAGGGAGAAGCAGGCTCCCCGCCGATGTGGGACTCGATCCCAGATCCCATGATGAGGCCCTGAGCCAAAGGCAGACGATCAACCGCTGAGCCACCCAGGCGTCCCTATTTTCTTTCTTTCTTTTTTTTTTTTTTAATACAGTTTCAGTCTTTCTATAATGAACATATATGACTGGCATACTTTTTTTTTAAGATTTTACTTTTTAACTAATCTCTGTGCCCAACATGGGGCTTGAACTTAAAAGTCCAAAATAAAAAAGAGTCACCTGCTCCACCAACCAAGCCAGTCAGGAGCTCCACTGCTGGCATACTTTTTTACAGCTATTGTTAAAATAATAATTTTCTGGCCACCAGATTAGGTTCAGTGAGATGGAAGGAAAGCGTAATAAGGTTTCATGGTGAAAAGAGAATTTATGTGCTAGAAGAGGCAGTGTAACAGAAGAGCAAGCCTCAGCTGAGCATCAGGATGCTTGTGTCCATCACAAACTCGCCTCTGCGTGAGGTAACCCTGGGCAAGCCATATCCATTTTCTGTACATCACTTTTTCCACATGGAAAAGCACAATGACACCCCACACCTTGATATGATATCACTGAGATTGGGTGCTTAACTCTTGCTCACTCTGGGTCACAGGAAAAACCCACACACTGTCAGAGCTCTGGGTTTCCATTTGTGATGTGAGCTATGGGTTTGTTGGAGTATTTATTTAGTATTTCTATTTATTTTTGCTATTATTAGATTATGCTCTGGAAACTTTTCCATGCATCATGGAGAGAGGCTTCTCTGTGGGTAATCATGAATTGGTAATCATTTCCATCAGGGACAGAGAAGCTGTTTTGCTTTTTGCTTCTCTGTTAGGTTTGAGGAGCTCTTTTATAAGTCTCTATATTGTTTGGTTTTGCAGTGCAGGCTTCACTAAAGCGAAATTTCCCCATTAGCGTGGCCTCTGACAATAGAACTGGCTAATTCAAGGAAAGGGAAGTTAAAGAGTTTTTAACGGCTGTTTAGACAATATGCAGGCCAATAAAGAGAAAAGAGATTACAAAACCAGAGAAATTCCACACAATTGTATAGTAGGTTGGTCTTCAGCTTTTATGAAGAGTCTTTATAACTTTTACGTGAGACTCCAGGATTCATTGGCTTGAATTTTTGCAATGTCTAATGAGATGGAAAAATGCTAATCTAATTATTTAGAAAGAGCGGAGAGCAGGGAGATTGCTACCAATTGTTTCTTCAAATTAAACTTAGTGGGATAAATCTGACCTTGAGTATGTAAATCAGAATAAATAACAATGTTGGTAAGTCTTAAAGTGGATTTCTGAGATTGTCTTTCTGGCTAGTTCTATAACATGCACACTTCTACCTTTGGCAGAAAACTGGGATACCGGAATTCTGAGGTCCCAGATAACCAACATCAAGTGGCTAATTATATATGTTTCCTTTTCAATTCCAATTTAACCATTAATTAAAGTAGGTACTCTTGACTTAACATTCAGTGCAAAAAAAAACTCAGAAAAGAAAATGTGATATACAATCCTGAAAAGCCACTGCCGGGTTCCATTATCACCTTTGTATCTCTTGCTCATGGTAGCTATAGTAACTAGCATTTAAGACACAAACACAAAAATCAAAGTCCTAGGCTGATGCAATGGCTCTCAGATGGCTTTGTTCCATGTCTAAGATTTCCCTGCCTGCTCTTGCATCATATTTCATGTCCAAAGCCTCGAGTGACTAACTTACCGCCTGGGGATGTGCTGGCGAAGGGGGAAAGAGTAGGCCAGAGACAGGCTGCATTAGGACCACCTGCCCTTTCAGAGGAAACAATATAGATGCCCAGTGTGGTTAGTGAGACTCAGCCCCCTTCAAGTTCTGCTGGAAAAGAAAGAGGCTTGTCTGTGACAGCTGTTGTATTGTTGCGAGCAGTGCCTGTCCAGCCCCCTCCAGGAGCGTGGATGCAATCAGCTCTGCGTTGCCCAGCCACAAACTCACGGTAACCTTGTTTGAGAACGGGAGTTGGGGGAAGGGGTTGGTTCCAATTCTAGACCAAAAAAAGACAGATGATTTTTCAAGTGTCGAATTCAAAGCAAAGAAAGAGGAAGGGAGCAGAGTGGGAGAGGTAAGCTAAGCTAGAACTAATACTCAAAGCTTTTCTGGAAAAAAAAATTGGGCCTATAATTCTTATTTGGATTTAAATGTGCATTTTGGTTTATATCCTCTATTTTTGTAGCAGATATGAACGATGTGTTTAAATGGGAAAGTGGTAAATAGAAAACCTTCCATTTGGGTATTTACATTTTCAGCATAAAGAGATGGCCGACGAACTGTATCCAAGACTGGACTAGTATGCTAAAAGGACACCTTTCTGGCATGCCAGTAATTACGAAAAGTTAGGGCACCTCCCAAACAGGGGAAATCGCAGACCTCAAAGTATCCCTTTTGGGAGGCTCTATATGACATCACATTGCAAGGACATTAGCCTTGGTTGGAAGAATAGTTTCACCCACATAAGCCCTTAACCGAGCAATTAAACTAGTAATTCCTAAGCATTTCTTTAAAGGGAGCCTAATATTTTGGTTGGCAAATGTGCCTGGGGAAGTATTACATTAATAATACTTCTTTTTACAAAGCTCTTTCTTCATGTAGTCAGAATGCTTTATGATGGATCAGATTCACAAACTGAAAAGGGAATGAATACACATGAGCTTTTATGACTTACTCTGCCAAAAGAATACTCTAAAGAAGTGCAAAAGTCAACCCCTGATTCATGCCCGAGGGAAAGGCTAAATTATGAATGGCTTGAGCAACATAGAGAAAGTTGTAATATATGTAAGGTAACAATCCATTAATCAGATATGGGAAAAATATGTGATATTCTTTGTTAATGAAGATGATAACTGTGTAATCGGGCCTTGGACCTACCAAATCAGATTGGACCTACATCCAATAACCTGGGGATAACAAATAAAAAAAAGTATAGCCTACAACACAAATGCCCCATTTCCTCAAGGCCCCCAGACTCAATTGCATCTGGAGGGTGAGTTCTCTGACCCTGCTAAGTGAAGAGATGGCTTGTGGAAAAGAGTTCTAGAACTTTCCTGTTTGTTTGAAGTGCTGCATATGACAGGCTTGGAAAGCTCATTTATTTATTCATTTAGTTCCATGGTCAGGGCCCATGTAAGGAAGAAGCAAGGCGAGGGAACCAGGAGTCCCATCCTGTTTATCTTATCTGCCTTTTTAGTGCTGAGCCTAAAAGAAAAAGCAGCAGCACTGAAAGAGGTACAGCTGTTGGAAATGCTTTTTCATTTCAGTCAGTTGGCAGACAAGTATAATGTGATTTCCTAATGCAAAGGGACAGATGCCATTTATTGCAGCCATTAGCAAAAGAAGGATACGTCTTATTGATTGTTACAGCTAAGAGTCATGCTGATAAATACAATGTTGACATTTATAAGGCATTATGCCCTGAGCAGTCCAGACATTCACTACGAGGGACCCAGGGAACCAAATCTCATGTTTCAGTCACAAGTGACTTAGTAAGGCTGCTTGCCTGGCTTTTTGAAAGCCTCAGTCCAAAAGCACAGCAACCTTCTAAATAAAAGTATGGTGTAAGAAAGTGGTCCAGTTTCATTCTCCTGCATGTTTCTTTTTTTTTTAAGATTTTATTTATTTATTTATGAGAGACACAGACGCAGAGACACAGGCAGAGGGAGAAGCAGGCTCCCCACGGGGAGCCCAACGTGGGATTCGATCCCAGGACCCCGGGATCATGACCCAAGCCAAAGGCAGACGCTCAACCACTGAGCCACCCTGGTGCCCTCTTCTGCATGTTTCTGTCCAGTTTTCTCAATACCATTTGTTGAAGAGATGGTCTTTTTCCCATTGGATATTCTTTCTGGCTTTGTTGAAGATTAATTGATCATATAGCTGTGGGTTCATTTCTGGGTTTTCTATTCTGTTCTATTGATCTATGTGTCTGTATTTTTGTGCCAGTACCATACTATTTTGATCACTACAGCTTTGTAATATAACCTGAAGTCCAGAATTGTAATACCTCCAGCTTTGCTGTTCTTTTTCAAGGTTGCTTTGGCTAGTCAGGGTTTTTTGTGCTTCTGTAGAAATGTTAGAGGATTGTTTGTTCTAGTTCTGTGAAAAATGCTGTTGGTATTTTGTTAGGGATTGCATTGAATGTGCAGATTGCTTTGGGTAGTATACATGTTTTAACACTACTTGTTCTTCCAATCTATGAGTATGGAATGTCTTCCCATTTCTTTGTGTCTTCTCCAATTTCTTTTTTTTTTTTAATTTTTATTTATTTATGATAGTCACAGAGAGAGAGAGAGAGAGGCAGAGACACAGGCAGAGGGAGAAGCAGGCTCCATGCACCGGGAGCCCGACATGGGATTCGATCCCCGGTCTCCAGGATCGCGCCCTGGGCCAAAGGCAGGCGTTAAACCGCTGCGCCACCCAGGGTTCCCCTCCAATTTCTTTCATTAGTGTTTTATCGTTTTCAGAGTATAGGTCTTTTACCTCTTTGGTTAGGTTTATTCCTAGATTTCTTATTGTTTGGGGTGCAATTGTAAATGAGATTACTTTCTTAATTTCTCTTTCTGTAGCTTCATTATTGGTGTATAGAAATGCGACAGACTTCTGTATGTTGATTTTGTATCTACTACTTCACTGAATTTGTGTATCAGTTCTAGCAATTTTTTGGTGGAGTCTTTTGGATTTTCTGTATAGAATATCACCTGCAAGTAGTGAAAGTTTGAGTTCTTCCATGCTGGTTTGGATGCTTTTTATTCCTTTTTGTTGCCTGATTGCTGAGGTTAGGACTTCCACTTTCTTTCACCATACACAAAAATAAATTCAAAATGGATTAAAGACCTAAATGTGAGACAGGAAACCATAAAAATCCTAGAGGAGAGCACAGGTAGTAATCTCTTTGACATCAGCCATAGCAATTCCTTTCTAGATATGTCTCCTGAGGCAAGGGAAACAAAACCAAAAATAAACTATTGGGATTATATCAAAATAAAAACTTCTGCACACAAAGGAAACAATCAACAAAACTAAAAGGCAACTTGTGGAATGGGAGAAGATATTTGCAAATGACATAGCTGATAAAGGGCTAGTAACCAAAATATATAAAGAGGGGCACCTGGGTGGCTCAGTCAGTTAAGAGTCTGCCTTCAGCTCAGGTCATGATCTCAGGGTTCTGGGATCAAGCCCCATATCAGGCTCCCGCTCAGCAGGAAGCCTGCTTCTCCCTCTGTCCTTCCCCCTGCTTATGCTTTCTCTCTCTGTCAAATAAATAAATAAAATATTTAAAAGAATAAAACCCAAAATCTATAAAGAACTTATCAAACTCAAAAATGAATAATACAATTAGAAAACTAGCAGAAGACATAAATAGGCATTTTTGCAAAGAAGACATACAGATGGCTAACAGATACATGAAGAAATGCTTCACATCACTGATCATCAGGAAAATACTAATCAAAACTACAATGAATATCATATCATACCAGTCAGAATGGCTAAAATTAACAAGTCAGGAAATGACAGATGTTGGCGAGGATGCAGAGAAAGGGGAACCCTCATACACTGCTGGTGGGAATGTAAGCTGGTGCAGCCACTCTGGAAAATAGTATGGAGTTTCCTCAGAAAGTCAAAAATAGAATTATCCTATGACCCAGCAATTGCACTACTAGGTATTTACCCAATGAATACAAAAATACCAATTTGAAGGGATATAAGCACCCCAATATTTGTAGCAGCATTATCTACAGTAGCCAAATTATGGAAACAGCTTAAGTGTCCATTGACTGATGAGTGGATAAAAAAGATGTGGTGTGGGGATGCCTGGGTGGCTCAGCAGTTGAGTGTCTGCCTTTCGCTCAGGGTGTGATCCTGGAGTCCCAGGATGGAGTCCCACATCAGGATCCCTGCATGGAGCCTGCTTCTCCCTCTGCCTATGTCTCTGCCTTTCTCTCTGTGTCTCTCATGAATAAATAAATAAAAATCTTAAAAGAAGAAGATGTACATATACAGTGTGTATATATATATACACACACAATGGAATATTACTCAACATAAAAAGGAATGAAATCTTGTCATTTACAATGATGTGGATGGAGCTAGACTATATTATGCTGTGAAAGAAGTCAAATAATATATGATTTCACTAATATGTGGAATTTAAGAAACAAAACAAATGAGCAAAGGGAAACAAGAAGAGACAGGGAGGCAAACCAAGAAACAGACTCTTAACTAGAGAGAACAAACTGATGGGTGACCAGAGGGAAGGTGGGTGGAGGGATGGATGAAATAGATGATGGGGATTAAGGAGTGCATCTGTTGTGATGAGCACAGGGTGATCTATGGAAGTGTTGAATCACTATATTATACACCTTGATCTAATATCACACTCTATCAACTAACTGGAATTTGAATAAAAACTTAACAAAAAAAAAAGTGTATAAATGCACTAAGGACAGGCTTAGGTACTCAAGTGGCTGGGGAGGGGAGCATTCCATCAGAGTACCAAAAGTCCCACCAAAGCCAACACCCTACCTGTCTTGATCCCCGAGAGCCATCCCAGAGCACAGGTTTAGAGGTACCAGAGAGACTTGATTCCAGATCATCCATGTGTAATCTATGGCAAATCACTTAATCTCTCTGAATCTCAACTTCTTGTCCATAAACCAATGAATTGTTGTAACAAAGTACACAAAGTGCTTACTTATCACAGTGCCAGGTGTGAGGCCTTCCCTTTCCCTTTTCAGTTCCACTCCCCTTCCATTTCTTGAGACCTGCAGGGTAATTTGAAGGCTATTCTTTTGCTTACAGATACATTTATTTGCTCAGTATTTTTTTTAAAAAGGTTTTATTTATTTATTTTTTATTTGTGTGTATGAGAGAGAGAGAGCACGAGCCAGGGAAGGAGCAGAGGAAGATCAAACCCAGGACCCTGAGATCATGACCTGAGCTGAAACCAAGAGTCACTCAACCAACTGAGCCACCCAGGTGCCCCCATTTGCTCAACATTTTATCAGTTGTTGTAGGGGAGAGTACGTTAGAAAGAAGAGTGTAGGGAGGGAAGAAGTACCTAATAACCACAACACACCTAGAGCTTTCAAGGCACTTTTCAGTTGCCCACTCTTAAACATGAACAGCCAGAGATTGCCACTCTATGAGGAAAACTCCTAACATGAAAATGAATGATTGAACTGCAAACTAAAATAAATAAATAAAACATTTAAAGACAGTACTTTGAGGAAATAAAAATAATGTAAGAACAACTCTTCTAAAGGAAGCCTTATTAATAACTTCATTGAAATTAGGGAAGATATCATAACCATGAAACAACAACAGAATGCTATAAAAATTGAAGAACAAACAGACAAAAAGCTTTTAGAAATAAAAATCTTTAAAACAACATCAAGGTAGTTGAGATATAGAAGAAAAGCTAAGGAAATAAATAAAGTAATCTGACTTTTAAGATGGACAAAACTGAAGCCTGTCTCTATATTATAGATTTTTTCTTCATAAAAGTCTACACACTAGAATTATTTTTTAAAAGATTTTATGTATTCATGAGGGACACAGACAAAGACATAGGCAGAGGGAGAAGCAGCCTCCTTGCGGGGACCCTGATGCAGGGCATGATTCCAGGACCTTGGGACAATGACCTGAGCCAAAGGCAGATGCTCAACCACTGAGCCACCCATGTGCCCCTAGAATTACTTCTACCCAAAGAACTATGAGAGAACTGATGACCCCCCCAAGTATTAAGGTGTGCTGAGGAAAAGTAAAATATTTTATTTCTATTTCTCAGTCTGGAGAGGAAAATTGCTGTCTCCCATCCTATGAGTTCTTGGTCACAAAATCATGTGGCAAAAGGTAGTAGGACTCTCTGTGTCATCTGTTAAAGAATAATTTTTACACAAGGATAAAATAATGACTCTCATACAAATATAAAATATACATGTGAAAAGTATTTTTTTCTAATTATGAGAGAACCAGCCAGATATTATAATTGAATGAGAAGAGAATTCAAAGTACCCTACACTTTGCAGTGAGAAAAGGAAAGCCAAAATAAATTTGAAGGACAAAACTCAAAGTGAATTTTATTTGCCTTAGTTTTTAATACCCAAGTGTGAAAAGAAGCTATGAAGTATCTTAAAAATTTTACTAATATTTGCTCAGGCTTGAGCTTTTTAAATTTGGTTTTTTGTTTGTTTACTGATTAATTCCTTTGCCTACAACATGAAGGGTTATTATTCTCTACTTTATGTGTAATCTACCTGGAAAGCAAAAATTCTGTGTCCTAGAAAAATGTTCTGTGCCCCGCATTGATTTTATTATGTCCTTTATTAGCTAAATGCCCCCTCAATGATTCCTCACTTACAATAGAGCTATGGTTCTTTTTAATTGTGTTAGTTTCAATGTTTATTTTTAAATGCTTTATTGTCACATTGACTAAATAGGTAATCCAAGTGCTATATCACAATCACCCACCAGCTCATCTTAACTGAATATCCAGAGCTTTTCTGATAACTTTTTTGACTTTTGGCTTCCCAGAAAGTGGACTGGCCCTTGACAAAATTGTTAATTAATTAAATGAATTCCTCTTCAGCTCCTTCCTTTTACATTCTAATTTCTACTTTTTTCTGGTTCCACACAGCTCCTTTCAAGGAAGCAACACCAGGAAGTATGTTTCCAATTGCCCAACATACTCCCTTAGCCAAACAAGACTGAGGCTGAAAATTTTCCCTTCCCCTAACTCCTATCATAACCCACTTGTCCTGTGCTTCCTTCCCTAGAGTTCCTGTTATCTCTTAATATGATGAACTATTCTATGGTGAGGAATTAATAGTGTCCTTTTCCAGATATAATTTGCATTTTAGCAGAAGAAAACATTAAGATGTATTTAAATAGTGAAGTGCATATTGAGTACTGTTGTATGTTGGGCATTATGCTGTACCTACATCAGCAGACATGGTCAATTCCTAGACTCAAAAAGCTTACATTCTATTAAGTTAAGTTAATGTTTTAAGTAAAGTTGTATATAAAAAGTCCCCAAAGCCCTCACGTTTAAGTTCAAATGATTTTTAAGAAGGGTTCCAAGTTGACTGAATGGGAAAAAGAAGTTTTTTCAATAAATTGTACTGGGACAACTGAATATATTTACATGTTAAAAAAAAAAGTTGGTCCTCTCTCACACATGATATGCAAAAATTAACATAAGAATGTATCAAAGATCTAAATGTAAGAGTAAACTATAAAACTCAAAAGAAAACATTAGAATAAGCCTCCATTACCTGGGTTAAGCAATGGTTTCCTAGATATAATACCCCAAGCACAAGCAACCAAATTAAAAATAAGTTGATCTTCATCAAAATTATTAAAAACTTTTCTGCTTCAAAGGACACCACCAAGAAAATGAAAGGGCAACACATAGAATAGAAGCAAATATTTACAAATCAAATATATGACAAGAGACTAGTATCCAGAATATGTAAAAGATTCCTGAATAGACATTTTTTCCTAAGAAGACATGCAAATAGCTAATAAGCATATAAAAAGATGTTCAACCCCCTAATCATTAGAGAAATGCAAATCAAAATCAAAATGAGACACTTCATCATGCAAATTAGGATGGTATAATTAAAAAGACAGACAATAACAACTGTTGAGAAGAATGTAGAAAAATTGGAACCTTCATACACTGCTAGTGAGAATGTAAAATGGTATAGGCACTTTGAAAAACACTTTGGTAGTTCCTTAAAATGTTGAACATAGAGTTACTATAGGACCCAGATATTCCACTCCTAGGTGTATACCCAAGACAACTGAAAACATATTCACACAAACACGTGTACATGAATGTTCATACCAGCATTGTTCATAATAGCCAAAAAGTGGAAACGACCCACATGTCTATAACTGGTGAATGGATAAACAAAATGTTGTGTGTCTGTATAGTAGAATATTATTTGGCCATAAAAAGGAATAACATACTGATGCATGCTGCAACATGAATAAATCTTAAAAATATACTAAGTGAAAAAAGCTATAAAAGCAGAGTATATGATTTTGTTTATGTGAAATACCCAGAATAGGCAAAACCATAGAGAAAAAAGTGCGTGAATGATTTGCCAAGGGGCTGAAAGGAGTGAGAGAGTGACCATTCATAGAGACAAGGTTTCTTTTAGGGATGATGAAATGTTCAGAAATCAGATTATGGTGATGGTTTGTGAATTATATCTCAATAAATCTGTATATGAGAAAGTCCCAGAAACATGGAGTAAGTTTGAGGAGAAGGGAAATCTTTATGAAAACAGTGACATTTGACCTATAGATTAAAGGCTGAGGAGTAGTTTTCTACATAAAGTAAAAGGACTTTTTAGCCAAAGAGAAAAGTAAGGGATTGTGACCTACGTGGTACAGTTGACCCTTGAACAACACTGGTTTGAACTGGTGGTTTGAATACCACTTTTTCCTGGATTTTTCCAATAAGTACAGTACAGAACTGTAAATGTACATTCTCTTCCTTATGATGTTCTTAATAACATTTTCTTTTATCTGCCTTTACTGTAAGAATAAAGTATATAATACATATTAATAAAATGTGTTTATCGCCTGTTATCTGTAAGGTTTCAGTAGGCTATTAATAGCTAAGTTTTAGAGGAGTCAAAAGTTATACGTAGATTTTCAATAACTCAGGGGTCAGCGCCCCAATCCCTAACTGTGCAAGGGTCAACTGTATTTGGGATATGTGTGACCAAGTCATGCCTAGAAAAAGATTTGTGGGAAATAAGAATGGAAAGGAGGGGGCGTGCCTGGGTGACTCAGTCGGTAATTAAGCCTCTGACTCTTGGTTTTGGCTCAGGTCATGATCTCAGGATCATGAGTTTGAGCCTGTGACTGGCTCCACGCTCAGTGAGGAGTCTGCTTTAGATTCTCTCTCCCTCTCTCTCTCTGCCCCTCAAGCTCGTACTCTCTCTCTCAAATAAATAAATATATCTTTAAAAAAAAATAGAATGGAAAGGAGAACCTAGATCAGCCAGTCTCAGTAGGAAAGAGAAGGAGTGACTAAAAAGGGGTAATTCAAGAGAATGTGATGAAGAGATTGGCCACAGAGGTGTGGACAGAGGTAAAAGAATCCAAAAAGGATGATGAAGCTCTCCTCACACCAACAACAGCAGGAATTTGTTACGGTTTCTAAGCCTAAGGGCCCAATGGAGGGGGAAATGACCGGAACTTGGTAAGAGCCATAACTAGAGGAGAGAATCAAATTGATTTGGACGTTAGGTAGAGGAATGTAGCCACTGCCAAACCTTCTGGGAAAGAAGCCCAAAGGTGGGGCTGGGGATGAAATACTGGGATTGCTGTCTTTCCCACCCTCTAGACTCCTGTCAGCTGAGCCACAAGGCAGAGGACAGAACCTGTTGATATAGTCTACACAGGTCAGCCTCCTGGGGCAGAGAGTGGGGCCAAGTGTGAAGAGTGAGTCTGGAGAGTAAGCAGCCCAGGGCCAGATCATAAAAGACTTGTGTGCCTTGCCAAGCAGTCTGGACTTTGTCCTGCAGACAGGAGGAAACCATAAAAAGGGTTTAAGTAGGGAAGTGACTGCAATGTGAGAGTTTAGACAGGGTGAACCTAAAACTGGTTCTCAAAGTGTGGTACCCAGACCAGCAAGCATCTGCATCACCTGGGAACTTGTCAGAAATGCACATTCTTGGGTCCTCTCACTAAATTATGGGAGTGGGACCCAGCAAGATGTATTTTAACAAGTATTTTCAGGGGATTCTGGTGTGTGCTAAAGTTGGAGAACCACTGGCCTAGAACATTACTCCCAAGTCACATGCTAGCAGAATTACTGGAAAATATGTATGTGTAGTATATTTGCATAGAAATAGTCTGGAGGGATACACTTCAAAATATTAGTAATTCTTATCTCCAGGTGGTAAAATTACATGGGTTTTACTTCTTCTTCTTTTTTTTAAGTTTTATTTATTTATTCATGAAAGACACAGAGAGAGAGAGGCAGAGACACAGGCAGAGGGAGAAGCAGGCTCCATGCAGGGAGCCCAATGTGGGACTCGATCCTGGGACTCTGGGATCATGCCCTGAGGCAAAGGTAGATGCTCAACCACTGAGCCACCCAGGAACTGCTACTTTCTTCTTCTTCTTTTTTTTTTTTTAATTGTTACCAATTTATGATAGTCACAGAGAGAGAGAGAGAGAGAGAGAGAGAGAGGCAGAGACACAGGCAGAGGGAGAAGCAGGCTCCATGCACCGGGAGCCCGACGTGGGATTTGATCCCGGGTCTCCAGGATCACGCCCTGGGCCAAAGGCAGGCGCTAAACCGCTGCGCCACCCAGGGATCCCTACTTTCTTCTTTTATTTGTATTTTAACAACTTTTCATAATGCACATGCATTTTGAGATAAGAAATAAAAGTTATTAAAAGAGAAGGTAGTGCTCACTTCAGCAGCATATATACTAAATTTGGAACAATACAGAGAAGATTAGCATGGCCCTTGCACAAGGATGACATGCAAATTCATCAAATGTTCCATATATTTAAAAAGATAATAAAATAAAAGAGAAGGCAGAAAATAAAATGGAAATATGTTAACATTTAAACACTTAAAAATTTTAAAATATGGGTATATCACTAAATTACCATAAACAAAGATGAACGAGATGTCAAGCTGAGAAGAATTTGTAAATTATATGACAGTGGGTTAATAAGAAAAAGAATATCCCAGTATAAGTTCAGCTATTGTAAGCCATAGTCTAGTCTAAAAAAGAAGAAATATGAATAAGAATGTGAGTTTTTAAAAATGTGAATATGAATTTTAGAAAAATTAATGTTGCCAATAATCAAAGAAATGAAAAATTAACATAGGCACACTTTTTGCTTATTTGATTGGCAAAGATTGAGTAATCCAGAGTTTTGTGAGAGTGTGGAAAATGAATATTTTATCATGGTTTTGATAAGAATATAAAGTTTCAAAATTTTTAAATGGAAATTTCAAAATATGTTTTGAAAGCCTTAAAATACAGTCTTTGATCAGATAGGAATTTTTCCTGAGAATATAATTGGTTAATTATCCATAAGTGTATGTTTAGCTAACAAACATTAAAAAGATGATTAACCTCACAACTAATCTGAGAAGTGAAAACAATAAACTGTATTTCATCCACAGCACTGTCAAAGCTTAACGTTTTTTCCAATGTCAACTGTTGTCAAGGTTCTGAAAATATGGATATGTATTGCTGATAGGAAGCTAACTAGGTATATTCACTTTGGAAGACAAATTTGACACTCTCTATTAAAAAAAATACTATGCTTACTCTGACCCAATGACTCTACCTTTTGGTGCCTAACCAGAGAAAAAGATACACATCTACGAAGAGAAATAAGTACATGTTCATATACTATTTATAATAGAACCTCACCAAAAAAGAACAGCCTAAATTTCCATACATAAAGAACAGACACATGGGAGATAGTAAAGTCATAATATGAAGGAATGAATTTAGATTTCTGTAAAACTACGTAGGAACAGATTATCAAAACATTGCTGAATGAAAAGGCAAACCACAGAATGATATACGCAGAACAATACTGTTGGTGTAAAAAACATAAGGCTTTACTAAATGTTTTTTGATACATATATTATGTATGTATAAAAATGGATTATAATATGCACCAAACTCATCATAGTTATTTCCTCTGCAGAGAAAGGAGAGGACCAAATGAGTAGACAGTCACCAAAGGGAGTTTTCATTTTACTTGGAACAGTCTCATCTCTTTCTTTTTTAAAAGAAGAATGTTGATATACTTTAAAAATACTTATATACATGGAAAAGTTGGGAAATAATGTGTTGCAACATTAATAGCAGTTAATTTTGGGTAGTGGGAAATGAGTATTTGTTTCTGCTTTCTATGTTTTTATTTATTAAAGATTCAAACTCTTCTCCCAAAGAGATGTATATAAAGAATCTTTACCATTGCTTTGTTGAAGGAGAAGAGGAAGGAGGGGAAAGAGGAGGAGGAAGGGAGGAGGAGAAGAAGAAAGAAGAAAGATGGAAGGAAGGAAGAAAAGGAAAAAGGAAAGAAAAAAATCTGAAAGGCTATATAGTATATGACTGGCTGCTAGGGGTTGGGGAAAGGAGGGATGAATAGAAGTGCAGAGGATTTTTAGGGCAGTGAAACCAAGCTGTATGGTATTATAATAACAGATATATGTCATTTTACATGTGTTCAAAGGCATAGCATGTATAACACCAAGTGTGAATCCTAATGTCTAGGGACTTTGGGTGATAATGATATGTGAGTGTAGGTTCCCCAATTGTAACAAATGTACCACTCTGGTGAAGGATGTGGATAATGAGGAGGCTGTGCATGTGTAGGGACAGGGGGTATATGGGATATCTCTGTACCTTCCTGTCAGTTTTGATGTGAACCTAAAACTTCCCTAAAAACATAAAATCCATTAAAAAAAAAGACAATTTAAAAGTTCCAACGTAGACAGTTGATAAAATAATGGTATACTGTAGAAGGAAGGTATGGTATACCTTTTCCTTTGGTAGAAGAAACTATTGTTAAAAATAACAATAATATGTAGACATTTTTAAGCTTACAAGAAGTATAAGATTAAAGTTTTAAGAAAGGCAGGTGCAAACAGAATTAATGTTAGGAATCCATTTTGTGAAAAAGAAATGAGCATTTCTGAAAGATGGATCTATGGCTAAGTGTCTTATACTTTATCTGTATTTTCTCACTTATCTGAAGAGGGCCTTTATTAATTAAAAAATAAAGCTGACAAAAGAAAAAGAATCTAGCAGGGATAGGGAAGAAAGATAAATCATTGGCATATCTAGTATTGCCCTAGGTAATATATGGTTTTTATTTGGCTTTTATTCATCCCTTTTGTTATCTTAAACACACATACACACACACACACACACACACACACACACACAACCATCCAGCAGCTCCTTTTCCCAAAAAGACACTCAGAATTTCATGCTGCCAAAGGAAACCCTCTGATGGGCAAAAAGGATTTGAAACATAATTTCAAATGAAAATGCAAGTGATTAGGACATCCAGGTGGTTCAGTTGGTAAAACATCTGCCTTCAGCTCAGGTCATGATCCCAGGGTCTTGGGATGGAGCCCCACGTTGTGTTCCCTGTTCAGTGGAGAGCCTGCTTCTCCCTCTCCCTCTGCTGCTCCCCCTGCTCTATCTTTATCTCTCTCTCTCTCAAATAGATAAATAAAATCTTGAAAAGAAAATGCAAGTGATTTATTGCATTACCCCCTAATGTGAGACAGCTGAGGACATAGCAATTCGTTCCATGTATAGGAACCTGGATTCCAGTATCTACCAGTATTTCTACACCGTAGAGAGCCAAGACACCTGACTCAGAATTACCTGGAGTGCTTCTTGAGAAGGAAGCTCCGTAAAAGGCCTGACATGTGGCACAAGAGGCCCTGGCATCAGCAGAAATAAACACTCTGGAAGATTTCCTATGTGCTCTCAAATTCAAAAACCTTTGCCAGAGACTAATACCGAATCATTAGGATTTTTCAGAAACCTGGATTCTTCATTTAAGTTCCAGTCCTAACAATTGAGGTGAGGATAACACACAGAAGTGTCTTTGAGCTTACTTTGAAGAGTTCCAACACCAAAGAGGAAGAAGCTATTGTTACCAGTCACGCTCCCTGAGAGGCAGAGCCTTGGAATTTTACAGATGACCAGACACAGAAGGATAATGCTTTCAGAATGAATTATCTTTAGGTAGTCCCAGATAAGAAAGATAGTATGAGTCAGGGAATTCCTCTCAATCCAAAGCACAGAGGGCTAGGCCTATCACATAGGTGATGAGCATGCAAGGACATCAATCAAACTTCCTAGAATGCGAGGAATTCTTCTGATGCAACACAAAGAAAGTCTGCTTTTGACAAAGGACCGTCTTCAGTCCCTAAGTACCTCAGGATGGTAACCAGCCTTGCTAAATATTCCTTAGAAAGCCCTAAAAATGATTTGCCCTATTCCTTTCCTGCTCCAACCAATTTCTGCTGTAAGATCTAGAGACAGAACAGGAAAGCAAAATGTCTCCTCTTCAATAAATTTGGGTTTTAATACACATGGAACACTCTCCAGGGTGGAATGTTCTGGACCTACACTGTTTGCTAAGTGACCACTGGCCACAGGTGGCTATTGAGCACTTGCAGTGTGGCCAGTATGAATTGGGATGTGCTATAAATGTAAAATACACGGATTTCGAAGACTGTAAAAAAAAAAGAATGTTAATTACTTAATTTTTATTTAATTACATGTTGAAAAGATACGTGGTTAAATATATTGTTACAATTACTTTCACCTGTTTCTCTGTACTTTTTAAAAATGTGTCTACTAGAACACTTTAAATTATGTATGTGACTTGTATTTCTACCAGACAGCAGTGCCTGAGAACGAAAAAGTGAGCAGATGCTGCCTAGCAAAATGTTAAGTGGGAGGTGGGTACTCTATTGCTTTTCAACCTAGCCCAAACAGAAGCACAACTTCCATTTTAAAAACGACTTTTTCTGAACCTCTCTCAAATTGCTGAGATTTCTTTCCTTTTCTTCAGTGATGTTCCTTGTGGTGAAATGAGAGATGCACTCTTACTTTCACTTTTTTGATCTCTCAGTTCCTCAAAGTTAGAGGCCATGTTGTCTTTCTGTGTTTTGTGTGTCTCTTCACCCATTGTGAATGCAAGATACCGATTTGGCCCACAATGACCCATCTGGGCAAACTCTCTTCTATTGTTCACACCTGATGGATGTTCATCAACATTTGTGGTGGTTCATTAGTGTTCAGGTTTATAGATGAACTATAGCTAATTGATGAGCATTTATTGCTAATGAGTAAAGGCTGATGAAGCGATGGAAAGAGTTTTAGTTAACTCTGAACAAAAGATCAAAAGTTAATTCATGAACCAGAAAACACCTGCTTGGTGCAAAGCATGGGGGAGTAAGTAAGTATACGTTTAACCAGGGAAAAAAGAAGCAATGAGATTAGAATTGCACATAAAGTATGCATTCAGTAACTTTGGTCTGAGAAGGGAATAGCTGGGTAGAAGGAATTTTAGACATAAGTTTAGATTTTAGAGCTGATTAAGATATGTCTCCTAAGCTGGGCAAAGCCGGAGTCTGTTGCAGCAGTTTGTGTGTTTAATTACATATTGAGCTCTTCTCACGAAATGATAAATAGCTTGTACAAGTTTATATATGTCTACTCCAGCATACATGTGTGTGCACAGGCACACACACACATGCACACACATTTGCTCACACACTTTGCCTCGCACCATCTCCCTTCTAGAGCTAAAAGCTCCACAGTTCCCATTAAAAACCCCTCATGGGAAACAAGAAGCTTTTCAAACATGGATCTGAAAAAATGTAGAGGATTATAATGTTTAATCTTAAAACATTTGTTATTCTGTGGCTGCTTGTACCAGTGGGCAATTACCAAAACAAGGATTAACTAAAATCCGACTTTGGTCAGTTCAGGAAAATCTGTGGGTCAAAGGGAGGAGTTTGTGAAAATCACAAACATGTTTTAAAGGATTAAGCAACCCACTTGCAGTGTTTCTGTGGGACCTGCCCATCCCCTCCTGTTCTAATACTCCACCAACTCTTACTCTGCCTTGGTTTTCGTATTGTTTGTCTTAAATGTCGCAACCTAGTGCCAACTAGAGATAACCTGTGTTGGCAAGATTCATTTCTAAAACTTAAAATGATTCTAGAAAATTAGGAGCTATCAGCCATTCATACATTTGTGTGAATTTGTTCAATGACACCTGAGACCAGCTGTGTTGGAAGAATGGATGGAGGGGTTTTGACTGAGGGGAGGAGAGTGCAAGCAATCCGTGGAACTTGGAGCACTTTTAGAATCCAGTCAGACCTTGGAAGGTACTGTGGTAGAGAACACTGAGTGCCACAAGGAAATGCAAATCTGGTGAGAAGGGCCACTAGCTACTATGGAGAGAGCAAGGTGCAAAGCGAGGTGAGGAAATGGATGAGGACATGCTTCACCTGGTTCAGATTTTCCTAAGGCAACATCCACTGGCTCAGGAGAAGGAAAAGGAATGCTTTTTCCTCTCTTCCACCCTCTTTATTCCCGCAAAGACTGTCTCCTTGCCCCACCATTCAGACTTTAGGCTACTAAAATTAATGCTGTGACTAACTGTATTCTGTGGTGTGTTTGCTTTTTTGGTCTAGCTTGGGAACACGATCACCATTTAAAATGATTTTTTTTTTTAAAGAAAAAAACAAGTATTCTCTATCACAAGCAGGTGAAATGGGCACAAATGGACTTTTGGGACAAAATAATTCTTAAGATATATATAGTTTGGATAATAGCCTCATGCTTCTTTTTTTTTTTTTTTTTTAAGATTTTATTTATTTGTGAGAGATACAGAGAGTGAGGCAGAGACACAGGTTGAGGGAGAAGCAGGCTGGCTCCCTGTGGGGAACCTTGATCCTGGGACTCAGGGATCATGCCCTGAGTGGAATGCAGACACTCAACCACTGAGCCACCCAGGCATCCCTAGCCTCAAGCTTCTATTTTTTTTTTTTCCTAGCCTCATGCTTCTAATAAAGTCATCTTTATACTCTTGAGATGATTAATCTATGATCCCTTAATAAAAGTCTTTTTTAATGAAAAAATTCATTTCATAAAGAACCATATTATCTTTTTAAGATCATTTTTATCATTATTCTGCAGACTGGTAAAAACGTTTTTAATGGGGGCCTGTTCTAAGCTGCTATAGCCTCAGTACTAGTGCGGTTCTTCTAGAATTCTCTCTTCATTCCCTCTGATGAAATCCACAAAGTCAAGCTGACATCTTTTCCTGGTTCAAAACCACTCCCCTCTGCTAAACCTATCACCATGTTTCTCTTTCCTGTTGGAGGTAAAATGCTCAGCTCCCTGCACCCAGTAAGGAACTGGTCTTTTCTCTGCCACACTTCTGCCCAATTTGAGTAAAATGACATATGTACTTTATTTCTGGAACTCAAAGCTAAATGAAGCCACAGGAGAAAAATACAGAGCATTGCATAGCATTCTGAGGAGGGGTGTTATCTTTTGTTAGAAATACAGGGGATGGAGGGTGCCAGTAAATGGCTAACAACTGGATCTGCAGGGGAAGCCGATTTCTATGATGTAACTATTCCCACCATGACTGATTTCTAGCTACCAGTGTGATGTCACTGACTGGATTGACCAGAGTGCAATTGGGTAGAGATATGCAGTGGTATACCATGACATAGGATTTGCATCATTCAGATTCAGGTGGAATCTCAAGATCAGAGATAATAGTAAAATGTAGTAACAATTAATATGTGATGAATCTTGAGTATTTATTACCTTTGTTTTAAATATAATTTATTTAACTATGTTTATATGATTTAGTCTTTAATATTAACTGTGTTTAGCAACTGGCTCACAGGGGCACCTGGATGGCTCAGTCCAGTAAGCATCAGACTCTTGATTTCAGCTCAGGTCATGAGATCCAGTCCCAGGTTTGGACTCTATACTCAGATTCTGCTTGAGATTCTCTCTTTCCCCCTACCCCATTGTGTGCTCTCTCTCTCTTAAGAAAACAAAATAAAACAAAACAAAACCAACTGGCTCACAAAATCCCTGAAATCTAACAATGGGTTTTTGTGAGGCAGTGCCACGGGGCTTTAGTGTACCACTGATGTAGACATACATTGAGCAGGAGACTGTTCACCTATACATTTTAAGTAGGAATATGTATCATGAAAAAACTTCCTAAGGTGATGGCTGTAGGGATCTGCCACTAGAGTTTTAGGGATACAATCAAACATATTTAAAATCATGTTTTCTTCTGAGACATCTGGGTTTTCTTTGGAGGCTCCCATCCTGATGTTGACCTTACTCAAAGCTACTCAACTTGCAAATTCTAGTGGGCTTGTAGCCAGAGGTGGTATAGCTTCCAGCATAGTTCACTTTCATACTTAAGTCAAGAGGGGGATGACCCTGTTATTCAGAATCACTGTTACACGTGAGTGAAAAGTAATGGGGTTATATTTTACTTGCTTTAACTACATTTAGATTTAAATGAGCATAATTTCCTAAAACAATAACATAAATCCCAGAGAAGAAAACCTGCCACTTGCAGGAATGCAAAGCCAGAATAAAGCATTTCAATATCTCCCTTCAATATCTCCTTTTCTACTTTAGCTGGGTGGTTAGTCTTCTGACAACCCAAAATATTATTTTAAGAGCTTGAGACACAGGGAGAGGGCATAGACAACCCAAGAGAAAAGGTTACAATCACAGTTTGGTGAAGAGAAAACACTCTCACAAAGATAATATGCCATGACATATTGTATTGAAGTGTGGCTTTCCATGAGAAATTCCACATCACAAGGTTCTCATGTAATACAGGACTAAAGTCTCCCCTAATCTCCAAATCCAGTGTCTAAGTGCTAGCATAACCTGCTGTGAAACAAGGCTCTTACATAAATCCTGCATGCTGTCATATTTCAGCTACAAAGGAGATTATATCTGCCAGGATAATTCCCAACAAGGAAAGTTACAGAAAAAGTAAATAGAATTTTCTCCCTCCACAGAACACCCAGCCCATCTCTTACATGTAGATAAGGTTTTGCCACATGTAGACTGACCATTTTTGGGTTAAAGAGCCCATGCAGAGATTTGATGTTTAAAGAGAAAAAGAAAATGAAAATTATGTGACACACTCTGTAGGGGATATTTTGAGAGCTAACTTGGGATGGTTTATCTAAAATGCATGGCCAGGGAATTTCTACCAATAGAAGGTCAGTAGAGTCTTCACATGAGAATTCCTGATCCAGAGTGACAGGACTGTGTACCTGGAGGCAAGACTTCAGCCTTCAAAACCAGAACCGGTCAGCATTAAAACTACCACATGATACTGGAAGTACTTGGCATTTTCTGTTTGTTATTCCTGATAAATTTCAGGTTGCAATCTTCAGTTTTTTTGGTCCTATCTTCATTTCCTAATCAAATGTTCAACTGCTTTAAATTTATGTGACTATAACATGCTAGTGTGTAACCCTGGTGCTGAGATCAACAAAGCCAACTTTCTCTTGTTTGGGTTCCCCTGTGTTCTGGGTTGAATTTTGCCCCACTCCCCAACCCCCACCACACTCCCAAAGTCTTATGCTGAAATTCTAACCCCCAGTACTGTAGGGTGTGACCTTATTGGGAAATAGGGTCTTTACAGAGATAATCAAGCTAAAGAGA
Source organism: Canis lupus dingo (assembly GCF_003254725.2). Lineage (NCBI taxonomy): Eukaryota > Metazoa > Chordata > Mammalia > Carnivora > Canidae > Canis > Canis lupus. The sequence goes on from NC_064250.1 coordinate 34,557,841, forward strand.
GGTCATTAAGGTGGGCCCTGATCCAGTATGACTGGTGTTTTTATAAAAAAGGGAAATTTGGACACAGAGACAGACATACATGAAGGAAAGACTAAGTGAAGAGACATAGGGTATGGTACGAATGACCAACTGCAAGCCAAGGAGAGAGGTCTGGAATAGATCTTCCCTCATAGCCCTTAGAAGGAACCAACCCTGACCACACCTTGATTTTGGACTTCTAGCCTCCAGAACTGTTATTGAAGCCACCCAGTCCATGGTACTTTGTTATGCATCACTAGCAGGTGAATATACCTAGGATATCTTAGAGGGCCAGATGACTATGGACAATAGAAGGTGCTTACTCTTTCCTCAGACATTTATTCCTATCTGACAGTACCTTCAACTACCCCACTGGCATTATTAGAATTCATCTCTACCAATTTAAGTTCCTTTCAGGACATGATTCAGTCTTCTCAGCAAATACCAGACGTATGTGGGCTAATAGGAAACATCAACCTGTAACACCTACAAATAAAAACAAGTATCTGGGAAATTTGGCAATATAGATCAAAAGCATGAAAAGCCTTTATGTCCTCCTGTACTATCTAGTTCCAAAGACATATTCATGGGTGGACACAAAAATTGAAGTAGGAGGTATATCAGAGTTATTATTAATACAAAAAAAATTGAAAAAAATGCCAAAAAATGGAAAGGGACTGATTGCACAATAGACGATTCATTAAATAAAAGAGTTATCTTGACATAATAAAATACCGTGTAGCCATTAAAATGCAGATTAAAAAATATGTACTGACATAGAAAATTCCCAAAATATATTTCAAATAAAATAAGCCAACTATAAAATAAAATGATCCCATGTTTGAAAGGGGAGGGCAGGGGAAGAAATGTTACTACTTTTCTTTGCTTTGTAGACTCATGGGCGATTTTATTGTCTTAAGTAGCAGTATTTTCTAAATTCTCTACAAAAAAAACATGAAATCCTGTTATAATTAGAAAAAAACCCTTGGGTATAAGAATTCATAAAATAATTCTTATAGGAATGATCTTGAGATAATTTGGCCTACTTTTGAATTTATGTAACTTTTGTTTTCACATAATGCACATACATAAAAGCATACAAATCATAAATGTATATATAGCATGATGAATTTTCAAAGTCAAATATCCATGTAACCAAGCTCCCAGATAAAAAATTTGAGCAATATTAGTAACCTAGAGATTTCCTTCATGCTCCCTCCTGTAACTATCCCCTAAAGGTAACTGCTCTTCTATCTTCTAATACCATTATTAGTTTTCCCTATTTTTTAGTTTTATGTAAATACATATACTCTTTTACTTACTGTTATTTTTGTGGAGATTCATCCATATTTTTACAAGTAGACATCATTTATTCATTCTCATTGCTGGATAGCAGGAATTGTCAAATTAGGGCTCATGGGCCAGCTGATGATTTTGTAAATAAAGTTTTATTAGAACACAGGCATGCCCATTTCTTTACATCTTGGCTGCTTTCATACTACAATGGCAGAGTTGAGTAGTTAAAACAGAGATCACATGGCCCATAAGACCTTACTATCTAGTCCATTACAGAAAAAGTTTTCCAACTTCTGCTATATAGTATGAATTATATGCCTATGCCACAATCTACATATTCATTCTACTTTGCATAAACAACTGTGTTGTTTCTAGTTTGGGGCTATAAATTTAGGGCGTTACCATATTCAGCAAGTAAAAATATAGAATTCCCAGTTAAAATTGGAATTTTAGACAAACCAACAATATTTTTAGTAGATCCCAAATATGGCCTGGCCACCCTGGGCTATAAGAACAGTATGGCCACTAACATTTAAATATGTGTCTTTTGGTGAAAACATATACACAGTTCTTTTGGATATATTTCTGGAGTGAATTGTGTATGTTCACATTCAGCAGATACTAATAAAGGGTTTTTTAAAGCAGTTATTCAAATTGATACTCTCATTGGCAGTGTATGATTTAGTTGTCAATCATTAATATAGTTAGTCCTTTTAATTTTAACCAGTCTGATAGGTGTGTAGTAGTATCCCACTGTGGTCTTTATTTGCATTTCCCTGATGACTAATTGGTTTGAGCATCTTTTCACGTGCTCAATTTGACACATGCACACATGCTCATTGACCATTTGGATATGGGATTTGTGTGCGTGTATGCGTAGTGCCTATTTAAGACTTTTGGCCATTTTTTGTTGTTGTTGGGTTATCTGCCTTTTCCATGCTAGTCAATGATTTATGGCACGATCTGGCATAAAATGGTGAAGTGGAACAATCAGATTTTTTTCTCTCTTTTTTCCTCTTTCATTCTCTCTTTCTCTGGAATATGACCTGAAAAAGATGTGGAAAAAAAAAAAGATGGGTTTTGGCATGACAGGATCTGAAAATTCATTAGGTGACAGAGCATCACCGGCCAACAGAACTTTCTCAAATGACAGGAATGCTCTGTATCTGAGATCCTCACTAGCCTCAGGTAGCCTCATTGTTTGAAAGGTGGCAGTTGTGACTGGGAAGTGATAGTTACATTTTAGTTAATTTTAATTAATTCAAGTTTAAATAGATACATGGGGCCAGAGGCTACATAATTGAATAATACAGATCTCATAGATGGGCCAAGCATAAGCCAGTTATGAATAAGCTAGTGTAGGGATCCTAGCTAAGATAGTCAAAGGAGAGTTTCTTCTTTTTTTTTTTATTAAAGTTTTAATTTTTTTAAAGTAATCTCTTTACCCAACGTGGGGCTAGAACTCATGACACTGAGATCAAGAGTCACCTGCTCTAGTAACTGAGTCAATCAGGTGCCTCTCAAAGGAGAGCTGTTTCTAAATTCCCAGGAGCTGTTGAGATGAGACTGATCTGAAGAGTTTTGAGTGGCTGGAGCTGTTTTCATGTCCCCTCTTACAGTGGTCTGATTTTATTGTTGTTCCTGTTCTTAGATTTCTGTAAGATTGCATCTCCCTTGTACTGCCCCAATGCTGGTTTTTCAGCTTTTCTGTGTTCTTAAGTAAACACAATGAAATGAATCTTTTCCAAGTGACTTTGCTGTGACTAAATTGACTAGTTAGCTCAGAATACTACAAAGTCTTCTCCCTCAGGAAGAACCAAATTTTACCACTAAGACCTTGACCAGACTTGCCAGCTTTACTAGTACCTCTTGAGGTGGCTGCAAAATTCATAACACCTTTCCCTCTCTGGGAAGACTCCCAGACACACAGGAATAGGTCCTGAGTGACCATATCTAAGATGACAAGATCATCTTCTCTCTGGAGGAGTGGTTCCAAAACCTTCATGCAGGTCTGAATCAGCTGGAGGACTTCTAACAACACAGTTTGTGGGATCCATCTCTACAGTTTCTTTGCCAGTGGATCTGTGGATAGGGCCCCGGCATTTGCATTTGTAACAAGTTCTCAGGTGATACTGATGTTTTGGATCTGGGGCCCCACACTTTGGGAACCACTGCTGTAGATAATTAACTCAGGGATAGTCACCCTGAGATAGGGCTATCAGCTTGTCTCAGGAATTTGTGACTCGGAACAAAGAGATGTGGAGACTGAGGGCTGTTAAAGCAGCCCTCTGAAGAGAAGTTCCAAAAACTACCACTGTTTCAGTTCTCTGAGCTGGTCAGTTCCTGCTTGTAGGTGGAACCTTGGTTACTTAATCCTGTCACTTAATCCTATTACTTTATTTTCCATAAATTGGCCACAGAAAAGTTTCTGTTGCCTGCTCCTAAAAGAACTAGAACTAAGACACAAGTTAACATCAGTTACGGGTCCCACCAGAAAAACAAAAACCATTCGAAGTATTTAAAATAGATATAATACAGTACAGGAAATTGGTCATGGGGTGTTAGAAAGTCTGAGAAGCCAAATGTGCAATAAGAGATTAGCAAGAGCAGGAAGCTACCTCTACCCCTACGCTGGAAGGACAAGGGGAGAAAGTGGCATTAATAGAGGCTGGGGTGAAGTGGAAGAAGGTCCAACCTTGATGGGAAACATGGGAAACATGGGAAATGCTGCTGCCCTTGCCAGAAACATCATCCAATGTTACTCTGTGGAAGTGGAAGTGGAGAAGTACCCTGGTCTCATGCTTTCTATTGCTTCTAACCTCTCAGCAGTGCCTCTCTCTGCTCAGGAGCCTGGGGAAGATGATCTGTGATAGTGAGGACAGCTTGGGGTAGTGAGGAAGGACAAGGCATGGATCTGAAAACAAGCCAAGGACTAGCACTGTTCAATGTGGATTTCTCATGTTTTGTTCTTCAAAGTACACTTTGTTTACTTACAAATTAGTGATATAATATGTGCTCGCTATATAGTTTCTAATAGTTTCTTGTTAACACATTTTTAAAAATTTAAGTAGCTCTTTATCATTTCATAATTAAGGTGGTGATTTGAGATAATCTTCAGGGGAAAATTGCAAATGATAACAAGAACTAGTATCTGAATTTTCAATGTCAGAAGTGTTTTTATTTGTCTCATCTAATTTAGTGCTCAAAAATCTTGTGAAGTAGGTTTTACTGTTAACTCCATTTTAAGAATAAGGAAATCGAGGCGCAGAGGAGAGTAAGCAACACAGAATAAGCAAAGTCATGTCGCTCAAAAGTGGTAAAATGGCACGATCCCAAACCTGGGCTCAGCACATAACTTCAATTGTTACAAACACCAAGCTATTGTGTGAAAACACATGCAAAGCTACAAACTTAAAATTCTTTCTCTGTTTATATCTCCCATTTCCTCCCTTATCTAAAACCCAAAGTGTAGAGTAAAACCTTGTAACCAGAACTGAGAGAGGTTATTTTGAAAGATCAGCAAAATACCCCAAGGCACTACCTTCCCCCCTCCTCCACCTGTAGATGGTCAATTAAATCTATTCTCCATAGTCCCACAGCTTCCTAATTAATAGGCAATGATCATGGGGGCAAGACAGGGTCTTTCAGAAGATCATTCTAGAACAACAGCAATCATTTAAAAAGAAAAGAAAAAAAAAAGCAAAGAAACCCTTTGAGCATATAAATCAAGCTAGACAGAGTGGGTGTGTTTGATGTCTCAGGAGACTACTTAGTCACTGAGAATTAAATACAAACACATACAATGAGAGTATGTGAATGTATGTGCAAGCATCTCATAGAGAGGTAGAGAGAGACAGTAGTTCCCTTCTGTCTAGATAGAAGTTGTTAATCCTCCTCTGGTCCCACATCCACAGACTGCATTTCTGACGCTGAAGAGCCATCTTTGTTTCCCCTGGTTACCAATGAAACAGCATGCAGGGATCAGTTCAAATCCGTCACCACTTACAGAAAAATGCTTCCAAATATAATACCTTACTTTCTGTATTTGTTACCTATATTTATTTCTATTGAATAGGAAGGACAGCTCACACGTGTGCATTCACACATTTCTGTGCTTAGAGTCTACTGTATATGACGTCCTTTATACTTAGAAAGGAGCTGTGTAACATGGCACATCCCTATATTAATTGCTATAGAAAATGGAATTTTTTTTTTCTGCAGGCAGGCTCCATCTTCTCCTTCATTGCTGAAGACCCAAGAGAAATTGGTGTAAAGTGATTTGTCCTATAAAGTTACTCCTCAGAGTATACCTCAATAATATACTTTTATCTATAAGGATAAGCCCTGCCTTACAGAGAGTCTCCACATCCAATTTATTGACTCGATAAATTTCAGGCTCACTGATTATGTTTCCATCTAAAAGCTTTACACAGTTATAAAACTGGAGAGCCTTTAGAATCATTTCAGGTCAAGTTTCTTTCTGAATATTTTTCCACAATGAGCTGTAACACATTGAGCCTACCCATTAACTAGAATATCACTGATTATATTCTTGATCTGATGGCCAAGGGAACATTTGCATTGTCTGGGTTCCATCTAACACAATATTTGAAATGGATAGAATAGCTCAGAACATTCAAAGTTATCTTCCTTCAGTGGAGAAAAATGTGTCTGGTCTGTAAGAAATAGGCTGCTTAAGAGAAAATCAGAATTCAGCACTAAAACTCCTCTCTCAGCAAAACAAAGCATCTCTCTCTCTCCCCTGAGATCCTCAACCACTTCCATGAATATTTTCCTCTTGAACCCAAGTTAGTGTTGCATAATGAAATGAGAAAATAAGAGTGATGAGCTTTCCACCAATAATTAGGTGGAGTTGTTTGAAATCCTTATCGTGAATTTTTTTTTTTTCCCCACAAGATTTACAGTCTTCTAGAGATTTTGCTAGTGGAAATAAGGATTTGAGCTGATCCTTATTTGTGATTGAGACACATCAAGTGCCATCATAATTTACCTTTACAACTGGATTAACTGGATGAATTGATTTCTTCTATTCACTTAAAAAGACACCTGGAGATTTGCTCTCGGTGTTAATTTTTGATAATACTTGATATTCATTGAATAATGAAAAAGGTCACGGAAAAATTTCGCATATTGAAAGCGAAATAAGATCTTCCTGAAGGGTCAGAACTCTGCTACAACACCTTTGGCTTACCTTTAACTAAACCTTTGCCTGTGTTAAGATCTTGGCATTCATGAACAGCACGATGTTGTCTGGCTTAGGTCATTTAAAAAATATTTCAGAGAAAGGTATGGGAAACGAGGGGAGAGTGCTGCGGATCTAAAAGCCCATGTGCACATATGTGTTGTCCATTCAAACTTTAACAAGGACGTCGTCCTGCGTCCTCCCGGGAGCGGAGCGCCGTCGGAGCGGAGCGGGAAGTCAGCTGCAGGCAAGAACAAAAGCATGGCTGCTGATAGTACTATCTCTGCCGCCGCAGCAGGCTCCCTGACCGAGGGTTGCAGCGACTGTCGATTACAGCGCATTTTTCTCAGTGACAGCCTCCGTTATCCCGTCAGCTCAGCCAACTAAGCTGGTCCCCGCGTTCTGGCTGGTCGCCCCGACTCCGTTAAATGGGGGAAGGAGAGAGGACGGAAAGGTGAATTGTACTTAAGTGGGGCACACGGCGATTTCCCGATTGTCTTCGGGGCCGGCACCGCCTCATCGTCCGGGACGCGGGGGAATTCCAGGACCGCTTTTAACCCAGAAACCAGTGCGTCCTATTAATTAGTTTCTACGCGCAGGGAAGGCAGTGAAAGGCTTCATCTTCTCTTTCCAGCAGGGGCCAAGAGCCGGGTCGGTCAGAGCCGCCCGGCCCGTGCGCACCAGCGCCGGACCCCTGGTGGCCCTCCGAGCCGGCGGCGGGCGGAGTGGAGGTCAAGTCAAAGGGCACGACCGCTGGGTGCCCTCCCCCTCCCCGCCCTCGCAGGCGCTGTCCGCAGGTCGGCTTCGCGAACGACCACCGCTAACGCCGCACGGCTGGAGGGCGGGGAGGGGGGGCGGGTCCCGGTGGGGGCGGGACCAAGGGGTGGGGACGGAGCGGCCGAGGGATACGTCGGGAAGTGTAGTTCTGCGAGCCCCACTTAGCGTGGCCGCCCAGGCTGTGCTTGCGAGAGCGAGACTACAACTCCCAGGGGTGTGCGGGCCCAGCTGGGGAGTCCATGCGCAGTGGGCGCCACATTGTATCCTATCAGGCGAGGAGAGGGTGATGTCACCTGCGAGTTGGTAACCTACGGGCGGCTGTGAAGGAAACTGTTTAACCGGATCCCATTGTACCCGGAGCGCAGAGCCGCCTTTCCAGCATGCAGGGGCTGCTCAGGTAAGGGGGACGTGCCGCCTCGCCCGCCGCACTCATTCATTAAGTAGCACCGCGCGGTGGCGCGGGGGTGGGCGCGCTTCCTCCGGCCGAGCGCTGGGTTCGCGGCGCGCCCTCCCGCTGCCTCTCCGGAGCCCCAGGGCCAGTAGGTAAATATTAAACCCGTCCTTCAGGTTGGGTCTGGGTGGGAACGGGACCTAGACAGCTCCCAGCTGCCAAGCTGGGTTTGGGAAAATGGCTGCAAGCGCGGCGAAAAGCTGGGCGAGCCCCGAGGAAGGCGCCCCCGGAGACAGGGGTCCCTCCCTCCTTTCTTTCGGAGTCGCTGGGATGCCGAGAGGGCAGGCAGGGTACCACTCGCCGCCCTGCCGCGGCGTTGGGGCGCCGGGGGGGCGCGGCCTCGGCCGGGGGCTGCGGGCCCCGCCGCGGTCGGGAGCTGCGCGCCCGGGAGGCTCCGAGGCAGGCGCGGTGGACTCGGAGGTGGCGACGGGGAAGGAGGGACTCGTTTACCCGCCGGCCCGCGTCCGAGCAGAACCCCACACATCGCCGCAGCCCTCACTCCAAGGTTTATTCGAAAGGGACGGGGTGACTAATTCCCAAAAAGTTGGAAGCCAAAGGTCTCCCTGGAGAGGAGGGAAACTCCTCGCGCTGCGGAAGGAGCAGGGGGGTGTTGGCGGACGGCGGGGAGCGGAGGCTGCGCCGCCTGCGGATCGGGTTCGTGGCGTCGCGGGGCGCTCCCGCCTCTCCCCGCCGGGAAGGGCGCATCTCGGCTCCCCCGGCTCCGATCGCGCCCGCCACAAAGAGCACCTGAGCGAGGGGGGAGCATCTGCCCCAAACCCTGGGCTGGGAGGTGGTGAGGCGGTGCGGGGCGTCGAATAATCCAATGATGAGGCTCGCTGTGGGGCAGGAGGGCTGGGCAATAGGAACCAGCTGGTGTCGAAAATCCAACTGCTTGGAGTGGGCTTGCCCTCCTACTTGAGACGCGCGCGAGGCCCGAACTCTACATAAATAGAGTCCTCTGGATTTCCTTTCCCTAGCACCCTCATTCTTTTCATCATATTCATTCATCAAACCCTGCGAATGGCTCTTAAGTTGTTCTCAGCCTGGCGTTGGGGTGTTCTGCTCCCCCGCCCCCGGCCCCCTTCTAAAATATTTTAGTGGGCCCAGGAATAGATACCTACGCTTTGTTTCCTCCGCCTCGGTCCCCCGTCCGATCTCCACCCGCCAGAGAGCGAGCGTCAAGAGCAAATGCTACCCGTGACCGTTTTTGCTCTCCTTGAGTTGGTAGTTGCCTGAGACTGGAGAAGGACCGAGTGAATTGAAGCGGAGTTTGTCTGCAAGATGAATCCCGTTGCCATGGCGACTCCTGCCGTCGGAATCTTAACTGCTCCCACTGCTGTTTCAATTCGATGTGGCTCTGCGGGCAGCTGGGAGGGCGTGGCCAGTGGGTGTGTTCAAATGCTCGTTCCGGGCCCAGCTGCTCTCGCTTCTTCACGCATTTCACAGTCCGGGCCTCTCGCCGTTCTCTTCCAAGTAGCTTGGACGCGGTTCAAAACCCCTTACCCCACTCTGTGTGCCCGTACCTGGACTCTCCCCTCTCTGTAGAAGTCAGAGTTCGGAGCCTGTTTCTTGAGGCAAGCTCTGAAAACTACAGTGGAATGATCTCTTTTGCCTTACAGGCTAGATGCATACTTTTCCTAATACTGTACCTGACTGGGTTAGAGGCAGCTTTCTCAAGGAGGGCGTGTCCTCTGTTTTGCAAGTAGAGAGTCAGGCCACCAGTGATGGGCCTCAATTTGCTCTGGGTGCAGTTCTCTGGAAATTTATAGGGACAACTAATGACTGAAATTGAATTCTGGAAGTCAGTATCATCCCTTGTGGTTCTCATAAAATCTAAAAGCCTGCCGCCTGCCTAAAGGATGCAGGTCCTTGAAAATGAGGCAGACTGGGCAGAGATCTAGGAGGCCTGAATCTTGCTCTGCCTGTGTCATTGCTGGCTGCCCCACCCTGGGGTTAACCCTGTACCTCAGGGGACCTTGGGCAGTAGTAATGTGGGGGAGGGATAGATAGGGTTTCCCAAAGTTGATCCTAGGTATAAAATCTTGGCGACTCTACAAAGGGACCTGGTTTTTGTCTTTTCTCAAAATAATCTGAAGAGTTGTTAAATTCAGCTTCTGACACTGTGGTTTTGAGTTAATATCTCTGAGCCTTACTTGTATGACTTGACTGGCAAAGGAACCGGGCTCTTCATGGCAGTCCTTCAAACGGGGGAAGGCAGTCATGTTACTATTTGTAATAATATTTCTAATATTACTAGTATTATCCCTGTATCTGGACTTCTAGTTATCCTTTTAGCTTAGAATTAATTGCTTAGGTTTTGCCTTTTTACAGATTCTTGTTGGATGTGATTATTTGTAATTTAATTGCACTAAGTGTAATGGAATTACACAAATGTTTTGCTTCCTTTCTGCTTTTATTACATACCAAGGTGGATTATCACAGATATTGCAGATAAAGGGGGAAAAGGCTTTATCTGTGAGTGTGTGTATGCATGTGCATTTATGTGCAGGTAAATGCTTGGGGATGCTGAGTGCCAGGTGGTTGACATTCATCATCTTGTTTTGAGTAGGTGGTTACATCTTCAGGAGGAAACAGAGTCAGAAATTGTCACCCAGTTTTTAGTTTTGTCCTAGAACTTATCATTGTTACTTGTTTTATTTCCTGTGTCCCTATAATTCTGACAGCAGTTCTAATGTGTGGCTTTTTTTCCCACTCCCCTAAGGTCTTTGAGGGCAGAGTCCTTGTCTTGTCCTTCTCTATCTCTCTAGCAGTTAGTGTTTGACCATTGGTAGGTATTTAATAAGTATTTGTTGAGTTAGTAGTAGAAACATGTTTGGAGATTCAAGATTTCATCCTTTCCATTGATAGTTCTCGCATCAATTGTAATATTCCTGTAGCTTTCTGTGAAGTAGCTTCATCTCAGCATAAATGAAAACTTCCATGTAGTGCATAACTTGAAGTATAAAAGGCCTCCCATGTGTTTGAAATGGATGTATTTTATAATTATTTGCTTTTGGAATACATACACTCACAAGACTTTTTTTTTTTTCCTTAAAGTTCTTGTTATAGCTCTTAATACAGTTATTACACCAAAGCAGATATTTCTATATTTCTAGATTTCTCTTGTACTATCCTTGACCCAGATAACTTTCCCAGGAGGTATACAACAAAATAGAGAGAGAGGGGGGCAGACAGACAGACAGACATCAAGGCAAAGATAATTATAGGTTTTGCCAGGCCACTTCTGGCAACCGAGGCACCATTTGGGTAGAGGAGCTGGACAATGGCTCTTTCCTGGGACTGAGGGTGGGGGTGGGTGGATGGTAGTTTCCCCATAAACAGGATCAGTTGTCCCATGCTGGCTACTGTGAGAGAAGAATGGGGTAGGGAACATTTGTCCAATATTTGTTAACATTTTGTTTATCATCCAACAGTCAGATTTTGTAGGTTTTCAGAAGTATAAATTAGTGAGGAGGCGTGATAGTAGCGAGGGTGCAGTGGGTCATGTCCTTGGGTGGTGCTTACAGGAGCTTAGTGAGTAGGTGCCAAGGAATTTGAATCCTGGCTTTCTTGCTCTGTGGATAGGCTCTGGGTGTTAAGAATGCCTGTGTGTCTGTGTGTGGTTTTATTTGAGCTACTTTGTTTAAAAGGCTGCTTTTAGTGTTGGTACTGTGGTCTTCAGAACAAATAAGGTGTTTACAAACAAAACATGGTTAAGATTGAAAGTGTTTCATTGTGTAAATATTTTGGGGATGTTATAAAGAGTGGCTTTGGCTTGAGAATCTTGAGGTCTTCTGTGAAATCACTTAAAAAGTTACAGCTGTTGGATCAGGGGAAACAAGCTTTTCCAACAAAGCTTGGTACCACTGTAAGCCTTAGGTGTTTGGTTCAGGAAATAATCACAGAACTTGTAACTTCTGTGGGGCCTCCCTGGCTTCATGTCATGCTCCTGGTGTTTCTGAGTTTTACGTCTATCCTTCTATTGAAGGAAACAAAGCAACTTTGCCAATTTAGGTTAGCAAACTTGTTCAAACTCTAGAGGGCATGGTCAAAATGAAAATTCTTCTATTCTGTTTTGTGATTTTTCTTCTTTGAATAAGAGATGTGGACTGCTGTCAGTGATTTTGGCATTACAATTTCTAACTTGGTAAAGGAGGAAATCTTCCAAGTGAATATGTATCCTAAACACTCACAGAATCTGTCCTTAGTGGTTTCCCCAGAGCTCAGTTTAGAGGCAACTGATTTCACAGGTACTATTTAAGAAATCAATAAGAAGGGCAGTTTCTCTATGTGGCTTGGGGGTAGCATCTGGTTGGTGGGGCAGGCTGGGGTGGGGGATACCTCTTTTGAGGTTACACTCGCTTAGCAAGTGTACTGTCTGTTTCTGTAGATTGTGTCTATAGTGTCTGAGAGCAGCTGATAGAAATTAGAATTGAAGGATGGATCTGAAGTGTCTCCCTGCCCCTCTGGTTCCTCCAAGCCACCACTTAGTACCCCCACTAAAAGAGGGACAGTTGGAGATGAGATGCAAGTTGATTTTGATTACCTGTATTCCACTCTAGCAGGCTATTTTTGCAGGAAAAAAGAAAGTTTACCTTTTCATTTTCTGGCATCCTTTCCACTGTTCCAGGAGGAGAGAACTGAGTATTTCAAAGTGAGTTTGCATTCATAGTACACAGGCCAAAAATTAGTTAAATGCTAATTAATCCAGGAGGACTGCATCAAGTATATGGAGGCCTCTCCTTGCATCTCCCGTTCCCTATATCCTCCTGTTCCTGCAATTAATCTGAGGTTACCAAATCCATACTCAGCTTTGGTGAGCTTTATTTTCCTTCTTGATGTTTAAAGCACTCTTATTTGTTTGTTTGTTTTTAAAGATTTTATTTATTCATGAGAGACACAGAGAAAAAGCAGAGACATAGGCAGAGAGAGAAGAAGCAGGCTTCCTGTGGGGAGCCTGATTGTGGGACTGGATCCCAGGATCACCACCTGAGCCAAAGGCAGACGCTCAACCTCTGAGCTACCCAGGTGTCCCAGAGCACTCCTGGTGTTTACCCCTTTTGTGACTTTCTGTAGTAATGGCTACTCTTATTTGGAATGTGTGCTCCTCTGAGTGTCTAAATTCTCCTCATGCCCTCAGATCCATTTTGAGTGCCACAGATTCCAGGAAGCCTTCCCTGCTTCAGCTTTTACTGATCTCTTCTGCTCCTTTCTCTTAGAGCCCTTAACCTGACCATAGAACTTACCATAGCTAACATGATGCTAATAGTTAATTAAGGTATATAAGGTGCTTACCTTGTGCTAGGCCCTTCCTGATACTTTACATGGGCTTAAATACCATTTACTCCTCTCAGCAGCTCTGTGAGATACGTACTATCATCATCATTTTACAAATGAAGAAACTGAGGCATGAGTAAGTTAAGGAACTTGCCTAGGTCATACAACTGGACACTGGCAGAGTAGATTAGGGACCCAGGCAGCCTGGTTCTTTACACCCCATACTATTGCTTTGCCTCTGGTTTGCCTAGGTGTTATAGGTTTTTCTTTCCATCGAGTTCGGGGGAATCACAACTTTCTTTGTATCTCTTAATTCTGAAACAGTGCTGTGTCAATAAGAGCTGCGCCTGTTGAGAGTAAAAATCCTTCAGTTAATGGTTTCTTAAAGTCTGACTCCCTGGAGCAGCAAATGTTGCATGAGATTAAAAATGTAACATTTGGGTCTTTGGATGATAAAACTTTTGAATTCACTCTTCTTTACTATGTCTGTGATAGGCAAATTATTCGAAAAGAAAAATGCTCTAATATACCATCTCTAAATCCATTTGGAGCCTGTCCAGCATTCACTGTATTTGTTAATTGAGATAACTTTTCAATAGGTTGAATCTCTTATCTGAAAAAAACCCTTCTCACCCAGAACAGAGCCTCAGAAGCCTGACTGGTGAGTTAAGAGTCCCATAACTTCTGAGCTTCCCGCCTCCCTGTTGTCTTTTAACATAAATCGTGAAAGCTCTTTTGAAAGGGAAATAATGAAGACTTGAGTAGTAGTCAAACATGTAATCTAATATTGGCTAATCCTTAGATGTTAAAATAAGCTTTTTTATTTCCTACCTCAGAAGGGAGACTTTACTTATCTTTACAGTGAAGCAAATTTAGTGTCAAATATACAATTTCAGTTCTTCTAAACTATAGCCACTATTGTGAATTAAATGTGGAAAGCGAGGAAAAGCAGGTTCAGTTTTCAATGTCATTGGTACAATTTCCTGACTTACAATAGATCTTTTCCTTTTGGCTTAAAACTGGGTATTGTGCCACTTTGACAATATTTAATGAAGACAATTGAGTCAAACTGTGTCATTTAGGGAAATAATAGGACAACTATGCCCTTACAAAATATTGCTAGGAAAAGAAAATGAAAACAAAAGGCTTATTGGCCGTGAGGAATTATCTGGCCAATATTCATTTATCCAACGCACATTGACTCCAGGAGCTTTTTCTTTTATTCATCTTGTTAACACTCCCTAAGTATGTCAGTCACCTTTAGTAATAACCTGAGTTCCTTCTGTTCTATAAATTGCATCAGGAATTGGAATTGAAGGTACCTTGTATTTTGCCAGGTACATAATTAGGGTCAACTATTAAACTGGTCTTTGTACTTTTCATTTCTGGGAAAAAAAAAAGAATCTGTGTGATCGGCAAACATTGCCCATCTGATGGGCTTTCTGAATTCAGGCTTCCAAGAGTAGATAGCCCAGATCCGAGCTTTGGGCATTGTCTGGGCAATAAAGATGCCCTCTTTTGCTTTCTAAATGAGTTCCTATATTCTTGCTTTTTTGGCTAAGCTCACTTTGTTGGTGATGTACAAATTGGGTCAAGGCTGTACGGTTTGCCTTCTTTTGGAGCCACAGACTCTACCTGAAATTTTAGTCAACTTTAGAAAAAAAAGATGTTTTTAAAATTTGAATTAATGTGTGTGTGTGGTTTTTTGTTTGTTGGTTGGTTTTGTGTGTGTGTGTGTGTGTGTGTGTGTGTGTGTTTAGGGAGGCTCCATTCTTAAGGAGGGACTTGAACTCACGACCCTGAGATTAAGAGTCCCATGTTCAGGGGACCCTGAATGGCTTAGTCAAGTGTGGGACTCTTGATTTTGACTCAAGTCATGATCTCAAGGGCCTGAGAACGTACTGCATTGAGCCCTGTGTCAGATTCTCTCTCTCTCTGCCGCCCCCCCCCCCCAATTTGCGCTCGCTTTCTTTCTCATTCTCTTGAATAGATAATCTTAAAAAAAAGTTGCATGTTCTACTGACTAAGTCAGCCAGGTGTCCCTCTCCGCTTTAAAAAAATTCATCATGCTCTTGGCAACAGAGGAAACTAGACCGTACCCTGGATATATTAATGCATGGCCATAACCACAATGGGCAAAATATTTCATATTATAATATGAACTGATGGGGATCTGTTTTTTTCAGACCCCATAAGTTAGAGGCCAGGCTTTGCCAGCAATTTGCGAAGGAACTATGTATTCTGACAGGTGTCCTATGAAGAGTGGATCAGAACTAAGAGCAGCTTCCTAAAACTTTGCCAAAGCCCCATAGCCTTGGTCTTTTCTGGTTTTTGGAGCTGTGACAAGTCATTAGTGAATATTTCGGTGCCATTTCTTGGCTTTGCTATTCTTCCATAAAACTTTCACAGATTTGCATCCTAGAAGAGTGAGGGATGGTGGTCAAAACCATTCACCAGGTCAGTTAGATTGTTCAAATGTATCTAAATTTGTATTTGTTTCACAGAGATTTGGTAAAACCAAGCAGTGAAATGTCTAGACATGAGTTAAGTTAGAAACTGTAGTTATTCTTTTTTTTTTTTTTTAATTTAAGTTCAAGTTGTTAACATAGTGTAGTATTTGTTTCAGGAGTAGAATTTAGTGATTCATCATTACGTATAATAGCCAGTGCTCATCCCAACAAGTGACCTCTTTAATGCTCATCACCCAGTTACCACATCCTCCCACCCTCTTCCCCTCAGCAACTCTCAGTTGATTATCTATAGTTAAGAGTCTCCCATGGTTTGCCTGTTTTGTTTTTTAAAGATTTTATTGATTTATTCATGAGAGACATAGAGGCAGAGACATAGGCAGAGGGAGAAGCAGGTTTCCTGTGGGGAGCCCAATGTGGGACTCAATTCTGGGACCCACGATCATGACCTGAGCCAAAGGTAGACAGGCCACCCAGGTGCCTCTCTGTTTTTATTTTGTTTTTCCTTTCCTTCCCCTATGTTCATCTGTTTTGTTTCTTAAATTTGACATGTAAGTGATATCATATGATATTGTTTCTTTGACTTATTTTGCTTGGCATAGTATCTTCTGATTCCATCCATGTTGTCGCAAATAGCAAGATTTCATTCTTTTTGATGACTGAGTAATATTCCATTATATGTATATGTATATATACCACATCTTCTTTTCTGGGACAAGGAGATTAGAGTAAGGACCCTTCTAAAAACTGAGAATTTATTACCAAAAATATTGTAAAAAAGGAAATGTAGCAGACAAATAATTTGAAAGCCCTTGCTGCATCTCCTACTCTCGAAAGTTGGTGAAATTGTGAATATAAGAAATGTCATATGGTTTTATCCCAGGTAAGTGACATAGGACTTATTTTTTTAAATGAACCCCATATCAGTGGTTATTTGATTTAGGATAATGGTGGCAAAAAAAAACATTTCCATTTATTTCCCATTCTGTATGTAGCAATCTTGTTTGCAATGAGAGGTGCCCCTCCTCCCTGCAATTACTCAGCACTCGGTAATTTGAGCAAAAGTCAGAGACAGTATGGAATGAATTGGGCTGGAATTGAAGGCAGTGTCTGAGACTGCATCATGTTCTCAGAACATTAAATGAAAGGCCTGTTATTTTCTCATTTTAAAAATCAAGAATGGAGATTGGATTGGACTAGAAAACCTCCACGACCCATTTAGGGCTTGACAGTCTGTGTAGGTGACAGTTCCAACAACAGAAGTTCCAGGAACTGTGGCAAGAAACTGCCTTGCGTATGACATTTTCTGCTAAGGGATTGGTTTAAAATTTTAAAGAATATATATACTATTTTTAGTTTGACCTAGTTTCTTTTCAGGCTGTGATTGAAGCTACCTTTCTAACATACTTTCTCTGTCTTACTATACTCTTGGAATTGTTCTTTGAATCTAGAGGGCCCCTTGTCAGTTCTGCACTCATAGCCTCCCTGTGGGCAAAGAAGAAGATTGTCCCCAGTCCGACAGGTTTCATGTGAGGGGAGCCACAATCACTGACGTCACAAATGAGTATGTCTTCCCCCTTAACTTCCTAATTAAGAATAGGTAGCTGTGTGGAGCAGAGAGGGGGCTGCTTTCATTTTAATCCTCTCAAGCTCAGATTGTTTTTCTGGTGAAATAAGTTGGGGGAAGTAGGTGGAGAGGAGGACAGAGGGGGTGATTGGGTCTCACTTATCTTATCATTTGTTTCCCTCTGGATTGCATTTGTTTACACTGTCTCCTCAGGCCAGGAATTCCTTCAACCGAAAGCATGCATACACACGGGGATATTCAGATCTGATCCGGGCTTCCTTCTTCTTGTGCTCCATTTGCTGACTTGGCTATCTTCTCGACAGCCTGATCTGCAAGGAGGGCTGGATATACCTAATCTGTTTTTAATTCTTCTGTTATGTGGAAAAGAGATCTTAAAACAGAGACTTGGGGCAACCATGTTCATGTTTTTCTGATGGAAGAAGAGGTTTCTGATGGAAAAAGATCAGTAGGTTTAAGTTTAACGTTTATGTATGACTTATTTATTTTGGTAGAGAGTTTAGTCATGAATGGCACCTTGAAATGAAGTTTTTTCACCTTTTGGTCACTCTGATGTAATTGCATAGAGAAAAAAGAGTCACCAGTTCATTTTAGGTTCAGATGTGGGTAATCTTAGCAATTCACTTAAAACTCTTGGGCCTCTGTTTCCTCATCTGTGAAACGATACGAATTTTCTAAAATTTTATGAGAATGCTGTCCTACAATAATGACTGCACTTGTATGCCATTGTGTAATATCCACTGGGTATCCCTAGAATGGAGCTAGAATGAGAATGGGAGGAGAACTCAAGTTTTTCACCTTTAGAGTTTCCAACGTTGGTTCCTGCTCTTAGCACTATAAAACTGAGATGCTGAAGCTAAACCCTTTAAATCTGATCGCTCATCTGTTCTTAACTGAACAGCTTCTAGTTATGTTCTCCACTCCTAGGGCTCAGAAAGTTCCATAGGATATAAGGGATGAGGTTAGGCAGTGTCTTGGGTGATCCTCCAATTCTACTTAAATTGATAAACTCTTTATACCAGAGTTTGACTACCAGTGGTACACAGAATGGATGTAGCCAACTGTCATGTTTTGTTTGGCTAATACAATGTTGTTTTAAAAAATGGAATGATTTTAGTGAGCATTTCATTCTGATTTGGTACACTACAGTCTAGTGCCTCATACAGAGCCACTTTGTTTACGTGATATTTCTTTATCTCCTTGGACCTTGAAGGCATTTGAGTTTGCTATCCCTATTTTAAACGAAATTAAAATTGTTTTTTTTTTTAAGATTTATTTATTTATTTATTTATTTATTTATTTATTTATTTATGAGAGAGAGAGAGAGAGAGAGAGAGGCAGAGACACAGGAGGAGGGAGAAGCAGACTCCATGCTGGGAGCCCGACGTGGGACTCGATCCTGGGACTCCAGGATCGCGCCTTGGGCCAAAGGCAGACGCTAAACCGCTGAGCCACCCAGGGATCCCCCGAAATTAAAATTGTAATGAGAGTCTCTTCAAACCAGTGGGCTGGCAAATGACCTAATCCAGGGTTCCTCCACTTCAGCGTTATTGGCATTTTGGACAGAATAATTCTTTGGTGTAGGGGGCTGTACTTTGTATGGTAGGATATTTAGCAGCATCCTTGGCCTCTACCCATTCAATACCAGTAGCAACCTTACCACCCTTTTTTTTTTTTTTCCTTACCACCCTTTTAACCACCAAAACCATCTCCAGACATTGCCAAATGTCCTGGGGGGGGGGGGGCAAAATTGGCCTTGGTTGAGAGCCAGTTGACAGATTTTGGATGGCCTGAGAACTTTAAACATTGGATGAGGTTTGGATATTTTGGGATAAATTGGAATTCATCTGGGGAACCGAGCTACCTTGCTGTTTTTATTTATTTGGGCAGTTGGTGAGAACAAAACAAAGGTCAGTGGATTAGACCCTATGAGGTCATTTCTCCATTCTTCCATGACTACTGCCTGGGAGGCCAGCCACATTTTAAGAACATATTCTTGGTCACCACAGGGGACTCTCTTGAGACACTGATGCTGGGTCAGGACAAACCCACCAGAGTTAGCAGATAAACAACTTTGAAGCCCATGGCCTGTGTTGGTAGGTCAGTAATGTTATCTGTGGATAAGGAATATGAGGCTTTGGGGAAAGAAGAGGTTGCCTCTGTCACTATTGTTAAAGGCCAGAATGCTTAGAAAAGGGGAGGGGGTTTTTCAGCCTTTTAAAATAACAGCTTATCTCACATTAGCAATGTGGGAAGAGCTCTGAAAAAGATTGAGTGATGTTTCATTTTTTCCTCCTCTCCCTCAAACAAGAATGTCTTTAAAACTTGAGTTTAAAACTTGGAAATTGTCAACACTCAAACTTGGTTCTGAGAGAAACACTGGTAAGATCTTCAGTGTACGTAAGGGGAATGTGATGAAGTTCTGATTAACCAACCCAAACTCAGTTCTTGAGCAACTAGTGCAAAAATAATGCTTAGGGAAGTACACAGTTTCAGTTAAAACAGAAGCCAAAGTCCCTTCTCAGAGATTTAAGTGGGACTTCTGAAGGGGTCCATGCCTCTTACATAAGGTTGTGTATTGGTTCTCTGCCCTGGAGGGGAGTCAGAACATCCTCTGCGGGGGATGTGTCAGGATTCTGATTTAGTCAAGTGTCCGAGTTTGGGCCCTATCTCCAGGGTTCTTCAAGCTCCCCAGGCAATTCTGATATTTAGCCAGAACTGAAAACAAGTGGATGAGCAAAAGATCTGAAAAATTTGAGACCTTCTCTTCTCCTTTTCAAGATGATACCCTAGGAGATTCAATTTGCACATTCACCTATTATTCAAAGGGAAAGGAAAAAAAAAAAAAAAAAAAAAAGAAAAGGGAAAGGAAACAGAACCCGCCCCATTACAAATGGTCAACACCAGGAGGTCAACACCAGGAGTGCCTTTGAGATAAAGTGGGTGGAAGAGTAGTAGTAGTTAAATGTTCTTACTAGCTTCTGTTCTAGAAAAATCCAGATCCTAGAAAGTATGTAGATATTTCACAGCTATGTTTCACTCAGTGAGTTTCTCTTGAGATTCTTCTGGCTTCACTAACATGGGGTAGATTTGTTTGTTGCAAGTCTTTCCTTAGCCTATGCCATATGCCACCATGCAGCTCCAACTACAAAGTCCAGAGTTATAACTACCAGAGGTGGGAAGTAGAATAAAATGGCTCCTTTTACTTGGATTCTACTTAGAATTTCAGATCCAGATTTCTATCAAGCATAGCAGAGACAAGGAAATAACTAAGTTTCAGGGGGAAATATACTGGGCATTTTATGAACCATCTCATAAGCCATAGAAGCAACACCTTAAAATATCCATTCATTCATTTGGCTTGTAAAATATGTTTTAATATTGGATGTGAACATGTAAGAATGCTATTTTAAATTCCAGATTTGTTCCTTTGGGATACAGAATACTTGATTTACTTAAAGTTCAAATCACCCTCCATCTTCGACTTCTGAAATAAGCAAATTACATTGTGCAATAGGGGAAGAATCTCTCCAGTGAAAGATTTTTTGCTTTCACTGGCAAGTAGTTTCATGTTTTGTGTATTTGGATCATGTCCGTGTTTTCAGAGGAATGTTCATAGCATCAGTTATAGGAAGCAATACTCCACAATCCCCAATCACAGTTTTTCCAGTATTTGTGATGCCTGTAGATTAAATCTTCTACCCTCAGTTTTTCCCCAAGTGCTGATTTTGTGTTTCAGGTGACCTGTGTTTTCTGGTACCAGAGAAAAATTATGTGGCATTAAAGAAGGAATGACAGTTAAAAAGACAGAATACAGGGTTTCTTTTTAGGGTTGATGAAAATTTTCTAAAAATCATGGTGATATTTAACAGTTTGTAAATATACTAAAAACCACTATACTGTACATTTTAAAAGGAAGAATTTTACAGTGTATGAATTTGTATCTCAATAAAGATGTTAATTAAAAAAAAAGCTAAAAAGAATCCTACTAAGTGCAACCTTAGAAACAGAATTTTAGACCTTAGGGGTAATACCTATGACATACTTTGCCATTTCTTTTCTTTATGTGCATTTCAATTTTTTTCCTCTAAATAACATATATAAAATGGACAAAGGATAGTTGTGATAATTTCTTAATATTTATGGACCACGTGAGACATTGGAAACTTTGTTCTAAAGAAATGGACTCTGGCTCATATTTTTTCATGCCTCCTAATCATGAGCAAGGGCATGCATGAAAGGGTAGATAGCTTTGTACTGTTTCATACCTACTGTGATGAAAAGCTAAAGGTTTTGGTGATCCATTTGGCTTAGTCACAATTTGCTTTAAACTTGTTCCATATGATTATTTTGCAGTATTTTTCGGCTGTGGAAGTCTTTACGCTGTAAAAAGCACTCAAGTATGTAATCTTGCCTGTAAAGCTAACTGTGTGTGTTGGATAAGGAATATTTCATTTATGAGGGATTATGTAGCTCAAGGTTTCTCAAATTTGGATGCATGATCCTTTGAACAACACTGCATTAAAAGTTAAATTGCTGAATGTTTAGGTACTCACTTGGTGCCAATGGGATCATAAAGTCATGCGCAGAAAGTGGGCTTTGAGGTACTGTGGTATATTCTTTGGGTTAAGATGCTTATCCAGGCATATTAATTTTATTCTGCTATTTCCAGAAATGTAGTGGTTTAAAACCCCCCACCATGTCAGAAGTTTGGGCATGTGGCTAGATTTTCTGCCTAGGGTCTCAGCAGGCTAACATTCATGGGTCCACTAAGGCTGCAGTTCTCATTTGGGGCTCAGGGATTCTTCCATGCTTCATAGTTGTTGGCAGAATGAATTTGTTTCTTTGTGACTATGGGACTGACAATTGCTAGCTGTTGACCAGGGACTACTTTTTGCTTCCAGAGGCCGCCCACATTGTCAGCTCACACATAGATGTTTCCTTTCTTCCACGCTAGCTGGAGCACATCTCTGTGATTTCCTTTTTTGCCATCAGCCAGAGAAAAAAGGCTAAGTTTAAGGCCTCACCTCATTAGGCCAAACCCACCCAGGACAATCTCCCTTTAACCACACAGAATGATGTCTGTCTCATCATATTCTTCAGGTCCAATCTCAAAGGGTAGTGGGGAGTGTCATTTAAGGTTCTGCCTATCATACCAGATGGCAGGAATTAGCCCAGTATACTGTTGGTGATTACTAAGATGAACATCCAAAAATCTAGGAAAAAATGACGCCTGACAAATATGCTTTTGGATCCCCTCTGTCTTCCTAAAATTCCTCCCTCTCAGATTTGTGGCTTTCCATTCCTAGTTAATTCTTGTTTCAAGTAGAGTGAAAATGAAGATATTTTTAAAAAGTTCTTTATTGAAAGTTTACTATACAAATATACCCATGTAGAATGACTAATATAGCTAATATGAGAATTTTACATATATTCATAGCTTCATCAATGCTCAATTCATGGTGAATCTTTCATTTTTACCTTCAACTATTTTACATCAACTCTAGGATTTTTTTTTTTTTTTAAAGATTTATTTATTTTGGAGAGAGAAAGAAAGAATATTTCAAATAGGCTTCAGGCCCAGTGTGGAACCATATGTGGTGGTCAATCTCATGACCTTGAGATCATGATCTAAGCTGAAATCAAGAGTTGGACACTCAACTGATTAAGCCACTTGGATGCCCCAACTCAGATTATTTTAAAGCAAATTGCAGACATCTTAGAATTTCATCTGTTAATATTTTAGTATTTATGTCCAAAAATATCAGCACTCTCTTTAAAAATGTAACTAAAATACTATTATCATTCCTAAAATAATTTATTTTTAAAAAATTACCAAACATCTCATCAGTTTTCAAATTTACAGCTTTTAAAAAGCTTAACTCAAGATTCCAACAAGGTTCATACATTGCAGGTTTTTATTTGTTTATGTTTAATATCTCTAAGCCTCTCTAAATCCTGTGCAGCATTTTTCTTTGCAACATACTTGTGAAAAGAACTGGGTTATTTGTCCTATAGAATTTCCCACAGTCTAGATCTCATGGTACAACATCTCTGTTTGCTCTATTTCCTGTAAATTAGTTAAGATGAAAATAATTGATGCTGTGGACCTGTCTGGTTAGTAGCAGTTGAAAAACTTATTTGGTGAAAGGAATGTATAGATTTATGTTTGTATAGATATTTAGAGAAGTATTTGGGAGTGGAGCAAGTATGTTAGGCTTTTCAGACTCTTATTACTGAGAGCAGTCTATCTGTTGTATGCTTACAGTACATGAATTAGTACAGGTTAAATTCTTATAGGAAATATACAACATATAGATTCATTAAGTGATATTTAGATTTGTTTAGTTTTTTGGCCTAGTTTTTTGTTAAACTGGGTTTTAGCTCCACAAGGGAAAAGAAAAATTCTTAGGAAGAAAGGTATTTCATTTTTGAGTTTTAGAAAATAGCTAGATTTTAAAATTGTGAAATATCATAAAAGAATTGCTTTTTTTGTAATAGGGCTTTGCTAATTATTTCTTACCTGTAGGTTCTCAAATGACCTACCTATCCTTTGTCCTCAAAGACCGTGATGTATATTTAAAATTCTTACTATTGAAAAATTCTATTTTGAAAAAAGGTAACAATATTATTTTAGGAGAACAATTATATATGACTGCTATGGAAAAAAGATTTTATCTAATTTAAATTTTGTTTTGGAGGAAAAAATAGCATTGGGTTGAGATGAGAAACAGTTTAATTAGAGCATAGTTACTTAGAAAAGGGGATACAGAACTTTTTCTATAAAGAGACAGATAATATTCTCAACTTTGTAGGCCATGTTGTTCCTATCAACTACTCAATTCTGCCATTATTGTAGGAAAAATAGACCACAGTAGACAGTATGTAAACTATCAAAAAATGGGTGTGGTAAGTTGGGAAGAACTGGTATCTTGACAATATTGAGTCTTCTTATCCATACATATGAAATATCACTCCATTTATTTTGTTCTTCTTTGATTTCATTCATTAGAGTTTTGTATTTTCTTCATATAGATCTTGTACATATTTTATTAGACTTATATCTAACTAATTTTTGGGATGCTTAATGTCAATGGTATTGTTCATTGTGACTTTTCACTCTTTCATTGTTGGTATATCAGAAAGCAGTTGGCTTGTATTATTAACCTTGTATCCTGCAACTAGGACTGGGTTTTGTGTGTGTGTGTGTGTGTGTGTGTGTGTGTGTGTTTGGTTTTTGTTTTTGTTTTTGTTTTTATGTTTTTTTTTTTGTAGATAGTCTTTATCAAATTGAGGAGGGATTCTTTTTTGACTAGTTTATGAAGAGTTTTTTTCCTTATCATGAGTGGGTGTTGGATTTTGTCAAATAGTTTTTTTGCATCTATTTATGTGATCATGTGATTTGCTTACCTGGGATAAATCCCACTTGACTGTAGTGTATAATTCATCTTATATGTTGTTGGATTCAATTGCTAATTTTTTTTGAGGTTTATATCTGTGTTCATAAGATACTGCCCTATTTTTTCATGTAATGTATTTGTCTGGTTTTCATGTAATGTATTTGTCTGGTTTTGGCTGGCTTAATAGAATGAGTTAGGAAATATTCCCTCTACTTATATTCTCTGAAAGAGATTATAGAGAATTGGCATAATTTTTTTCTTAAATATTTTGTAGAATTAATCAATGAACTCATCAGGCCTGGTGCTTTCTATTTTAGAAGGTTATTAATTATTAAATTCTCTGTTTTTATTAGTGTTAAGGCCTGCATGCAGAAACTGATCTGTTTCTGGATAGTTGATGCTAAAGAATAATTTTCAAAGAGTTAAAAAATAAGATTCTCAAAATTATAAATACATCAACAATTTTATTTAACTTATTAGTGAAGGAACCAGTAATATGTTAGGACCAGTTCATAAGACTGACAAATCACTGAGCTCTGAAACTAATAATATATTATATGTTAATTAATTGAATTTAAACTTTATTATTTTTTTTTATTTTTTAAAGATTTTATTTATTTATTCATGAGCAACAGAGAGAGAGAGAGAGAGAGAAAGAGGCAGAGACACAGGCAGAGAAGCAGGTTCCATGCAGGGAGCCCAACATGGGACTCGATCCCCGGTCTCCAGGATACCCTGGGCTGCAGGCAGCGCTAACCCGCTGCACCACCGGGGCTGCCCCTGAATTTAAACTTTAAAAATTCATTTTTAATTTAAAATTTTTGTAGCCAAAACCAAAACAAACAAAATAACCTTATTTAATGGCTCAAAATATAATGTAGTTGTTGAATGTATACTTGAAAATATTCTGGTGTGGAATAGAATGTTCTACAAATATCAGTAAAATCAAGTTAGAAAAGAAAAGAAGTTAGGACCAGTTGAAAAGATAATTTGAAAAAAAGGTAAATGTCTGTACATCCATTGATCCACAGTTAGAAATACTGAAATAAATTTATAGTAGATACAAAACTAGTTAATATCCTAAAGGACTATAAAAATTAATGTTTTCTTTTCTACATGTATGTAAATTAGTTGTATCTCTACCAGGCAAAATCTGTTTGCTTTGTATAGATAAAGGGCCATTACATTGCTGTATGTTTTTTATGAGTTAATTTCCTATCTCTACAGAGCTATGAAATAGTCTGGACTGGACCAGTGGGTTCTCAAACTTTTTTGTTTCAGTATGTTTTGATCCTATTAAGTATTGAAGACCCCAAAGAAATTTGTTTGTGTAATGTATTAGTTAGATTAGAATCAGAATTGAGAAACTATAAAACTATTCTTTCATTAAACAAATAATGAATTCTATTTTATGTTGTCATCTGAGTGATGACTTCATCATGGGTGTTGAATGTTTTGGAAAATCCCACTGTGTACTTATTGAGAGAATGAGAGAGAAATGGCAAATAACATCTTGATATTTTATTAGAAAAAATAGTTTTGAACTCATAAACACCCTGACAAGACCTGAGGCTCTCCACGCATCCCCAAACCACATTTTGAGAACCACTGGTCTATTTAAAAGAAAAAAAAAAAAGGGTCAAAGATAATCCCTGGAGGACCTGCTAGACCACAAATAGCATTCTACTGAAAAGATACCCAGTAATCTGTTTTGTCTGTTTCTGAATCTTGTTTTTTTTTCTCAACAGTAGTCCCTCCTTGACAAATGTCATCCTGCCCAGCCTGGGGCATAATCAAGGCTGTTTTGAAACTATAAGTCCAAAACTTATATTTTTATATTATAAAATTAATACAGGTTATTATATGAAAAAAATGAAAAAATAGGAAGTGTAAAGGAAGTGTAAAGAGAAATCTTACTGAGGAGGCAAATAATGTTAACATGGGAATACATCTTTATGAAATTTAAACATTTTTTTGATTGTATATTATCTGTACTTTTTTGCATCCTTTCCGCCACTAAATGTGGTCATAAGTATATTTTATATTACTAAAATTTTCTTAAAAATTGAAGTATAGTTGACACTAAAACTCTTATTGTGGTAAAAAACACATCATAGAATTTATCCTCATAACTCTTATTAAATATATAGTGCCATAGTATAAAGTATATTTACATTGTTGTGAAACAGATATCTAGAACCTTTTATCCTGCAGAACTAAAACACTACCGCTTAAACAACTCCCTTTTGCCTCCCCATCTCCACCACCCCAGCCACTGATAACCACCATTCTATTAATGTAACTCTGTTATTTTATGTAAGTGGAATCATACAGTATTTGTTCTTTTGTGGCTGGCTTTTACTTAGCATAATAAGATCCTCATTGTAGCATGTGATAAGATTTCATTTTTCTTTTAAAAGCTGCATAGTATTTCATTCATTTGTATATACCACATTTTGTTTATTCATTCAATCATTGATGGACATTTGGGTTGCTTCCATCTCTTGGCTATTGTGAATAGTGCTCCTGTGAACATGAGTATGCAAATATGTCTTTGAGACCAAGCTTTTAATTTTTTGGGATATACCCAGAGCCTGGAATATGGTAGTTCTTTTTTAAATATTTTGAGAAGCTGCCATACTATTTTTTTTTATAGCATTTGTTCCGTTTTACATTCTCAGCAACATCTTGGAGTTTTTGTTTGTGTTTTTTTTTTTAATGGTAGCCACCTTAATGAGTATGAGGTTTATTACAACTCCATAAACTTCGTAGCAGCATTTATTTCCTTTTTTGTACTGTATACTGTAATCATTTTCCCATTTTTTAAAAAAGATTTTTAAAATTTATTTGACAGAGAGCGAGAGAGCACAAGCAGGAGGAGCAGCAGAGGGAGAGGGAGAAGCAGACTCTGCTGAGCAGAGAGCCCCAGGTGGGGCCGAATCCCAGCACCCTAGGATCATGACCAAAGCCCGAGGCAGACACTTAACAACTGAGCCACCAGGCGCTCTGTCTTCCCAATGTTTTTCCATTAAAAACCATTTGAACATCTTTTTCATGTTTCAGGTTTTTTTAGGATACATTCTTAGATATGAAATAAATGGGTCAAAAAGTATATAATTTTAAAGTTTTTTGTAAATACTGCCAAATTGTCCTCAAGAAAGGTTTTGCAAGTTGACACTGAATCAATGTATTAAAGCATCTTTCATTTCACTCATGTTTATGCTGAGTATTATTATCTTACAATTATCTGTGCCTGAACAACTGGCAAATGCTATCACATTATATTTTAATTTGCATTTTAGAAATTTGTTCAATAGAACTTTTTTTCTCCAGGCTATTTGTATTTTTTCTTTCTCAAATGGCCTGCTTGCTTGCCCATTTATCTCAATGATTTAAATGGATCATACAAAATTAATTAGCAATGCAAATATGAAGCTACCAGAACTTTTCATTAATGCAGTAAACAATCATGGAACCCATTAGAAGGAAACATATGAGAGCTTCAAGTACATTTAAAATGACCTAAAATATTTCTCTGTGATTAAGGGTCTCTGGCTGCAGATTTGTATAATTATCTTAACAAGCCCTTTCCTCATGTGAAGGGAGACCTTAGGTCATCTCCTGTTGTTTTTGTTTTTTGTTTTTGCACCCCCCCCCCCCCCCCCCCCCGTCGTTTTATGGTCAATTTGCATTTCCTGGAGTTTGCCTCAGTTGTTTCTTACTATCTGTGCTTTTTCTGCTGACAGTGAGACTCTGCTACGTAGAAGGCACTTTTAAAGACTGAGAGGGCAGGGAGATGATATGTAGTTTTTCCATTGGACTGAACATGTTTAGAAGAATAGGAGGTAGAACAATGAAATAATCCAAATATTATGAGGAGGGAGGTTGAAGTTTATATTAGAGTGGTTTATATGATAAAAGAAATGTTATACCAAGTACTTTTTGTTTATAAATGGTATTGTAAAACAGATATTTGAAAGCTTACCTAAAATATTTAAAGCATTTTGCCTATACAGCACTCAACATTACAAAAATGCTGTATTTATCACAGATTGTCTTCATGTCAGTGTGTCATAAGGCCATATTATAGGGGAAATGGATTTTCTCCTACCTTAAGTGCTCTAGGTTTGTTCTAATTTAAACAGAAAATAATCCTCTCCCAAGCAAAGAGAGCGTTCCATGTTTTAAAACTAATTTTAGATTATGGTAACCCAGTAATAGGATATAATGCAGTGTTTACCAGCATACTTTAGAGAGGACAACTTAGTGTTATCATGGCTCTGTTCACGTTTTGTTTTGTTTTGTTTTGTTTCCCCTGGGACTCTATTTTGAGGCACCATGGCTGTCTTCCTTTAAGAAATAACAAAACACAGAACATATCCCATGGAGCGTTCTAGTAAAGCAAGTATTGGCAGGTTAGTCCTGTGCATTTGTTTGAAAGACATGATCTGACCCAGTGATGTGATTTTGAGAGGATTCTCTGGAGTAAGAGGCCAAGATCCTGAGGAGAAGGCTTCTTTCAAGTTCTCTCTGAAACAATGATTCAAACAACAAGAGTGGCTCTTTCTCTCCACCTGTTTCCTTATTTCCTAGGCACCATTTGTATCACAAGTGGTTTGATTCATTGTAAAATTGACTGATGGGCCAGAATTTCCAAGAGTACCAAATACCTTTGTAAGTAGAGAATCAGACACTGTATTCACACATTCTGTGGACAAAAGACATCTCCAATGCAAAATGGACCATGAAATATTTTATCTTAATTTTCTATAATGCTTTCTTGATTTGCAATGGTAAAACCTGGTAGGAAATGATAAAGATTATAAAGTCTTTTATTCTGTGGCTGATAAAGTTCTGAATTAAAAGTATTCAAACAGGGCAGCCTGGTGGCTCGGTGGTTTAGCGCTGCCTTCGCCCCAGGGCCTGATCCTAGAGACCCAGGATCGAGTCCCACGTCAGGCTCCCCGCATGGAGACTGCTTCTCCCTCTGCCTGTGTCTCTGCCTCTCTCTCTCTCTGTGACTATCATAAATAATAAATAAATAAATAAACCAACATTAAAAAAAAAAAGGACAAAGTGTAAGTTCATATTATGGCAACAATACTATAGTTTATTTAGCACAATTATCTAGTTGTGAGGCATGAACTTTTTTGAAACGAGAATTTTTTTTTTTATAGTATCGAATAGAAAGTCCTTATACTGTATTAGGAGAACTAATATAAGTGTGTATGTATGTATGTATGTATGTATTTATTTATTTATTTTTTAATATAAGTATTTAAGTCAAGATTTCAAACCACACATTATGATTGCTCATGTTGTAGAAAACTCTTCAGTGGGGGAATGCAAAAATCTTTAGCCTGTTATCTCCTTGTGTGACTTTGGCCAGCAATCTCTTGGGCTTCAATTTCTTCAGATATAAAATGGAGAGGCTTGAATAGCTTACCAGTTCTCTGACACTTTTGTTGTCTCCGGTGGTTTTTATTTTTATTTTTTTTAATTTATTTTTTATTTTAAAGTTTTTAAAAAATTTTTATTTATTTATGATAGTCACAGAGAGAGAGAGAGGCGCAGAGACACAGGCAGAGGGAGAAGCAGGCTCCATGCACCGGGAGCCCGATGTGGGATTCGATCCCGGGTCTACCAGGATCGCGCCCTGGGCCAAAGGCAGGGGCCAAACCGCTGCGCCACCCAGGGATCCCTCTCCGGTGGTTTTTAAAGGAGTGTAGCATTCACTGTCTTCTGACTCTCAGAGTTCTGCATCAGAAGTCAGGATGACTCCTCTTTAGAGCTAAGAATTGAAATCTGGAATAAGTGATTTGCCTAGTAATGAATTTAGTGTAATGATAGAATTAGAGAGCTCAGGTGTCCACTAACCTCTTAGATGCCTATCTGACACAGTTTGGTTGTCACATACACATGTCCTTCCCTCCACTTCCTATTTCCTGTGCAGCCATGGCAGACAGTGTTTATCTAATGGTTGTCCAACATGATATTTCTTTCCTTCTCAGCCTGGACATGGCCTCAGAGTCCTTGAAGCAATATTCTTTTGTTTTGTTTTTGTTTTTAAATTCATGAGAGACACAGAGAGAGGCAGAGACACAGGCAGAGGGAGAAGCAGGCTCCCTGCGGGAGTCTGTGGGACTCCATCCCAGGACCCTGGGATCACGACCTGAGCCAAAGGCAGATGCTCAACCACTGAGCCACCCAGGTGCCCCTTGAAGCAATATTCTTTTTTTTTTTTTTTTTTTTTTTTTTTTTTTTTTTTTTAATTTATGATAGGCACACAGTGAGAGATAGAGAGAGGCAGAGACACAGGCAGAGGGAGAAGCAGGCTCCATGCACAGGGAGCCCGACGTGGGATTCGATCCCGGGTCTCCAGGATCACGCCCTGGGCCAAAGGCAGGCGCTAAACCGCTGTGCCACCCAGGGATCCCCCTTGAAGCAATATTCTAATAGCCACAGCTAAAAGACAAGGAAATTAAATAGTTTGACATTGTAGATAGTAGAATCTTTAAAATAAAAGAAGGTCATTGAAGGTTTTTTTTTGAGATTCTGGATTCAAGTGGAATGGATTCAAGTGGAATGTTACGGCTTTCTCTTTAGTATAGGTTCCCAATATGATGATTCCTTTTTAATTAAAACTTCTGGGTTCCCACATGACCATGAATTTAGCAACACTTTAAATGAATTTGTTTCGTTAATCCCAACATTTAGATTCACTTGGGAAAATGAGCATATGTATCGGCATGAGACATTTACATGCTTATGAATTATTACCTTTGTGCATCCCCCACTCCATCCCCATCCTGCAAGAGTCAGGCATTCGAAACTGTTACTCTCTACCACTTTGTCTTTTTCCCTTGGCTTCAGTTTAATTTTAATTTTTTTAAAGATTTTATTCATTAGAGAGGGGGAGCACAGGCAGTGGGGAGGGGCAGAGGAAGGAGAAGCAGGCTCCCTGCCTAGCAGGGACCCCCTAAGAGGGGATTGGATCCCAGGGGATCATGACCTGGGATCATGACCTGAGCCAAAGGCAGATGCTTAGCTGACTGAGCCACCCAGAGGCCCCTCAGTTAAAATTTTTAAAGTGGGATTGAATTTTTGTTTTTAAGAGATCTATCTCATCAGTGGTTTTCATACTATGTACTGTGGAGTCCCAATTCTGCGAGATGCCTTGGGGAGTTCTCCTTTCTCCACACCCCTTCCAGCTCTAACCAGCCTATTTGCTTCAAACTCTTCTTTATATTGGGGTTCTCCACAAGATTTCATTTGGGTAAAGGGTTTCACAGCTTAAAAAAAAATTGAAAAACACCCATAATCTCACCTTCCCATTTTACACCAAGTGTTTTGGAGTTACCCTATTAACACTGGAGCCTGGGTGAGGACCCCAATTGTCTTCTTGGAGGCCACTCTTCGTTCCCCTTCCCCAACTGCTATTCATAGGAACAGTGGAGGATGTAAGCTGACACCACTGCCAGCTGGAAGTAGAGCACATACTTATATGGAAAGAAAAATTGTTTATGTTGTAATACCAGGGGAGGACCCAAATCTGTTTCCACCCTTGAATAAAAGGTTATGTGGTATACATATTTGTAGATGTTTGTCTGGGTGTGGGCTTCTATTTGGGGTGGGTGGAAGGATGGCGAAGCTTTTTTATTTATTTATTTTTTAAATATTATTTTAAAAGAGTAAAGAGTGATGCCATGGGCAGCAAGCAGACTGCTTCCCTTCTCTTTTCTCCCAATGCTGTGTTCCATCCTTGCTGTGTTTGTGGCATGCTTTACCTTGTCCTGATTTTAAGCACTGTCCAAGCAGAGTCTTTGGTATCTTTCCTAGATTTTGCCATCTGTCAAAGGACAACCTCATTTCAGGGCTTGTTTCTCTGCAGTGGTCATCTGTTGCCATTATCAAATCAACATGGCCATCCAGATACCAGCCAAATATGATACTTAACATACTTGGCCCAGGTTACGCTATTCTGGCTGGGGCATTAGCACAAAGCCAAATATCTGTCCCTTTGAAGGCCGCTGTGATTTCTAGGAGTTGCTTTCCTTGTTGCTCTTGGCTGTTTGAGGCTGTAGGTGATCCAGGATAACTGGAATGAGAGTCTGGTGACAGGTGGTGGAGGTGCTGTGTGTTGTTGCTCTATACCTGGGTGTGGAGTGTTCAGTGCTTCTCATTGCCCATCTTTGTGGTTGGCAGGGCTGAGATGGTGCTGACTGTTCCCTTGACCCCTGACAGGCCACTTGGTTCCTCACCCTCTTGGGAAGGTCCTCACCTGTCTCGTGGAGACAATTTTCACTGTGACAAAACCAAATGCCTCACTTCAGCCAATAGTTTCAACTTCTTCCTTTCCATATGTTTTAACAGACTGCATGATGAGAACGGGAAAGGACTTTTCTCTGACCTGGCTCACTTTTTACCGAAGCAGTGGAGCGAAAAGTTAGGAAATCAAAAGGAAGAAAGAAGAAGAACATAAGAGAATGTTACATCGGAAAACTGATTATTAGATAATTAAGGAGTGATTTTTGCTCCTAAATTGTAAAAGTTGTAAGGGAAGTTTGGGGAACTTAGTGGAAGACTTCATTCAAGCAGGAATTTCTTGCTGTTTTCCACATGGCAATTAAAATAACTATCTGCTGTCTTTTCCTCTTGTCTGTCAGTTTTCCAACAGTCTATTTTCTTTCAGAATGAATTAGGATGGCAAATTGCAAGTTCTTTGTCCACTAAGGAAAGACTCTAAGAGAGCTTTAGTTACTTCAGCACTTCACTCTGAGTGCCCCTCAAGAAAGACTCACCGCGTTCCCTTCCAGCATGAAAGCTTGGCGAGTCACACAAGTTTGAAGGGGCCTTCAAGTATATATGGACTTCTAGTACTGGGAATATTTCACTATAAAATGTGTACCACTCATCTCTTTGTCCCTGGAATCATTGATTAGTTTGCTGTAATCCAACCAGAGTGACTTAGATAGAAAGAGTAGGAGTATAACTGAAAGGATTATTCCCCAGAAGCTGTTTTTAAAAGGCATCCCTAGAGGGGTGCCTAGGTGGCTTGGTTGATTAATCGTGAGACTCTTGATTTTGGCTGGGGTCTGATCTCAGGCTTATGGGATCCAGGCCTGGGGCTTATGGTGGGCATGGAGCCTGTTTAAGATTCTCTCTCTCCCTCTGCTCTCTCTGCTCCGCCCCCCCCTCCCCCAGCACCTGTACCCTGTCTATAAAAAAAATAATAATAATAGTACTAAGTAAAAGGCATTTCTAGAAATCTGATTAAGATCTGTAGTCTAGTTAACTGCAATATGTCAATAACAATTTCCCAATATTGATAATGTATCATAGTTATGTAAGATATTACCGATGGCAGAAGCAGGGAATTTTTCTGTACCTTTTTTGGATTTTGTTTTGTGTTTTTTTGCAATTTCTTAAAGTCTGTGGTTATGTCAAGATGACTTAAAAAAAACAAAACAAAACACCCTGAGAAGAATAATTATCCTTCCAGGTAAGACATTTCAAGTCTGGCTTCCTTTGCCTTTGCTTCTTGCTTCCCATCCTTGCTTCTTCCCTTCCTTCTTTCCTATATTGAGACATATTTCATGTATATAAAGCATGTATTTTAGAGTAAAATTTGCTTTTTTTCTCAGTTCATTGGCTTATTCAGAGTTGTATAACCCTCACCACTGTCTCATCCTTGAACATTTTCTTTCTTTTAAAATTTTTTTTAAAAGTTTTGTATTTATTTAAGTAATCTCTTAACCAACATGGGACTTGAACTCACAACTCTGAGGTTAAGAGTTGCATGCTCTCCTGCCTGAGCCAGCCAGGTGCCCCTAATCCTAGAGCATTTTTGACTCTCCAGAAAGGAACTTCATAGGCATTGGCAGCCTTCTGTGACTGCAGTCATCCTCCTCCTACTCCCATCCCCACCCCCATCCCCATCTCCATCCCAGGCAATCATTAATCTGTTTTCTGTCTCTATGACTTAGCCTATTCTGGACATTTAATATAAGTGGAGTCCTACAAAATGTGCCCTTCTGTGACTGACTTCTTTCATTTAGAGTAATGTTTTTAAAAGTTTATCTGTGTCAGAGCATGTATCAGTATAACACTTCTTTTTTATTGCCAAATATTCATTTTATGGATATACCACATCTTGTTTATTTCTGGACATTTTGGTTACTTCCATTCTTTGGTTATTAATAATAATGCTGCCATTACTATTTGTGAACAAGTTTTTGCATGAGCATATGTTTTCAGTTTTCTTGGGTAAATACCTAAGTATAGAATTGCTGGGTCATATGGAGACTCTGTGTTTAACATTTTGAGGAACTGCCAAATTGTTTTCCATAGTGGCTGTACTATTTTATATTTCTACCAGCAGTGAATAAGGGTTCCAGTTTCTTACATCTCAGGTGTTTCTTTCTTTTTTTTTTTTTTTACTCTCAGGTGTTTCTTAAATACTGTATTTTTGTTGTGTTTATGGAATGCTTCCCCTAGTCTTGGTGGATATGGGAACAGGGAGCTGAATGATAATTTTGGAGGAAATGAAACAAATGAAAATCAAATAAATTATTTTCAGATTGGCTCAGTGTAGTTCTGGAAACCTTTCAGCCCTGAGCCTACAAACCTTCCTGTTTGACTGGATATGACATTACCAGGAATTTTACTTTCCTGCTTTTATTTTCCCTGAGGAGAAAAAAGAAATATGTCTTTTCCTCAGCTAGACATGGAGGGTTCAAACAAACATAAAAGACCCCTGAGTTATTAACAATTCCACGGGAACATGTACTTGGTTTATGCCCAGAATAGTTTCTCTCAAATCATTCTCTTGGTGCTTCCTCTGTGCTGTTCTCCACCAGAGCGTAACATAAGAGCTGAATCAAGGTTTGTTCAGTCAGTGTTTGGAAAAGAAACGGTGACTGGATGCTGGTCAGCTGGCTTGGGGCCGCTGGCAGGACCATGCTTTCTGCAGGCTGCAGCCTCTCAGGCTTGTTACAGGCTTGCACCAGGCGGTGGTTGCGTTTGCCATGTCTGAGCTCAGGATGAGAAGACCTTTCATAATCCACCCTGGCCATGAACGGCAAGTTCAGGGATCCTGGAAATGGCCCAGTATAAGAGCCAAAGACAAGATCCCAGATCCTTTGCTCTGTGTAGGACTTGGGGAGTAGGTAGGGAAGGGAACAACAAAAAATGGAGAAATGAAATGTCATTTCTTAGTTCTAGTACCTAGATGTAAGTCCCATCATCTTCTGGTCACTATTGGTTACTTTGGGTTCTGTATTGTCAGTAAGCAGTCAGATTACTGTAGCAGAGAAGGCCTCTGATGACTGTCTTTCTCACATTCCCTCATTTTTATTCTTGCAGATAGAACTTTATGAATGATGTTTGCAAGTGTAGATTGCCTCTATAGATTTTCCTTCACATACCCAGTGTGAGCCTCTGTCACTCTCCTTGTGATGTAGGGAGGGTCTGAAAGGGTGAGTATTGGTCCCTAGGTCCTCTCTAGCCCTGTTTTAGCTGGTCTGCTCCTCTGAGCAAACACTGTCAAGTCCTACCTCCTCTGATTTGTCAGAATACCTCCCTGACATAACCTACTCAAATCAGGACAGGACCTCCTGTTCTTATCTGCTCTCCATTAAAAACTGCCCATCTCAGGCACATGCATTCAAGGTCTTGTGTTATCTCTGTCATGTCAATATCTTGCTTTCATTAAAATGAGGTTAGTGGTGTGCATGGGTGTGTTTGGGGAGTGGGGTGGTGATTTTTGGGCAGCTGCCTATTACACCCATGCAGATTGTCTATGCATTTTATATTTCATAGATTAGCCCCCCCCCGCCCCCCCCCCAAAAAAGATTTTAAGTACAACTATTTCAAGGGTCAATTTCCTATCACCATGAAGTTTGGTATACTTTAAGATTAGAGTAACAGTTGATGTGTTTTCCTTTTTTTTTTTTTTTTTGATGTGTTTTCTGTTAGCTATGCCTTTATGTAATTTCTCTAATAACCTTTGTGTTTGGCTTAATTACTTTAATTGGAACTATAAAGAATTGAACTCTAAATATATGTGTGTGTGTATATATACTATATATACATATATGCATATGTATATGTATATGTGTATCTATCTTTTGACTTATTATGGTCCAGGCATGCTTTGACTGGATTGAGAGTTCATAATACCTTCCCATACTCCCCCCCCCCCCCCAATAGGAGTTTCCTGCAGTTTAAAAAATTTTTAAACAGATCTTTGTTCATCTGGCATTGTGTGTGACCTGATCTTGGGAGAAAGAGAACTGTCTGGAAAAGGCTGGTTCTCATGTGGGTGGGGGTAGAAATTAGTTCTTCCTAATCTGTATATGTGCCTTTTTTGTTACTGGCCACGGTGAACTTAAAGAGTTAGCCTGTCTGACCTGCCAGGTCTCAGGTCTAGCTTCCTTTGAGTGTCTGCGACTGATTTCTAAGACACCAGTCACTGTAACACTTCATATAGCTACCTTTCACTTGAGTACTGTGAGTGGATTTCTCTACATTACAGTTTATCCAATATAAGTCCAGTATTATTTGATAAAGGAGAATTGTCCTTTCATCTTTTTGTGATAGTTTAACCTTTAATGGGCTTCTAATTATATCAGTGTGGTTTGTAATTGAAGTTGTGAGAAGTCTGAGATTTGATTCTTCTAAATAAAACCTGTCCTATGCTGTCCAGAATGGTAGCAACTAGCCATCTGGGGCTATTAAAATTATAATTAGTTAAAATTAAGTTAAAAATTGAGCTCGTTATTCATACTAGCCACATTTCAGACCTTCATTAGCCACATGTGGCTGGTGGCTACTCTACTGGACATTGCAGAGATGGAGCATGTCCATCATCAAAGAAATTGGCTGACTATAGACTTTTCTCTATTCCACAAGGTCCAAGCAAGACATTAATCACAGCAAAGAGAAATCTTTGCTTAGGTCAATTCAGGTGCTGGCAAATGCAAATAGCTGCTGCCTATTCCTAGCCTAAAATGAGAGGAGTAACAGGATGTGTCATTCATGCTTCACTTGCTTCTGGGCAGTGTTTCCTTGCTGTGGTTTGGTTTCCAAAGGCCTGTGAATGTCCAGGAATCAGACTTGCTCATGTTAGACATTCTGAAACATTATAAATAAGTGACTATCTACCATTCCTTCCATTAGAACTGATACTTCTAGGGGCATCTGGCTGACTCAGTCTATAGAGCATGGGACCCTTGATCTCCAGGTTGTAAGTTTGAGCTCTACATTGGGTGTAGAAATTACTTTAAAATAACATATTTAATTAATTATTTACTTAAAATATATTTTATTTATTTATTCATGAGAGACCCAGAGAGAGAGGCAGAGACACAGGCAGAGGGAGAAGCAGGCTCCCTGTGGGGAGCCCGATGTGGGACTCAATCCCAAATCCTGGGATCACATCCTTAGCTGAAGGCAGACGCCCAACTGCTGAGCCACCCAGACATCCCTAATTAATTAATTTAAATGACATCTTAAAGAAAAAACCCTGACACCCCTAATTCTATGTCCAGGAATGAGATGAGGATAAATTAAAATTTTACCAAGGGGGCAGCCCCGGTGGTCTGGTGGTTTAGCGCCACCTTCAGCCTGGGGTGTGATCCTGGGGACCTGGATCTTTAAAAAAAAAAAAAATTTTACCAAGGAATAATTCTCATTATTGGCCTGTTTCCTAATGACACACATATGAATGTATGAGTTTCATCTTAGGCAGGCTTTGTCTTTTGGGGGTTAGGTTTCATTTTGGTTTAAATTTATGTCTATTGACTTTTAGTACTTTGGAGATATTTTTAATACTGGATATTTGTTAACTATGTTTATCTACCTTGAAATTTATATTCACAAGTTGTAAGCTTATGAACAGAAGAATTGGGCACAAGTCTTCCACTCCCTCACCCTACCACAAGAGACTATTAAGTTGTTAATGCTTTTGTGTAACCGATATCCAGGGATTGAGACTACATATAAACCATAGAAAATAGGCACACAACGTGTTAGCTCTCTAGGAGGGTTCTGGTAAATGGACAGAGGAGTGGCAATTAACTGAAAGACCTTTTCTAGCCAATGTAAGCATTCTTTCTTTAACTTCATTACCTCGAATAGTTCCCAGTGGTTTAAGAATATATAACTGTGTTCTTTCTAGTGTGGGCGTTTGGTAGTGATGGTGTGTACATCAAGATTGTATCTAAATTCCTTTTAGGCTGAGGGTGTGATACTGAAGAGGAATTTAACACTATCACCAGCACCCACCCACCCCCTCTCCAACACCATCAGCAGCCTATCTTGTAAGTGAGGTTGTATGAATTGTTTTTTCTTTTCTATAAGTAATATTTTCTTGAGGGCTGGAAAAAACCCTATAGCAATTAGCCAGTTTTTGGGATAACCGCCTGGGGAAACCATTGCCATACTGTGGTATGAGTATCATGGTTCTTATTCTCTGCTGTCTTCTGAGACAAGCAAGAACACTTTTTATTCTAACTCAGCACTTAATCTCTCTTTCATGAAGAATCACTCATTTTCTTTATTCTTTGATTATGTTTCATGCCTGCTTAAGTTGGTAGCACCTTTTTTTTTTTTTTTTAAGTCCATGGTAAATTTATATGTAAACTATAATAGAATACTCTTTCCTCCAAAAGTAAAACCTGGGATAAAGTCTAGAAAATTCGAATTTTTGCTCTTCAAAACTAGGTCTTAGATCTAGTAAAAAATTAGTGTCGATGTCTTTCATATGTTCCTGAACATATAAACACATAATATTTGGTTTGAACATGAACTTGGCTGTCATGTGTTCTGATTCATTGAGTGCTTACTCTGGCTTCTTGTTCTCAGGGTCCTGCTTTTCTAGTATTCTTTAGGTGCCTGCTCCTTTGCCTCTCGGACTGAACTACTACATCTAGCTGTGCTTTTATTCATTTCTAACTGTGGTCTAACATCTTGCTCCAAATGCATACATTTATCTTGGCTGAGTGCTAGCCGTAGATTGTGTTTGGACCCCAGAGTGATTCCTGCTATGGATGTAACTATCTGTTTTTTTGAAAACACATATTTTTCCAGAATGGCATCAATATTACTCATCACTAAGCCACATTGAAAAGTATTGTCTTGGATTTAGTTCTTGATCTTAAGCATTTGATCCACATTTTAAGGTCTCTCCTTCTGTGATTTTGTTCTACCAGAAGCTTCTGGCAGAAGATAGAATGATCTAGGGAAAAGATCCATTGAAGTCAGAGAATTAATGGCTCTATTTTGTGGACATCATGGAACTTAATTAAATTTTAAGCTCCTGAAAGGCAAGGACAATATATTTACTACCTATACTTAACCTATAAGTATTTAATGTATAGTACTTAACCTATAATTGGCTGATTAATTAGAGCAAACTTGCTCGGTGTATGTTTTTTTTTTCATTTTCATTATCATTTAAGGTGCTAAAATTGAACATTTATATTAAAGATGTTTGCTTAGTTTTGAACAATGATCTGTCTTATTACATGGCTTCTTTATTAGGCGTACTCATTATTTCCAACAATACTTACTATGAATCTATTAATGATAATTAATAGCTTTCATGATGAAGCCAAAAATTGAATGCGGTTAGTGAAGCAGTACTGTGAAGTAGTGAAACTGTTTTTTTTCTCTAACACAATGTAGAATTTGGGCTCTTTCTTTGCCATTGCTTCCCCTCTGCATTTTACTCCATAGATTTCTTTAGCCCTATTTCTTCCATTACCAGTGAGAACCCCTGGGACTAAATACAGTGTGGCTTTAGGACTCTGGATTTTCAGGGTGTGCAGTAGAGTGCTGTATTTGGTGGGCAGAAGTCTTGATTTGAGCCCATCATTGGGCCAGCTTTGCCACTATTTGCTCTGTGATTCTGGGCAAGGTGTTATTAACTTACTTCTTTTATAAAAGGAGTATTATGATGCCTGGCTTCCCTGCCTACTTAGAGGGGACTTGTGAAGATCAGTGAAGAAATAGTACATGGAATCATTTTGCACAGTACTATAAAATGTAAGATCTCACTACTGAAAAGAGTAGTAAATTGCCTGTGTATGTCCATGGATTGATATTTACACTCACTGAACCCTCTTATTCATGAATGTGTTAAGAAACCCAAGACTTATGGCATCAGGGCAACTAAAAACAACTGCAAGGAATCCAATGGAACGTATGCCCAAAATGTATTTTAGTTGCCTGGTGATATTTTTGTGTTTGTGTGATCAACATGGTACTTCTAATTATTTTCCAATAGTTTGAGAATGGAGCTTGGAACATTTTTCAGTGGAGTCCATTTGGTAGACTGTCCCTGTGAACACTCAACTTGGTAGAACAGTATTGAACTAATGCCTACTTCCTTGGTGTGTTGTTCTGAGCTGACTTGGTTTGTACCCCTGAGAGATCATATAGAAGCCACCAAGTAGCACCGAAGGCACTACTTCTTTGTTTTTTTTTTTTCTTTTAGCTGGTGCATCAGAATTATTTTGATTGTAAGCAAGAGAAAGTAAACCAAAAAAGGAAAAAAGTTGCCTGAGGAATGTGAGATACCCTTGTACCTATAAGAAAGCTGGAGAGCACCAGTACCTCTAAAGATTTAGAATTCTGAGGAGAAAGTCTACTTTGCCTATCCTAGGTCTGTGTTCAGCATTGGCACACTTTTGGTAGGGTTGGAAGAGTAGGGAGTATGACCTCAAGAATGCAAGGAATAGAGGTAAGTGATTCCCTATAAAATCTGTATGCTAGACATGCAAAAACAACATTATATTTCAGCAGGATTCTCAGTTCTCTGAAACTGGCTGGCAACTTAACATGTTTTTTGTCCATGTATCTGCCAGTATGGGTTCAACTCTCCTTTTACTAACAAGAAAAATAGAAGCTGAGAAAGATTAAAGAAGGAAGGATCATCATTAGATTGGGAGGCAATTGTCCTGAAAATACAATACAAGGGCCCTTTCCCTGGAATCTAGGAATGGCCCATGGTACTCAGTAACAATAGCATCCCTATATCATTTTAAGGGGCACCATGTGTCTACATTGGATGATGCTACCTAGCTCCACTAATGGAAAGTACAGTGTGAATGGTACCCTAGAATTACACAAAGTCATGGTCTTCAGTCATCTTTCTGACAGATTCTTTTCTCACTTTTGTATTTTAATAAAGGTGTTCAGCATGGTTTCTGTAGAATTTCCAGTGAAACAACTAACTGAGTTGACTCTTGAGTCAAACTTTTCATTTCTCCATAGTTTAATTAATATATGGTATACCTTTAAAATAATACTCTTATGTTCTAATTTTAGCTTCTAATTCTTTATACAGACTATTGCAAATACAGTGGTACTTTAGAAAGTGAACCACCATACAGAAATGGGTTTACATATGAGCAGGAAAGGTATGGTGTACCTTTCATTTCTTTCCTTCTGTCCCACACTCCAGAAAATGTGCTTTCAGCAAAAGAGGGGGAATTCTCTGGCTCTCCATTATAGATCACCTATGTAGGTCACCTGGTTTTCTTATGTTGTTCAACTGAGACAACTGGCTGTGAGATTGTGAGATCTACATTTGTGTGAAGGTCCTGAAGGACCTGTTTGGGATGGCCAGGTATCAGAGATGTGATTTGCAAGTTTAATTTGTCACAACTTTGAACATCCCTCTAAGTGTTCATCCTATGCTGCATAAAGTATGCAAAAAAAAAAAAAAAAAAAGAGAGGGTTCATATGTGGGCTTGGATTTTTGGGACAGGTTATTTATAAAAACTTACTTTGTAGATTACCAGGCATCTCAGACCAGATCTGGTGCTCCTGAGTGTGATTAGGGAAAATTGTTCACACTCTAAGTTCTTCCATTAAAACTGAACTCTTCTTGAGAGCAGGGATGGGCTCTGTTGTTTGTCCTACCATCGCTCCTGGGCACCCATATGCACACTGAGGACTATTAAATGGGCTGTACTCATTGCTCCAAAGGGAGGCTGTCACAGTAGGACTTGGTGACTTCTTATACCCAGTCATTACCACCAAGCTCTATCTTTGCTACTGATAGTCGAGATATGACTATTGTTCCCACATGACCGAAAGGACACACTCTTACGCCTTATCTCTGCTTTTATATAGTGAAATGGGATCCTTTGATATTCCATTTCTTTCATTTTTGTACTACCATTGTAGTTCTATAATTTTAAATGTGGAAAAAAGAAATAAGGCTGTCTTTTTCTACCTGCCATTGGGGAAAAGATTGACCTCAGCTGGAGGTAGCATGGAGCATAGAATCTGATTAATAGTAGATACCCCTTACATATATTTTGAAGAAGTACTGTAATTACATATGTCAACCTATAAGTTGTGGGGGTTTTTTTACACCACTTTTTAAAAAAAATTTTTTTGAGAGGGGCACCACCCTAGGCAGTGATACTGAAATCTTTTAAACTTGTGGCATGATAGCAAAATGTAACCACAGTGTCAACATTCTGTCATATTCTATTCATCTTTCTTTATGCAAAAAAAAAAAAAATAGTTACAGTGGTTCTCATGGACACAGTTTCAAGGATCTAATGTTTCCCATAATATAAGTTAGATACTAAGATGTTTTGCCTAGAGATGGTATCAGCTTCTCATAGAATTTAGAAATTACATTCTTGCCCATTATTTTCCTTTGTGTTTGCCTGCCCCCACAGAGAAAACTAAAGGAAGGAGATTTTTTTACTATTAGTGGAATATGGTTTAGAGCATCACTTGATAATATCTGGAAATTCACTTAATGCAAACTGTTTTGTCTTCCCACACATTTCAAATGAATACTAACAGGAAAATACCTCTGTAGAAGCAGAAGAGTTATTTTTAGATTGTGCTCCTATATTTGGGCTTCTTTACTCAGATTTTTTTCTCCCTAGGGCCAGGGTCATATTTATGTGTACTGTGCTTGATGGTTTTTCCTTACTATTGTCTTTACTCAAGAACCACCTGGAGGCCAACATACTCCATACACGTCATTTTGTAAGCAGAATAAATCCCGTTTTCCTTGCCTGCCTTTTCCCTCTACCCTTCCCCTAAGTGTTGTAGATCAAAAGGTTACTTTGTTTCAGACTTACCTCTGATTTTAAGCAATTTATTTCTCCTCATTACAAGTGGCAGTCTATTGGTGGAATGAATACTCTCTGTTTTTCTCCTCTCAATTCTAAAACACCTTAATTTTTAATTGATTTTTTTAAAGTTATATTACATTTAGAAAATGTTAGAGAAGTCATCTAATAAGATTTTTTAAAATTAATATTAGATTATGAATATCATATCTGTGATGAGCAGTAAGTATTGAAACTAAGAAGCACTTATTGGACTGATTTGAAAAACTCCTCACAGGATGTTTCTTTAATTTATGCCATTTTGCCCAACCTGACCTGTCAGCAGTGGTTACTGATTTAGCATGCTAACTAATGACACTCTTGGTGTTCATTGAGCAGAGGGTGCTTTTTGTAGTTTGTTTTCCGTTACATTTGGAGGAGGAGGGCAGCCAGGGCACAGATGCTCCCACCCCCGGCAATGCTGAGAATGAGCCCCCAGAGAAAGAGGGGCTGTCCCCACCCCGAAGGACACCCGCACCTCCAAAACCCAGCAGCCCAACCCCCGGGGAGGGGCCCAGTGGACGCTAGAGGCAGTGAGCACCCCGGGACGGACGCCGAGCCGGAGCTGTGCTGACTCCAGAACTAGCCCCGGTACAGATTAAGGTCGAGGAAGACTTTGGCTTCGAAGCAGATGAGGCCCTGGAATCCAGTTGGGTTTCTCGGGGGCCAGACAGACTACTGCCCTACCCCACCCTAGCCAGTCCCCACTTTGACTGACCCTCCCCACCCCCAATAAACTCACCACAGACTCGCAAAAAAAAAAAAAAAATGTATCATTTAGCTTTTGATTTTTGATGAGTTATAGATCTGATTTTTGTGAGTTTGATTTTTCGAAATTCACTTTACATAGCTCTTAAAGGAAATTAAAACC
Source organism: Canis lupus dingo (assembly GCF_003254725.2). Taxonomy (NCBI): domain Eukaryota; kingdom Metazoa; phylum Chordata; class Mammalia; order Carnivora; family Canidae; genus Canis; species Canis lupus. The sequence continues at coordinate 34,602,332 of NC_064250.1, forward strand.
AAGAATAAAAAACATACAAATAAGATTAAAAGGAAGACCCACATTTACTTATGACTTATCCTGGCTTTTTATATATTCATTCTGCTCTCAATTTGAAGTAAATAGAAAGATTTCACTTTTTTTACTTTGTAACAGGTGTCAACAGTATAGTGATAGATTCTAGAAACTTGGTAAGAGTAAGTAAGTTTGTATAAAACCTGCTAGATTGGGATCCCTGGGTGGCGCTGCGGTTTAGCGCCTGCCTTTGGCCCAGGGCGCGATCCTGGAGACCCGGGATCGAATCCCACGTCGGGCTCCCGGTGCATGGAGCCTGCTTCTCCCTCTGCCTGTGTCTCTGCGCCTCTCTCTCTCTCTCTCTGTGTGTGACTATCATAAATAAAAAAAAAAAAAAAAAAAAAAAAAAAAAAAAAACCTGCTAGATTAAACTTCTTGGTTGAAATTCAAAGGAAGGAGGCTTAACTGCACCTTTTCGGTCAGCTTCTGTTTTTAGAAAATTCTCAGAGACCCTTCAGCAAAGCCATGTCTCTGGATGGTGGTTTTCATCATGGTGGCCATTTATTTTCCTTCCTATAAATAGTTCACTAAGTTTCTCCCCCACCCATTTTAATAGTAGAATGTGTGAGATAATGGAACAGCAACGGGGTAAATTTAGTGCTATCAGTTTACTGGTATAATAAACCTTAGTGGATTTAGAACTTTAAGTCCGATCATTAATTCTCTTTCCTTTGCAAATGGAATTTCAGCTGAGATGTATATGAGGCAAACCACATGACAAATCCATTATTTCTCTGTGGAAGAGCAGGTATCTGGGTGGGCCTCTTTCCACTTCCTTACAAATAGGTCCCCAATGGGGCCGTAGTGGAACTAGACTTAGGTAACCTTTGTCAGCTGGAAGTCTGACGGGGTAGTTTGGTGACTAGTGTAACTGGAAGCAAACATTGCAGCTCAGCAAGCAGGGTGGTGGTGACATGGAGATTGAGAGGACTTTTTTCTTTTCTTTTCTTTTTTAATTTTTATTTACTTGAGATAGAGACCGAGAGAGAGCAAGAGCATGAGCAGGGGCAGAGGGAGAAGCAGACTCCTCGAGGAGCAGGAAGCTAGACTTGGAACTCATATGACCTGAGCTGAAGGCAGATGCTTAACTGACTAAGCCACCCAGGTGCCCGGGACTTTTTTTTCAAATACCCAGGGAGGTAGTAGTGTTCCACGGGGTAACACGGAGCCTCCTCCTGGGCATGGATTTCTTTCTATCCAGGCAAATATACACTTAAAAAACAAAATAAATATTAAATTGACCAGAGAACTTCCAAGTCATCTGAATTTAAGAAGTATTATTCTATGGCATGTGGGACTCCTTCCATCATCCTGTTGACAGAATTAAAAGTTTTCTCTCTTGAACAGCTGTATGCTTGCTGTCAGCATGTCTTTTGCTGCATATAATGATGTAGAGGTTAAGACAGATCAAATTCAAATGTTTCTAGCAGGTAGGTAATGTAACTGAGCATGGGAAGGAAAGCAGTCATTCATTTTGCTTATTAAAGTGCAAGAATATTCATTTCCATTTTTCTCCTATTTTTCTTTGGACATGTGGCTCACTGTCTTCTATTTCCCACTTTAGTTGGAAATGCAAGCCTGGGAATTATTTTAGCTTCCTCCTAATTCTTCCATGAGAGAGAGAAAGAAAAAAAAAAACAAAAACAATAATGATGAAAAAATGGTAGCTGACTCCTAGCCTTGGTGTTGGAGAAAGAGTAGGCAGTACTGGGACCATGGCAAATTGTGTATCAGATTGTCGTTGCTTGGGAATGAAAGTTCTGTGTTAATAGGATGTCTAACTATTTGGCAATTAATAAAACTACATTTTAAAACATTATTTTTTAAGGAGACTGTTTGGTCTAGTGGTTAAGAGTTTGGCTCTGGAACCAGACAGCCAGAGTTCAAATCTCAGTTGCACCATTTATCAGCTATGTGACCTTGGGTAATATATTTAATCTTTGAATCTCAGAGCCTCACTGTAAAACAGTGCCAATAATAAAAACCACACCATAGGACTTGATGAGATAGTCCATTAGAAGAACTCAGTGTCTGGCAAATAGTATGTGCTTAACAAACATTAGCTGCTACCATAGTATTAGCCAACACTGAGTAGGACTAAGAAAGCATGTTGATGGACGACCAGTATGCATCTTCTGTGCATATAGACTTTGGAACTGGCCAGCTTTTGATCTAGGTGTTGCCATTTACTATCTGAATATTTTTGGGCAAATTATATAACTCCTTTGGGCATTTGTTTCTAATCAATTGTAAGTATGGCAAAATAGGACCCTCTTCTGGGTTTAATGAGGATTCAGTGAGGTAAAGCATGTGAAGTAATTGGTGCATTTGATAAGTATCATTTATTGAGCACCTAGTATAGTGTCCACCAGCCTGAAGGTTACTACTATTTTATGCCTGCTTTACAGGGGAGGAAACTTACTCTCTTGGGATGTTGTGTGCTACCTTTTCTCTGGCTTTGCTGTGCTTGAAGTTTCATCCTTCAGTATATTTTTCAACACTGCTCTTCTGTAGTAGTTCAAGTGTGCTTCTAAACATCCATATCATACCTGTCATCACACAGTGTTTGCTGATGAGCGGGCCTTGTTCTGCAGATCTGTGCCTTGTCATGTCTTAGTGGAGGCTAGTTGGTTGTCATACCTCCAGAACATCTCATAACCACTCATTCTTCCTGCATTTAGTTGTTCACTGAGAGTCATGGTTTTATCAGAGCACCTCTGTCTTGGCCTTTCTTCTGAATGCCCTTGACTTCTTTTATTTTTTGATCTAAAAATGGAAAGTTGTCTTTTCAGATTCATAAATCCCCCCAAAAAAATTGAGGAAGAAAGGGCATTAACAGAGGAGATTGCTTTGGTGGTTATTCGGCAACATGTTGAAATCTCTGCAGTGAAATAGTCCTCCATTTACTTTGGAGATGGCAAACCAAGCCGTATCTTTCCAGGGTTTCAAGGAATATTACATTTTGTGTAAATTAGCCAACTGCTTTGAAAGGTTTCTGATGGGACATGCACACAGATGGTACTCAGAGGTGGTGAGGAGACAGACCTCATTTCATTGAATGAATAGCCTAGGAGACTTAGGAAAATAGGCTTAATTATGCTTAATAACGGGAATTTCTCTTTCTTAAAAAAAAATCCCATTTGAAATGGTCACTTTATGTCTTTCCAATGAGAAGAGCAGTCAGTCTTTTTTGGGAGGCAGGGTATGCAGGGAGAGGGGGGTAATTACTTCCTTAGCAGAAACTGTCTGTAACAAAGTGTTCATTCTTGATCTATTAGGCATTTGAGCTTCAGGTAATTTTCAGCAGATCAAAAGGAAGAAGTTGTGCCAAAAAGAAGTTGCCAAAGCAATTCTTATGCTATGATTAGTTGTTTTTTGTTTTTGTTTGTTTTTTAAATCTAGTAGTGTTTTTTAATAGCTAAGGAGCTGAAGACAGACATTTACTAGAATCATGATTTTGCTTATTATTCATCACACATGGTCTGGCCCTTATTACCTCTTGGCCTTATTACCTTATGCTGCTTTCTCTTGTCCAGTGCTTCAGGTACATTAGTTGCCCCTTTGTTTCTTGAGCAGGCCTAGCATTTCTTCCCCTTGAGCCTTTGCTATTCCCTCTGCCTGAAACGATCTTTAGATTTTTGTATGTCTGGCATCTCATCATTCAAATGTCAATTCCAGTGGCATCTCCTGAGCTGTCATCCTCATGACTTTGCATCTCCTGAAGAATTACCACGCCTTCAGAATCCTTGACTACTCTCTCCAAATATCCTATTTTATATATGTGGAATTAAAATAGTCATGTTTGTCCGTCTCCCCTCACTAGGATATGACCTTCTTGAAGACAGGGGCCTCATTTTTCCAGTACATTAATGGGTCTCTAGATCCTAGAACAGTTTCCAAAGATTAATTGATATATGCTTATTAAATGAATGAATGAATTTATTTTTAATATAAGTAAAAATGTTTTTGAAAAAAAAACCCAACTCTTATTTTGTGTACTTACTATGGACCAGAGGTCAGCAGACTTTTCTTCTTTCTTTCTTTATTTTTTTTTTTATGATAGTCACACAGAGAGAGAGAGAGAGGCAGAGACACAGGCAGAGGGAGAAGCAGGCTCCATGCACTGGGAGCCCGACGTGGGATTCGATCCCGGGTCTCCAGGATCGCGCCCTGGGTCAAAGGCAGGCGCCAAACCGCTGCGCCACCCAGGGATCCCTCAGCAGACTTTTCTATGAGGTGCTACACAGTAAATGTTTTAGGTTTGGGGGGCCAAAATATCTCTGTGGCAACTATTCAGAAAGCAGGTATAGGCAGTCTGTAAACCTAGGTTTGGTTATGATCCAGTAAAAATTTATTTATAAAAACTATTGGTGTGGGGTGGGGTGCTGTATTTGGGTTTTAGGCTGTAGTTTGCCCACCTTTTATGTAGAGTCCATCCATTTTAACCTATACATCCTGGAATATGTGTGAAAGAGTGAGGTTTAAAGAGTAGCTGTCTTAATTGGAGAGTCTGTACATTCATTTGGTTTACAACTAGGAGAATATGAACATCTGTTCTTGGGGATCCCTGGGTGGCTCAGTGGTTTGGCACCTGCCTTCGGCCCAGGGCGTGATCCTGGAGTCCCAGGATCGAGTCCCACATTGGGTTCCCTGCATGGAGCCTGCTTCTCCCTCTGCCTGTGTCTCTGCCTCTCTCTCTCTCTCTCTCTCTCTCTGTGTGTGACTATGATAAATAAATAAAAAAAATTAAAAAAAAAAACCAAAAACAAAAAAGCACATCTGTTCTTGTTCTTCTAGAAGAGAACATATAGTAAAACTTATTGTAGCATGACAACAACATTCCAAAAGAGATATCCCATAGAGGGTGAAATACGTATTTAACAGTGTTGTAACAGAAAAAATGAGTACTGACCTAGCGTTGCAGTGGAAATACCAGGAGAATTACTTAAGAGAGTTGAAAATTAAAAATGTTTATTTTGACCACTCCTGGTCATCCTAGGCTAATAGATGGTTAAGTTTAGCCCTACTGCAGCAAATTTAGGAAATGGAATGATCTGAAATTGTGGAGCACTTTATGTACTTTTCTTCTGAAAGAAGAATAAGTCAAGGATAACTGTATGCTATTGGGCATACTTGTGAAAACTTGAATTTATAAAATGTTTTTGTATGAGGATCAATACAGGCTGTTGTCTCTAGTAAGACACTACCCCCACATGCCTGAACTTTCTAATACCTAAGGAAACTCTTGGTCCTGGATCTTTTCCCCTTCTTCCCACCCTACTGCCCAGAGCAGCAACCAGCTGGTTGACAAGAAGTCATTTTGAACTAACTCTTTATGTTATTTGAAGGATTACAGATTCACAGATGAGAGCTGCATAGTTTGCTTCTGGAACTGGGTTTCTACTTTTCTTTTGTGACTGAGTTAAAGAAAATTCAGTGAATGTTGACTTATTCTACTAACAGAATCTTGATAGAAATCCAAACAGTGCTTAAAACAGCATGTTAATAATAACTGGAAAACATTTGTATAGGATTTTTGTTGTAGTTTTTTACTTACCAATCGTTTTAAATTGTGGTAAAAAAAAAAAAAACAAACGTGGGATTTTGAGATTAATTTGCTAGGTCAGACTTCTCAGTTATTAAGAATCCGTTTAAAATCACTCCTTAGTCTTAATTAAATTTCTGTGTCTTCAAATTAGTGTATAAGCTTGAGGAAGTCATTTAATTTCCCATAGCTTGGGTATCTATAAAATGAAGATGATCTCTCAAGTCTCTTATACTTTGTAATGATTTTTAGTTGAGCAAATGTATGAGCTCCAGTTTTACTGGAAATGGGAAAATTAGTGAAGCCCATATATCCTTTTCATGGTATTAGCATGCTTTTAGGTGATATATTCATAACTTGTTTCTCCTTCAGAACTATATGTTTTGGTAAGGATATTTTGTGAGGATATAATTGACAATCTTAAAGAGTAAGATATTTGTTCTTTACATTGCAGTCTTTCCATCAATGGGTCCAAAGGCTATTTAGAGAGATATGGCGTAGGCACCAGTGATTTATTTTCTTAACATGATGGCTCAGGTCCTAGAAAGATGAGTGATGACTGTCTTGGATGTTTTTCATCAGGTTGGTTTGTTTGTTGAGTTGTCTTTATGACCTCATGAATAAGAGGAAACTCAAGGGAGTCCAAAAGCACCATTGTCCTCAGTTAGATGGTTGTCATAGACCCACATGGAACCTGAAGTTTCTCAGGATGTGTCTTTACAGGGAGCAGGCAACTGGCTTTTGTAGTCTTTTCCTTAGACTCCACTAAGATATAACACTTTTCTAAAGGCCTATTCATATTTCATCTTTTTCAAAAAATTTCTGAGGTCATCCTAATTAGAAGTGCCCTTTATGTCCTCTGAGTACTTAATACCTCTTTTGTGCATTTGTATCTATTGCTCTGTATTTTGCTGTGTTCATGAGTTTCTTCTCTGTTAGATTTTAAGTTCCTTAATGACTGGAACTAAGGGTGATTTCTCTAGTTTCTCACTTGGTAGAGATAGTTTTGGAAATAGTTTCTCTTTCCTCTGTGTTCTCATAGTGCATCAACAAGTCAGCCTCTCTTATCTGTTTGATTTCTGAAAGGCAGAGAGTATGGCTTGTTCAATTTTATATTCCTTAATCCTTCATATACAACCCCTGACAAATAGCCACTTAATTAATGTTTAGATGAATGGAAGAGTCGCTAAAGCTGTAGTTGACCCAATATAACACTGGACTATCTACATTTGTATGATTTTTGCCACTATAGACACCTCCTGGAAGTACAATGTATTACCCTCTAAAACATTACATGTATTGATGACACATAATAATAAACTATTTGAAATCTAATTTTAGTGTTTCTTTCATCAGAGGCTTTCAACAGAAGAGCCCAAGGCTACTCTGTTAGATAAATCTAGGATAGTCAGGCTGGCAGTTCAGAATATTAGAAGAAGAATGGGCTAAATTCAAGTCCCTACTCTGCTGCTTAGGAGTGCTTTGACCTTGTGGAGGTCACTTTAGTGCTCAATAGTAGTTTATCTTGTGTAAAGTAGAGGTGAAAACAGTATCTGGTTGCGTGTGCTTCTCTTCCTCTGAAGGTTGTTGGGAAAATCAAATGGCACCATGCATACACAAGTACTTAGAAAACTAAATTACCTTACTAGGGAATATACTATTACATGTTATGAAATAGGGTGACACCCTATGGTTTTAACATTTACATTTTTCTTGTGGTTATATAAAATAAATAATCCAATTTATAATTAGGACAGTTGTCTATTACTCAAATAGGGGCCTCAGTTCCACTGGTTACACCCAAGTCCTGCAAAAAAGGATAGTAATGCCCAGTTAAATATACATAATTTATCTATTGCTATGCAATATCCCTTCTTTCTTGCCTCCCCCAACTTTTAACACCTTTACCTGTGATACGTTCTTTTGCAAGGCCTAATGGTAGAATTTTTAGGTTCTTGATACTTTCCTTAAATTGTGCCTTGTTTGTGCCCCCCTCCTCCCCCAACCCTTGTTAGATTCCTTTCCTTGCCACACAGTCTGTCTCTCACAAACTCAACTGCTGGGGACAAAGTTAGAGATGAATGACTAAAATTTTGGATTGTGGCCTGTCTTTGAAAAAGCGAGGTGGAATGGTTATTTCTGAATGCTTCCTGCTTAGGCGTGCTGATGACGTTTACATTCTATATTCTAACTTTGTCTTTTCAGCACCATACACACTAAAACTTATTATTTCCAAGCCTCAAAGAATAAGTCCCCCATAGGCTTATTTAAAATTCCTGGAAAGTTAGTCTGGCAAAATTTGTTTCCAAAAATAGGAATCATTTGAGAAAAGAGGTGTTACATTATTCATATTGATTTGTGAGCAGCAAAGTCTTTAGAGCCTCCTCTGAAATGAGACATTTATGTTTGGAATTATAGCTTGATTGTCAGCTTGATTATTAGGTTGATTCTTAGAAAATAATGCTGGAGCTTGAAAGACACGGTTTCAGGGGGTAGTTAGTTGGTAGGAAGAGAATGGGCTTTGGAATGAGACAGGCAGAGTTTAAATCCTTGCGGACACCTCCTAGTTCTATGGATTTTCTTGGTAGCTTTCTTTATTGTAAACTTTGACATCTGCTTCCTAGCATGATAATAAAAATTAGCTAAAATGTTGCATATTGATGTTCCACGTGGTCTCTGATACTTGAGAGACACTCAAGTAATAGTTTCCATCTCATTTAGTCAAATGGAGCATGAATCAGGGTTTTTTGTTTATTTATTTGTTTGTTTTGCATTGTTGAGGGACAAAACCCACTTAAATTGGCCTAAGGGAAGAAAAATTCATTGAAATATGCTTTGGGAAGTTGCAGGGATATCTGACTTGAGGCTTAGTTGGATCTAGTAGTTAAACAATGTCATTAAAACCTCATCTCCCCATTCCTCTTGTCCCATTTCTCAGTTCTGCTTTTGTCTATGCTGGCTTCATTTTTGGGCAGTTTCCAACACATGGTGGAAAAGGCAACTGTTGTAAATTCCAGGTATTTATGATCCTTGTATCTCATGATTCCAAGAAAAAGAAAGCAACCCTCTCATCTACAGCATCGATGCACATAAAAGCCTCTGGTTTTCTTTACTTTGGGTGCCCATCTCTCGATCAGTCACTGCCCAGGGGACAGAGTGCCTTGATTGGCCAAGCCATTGCCATGTGCCCACCTCTATTGATAGAGAGGTTGACCACCTTTCTAGAATCACATGGAAGAGGAGTGAGGTAATTCCCATAGGTATGTGAGTAGACAAATTGGTAAGAAATGTGTCCATTAGAGATAGCAGTCACAGGTCCCAAGACAGATAATAGCATACTCTCACATTTTACTTTGTGTGTGTGCACATGCTTGTGCCAGTATGGTTTAAGGACTCCTTTGGTGCATTTTGGTTGTGTGTTAAAGTTTTTGGGCTGAGGCCCATGGTAAACTACAGGGAATCTGGGAATTGCCTGAAATGATACACAGCATTTTATATGTATGTACAGAAAAATATTTTTCCTCAAGTTCATGTTGTGTGACATGTTCTCTCCAATAAAGTTAATAGAGGCTCTTTATAAGATTCTGCAAAATCTTTGGCTCATCTTCTTCAACATGTTGGGAAAACTTTAGAAAAGTTGCTTTCACAATTATTTTTGGAAAATTAGCTATAGATTCATTCTCTTAGGGTTCTACCACTTCCTATTTCCTCCAGTGGAAACTCTATCTTGAATGGTGTTTATCAAAAAAGAAGATCCTAGTTTTTGAGACTTCGCTAAAATTAACTATTTTGTAAGATTTGAACCAGTTAATTTTGTGGAAGCTTTTGTGTTTATAATTGATAGATTATCAATTGTGGTTCATACTGGTATAAACAACCAGTCAAAGAAGCTAGCTGTTTACAAAGTTCTTTTTTCTTAGGCATAAAGAACTTCAAGAGTGTACTATCATTTTTTCTCCTTAATTGTAGAATTGTAGACAGGAGAGAGAATTCTGTTTGATTGGAGCCAATTCAAACATTGTAACCAAAAGGAAGAGCCTCCCAGCTTACTCTAATTATATTAGCTTCTCAAAATCAAAACGGTGGTTTACCAGTGATAGGTGGAAACAAGAGGGCTATTGCACTCCGTCCCATTTTTAGAGAGAGAAATCAGGTGACCTTGGTTCTTGTTTTGGGAATTATGTATAGACTTTTATAGTGATCCTGGATATAGAGCTTATTTCTTATGGGTTTCTTAAATCACAGACTTCCCTTCCTCAAGATTAATTTTTTCCTATACAGGGATTTGGTGCTATGCGGATTAAATTGCTGAGATAAAGGCAGGAATGATATGCTTCTAAAATGGGTCCTCTGGTTCACTTCATCAGATGTTAGAACTGGAAGGGATCTTTGAAGATTCTTACTTAACCTCTGTCAGGATAAACTGAGTCTCCAACAGGCTAAGTAATTAGGGTCCCAGGGCTACTTGAGGAACAGAGCTGGAATTAAGGTCTAGGGATCCCTTCACACTAGTAATTTTTTCCAGCTATCCCATATTTTTCTCAGGCAAAATTTTGACAAATTATCCTCAAAGCATTGTCTTCCTTATGGGGGAACTCAAAATGTGGACTCTGAGGACAAGGACCAAATTGGTCTTTTTCATCATCATATACCCTATAGTTTCATTAATTAGCAGCCCCAATAATGATAGTAGTTGTAATGGAAGAAATAGTAATAATAATCATGTCTATAAGAACTTACTCTGGCAAGGCATTATTCTTTATACTTTACATATATTTACTTATTTAATCTAAACAACAACCACATGTGCAGAGTACTATTATTACTTTAATTTTATGGATAAGGAAACTGAGTTCCAGACATACAAGGCACTTGGTAAGAATTTGCTCAGTCCTTAGAATTTACAAAGCACCTTACTAGTCACTATGTAGTGTAGTGACATTTCAAGGCAGGGCATTACTTGGAGGAAATAGTGGCCCAGAGGGCTCTAAGAGACTGAAGTTAGAGGGATAGTTAGTGGTAGAGCTAAAACCTACTTTGACCTTTACCTTCTGACCTTGTTATGGTCTTCACTAGATTTCTACAGAAGCACATCCTGAAGGTCAGTGGCAGCATCTGGTTTTATATTTACTCACAGGTTGGCCATTTCCAGCATTCTTCATTGCTTTATATAGATCCAAATTTCTATCTGGTATCAATTTCTTTCTGCCTAAAGGACTCCCTTGAAAGAGTGTTGGCCTTGGTTCTGGCACACAGTCGAGTTATTTGTGATCAGTGAGACACTTTTGAGGCTGCTTTTAAACCCTTTCTATTTTTTTTTTTAAAGATTTTATTTATTTATTCATGAGAGACACAGAGAGAGAGGGCAGAGACACAGGCAGAGGGAGAAGCAGGCTCCACGCAGGGAGCTCGACGTGGGACTCGATCCCGGGTCTCCAGGATCAGGCCCTGGGCTGAAGGTAGCACTAAACCACTGAGCCACCCGGGCTGCCCTTTTAAGCCCTTTCTAGAGCAGCCTGTGTCTAGGACCCTTTTGGGACACTTCCTGATGTTTTATGTAAACCAGCTCTTTCTACTCAGTTGGTGGGAATGCCAGTTATTCTCAGCCCTGTGCGAACCTTAGGTCCTTGTGCAGAGCAGTACTTGCCCACGATTTGAGAGGACCTCTTTATAGATTTCCAGAGTTGCTGCCTCATTCTCCCTGAACGTTTATCTCTGACTCCTCAGCTTAGCAAGGCCTCTGAGCTTGGCTTGGCTTGACTGGGGTTTCCTCTTCCTGCACTATTGCCTAGTAAGTTGGAGTGATAGTAGAGCTCATTTCACTTGTAATTTCCTTCCCTCAGGGATCATTGTCCTGCATTGCCTTTGTCTAGTAATTAGTACAGTTGTTTCATGTATTTTGTCTACTTTTCTGGTTATTTATAGGGGGAGGGCAATTTTAAAAAAATATTTATTTATTTATTTATTTATTTATTTATTTATTTATTTATTTATTTATTTATTTTTTTATTTATGATAGTCACACAGAGAGAGAGAGAGGCAGAGACATAGGCAGAGGGAGAAGCAGGCTCCAGGCACCGGGAGCCCGATGTGGGATTCGATCCTGGGTCTCCAGGATCGCGCCCTGGGCCAAAGGCAGGCGCCAAACCGCTGCACCACCCAGGGATCCCATGGGAGGGCAATTTTTGTAGCAGTTAATCCTTCATGGATGGAAATGGAAGGCTGGTGTCTTGTTTGAGGTTCTAAACCTTAGCAGGGTACTATATGTCCCTTGTTTGTTTGTTTTTAAAGATTTATATATTTATTTATGAGAGAGAGAGAGAGAGAGAGAGAGAGAGAGAGAGAGAGAGGGGCAGAGACACAGGAGGAGGGAGAAGCAGGCTCCATGCAGGGAGCCCAACGTGGGACTTGATCCCAGGACTCCAGGATCGCGCCCTGGGCCAAAGGCAGGCGCCAAACCACTAAGCCACCCAGGGATCCCCTGTCCCTTGTTTGTTAAGGGCCCTTTACTTCATTTTACTTCCTCTCCTAAGCTATATTCAAGGGAACATGGAAGTTACTGGCAAACTGAATTATTATTTGAAGCAAGTAGAATCTACTCTTCCCCATCAAAGATGAGGTAGAAATTGACTACTCCCCTTATTCACTGCTCACAGAGCCAGAGTCTGGAACCTTGAAATGGCTTAAGAAGCCATGGGCTCCTGTGCCTGTGAACTAGTTGTGCTAGGGCAAGATCCACATCTGTTTCGTTCATCCTTGTATCCCAAAACTAAACAGGAGAGTGGGCACACACTGGGTCCAAGAATGAATGAATGAATGAATGAATGAATGAATGAATAAAATGTGTAAATTATCACACAGAATTATGAACTTGGGATTTGTGTGTATATATGTGGGGAGGGGAGTGATTCTTGACTGCCTATAAATTGTATCTATGAGGAAAAACCAGTTTGACACCTGCATGGGTATATGCATGCTTGTATATGTGTGTGCACGTGTGTGTGTGTGTGTATTTGTAGGTTGATTACAACCTACAAATCTCTGGGCATCTCTGTCCTGGTTGCTTTTCCAGTCTGAGTAGGTACAGTTGTTAACTAGCTTGTTTTTCCACAAAGAGACTGGCTTTTACCTTTACGTGCCACTACCCAGTGAGGTGGTGCTGTTTATAAGAGGAGTTACCACAGAGGAGCCAATAGCCAGGTTAGTGAGAACATTTGCCACAGCTGATGAATAGGAGGGAGACCTACCTAAGATGGATTGTCCTGGATGATTATTTTCGTGGAATGGAAAGTGGTGTATGTAAGGTAAATGATGATTTGGGGAGGGGAAAAAAAGGAGACATGGGACACAGCAGAAAGGTGGTGGTATATATGTAGAAATCATGAATAAATAAAAATTAAGCAATTTTATCATCATCTTCATGTAGATTGAATGTTCACTTAAGATGCATAGCCTAAATTTTTGATGCTACTTTGAGGTCTCTTCTAGTGTTATACAATCTCTTATTTTGACATTAATTTTCTTGTCCTTTAAAAAACAAGTTACCAGTGTTTACCCTCATCTTTTGTGATCAGCTGTTATGCTTCCATTTGGGGTCCCTTTTAATTTATACTCCCCATGACTGTGTTTGCTTGCTTATTTAAGATTGGGTCAGAAGCTATGAATGTAAGAGGATACACTGTACTATTATTTCAGTAGCTTTAGAATTTGGGCTTTAGGAAGCAAGACTTTAAGATTTTCAAGCAAATTCATTCCTTCTAGATCAAACTTCCTAATAAATACCTAACAAAAAAATCTATCATTAGACATTTCTGGTCTTTTATGTAATGCTCCTGAGGCTGCCACCTAGAGAGTGGATTACCTGAAGATAAAGAATAGCAATATTTACTTCTGTAGCAAAGAATCCCATGGATTTAAGGGGATTCTGAACTGTACCATTTTGGTGAAAATGAGCAGCTCTTTATTTGTTGCTATAGTGATGAGTTAGAATCGCATGGATATATGCAGTATTGTCTTTAGGAAATTGTTTGGCAGCTGCTTCTCCTTTTCTCTCTCCACCTCCTTTTATAAATTATAAGTGTAAAGGAAAAAAAGTCATTGTTCATTATTGGTGTTTTACAGTTGAACAGATTGTTTTCATTTTGAGAACTAACAATTGTAGGGGTGGGTGTGGTGAAGTGGAAAAGTGCAGAAGTTAAAGCAACTTAGGTCAGAGTGTAGAAATTCATTGACAGTGGACTGTGTTCTCGGGGAGACACTTAAGGATTCACTGCTTATCTCTTTTATTAATTGAGATACCAAATGGATGTAAAGCACATTAAAAGTGGCTGGCATATTGAAGAGGGCTGATAAATGAAAGTCATTAAAAAAATTTTTTTTAAATTAAGTAAACTAACCCCAACGACACTGAGATCAAGTTGTATGCTCTACTAACTGAGACATCCAGGCTCCCCAGAAAGTCACTTAATTTTTATAAGGACTTATGACTTTCTAAACTTTTGGAAACAGCTTGATAATCAAGACAAAAAAAAAAAAAAAAAGTAATCCAAGCCCATGTTTTTTTTTTTTTTTTTTTTTTTTTTTAATTAGAAGAAACTAAGATGAAAACAAGTTTCCTTCCTTTTCCAATGTCTATTCTCTTCTCTAGGAGGAGCAACTTAATGGGTTTTTGTAGCTATTATTTTATCACAGGCTAGGCAATTTCTTTGCATGTTTACATAAGTATATTCTTTTTACATTTATGATATACCATGTTGATTCCACAACTTGGACTTCTAATTTAATATACTTTAGATCTCTTAATGATAAAAAGGTGTCCTGTGGATTTTGTTGTTGTTTTTAAAGATTTTTGAGAGAGAGAGTGAGAGCGAGAGCGCGCATGAGCTTGTGCATGAGTGGAGGGAGGGGCAGAGGGAGAAGGAGAGGTAGTGAGAGAATCTCAAGCAGATTCCCTGCTGAGCACGGAGCCTGATGCAGGGCTCAATCTCACAACCCTGAGATCATGACCTGAGCTGATATCAAGAGTTGGTCCCTCAGTCAGCTGAGCCACCCAGGCACCCATCCCATTTTTTTAAATGGCTGTATAGTATTTCATTATACAGAGATACCCTACATCATTTAACCAGTCTTCTATCGAAAGCTTCTTGATGACTTTAGCCACTTGATCACTCTTGGCTGTTTAACAATATTTTTCAGAATATGAAGTCCACATATTATCCTCAGTCCAGCTACTCCACGTTTTGTACATGAAGCAAAGTAACAATTTTTTTTAAAGGTTTTATTTATTTATTGAAAAAGAGAGAGCATGAGGAGGGAGAGGGGCAGTGGGAGAAGCAGGCCTCCTGCTAAGCAAGGAGACCAACATGGGCTTGATCCCAGGACTCTGGGATCATGACCTGAGTAGAAGGCAGACCCTTAACCAACGGAGCCACCCAGGTACCTCCAAAGTAACTATTTAAAACAGCTTTTCTTGTTATGGCACTTAGAACAAATTTTGCAAGAGAGATGGTCTCTTCTGTGTCTAGTCTTCTTGAGTTATGCAATAGAGCAATTACTATTCTCACCTAATTATATAGAAAATTACAGAGTAGGGTGGAGTAGGCACACTGGCTAGTATCAGCTTCCTTCACACTTCCCCCTTGATGACTGTGGAACAGCCTTTTTTTTTTTTTTTTTTTTTTTGGCCTGGTTTGAATCAAGAGTGTAGTAATCCTTGTGTAGTAATTAAAATTCAGTAAAGATCTTTCTTCGCCATTTGTTTGGCTCATACAGTTTCAGAATTGTTTGTTAAGCTATGTGAATAGCTTCCCAAGGATGTTTGTCACATGGAGAGACATCACAAATGAGAATACAGTGTTCATTGTAGCTGCTGGTTATTTCTATTTTGGTGGATTGTTAGCTTTGTTTATGAAAAGAGATGATATATGTTCACTAGTTCACTCACTCAGCATATGTGTTCTCTTGGCTGTGGCAACACCTGCTAGCTCTCACAACTTTCCCCATCCCATCTTTATCCTCAAGGTTTATGCATTGCATTTATCATGTATAAGTTAGACAGTTTTGAAGTTCCTGTTAAAAGGAAAGCACTTTTTCTGAGAGCGTATGCCTTGACTTTATACTTCCTTAAGACTCTATCTCTGTATGACTTCTTAACTTTCAGATATGGCACCATTGTCTCGTTCTTCCGAGGTCGTATGGAATTTCTGGAAGTGACTTGGAACTCACTTGCCAAAGGAGCTTATTAATTCAATAGGTATCAAATCGAGTTCCTTCCATCTTTGATATTTTCCCAAAGTTTGATGGGCATACCATGTTGACTGATACTGGACCATTTGTTCAGACCTGGTTGTCATTTTCCTGTGAGCTGTGTGTACTTATTTTCTATTATCTTGTGATGATCTCAGAAAAATCCATTTTACTTTTCCCTTTTCCAGTGTATGCTTCAAATTCATTGCTTCCAAAATAATGGTAACTTTGTTTCGCAGGGACTGATACCAGTATACTGGTAATCATTTTGCAGTTCTCAGAATCATAGATTTCCTTTCCAGCTGTTTGTAATGAATATTTATTGATATTTGAAGGAGTCAGATTTCAGTTACATAAACTTTGGAAGGTGTAGCCAGGAAATAATTAGAGTCTTATCTTGTAGGACTATTGTCAGCACTCAGACCTCAATTTCATAAAATTCCTTGATAAAATCTTGGTCTAGGAAAGACCATCTCTTGCCTCTTATGAATTCACATAATCACCATGTTTTCATTTGGTTCTATAAGCACTGTAGTGACGTTTTAATGATTAATAAAGAGGACCCTAGGGGTACGTGGTGTCTCAGTCAGTTAAGCATCAAACTTTGTTTTGTTTTTTTTTTTTTTTAATTTTTTTAAATTATTTATTTATGATAGTCACAGAGAGAGGAGGGGGGGGCAGACAGAGAAGCAGACTCCATGCACCGGGAGCCCGACGTGGGATTCAATCCCGGGTCTCCAGGATTGCACCCTGGGCCAAAGGCAGGCACTAAACCGCTGCGCCACCCAGGGATCCCTAAGCATCAAACTTTGGCTCAGGTCATGATCTTGGGGTCTTGGGATCAAGCCCTGTGTCTGGCTACCTGCTCAGCAGGGAATCTGCTACTCTCTGTCCCCTTCCTCCAGCTCATGCTTGCTCTCTCTTTCTTTCAGTGTAGAATAGCTTTGAAATGCACCATTTTGGTGGATCTGCAAATCAATATAATATTGACAATGAAGCTGTATGCATTTTTGGGCATGGGTTTCAAGTATGCACAAAGTAAGCTGTAATTTTAAATAAAGACTAATGAGTTATTCAGGTGTATACTTAGAGTTTTAATGAGGTTATTGGGAAGGCTTGCAAACTTTCTAGTTTTAGTCGAATACTGTATGATGTACTTAAGAGTTCATTATCCATGCAAAACTACAGGTTACAAAAATTTAGATGCACATGGAAATAACAGCCACCATTTATTGAGCATCTTCCATGTGTCAAGCATTTGTTTTGTTTTGTGTGTGTGTGTGTGTGTGTGTGTGTGTGTGTGTGTGTCAAGCATTTGGCTACTAAATTCTTCAGTAACTTACAGTTTATACTTCCAGTTCTGGAAGGCTTTCTGTGCATTCACATATATAGGTGTATGTGTGTGTATTGTTACAAATACAGTTTTGCTTTAGTTTTAACATAAATGGTGATAAATATGTTTTCCTGTGCAACTTGACTTCTCCTTTTTTCCTGTTTTTAATATGTTATCTCTTTCCCATGTCAGTATTCATGGACCTAGGACATTCTTTGAACCTGGGCATAGGATTCTGTAGCACTGGTTCTCAAACTTATCTGCACATTAGAGTCATCTGTGGAGTTTGGACAAATACTTATGCCTAGGCCCCCTGTACCAGAATATCTGATGTAATTGGTATGGAGTAAAATAAAGCCTGGGAATTGGCATATGAGAACCAGTGGGTTTGTTTGTTTGTTGGGTTAGGGGGAAGGACAGAGGGAGAGGGAGAGAAAGAATCTTAAGCATGCTGCACAGCCAGCATGGAGCCCCATGTGGAACTCGATCTCACAACCCTGAGATCATGACATGAGCTGAAATCAAGAGTTGGACGCTTATCCTATTGAGCCACCCAGGCACCCCAAGAAGCAGTGTTTTTTTTTTTTTTAATTTATTTATTCATGATAGTCACACGGAGAGAGAGAGAGAGGCAGAGACACAGGCAGAGGGAGAAGCAGGCTCCAAGCACCAGGAGCCCGATGTGGGATTCGATCCCGAGTCTCCAGGATCACGCCCTGGGCCAAAGGCAGGCGCCAAACCGCTGCGACACCCAGGGATCCCCAGAAGCAGTGTTTTTATACTGCAGGCATACCAACATTTACTAAAACATTCACTTGTTGAAGGGTCACTTAGATGATTCTCTATTACAAATGATGAATGGGTTTTCTGATACAGTGTTGTAGTGAATATCCTTGTTAGTATATCTCTGTGCTTGTGTGTGAGTATATCTATAGGTTAATTCCTGTATATGGAATCCAGGAATTCTTAGATGTGGATCAGAGGGTCAGTACATCAAAAACAACAATAGATATTGCTATTTTGTATTCCATTGAGGTGATACAATTGATTTTCCTATCCACGGCTTATTAGATTGCCCATTGTGGAACTGAGTTCCCCCATCCCAGCCTCCATCATGAAAAAGTTTGTTCTGATTTCAGAGGGTTGTATATCTAAGATTTCAGAGGGTTGTATATCTAACTAAGTGCCTTTGAAGGTTCCCAACATGAAGAGAGATTGGGGAAATCCCATGTCAAAGCTTTACTTCTCTTGGTCTTTTTAGTGCTGTGTGTTTTGGAAGTTGGTTTTACAGGCCGACATAACAAAGTAATGCCTTCACTTCCATCATTAGAGGGTATGTGCGTCTTTCGAGAAGGGTTGGGACAGCTTGCATGGAAGAGCAGTACCTATGAGAGCCATACAAAATCTCAAACAGGTGAGGGCCAGAATGCCTCTTTACTGCCTTATTTCTATACCTGAACTTGCATCCAATTGAAGCTTTTACCATCATCTTTTCATGAGCCTCTCTTGAAGATTTATTATGTAAAATTTGTAAGTAGGATTTTTATGAAGGGTAGGGTGGTACTTTCTAAGGGAGTTGCAGTTTTCATAATATGACTCCAGCGTCTGTCCTTACTGTTTCTCGGTGGCTTCTCCTTGTCTGTCATGGGCAGGACTCAGTAACAGCCCAAGCCCAAAATGAACGCCTCTGAGTAGCAGATGTAGAGAGACTCAGGATCCTAGTAAACAACTCACCACACTGATTTTAAACCCAGGAATCACCATGGCCTTAGCTTTCTATAAACATTTTTTTACATTTGTAATGGCAGATGGTGGCTGTGTCCACACATGTTCCGAATGACGTTTCTGAAGCAAAAGTGTGAAAGCTTGTGGCCCTGGGTGCTTTACAGTAGGGTGTCTAATGTGGTGACCAATTCACAATGACTCCCCTAAATAGAAAGATGCCTTCAGATGTACAAAGTAGAATAATAAGTAGGTGAGGTTAGTGCCTGCATAAAATGTGAAGGAGAATCAGGTCAGTATTGCCAGTGTCAGCGTTGTTGCAGTGACTAAGTCAGGTGTGCTATGTGGTATTCTTGTGTAAGTGGTTGGATTGAAATCCTTAATCTGTCGAATGCCTCAAAATATACAGGAAAGCAAAGACTTTTTTGAGTGCCTTTTCTCACGTTGCCCCTAAAACTCTCTGAGAATTTCCCACAATTTGCAGATAAGCTGACTAACCTGCAGAGTCCTTGATTTAGTGATGACAACTGCCCTGTAGAGATGAAACCAGCCTCATTCCAGGAATTTGTTCTGCTGATACACACAGGAATGTCCGAGAAAGGAATCTGGTTAACACATTGCCACCAAACAGTAGTTAACAAATATAAATCCTCCTCCCAACTTTTTTTTTTTTTTTTTTCCTCCCAACTTTTTAATGTAGTTCTTAGTTCCCTTTGTAATGTCCACTCAAAATCCATCAGACATTTATAGAGGACTTTTGGATGTTGAAGTCTTTCCTACAGTTCCTCCAGGAAAGAAGTGGGTGAGCTGCTATTTGAACCCGGGTCAGGTTTCCACGGCTGCCTGTGTCATGTTGTCTGTTCATTAGTTTTTCCCTAAGTGAAAAGCACAGACATTTTCCATGAGAAAGATGGGGGTTTCTTAATAGTTACCAGAGAATGAGGCTAAGTTTAACCAAGAACTTTTGTTCTACATGGTGTTTCATTTTCTCTTGTTGCAATTATATTAATCTTGGCATAAAAGTAGTCAGAAGAACATGAACAGAGGAGGGTAATTAGTGAGTTTTAAGTTTTTTTACAGTAAACATGAACATATAAAAACGCTCTAGGCAAGCTTTTATTTCTTTATTTTTAGTTCAGAGAACTGTAGTTTCCCTAGGATGCCAGTGGACCTTATTCTCTGTAAAGGCCTGTGTACAAGTAAAAATTATATCTACTTGGCAATGAGATACCTTGATGATAAAACGTAGTTATGGTATTTGAGAGGGAATAAGATTGATAGCATCTGGTTTGGGAGCTGTGAGGGTTCATAACAGTGCTCACTTTTCCAAGGGTCCTTGTGGGGAGAGGAACTTAATATTACTATGAGGGTGGCATTGTGAGTCCTGGGCCCAGAGTACCTCTGGTTTATTTTCTCTAATTCATATTCAGCTTTACTTGAAGATCTGGAAAACATGGTTGTTAAAACTAAGTGTATACCTATTGAACCTCTTCTTTCTTAGAATTTGCCAGAATTATTTCACTTGTGAGAAGATTCCAACAAATGAGTTATAATCTACTTGTTTTTAGGCAAGAGTTTATAACATCACTTAGATTTTTTGTGTAGATAGCACCAAAGCCTTAGCTATTTGTTTGGTAAGGTCTGAAATCTGACGTACGTGAAGTGTGCTCATGGTGGCAGGGAGGCGTTTTTTAAGAGGCACAATGACGTTTGCCTATAGAAGTGAAGACTCTGACTTCAGGGGCCACTTCCATGGGGTCAGCAGAGGTCCAGAACGCATATGGTACAGGCAGTTGTTGGTGCCTTGCAATGTATAAGTACTCTCCTCTGGTGACTGTGATGTCTCCTCCTGTTCTTCCTGAAAGAACTGCTAGGTGATTCAGGAAAGTTGCTTGTTTTACCTGTCTGTGAAAGAGCAAAACTTAGCTTCTTGGAAGAGTGAGAGCTTTGATGTGACACAACTGGCCAGTGAGTTGTAGCTTCCTATGTTTGTATAATCCTTCCTTTAAATTTGTCTTTGTACAATCGAAGTGGATCCTTTAGAGGCACTGAAGATAGAAACCTAAAGGTGGAAAACAGTTTGCATTTCTTTTCGGCTTCGTGTAAATTTGTTTATTGACCTAACTCACAGACTAGCAACAGGTTGGCAGTCCCAAGGGCACAGGCTGTCTGGCAAGGCTGTGCTTTCTTTGGTGGGGAGCTCCAATGACACTTTTGGTTTGGCCCTTCTCCCAGAGGATCAAGACGAGATGTCCTGGCTTCCAGACTGGTTTCTGTCACGTGAACAACACAAGCTTGCTAACTCGTGAACCGGGTTGTATTGGCTTTAGGGATTTATGTCCTCAACTCATGGTTAAAGTATTGAGTCATGACAGTACAGTCATTGCCAGCTTTTTAGGGTGAAACCTGGAGGTCCATCTCTCCTTTGCTCTTTACATGAAGGGGGGGGCGATGTTTTCTGGCAGGAGTCTGACTTGGGCTTGTAAGGATGACTTAATTATGTGCTGGTTGAGGCTTGGTCTGGCTTGAGGGTGTGCATGGACTTCACTTGGGTTCCTTCATCCCTTATCTGGGGAGGAAGTGGGGAAGGAATGGGACAAGTTCTGGCTTCTACTTTGTGCACATCCCCTGCCTACACCAACGTGGAGTGGACACAGAGGAGGGAGAGTGCTTTGCATTCACTATCCTGGTTAAGGCAGTGGAGCAGAGAGTGCTTTCAGCGTACCAGTGGCTTTTTTGAATGTTTGGGTTTTGGTGTTCTCATCAGTGGTGGGATACTTGTATTGTCTTCCTCTTTCCTCAGGAAAGCCAGTGGCTGAGGGGATTGACTGCAGGGTGTATTTCCAAAAGCCACTTCCAGAAGTGTTCTGTTAGAACATCCTTCTGGCACCGAGTGTGTGGAAAGGGCTGGCCCTCCACTGGACACACTTACTGAGAAACGCCCTTTCCGTTTCCTGGTGGAGAAGATATTGAAACTTGCAAGGAAAACACATCCCCTTTCAAACACTTCTACAACCTTTAGACTGTATCCCATGATTTTTTTAAAGCTCCAAATAGTATTTGGCATCTGGTGTGCTTGGGAAATGAAACCAGACATGAGGAATGTGAGAGGGGAGAGAGATGGCCAAGGAAAGAAGCAAAGCGGTTTTTTTCTTTTCACATTCTTCTTGATAAGAGAATTTGGGTTAATGTTATCATGTTGAAAACAAAAGTACATATCAGGGCCTTTTGGAAAATTGCAAAATGTGGGGCAAATTGCAGCTCTGAAAACAAGAGGTATGGCAATTAAAGCAGAGGGTTCCCCAACCATTCTCTTTAAAGTTAATCTTAGGACATACTTTTTTGTTTGTTTGTTTGTTTGTTTGTTTTTTGCTTTTCCTTCCTTTCATGTCTGTGACATTGTTTGAGAAATTCCAGAGATCATTTACAATGAAGAAATGATGACAGTATTTTAATATTGCAATTAAAATTGGAGAATTAAATGTGAAATACTGTCTTGATTAAAAAAATAGAAGTGGATTATGGTGTCTACGGTCCCCCTACCACATGTGGCCAGTGCATACAGAAGCTCTCAACTGTCTGACCAAGGTGGTGACTGGCAGGAACTCCCAGTCTCTCCTTTCTCCCTTCTTCAGGATCTAAGTTATTTCCCTGTAACCACTTTGGTTGGAGGAGAACCTTGGTGACTTAGCCAGTGAGAGTATCCCTTAGTGTGGAGAGCCATCATTATCAATGTGTAGCAAAAGTCCCTGATAAAGCAATTAGAAAGATGTATGCGTCTTTTTCTGTCAACGTGACTTTCAAGTTTACCCCATACATTAGGCACCAATATTGTGTTGCTTGGTGGAAAACAAACCTTACATATCACATATGTGTTGGCATTATCAAAGAAAACTGTTAAGGAAGGTTTTCTTGGAGACTGTAAGTTCTCCAATGTTTTATATCATCGTTATCATCATCATCATCTATATTCCCGAAAATTTGGCCCTCATTTTTTGACTGTTAGCACATTGCAAGTCTTGTTTGTTTTGTTAAAGAGCAGTACAAATGACTCTGACTTCAAGCAGGCCACAGATGGATTAAATTTCTTATTCTTTGCTAAGCAAAATGCACCTGCTCCAGAATCTTAAGTAGCTTTTTAATTGCTTCCTTGTGCATGGCATAGCAATAGTCATCTGTAATGTTATAGATGGATTGCATTTTGGATGTCCCAGAGGTGACTTCTTCCCCTCTGCAATGGTGCCAGCAGCTGAGATTAGAAGATGTGTTCTGGTTGAGGGCCCAGCTGTCATGGTGGAATTAGTTCTTTCCCTCAGGCTGATCTGATTAAAAAAGGGGCCAAGATGTGGAAGCATAGGCCCCAGGTTTCAGTAACTGCATTCCCTCTTCGTTGGATAGAGTTAGCAACTTAGCTGCTCCCTAAATTTCTCAACTAGGCTGTGATCACCCTGAATCTGTGAATTTTCATTGTCTGTGTCTCTAGCACCTAATGCTGTGTCTGGCTTATTGAAGTTCAGCTATGATAGCTGAGGAAGTAAATACTTTCTTGGGGTAAAGTGTTTATTGAATGTAAGGAATGGGGAAAAGATTCTATCAGCGGGTCTCTTTCCCATGGAGCTTACTTTTGAGGGTGGGTGGAAAAACCAAGCACCAGCTAGTTCAGCTAGAAAGAAGCTCCTCGCCTGAGGGAAGCTGCAGGATGAAGTCTGTTTGTGAAGCTACTGTCAGCATCTGAAAGCTTGAGAAGTGGCTAAGGAGCACTTGGTGATGTGATTGACTTTAAATGTCTTGGCATTTGTGAAAAACAGATCTGCTGGCAACTGTGAGAAGAACACCCAGTCACACAACCCTAAAGTTCAGAGACAAGACCATCTGTTCACTTAGGTATTTGTTTTTGCATTTAACAAACATTTATTGTGAATATACCATGTGCCAGAGAGTGAATGAAACTTAGTCTTCTGTCTCATAGTCTAGTGGAGGAAACACGTGAATTTAAAAAAAAAAAAAAAAAAAAAAAAAAATCCCAGACAACCCAAAAACACTCAACCATGTATATGGTGCTTGAGCTGTGGAAAGAAATGTTGACCATCTCTGGGAAACTAAAGGCCCATTAGGATAGTAATATTTGAGTGGGTCTTGAATGGTGAGTGGAAGATAGGTACAGAAGAAAAAGAGCCTCCTAGGCCGAGGGAACTGTGAATGTATGGGCTCAGAAGTGTGATTCCTGTCAGTGTTGGATACTATGTGCACATGCTGCCAGGGGCGGGGTCGGGGGGAAGTGTTCATGGTGCCAGGAGACGAGGGTAGAAAATAAGGTAGGCAAGGGCTAGGCCGTGGAGGGTCTTATAGTCTATGCCGGAAGCTGGACTGTGTCCAGAAGACACTGCAGAGCTGAGTGACACAATCAGATTTATTATGTGCCGAGAATAAGTCCCAGACTCCTCACTCCAGTGGACAAGGCCTTGGGGTCTGGGCCCCTCCCCTTCCTAGATGCTTCTCTCTTAACACCTTCATTATTTGCTATGCCCCAGCCACAGTGGTCTTCTTTCTCTGACTCAGATGTGCCAAGTTCCCCACCTGCTCTGAACTTCTGCACATACTCCTTCTGCCTGGAATCCTCTTCCCCCAGTACTTTGCAGGACTAGTTCCATTTACCCATTAGGTCTCAGCTTAAATGCCCTCTCTGGAGAGGCTGTCTGTGATCACAGTATTAAAAGTCACTGTCTCCATGCACCCCCCCGCTTCCCCCGGCACCATTTTCTTTCATTTTTTGCATTCCCTGTAATGCTAACTAAAATTAATAGTTACAGTTTAGTTTACTTTTCTTTTTCTTTCATACCTTTTCCAAAACAAATAACTTTTCCAAAACTCTCTGAAGCCTACATCATCTCATTTTTGGCCCCCTTTCCTTAAAAAATAACACATAATCAGTATTGAACAAGCCTTTTTTTTTAACTGTTTGTTTGT
Organism: Canis lupus dingo; assembly: GCF_003254725.2. Lineage (NCBI taxonomy): Eukaryota > Metazoa > Chordata > Mammalia > Carnivora > Canidae > Canis > Canis lupus. Next base: position 34,627,198 of record NC_064250.1, read on the forward strand.
TTGTTTGTTTGTTTATTTATTTATTTATAGTAATCTTTAACACCCAACATGGTGCTTGAATTTATGGCCCTGAGATCAAGATTCTCATACTCTATGACTGAGCCAGTCAGGCACCTGACTACTCAACAGACTTTTGACTTAATGAATTAAATGGTGAATGTAATGGAGTAGAGCAGCTGTTGGTGACTTTCAACCCATGGGCTTTCATGGGCACACCACCTATTTTTGTATGACCCATGAGCTAAGAATGTTTTTCACATTTCTAAGTAATAAAAAAAATTTTTTAAAGAATATTTTGTGACATGAGAAAGTTATATGAAATTCAGATTTCACTATCCACAATAAAGTTTTATCGGCACACAGGCATGCCCATGTTTTAGAGGTGTCTGTGGCTGCTTTCATAATAAAATGGCAGGGTTAACTAGTTGTGACAGAGGCTTAAGGGCCTGCAAACCCTAAAATATTTACTATCTGGCCCTTTACAGAAAAGGTTTGTCAACCTCTAGACTGGGGAATCATGGGCCAAGGAGAAGAATTGAAGAACTGTTGTAGTCATTCAGATGAGAGATAAGAGGAGACTGATCTCAGTGTTTCCTATGCACCCCACCTCAATATGGCCAGAATGTAATATAACTTGGGTTTAAGTGAAACAACCTATAAAGTGCAAAGTAAAGTTTCTCTCTGTTTGTTTCCCACATACTTTGGTCCTACTCTTATGTGTATGAGGTGCTGACACAGGTTGTGGGTGCTTTTTCTCATGGAGTTGGATCAATAGAGGAAGTAAGACCCAGACTACAAATTACTTGAACTGTTGGTTATGCCTGAGAGGGGTTACAAAAGCTAAGAGGGCCTAGACCACATTCAACTAGGTAGGTTAGCAAGACTGCCTGGAAATGAACTTGAAAGTTGAGCATGAACCATATGACCCTCCTTGGGCTGGCTCTTACCTAATTTCTCTGGCCCTTCCCCACCCCATGCATCTTCTAACAACCTAAACACTACCTCCTTCCCCCCCATACAGAGGCACTTAGTCACGTGGACCTTGACAATAGTTCCTGAGCAGTCTCTCTTCATTTTACTGACAGTTGAGTGACAAGGTGTGCAGAACTCTGGCTTGCCTACCAAGGGGGATATGGTTCCTGCCCTTAGAATGTACATTGGAGACAAACATTAACAGTTCTATTTTGATGAGCTAGTAAGTCTTAACTCCCATCCTCTGGTGTACCTCAGTGCTATTGCTACCTACCCTTGCTGGTTAACAAAGAATACAAGAATTGTGCACTGAGAGAAAATGTTGTAGCTATTTGCTGAGCTATTTGCATTGTAGTTGACAAAAAATGTTTCTAACAGATTGGAAGGAAAGCAACTAGTCCTTCACCTCAGATAGTTTGAGAAGCTGGAGTATGGATCATCATAACTTGGATATTTTTGAAAAGAACATTTTTGCATACACATTTCCCTCCTTCCATCTGTCATATAAACAATCAGAGTGTTTTTTTTTTTTTTAATCCATCTTATTGTAAAAGTAGTATGTCTTCATTGTGACAGCAACTTGGGAAGTTCAGAAAAGTTTTTCATTTTTTAAAAAAGTAAGCCATACATTTGATACAAGCTAACTGTTGGCTCACATTTTGGTGCATTTCTCTGGTACTTTTTTTCTACTCCTAGATGTATATTTTACATAAATGGGACATTGTATGCCTATTTTTTATTTTACATATCATAAAAATTAACATGTCATTAAATATTCTTTTACAGAGGACTACTTGATGGTCTGTCATTTAGTTGTACCATGATTACCCTTTCCGCATAGTCCTCTATTACTACCACTTATTTTTGCCCTTTTTTATTTGTTACTATAGCTAACACTTTGAAAATTTTTGTGACAACATCTTTGATAGTATCTGAATATTTCATTGGGATATATTTCTAGAATTAGAAATAGTAGGTCAACAGTATGACTATTTCAAGGCTTTGAAAAATAGCCCTTCAGAAATGTTGAACCAAATTTCTCTTATCACCAGCGTTGGATGGGCTGGGCTCACCATACTGAGGGTTGTCGGAATTGGTACTGTCAGGATGGAGAGCATACTGACAAAGATAAAGGCAGAAGGAATGAGCAGACCACTTGGATGGAAGATAAGAGGAGTGCAGGATGTTTATGGGACATAGAAAATGGTCTGTTGGCTAAAGTGGAAGATACTTTTAAGGAACTAGAAAAGTCAGAAGTTGAGTTGGATTGGATTTGATGGAGCACTGAAAGCCAATTAGATTGGTATCAGGGAGACTTTGGTGGGTTTTGATTGGGAAGATGAGAGCCCTGGGCTTTGCAGTGGAAAGATGGTGTTAGATAGCACAACCTGTGTCACAACACCACTCACTCCCTATATACTCCATGCCTCTTCCCATTTTGTGCCTTTGCTTACACTGTTCCCTCTGCCAAAATGCTCTGCTTTCCATAGTCTATCAAAGCTCCACTCATCTGTCAGGGACCATTTCTAGATTCTTCCCTGTGTACTTTTTGCTTGATTACATAGCACTTACTGGTATGATATGCCATATTACCTTTGTTATACCTCTTTGGTACACTGTTCTCTCCCACCAGATTATAAGCTCCTAGTGACCCATTTCATTTATGTATCTTTAGGTGTTTATAGTGCCTGGTATAAAATAGGTGTTAACACACATTTACCAAAGGAACCCCAGGTACTGCATATTGTCTCCTATGACCTTGCACAAGTACACTTTCGGCCAGGAGATGCATGCTTCAACAGATTGGGATATTGGATGTCTCAGCTAAGTCTTTATTCCAGAGCCAGTTGGATCATCATGTAGGGCTACATGAGGGACACCTTGCTCTTTACATTTCCTTCCCTTTCCCATCCCAAAGACTTCTAGTTGCCAGCTTCCAGAGACCATTATCCCTTGAGTGAGTAGAGATCTTGACTCTAGAAGCATTTGTAAATCATAGTTATTTGTGAAAACTTTGACCAGAGATTGTATCATTGCATGAGATTGTTTTTAAAAAGTCATATTAGGGCACCTGGATGGCTCAGTTGGTTAAGCATCTGCCTTTGGCTCAGGTCATGATCTCAGGGTCCTGGGATGGAGCCCCATGTTGGGCTCCCTGCTGAGCAGGGAGTCTGCTTCTCCCTCTCCCCGCTGCTTCTGTTTTGTCTCCATCTCAAATAAATAAATAAAAATTAAAAAGTTAAAAAATAAAAAGCCATATGGCATCATGTTGTACACATCGTTCTTTGTTTTTTTTTCATCTGACAGTGTAGCTTGGAAATTTTCCCAAGGCAATACATATAACTGTAATTTTTAAAAAGCAAATAATCATTAAAAATGTATTTTTGTGGTGAAAATTCAAATTCAAAAGGGTGTAAAATGAAAAGGAATATTTCTCCAGTCCCCTATTTTTTAGAGGCTACTGCTATTAGCTCTTTCTTACATATATTCATAAGTACATATATACATTCTTTTAAACATGTAATCTTGTAGAATATATATATCATACAGCATCTTGAACATGTTTCCATATCTATATATACAGATGCCTTTTTAAAAAATAAGTGCACAGTGTTCTATTATGTGAAATATAACCATCTCCCTATTGGTGAACTCATTTGATCTTTTTGAAAATCTCTGACTCTTCTAGGTCATGTGAAGTCACTCTTCCTTTGTTATGAATTTAAATTATTCAACATGATAAACAGTAACTGAATGCCTCCTTCTTTCTTGGCACTGTGCAGGACATGAGTGCCAACAAGTTGCTTGATGTACAGTTCCTTCCCTTGACTTGGAGTTAATCATGGTCTAACAGGAGGGTATTTCTCTTAAGAAACTTAGAACGTGATATGAACTGGAATGGGTAGATATGCCTTAGCATATGTATCATTAATTCTATTTTGGGAAGGTTAAAAAGAAGCAATTGATATCAAACTTTAAAGGGTAAGAGATCCTAGATTCCTAGCGAGTAAGGAAAAGATGGTCATTCTTGCAGGGGAGTTAAAGAACAAGATGGGTTGGCAAGAAAGAGCATGTGCTAGGCAAAGAATGACCAATGTGATTGGGACATACACTGTGGCATGGAGAGGTAGGGATATACTGTTTGCTCAGCAGTTGGTCACAGGAAACATTCAACAAGTGAATAGAAGGATATGCTCTTTGCCCAAATGGGCTCCAAATCCTCTTAGGGTTGTCCTGTTTGTGCCCTACAGGGGTATATTAACTGCTTCCAATACAGAGGTCTCTTTCTTGAATTGGTCTGACTTAAAACAAAAGTTTTATCCATTTTTTCACCCTTAACTGTATCATGTCCTCTTTTTTACAGAGTTTAGTTACTTCAAGAAATAGAACAGAATTCAGCCATGGCCCCAAGGAAGAGAGGTGGACGGGGGATTTCGTTCATCTTTTGCTGTTTCCGAAATAATGATCACCCAGAAATCACCTATCGGCTGCGAAACGATAGCAACTTTGCTCTTCAGACCATGGAGCCAGCATTACCCATGCCCCCTGTGGAGGAGCTGGACGTCATGTTCAGTGAACTCGTGGTGAGTCCCCACCTTCCTTCCTGAGGTGTGTGGGAGCTAGCAGGAAGAGGAGAGGATGTGCTTGGTTTGGTTTGGTTAGCCATGGCCTTGCCCTTCTTCAGTGAAATGACCCCTTTATGTTGGCACCCCAACTGTGAGCACTGAGAGGTGCTCTCTGGAGGAAGAGAAAGAAGAGGGCAGCATTACTACATCAAAGGGCTTTGCTTTAAAGTGTAGGGATTTAGAACTTTAGGTCTTCAAATATGTGGCAGAACTACATCCTAAGTTGCTCTATTCCTCTCCATCCCAGTCGGAGTCTAATATGTGCATAAATAATTCCCTCATCTGCTTCACACCTTCCACAATTCCCTAATGCTTTCTCCACCCCTATTCTCAGTGATAGTATTCATGTCTTTTTAAAAATTAGTCATACTCCTCCTCCTGTCCTGGGTCCTTTGATGAAAGACATTATTACTTAAGTACAGTATAATTATTTAGCCTAATGACAGGATTGCAGTAATAACTGTTGTGGGAAACTTTTTGTAGATCCTATCATATTTTAGAATGGACTATACTGAAGTGAGAGATATATCTGGGGTGACTGGATGACGGGCACTGAGGGGGGCACTTGATGGGATGAGCACTGGGTGTTATGCTATATGTTGGTAAATTGAACTCCAATAAAAAAAAAGAAAAGATATATCTGGTATAGGATCCATTCATCAAAAGATGTAAGTGCTCTCTGTAGCTTAGCCTTTCCCTGTGTACTTTCTGCTTGAAACACTTCTGAGGTAGTGTTTCTTTCCATTCTGTTTTAGGGGATATTATGGCATACTTTAAGGGGTACTGGCATGGGGATTAGGAAGACCTTGGTTCAAATTACTGTTCTGACTTTATTATCTGTGTAAGTATGGAAAAAGCAAATAAGCCTGTTTTCTGGAAAGTGAGAAAAAAAATAATGCCTCTTCCTGGTTTGATGTAATATCTTTGAATAATAAATAGTGGGAATGCCCAATGCCTGGCCCTCATTAGGTGCTCAATAAATGTAATATGAGTACTCCATCCTCCCTTTATCACCATTGTCATTTCGTAATAGAGTTAGTTCTAGCCAGACCATTTATATCATTCAACAGATATTAGAGAGTGCAATCATTTTGCATGACTCTTGAGTCAACAAAGTAACGAAGGCTTTGTTACTGCCCTCCAGGGCTAATATCTGAACGGAGTGGGTCACTCCAGCTCTTCTAGGCCAGAATGTACCCATAAGCTTATTGTGTGACATAAGCCCATGAGAGAATACTATGGAGCTGATATTTGAGTTCTGGTCTCCTGAGTGGATTAATGGGCCTATTACCAACTAGAATTGGTTGGGCTCTTGGCAGCATATTTGTATTTTATGATGTTGATGGATACTTTCAATGTTTAAAGAATCTCTTTCCTCTCCTGCCCCTGCATGCAGGGACTCTGTTCTAGGTGTTAATCAGGAGGCTCAACATGGAAAACTAGAACCTGCTCCTAAATAGCCGATAGTTTCAGTAGCAAAAGGAGACCCATACAGGTTTATAACACCACTAAAGGAAGAAGCACAACCTACCTCTGCAGAGATTGTGGGTAGATGTGTTGTGGAGTGTAGGACGTAGTGATGAGGAGGTGGTCAGGGAAGACTTTCTGGAGGAGGTAAGCTGTGAGGAACAATTGAAGGTGAGACAAGAAATGAGGGGATCAGTGTTAATGGCTGTCTCAGGCATCTTAACCTAGTTCATTCCATGATAGCAAAGCCTTAGTGGTTACAAACTGCTGTAGCTTATCACTTGCTAGTGCTGCGTGTCCACTGTGGGGCTACTGTGGTTCTGTTCCTCACCATCTTTCATCCAAGACCCAGGCCTGAGGGAAGAGGGAGTAGAGACATGGTGAACTGCTAGCAGGCTCTAACCTCATGCTTAGAAATGTCACTTCTGCCCCCATTTCTTTGGCCAATAAAAGTTACAAGGCCACTCCTGAGTTCATAGGGTAAGGATAGATCATCCTTCTGTAGAGGCTGGCACCACAAATTGCATGGCCAATCCTGAGGTCATGGGAGGTGGGGATGGGGAGGAGGAGGGAGGACACATAGCCCTCTTCCAGGGACAGGCACTGAATCATCTACCATGATGGCTATCAAGAAGGGCAAAAATGATGTATTCACAGGCTTGGTTTTATTTCCCACTTAAAGTATTTTAAAACCAAAAGTCAACCTAAGGAGATAGATGTTGTTGATAGATGAAGGACTTCTTGGTGGTAGTGGATCTGGTGGGCAGAGCCTAGTACACTCAAAGCATCCATATCCACTGTCTTTTTTTTTTTTTTTCCCCCACTGTCTTTTTAATTGTATTCTCTCAGACTCTCAAAATGAGACCTAAGCCAGAGCCTGTGTGGTGGCAGCTCCATGTTCATCTTGAAGACGGCTCATTGTTCTGTATTCATAAGGGAGAAAATTCCATTCTCTGCCTTATTGATGTCTTTATTCTGTGTGAAAATTGCCTACAGCTGTTAGTTGTTAAAAAGCCAATGCCAAACCAGGACTTTAAGCTGAAACCATTGGAAAACAAATTATGTTGAGGTTTGTATCTGTCCTGGTGAGTGACGGATGGATTTCTGTCTTTTTCTGACTTCGGGGACTTAGACCACAAATCCATCCAATGGCCAGGGGTGTCCTGGGGTAAGAGAGGTGGGTTCAAAGCCACTGGAATTTTCTGTTCTGGATTCTCTTGAGTGTTCACAGAAGAAGTTCTGCCTCTGCCTATGCACAGGAAAGGGAGGCCACGTGGGGAAGAGGAGAGTCAGATGAAGAGGCATGGCCTGTGGCTTCAGATCACTCTGCAACCTGTGGTGACTTCCTTCACCACAGGTTGGAATTTAAGTTTATTGCCTTGCCTATAAAATGGGGATAATACCATCACTCCGATAGGGTTGCTGTAAAGAAGATGACTTCTTTAAAAAGCCTAGTGCCTATTAAATGCTTTATACCCTACATCCTAATGCAATGAGAGGAATGGAAAGTAATTCAGGTATTTCCTGAGCACAACACCCTAAGCAGATATCCCAGGTTTTTCCTTTTCTTGAAAGATAATCTGCTTACTGTGAGTGAGCCAGAGTGAGTCCTAACTTGCAGGGCATTTTACCTCTATCTGTCGGAAAGCATCTTATCATAGCCGGTTGTTGTAAGCTGGTTTCCTTTGCCTTTTCTGATGACACAACGGCCTCCCACTTTAAGAGTGGTACTCAGTAGGTTGCTTGCAGAATTGCTTACTGCAGCCTTATCATCTCATAAATAAAGCAAACCTGAATGGGAGGTCAGCTGTGAGGATCTGTAAAGAAGGTGGTTAGCGAGGAGCACCTGCCCACAGGCAGTGGAATCAGACTCCTTCCAGTTTCAGGATGTATTGGTTCCTGGAGGTCCCAGTCCAAAACCCTGCTTGTCTTTTCTTTCAAAAACAGCTTTATTGAGTTCTAATTTACAGACTATATAATTCACCTATTTACAGTATATAACTCAGTGGCTTTTAGTATATTCACAAGTTGTGCAGTAATAATCACAATAAATTTTAGAATGGTTTCACGACTCCCTTACCTATTAACTGTTAAGTCTCATTTCTCCCCAATTCAACCATCCCCTGGCTACCTCTAATCTACTTCTGTTTCTGTGAATTTGCCTATTCTGGGCATTTCATAGAAATGGCATCATATTATATGTGGCCCTTTGTGACTGGCTTCTTTCAGCATAATCTTTTGAGTTTATCTATGTTGTATGTCAGTACTTCATTTCCTTTCACGGTTGGATAATACTTCACTGTAGGAACATACCATATTTTGTTTATCCATTCATCATTGATGGATGTTTGGGTTTTTGCCAGTCTTCAGCTATTATGAATAATGCTGTAAACTATATTCATATATAAGTTTTTGCATGAAAATATATTTTCAGCTCTCATGGTATAGACCTAAGAGTGAAATTTCTGGGCCCTATGGTAACATAATGTTTACCATTTGAGGAATTGCCAGACTGTTTTCCAAACTGACTATTCCATTTTACATTCCCACCTGCAGTGTGTGAGGGTTCCAGTTTGACCCCATCTTTGCCAACGTTGTTATTACCTCTTACAGATTAACCTGCTGATTTTAAAGCTGTTCAGTAGCTCCTGGAGAACTGAGGATATGTAATTTGGAAATTTTTAAACTATTTTTGTAACTTGTCAAATAGAAATAGTCTCTATGCTAACAATTTTTAACTGATTTGATATATTTTAAAAAATATTCAGTTAAGGGTTTGTGTTATCTCTGCTATGTATTTTATGTCTTTCAAGCATTAATCCTTTTTTTTTTTCCCCTGTATTACTTCTCCCACTTTCTTGCCCCATTTTTTCTGCTTTGTCTTTTGCTTCAGCCACAAATTCTAAGCATAACCAATCTGAGACTCAACACTATTCGCATCAAATAAGATTTAGCTATGGTCTTTCTACAGCCTTTTAAAGTTCTTAGACTATTTTTGCCAACCTATTTGAAGACTCCTAGGCATTATTATAACTCTGTAAGTTCTCCTTATTCAAGTAACTTTTTCATCTCAATGTTAGAAGATTTCCTTTGGGGTGAACAGAAGAATGTGTCATTAATTGGTCAGTATTTTTTGGGTGTATGTGTGTGATAAGTACCTGCTCTATGCGCTGAAGTAACTGGTAAGCAAAGCAGTCCTGGTTCTTCATTAATCTCTGGTGCTGAAGGCCGAGTGGGGGAAACAGGCAATTAAATACGTAATCTTATCCAGTGTGCCTGAGGATTATGAGAGCTCCTCCAGTAGTATATATTGTTGAATAAGAATGTTCAGTCCTCCTTTTTCACGAGGGAGGGAGTCCCACTCACAGGTTCCATGTGTATAACCTTAGCTCTCTTGCCCAGTAACTCCTAGCTTCTCTTCCAGCTCCTCTTGGGAATTGCATAGCTTAGTCCTTCTTTCTTTCTCGATTTCTCTACAAATCAACTTGCTTTCTGGAAACACATTTTGTGGCCCTTGGTGCTATAAATTTCCTAGGAGTGAGCCCCCTTGGGGAGTTCCGCAGTCTTCCAGCTGGTGGGTAAGTGTCTAAGTCAGCATTGAATCTCAGCAAGGCCACTTGTCTGCAGGTGAAAGTTGGGTTCTCCGACTCCACTTCCATGTGTAAAAAAGTAGGTATTTTGATTTCCATTTTTGCTTGGGTCCTTAGCTTAACTGTCAATTAATCCCAAGCTTGCTATTTGCTGACACCTACTTCCAAACCCCACAGATTCTTAACCTAGTATGGAAGGGTGTTGGAAGGCTTGGTGGAGCAAGTTTCATTTAATGTAGGAAGTATAAATCAAATAGGAATATCCAGGCAAAGAGGAGAGAGGAGTGTTATAGACTGTGAGAGCAGGATGTGTAGAAGGCTGGGAGTTGAGAGAAAGCATGGAAGGCTCAAGGAACAGAAAGCTCAATATAGATGGAACATGAAATAGGCTGAGAGGACTGGGGCTTTGAGAAAAGGGGATGGGGATGGTGTATTATTGATTTAGTTATACATCTTAGAATCTTATTTGAATGAAAGGAAGGTGTCCTTCCTTATAGGTTTTCTCAGTGAACCAAATATTCGAAAGTACAGTGGAATATTCATTGATTACCTATACAAACATAGACATTGCTCTTTGCAGTCTCTGTGAGGTGTTGATAAGTTTAGCGAAAGGTGTCATGTCTTCTCGAATAGATTCTGAGTATGTTTTCACTTGAGTCCAATTGATGAGGTGAGATACTTTCTTGCTACAGCATATACTTCCTCAGGGTACTTTAATTTTGAAATGAAAAGGAAAGAGAAGATTATGAGGAGCACCCCCTTCTGTTCTTCCAACCAGTGCACAGACTCCTGCATACACCAGAAATTGGAAGGCTAAGGATTCCCTACAGAATATTCCACAGCAACAGTGATATTACAATTGGTATCTCCTAATGGGTTCCCTCAGCTCCCTTGCCTTGTAAAACATGCAATATGTCCAGCTGCTTCACCCAGCTGAGATTTTAGGTCAGAAACCAGGTTTGTAACCTGGTTGTGGTTTTGATGTGCTTAGCACCAAATCTCCACTCCTCTAGAACACACATTTGTTGTGTGTATTTGGAACCAATTTATTTAATAGATGTAATAGAGAAAAGCTTTCATTTCTAATATGGATATGAATTTATGGCTAATTGGAAATCTACATCATGGACGCAAGTTTTCCTAAATCTGAAATGTGACCAATTACATTTTACACTTTTCTGGTTAATCTGTTTTCTTTTGAATCCACTGCCTCATCTTCATTTATTTGGCCAGTGGGTCTAATGTTTTAGGATAATATAGAGTGCTGTACCTTCCAGGCAATGTAAACTATTTTAAAGAAACTTATTTAAAATATTCATTAACAATCACAAAGCTACCATTTATACTATTGAAGATTGTCAATGAAAATTAAATCTTAACAGGGAAGGTGGTAATGATGGATAGGTTGATGGAAAGATTTATATCCTCAAACTATAATTACTTATGATAAGTGAGTTTTATTATTACTAATTACTGAGGACATTAGTAGCCAGCATAAAATTGGAGAAACGAAGATAGCAGGAATGAGAGACTGTAGTTGATGTAACAGAGTCAGATGAATTCACGGTCAAGGTAAGCTGTGCCAAGTGAGTTCACTTGGGAATCTACATCGGTAATCTTTTCATTTTTCAATATATTCTGAAGTCACTTTGGTATGAAAGGCGCTACAGGAGTCCAAATTTGTCTTATGAATTTACCAGTGTACAAGTTTTGTTCTTTTCCTAGCTGTGTGAATTGTTACCCATCTTCTCAGGCTGCCAACATAAGTTCTTTTATTACTAGGACTATCTTAAGGTCTTTTAAATAAAAATTCTTCCATTATCACTAGAATTGATGACAAGTTTCAGCACTTTTTATCTCTTTGTTTTTAAAACTCGGCTTTCACACTAAGGCCAGGACTAAGGAATAGTTTCTTACAGGAGCTATTCAGTTCCCTGTCTCCAAAAAAAGATGCAAAAATTGAGTAGCAAGACCATTTCATTTTAACCTGATTGAAGGGAAAAAAAACTGGTTGTAAGGAGTCAAGAGTTTTAATCTGTTGTTCCTTAGAGTCTAAAGGATTGCTCAGTAATTAAGCAGAGGAAATCAGACTGTATAAAGGCTTTAAAGAAATATCTGGAATAGTCTCAAAGTGTTCAGTTGTCTGCAAGCCAAAAATCAGAACCCAATGAAATAATTGATATTAAGATTGTTCTGTTTTGGGGCACCTGGTGGCTCAGTGGTTGAGCATCTGCCTTTGGCTCAGGTTGTACTCTGGGGTCCTGGAATTGAGTCCCTCTTCAGGCTCCTCACAGAGAACCTGCTTCTCCCTCTGCCTATGTCTTTGCCTCTCTCTGTGTCTCTCATGAATAAATAAATAGAATCTTTAAAAAAAAGATTACTGTTTCCATAAGGTTAAAATTCTTTTCATTTGACAAACCTATAAAGATCAAAGAGAAAATTCTGTTTAGCTAATGGACATGATTAGTTGATAATGAAAAAAAGATTGAGTACGTCTTCTGACTCTGTGGCATTTTTGGATATATCAACTTGATGAATTTATAGAAAAATGTTCAGAACAGTGTGAAAATATGCAATACATCACAGAGGGAAGTGGGAATGTAGATATGGGCTTAAATGTGTTCGGTGCTAACATTCCTATGTAGAAGATATGAACTGCTGCCAATATACGGTCAATTTAAAGATGATCCCAAACCCAGAACTTTATAAAAAAATTATTTTGGCCCTCAGAACAACTGATGATTTGTGATACAAGGTGGTGTTAATATAGGTGGTTTTGCTTGCGTATATCTGTTGTACTTCTGGACAGAACATTACATTACTTCTAAGAATCAAAGTGGGTTGGCAGTAGATCTTCATCCCAAGAACAGTCCACATTTCTCTATACTGGTTGGAGGCCCTGTCTGCTTAAAGACCGTAAGATGGTCAACCTGTCTTCTGATTTACTAAACAAATTCAATAAAGCTTAAGGTAAAACCACAAAACTATTTTATTCCTTCTAGTACCAAATTTATATTTTATCTTGCCAAGATCATTCCAAATGTCCTTTTCTATAGGCTGTTAAGTATAGATTCTTGACTCCATGTCAGATACTTTGTTATAAATCAATACATTTATTTCTGGGTGCTTCTAATTTAGATTACAGAAACTGAAATGGGAGGAGGGAGTGTAGAGAGAAACATGAAAACTTTTAAATTTTAATATAAATTTAATATAAATAGCTGCAAAGCCATCTCAGAATTAATGATGTTAGAAAATGGTTATGAATCCCCTTGGCCTTGATGATTTTCATTACTACAAATTCTAAAGAGACTGAGCAGTATATACCTACTTAGCTTTTGACAACAATTTAAAATCTGATTATTTAACTTAATCCTCAGGCTACCATGTGCAGATCACACAAAGTCAACATACTGTACTGACTTGCCAGCTCTCTACATGTCCCCATATAAATCAATTCAGGTTTTAAAAGACGGGAAAATAATTTCATCTCCATAAGTCATGTGGTTTAGTAAGCTTTCAAGTGTAATTTTGGAAATATGTTTCAGTAATGGCTAGAACAATCTGGTAGTTTGTATAAATAACTGCACATGAGAATATATATTGATGCGTTGGGAATCATCTAAACATCATTTGCTCACATAAAACATACGTCACATGACCTGTGGGGGGTAAATGCCTAATATGTGGATGGTGTATTTCAGTTCTAACTGTCCTCAATAATCTTGATCTGCTATACTCGGAATCCTCCCCTCCCCCATCTACAATTCCCAGAATTACTCAGGAATTTCAGACTTTTTCTTAATGTGTGTTGTAGGAGCTCAGTACCAGTTACATTTTTTAGTTATGATTTTTTGGTTTATGCGTGAAGAACCATATCTCTCTATTTTTTTTGAAAGTAAGATCCCTAAAAATATAAATAAATATAGCAATTTTTTCCCTCTTGTCCAATTTTAAATGAAACCACTGGAAACCTCCTACAACTGCTGTTTATTCATTACACATTGGAATAGTTAAGAACTAAACCAAATGACTAAAAGCTCACTTAGAATGTATGTACAGGTTGTTTTCAGGAAAGATGGGCATTTCTTAGATGTAGAAGAAAAAGTCATCAAGTCTTTTACCACCTTTGAACAATCAGATGGTTTGAGTTTATTCCCATATGAACACTCATTATGTTAAATCTACCTATGGATAGACACTTTGGATTTTCAGAGAGCAGAATGACACACAGGCATTGTACTCGGGCTTTTTCATTCTCAGGAACCCCAGGGGTTAGAGTAGGGTGTAGCCCAGAGTGGGTGCTCAGTAAATGTATGTAGCTTGGATGAGTAATTACTAAAGGTTAATACGTGAAATGCTCAGTAACTGTTTGAATGCATGTTTGTATGTATATGTGTATGAATTAATGACTGCTGAATCCTCCAGCAGTTGCATATGTATTCTGAATTATTCTTGAAGTAGAAGTGATGAATTTGGGCTGATCCCAATACCCTTCTGCCCCACCCCACCCCCATCTACCTGTTATCATTCTCTTTAGTCATAGTCTTCATATGGGAGCACCAAAGTGTCTGGCACTGGGGGTGGCAGATTGAGAGGATAAGATTGATAATGTTTGAGAATTATTTTCTGTCCTTAACAGTCTCTCTACTATATATGACATGATAAAATAAATAGCGGCAATGTGGGAAGAGACCTATTGTGCCAAAATATCTTTTGACCCAGATAAAACTTAAGTGTCAGCTGGGCTGCCAAAAAGTCTCTCAAGAGAATGCTGAGCAGGTGTGGGAAGGGCCTGGTCTGGCAAGAGCAGCACAGGTGTCCTTGAGGGAAGGGGAACTTGTTTTCACAGTTGCCCACAGGGCCTTTGGGTGCCTTTCTACGCCCATCACTTTACATTGGTTCTTTCTCCCAGGAGACAAAATCCCTCCATTCATTCAATTAGGGAAACGCTGCTTAGAAATTCTCTCAGTTAAGCCTTGACAACAGAAGTTGTACCAAATCATAGATGTTAAGACTGGATATTTAGGTGACTGGATGAATATTAGGAGTTTCACATATATTTAGAAAGAGTTATTTATTTTAAATTTCTGGGACACTGCTGGTGATATATACTAGTTAAAAGTTAAAGTTGCTCTAATGAGTTTCTGGTTGAAATAACACAAAGAAGCTAAATAAAAAGCCTATGGGTTTAGCCGCAGAATTTGTCTAGCAAACCTGGTTATAGTTTGCGTTGCCGACTGTTAATGAAAGGAAGGGAAATAGCATAAAACACTTAACCACTGGTAGTTAAAAACTAAAAGTTATTTCTATTAGTCAGTTTTTGCTTGTGGGGTCTCACTTATTTTTATATATCAAATGAAAACATGCTTATTAGACACAGAGAACATTACTGTGTAGGTAGTGGTGAATCATATTGTGGTATTTCGTGTAATGACTAAGAATGTTGGCAGAAATCTTACCGGCTGAAAACCTTCAAGGTTTGTTCTCTTGTGTGTACACACCTATCTTGGGATTTAAAGTGCTCAGTTGTTTTCCATTTATATTTTCCCGACTGGTTAGGAACAGGTAATAAGTCACTGAATGTACTTCTATTTAAATGGACAAATATGGAATTTTACCTTCAAATTTCAAATCACTACTGTGAAAATAAAAGACTTTCTCTGTGGTTAAATTTGAAGAGCTGAAGTGGCAACCTGTGACTTATGGATGTGATGGCCATTTGCTTTGGTGGTGATATATGTTTATACTTTTTTTTTTTTAAGATTTTATTTATTTTGGAGAGAGTGAGTGTGCACGCAGGGGCAGACTGAGAGGGAGAAGCAGACTCCCTGTTGAGCAGGGAGCCTGACATGGGGCTTCTTCCCAGGTGAGCCAAAGGCAGATGCCTAACCGACTGAGCCCCCCAGGTGCCTCTAGATGTTTGTAAATTCGATGAAATGTCTCAGTCTACTAGTACATTTTCTGTCTACATTTGCAAAAAGTGTAATTTGGCCTTTTCCCCCATGATATTGTACTTATCACTATGTCATATGACTTAAGGCCTAGTGACTTGTCCCTCTAAGCATCTGACTTATTTCAGTCAGTAGTGTTGAATTATGGGATGGAAAGAAAGGGTTAATGACAGAAGGTTAAATCCAGAAAAGGCTAACATAGGGCATAAGTGAGGTGAACCTAAGGATTGCTGCCTACAGGCATGTGGGGAAATCTTTGGTGGGTGGGGGTAGGGTGGCTGAATTGGGCCTCCATGCTGTGGGCAAATACCTGAAGTTTGTAATTTGAAGGAGAAAGGTTAGCTTTTATCTGAGTAATAATATGGTTAGAAGTTCAGTGAGGTCTGTACATTGAATCAGATGGCTGGTTACCTGGTAAAGGACCACTAAAAGCAAAAATGAAACACACAAAATAGTAAGTTAATTGGGAGGGTGACCCCTGGGACCTATCTTTGCTTTTCATTTTTTAAATTCTCCCTTCCCCTCAGCATTAATTGCATATCCTCCTACCTCTGCATGAATCTGTATTAGTATGTATGTAAAGAGTTAGCTTAACTCATTAGAAATAGAAATCCAGAATTCCTTTATTAGTGGTTTCTTGTTATCTGGAAACTTACTTGCTGGCTCACTGAAATCTATTGATTTGGTGGGTTTTCAAAGAATAAATGCTTTCAATACTGTTTTAGAAGCTTTATAAATAACTCTGTCTTTCAAGGTAGCTAAATCTCTGAAAAGAGCTCTTTCAACTTATTCAAGACCTTTATTGTATATTTTTTTCAAAATTCCTTCCCTTGCTTTATCTAGCAAATCAATCCATTTCCTTATATTTATTATACTGTGCCAATTGTTTAATGATTTATGTAGATTTCTATATAGCGCTGCCCGATTACTATGGAGTGTAGGACCGGTGAGATTTCTTTGTACAGAACCTTTTAGAAGTAGGTCTTAATAATATACTTTGTTAGAGATTGAAGCCTAGAACTTTAGTTCCCACAGCTGGACTTCCCTCAGAGATCCTTTCTTCTTAATAAAAACTATATAATTTATTCCTTTTCTCCAAGATACTGTATCAAATACACATTTTATAAAGATATTAAAAACATAATATCTTCTCTAAGAGGAAAAGCCTATAGGATTTGTTTGCTGGTTTTAGTTTTCAAGAAGCTTGAGCTCTAAGGGGAGAGGAATTGGTGCGAATGTTTCTCCTTTTATTACTGACTAAATTATTTTCCTTTAATTAACTTAAAACTCTGTCCAACAAAGAATAATATGAAAGAAAATTCTGTGGCCAGGGAAAGGAGCTGGGCCACCCAAGTCTAGGGTATAGGAGTAGGAACTAAGTTTGTTTTGCTTGTCTTGGCATTAATTGCCAGTCCCCAAAACAATATCTGACTTAGCATGATTATAAAACAAAACAAAAAGTAAGGTGATCTAGGAGCATCCAGGATGCTTCCTGGGGTTGAGCTCATTACATTTGTTAACCTTTGTGGAAAACTTGCTTATTAATTCACAGAGGTACAGAGGAGCCAGTACTCTTCTGTAGCACCACCAGTAGGGAAAAATGAAAAGCAAAACCAAAAACACTGAAAAGGTTCTTGAGGATTTATCATTTAATTTAATGTATCATGTTACTTTGGTATTAAAGTATATGATATGTTAAATTAGGGGAAATACTATCTCTTAGTCTAAGTGGAATGCATATTAATAGAATCTATCTAATTTTCAAGGAAGGGGTATTTCATAGAAGTGATCTTTGGTTTCAAACAAAAATTGTATCTGAAATTTTAACAGTTCCCATAGCAAACTACTTATCTTAAAGGGGCCCACATTTTTCCTTTCTTTACATTTTTTTTTTCAAGTCAGTTTCTCTTCTAAGCCAACTTTTTGGTTTATCTAATGTTCAATCAGAAATTTCTTTCCTTATGGAGTACACAAGGTTATCTCTACTCTGAATTTTTTGTTTTCGTTGGGGCTCCAACAATCAAGCTTGATTCTTTTTCCTTAGCAGCTTTTTGAGATGTAATTTACGTGCTATAGAATCACCTATTGTAAGTGTACAGTTCAGTGAGTTTTAGTAAATGTGTGCAACTGTGCAGCAGTTGCCACAGCCCTCCTCCAGAACATTTCTACCACCTTGTCCATTTTTGCAGTCATCTCTGCCTGCCTCTAGCCCCAGACAACCATTAATCTGCTTTCTGCCCCATAGATGTAGTTTTTCTAAAAATCTCATGTAATAATCATATAGTGATCCTGTTTTGTTTTCCATGGTGGCCTTTTTCAATATTTGAATTAAGTATCAAAATGAAAAATCTCTGTAATCTGTAATATTACTTGAAGTAGTATCAGAGCTTGAAGGACCTAATATATTAAGGCGATTTTCAAGTTAGTTTGTATTACGTTCTTTTTCCTCCTCTGTCAACTGTGATTTTATTCCCCTCCTTGTCCAGCAATGTGTCTGAATGAGTGCAAGTAGGTGGTAAAGAGAGAAGGCAAAAACCATCCAGCAATTTTATATTTAAAGAGGAACCCCATGAGTCAGGTCTATGAGATATGCAGTAAGATTCAAACATAGGAACTGAAAGTAAAACTAGGCAATGTTCATGAGAAACCGTAGAATACTTCTTGACCTGCAAGTTGCAAAGATCCCTCAGAGAAGACAAAAAGCACTAATTCTAGAAGAAAAGATTAACAAATTAGACATTATTAAAATTAAAACACCCAGTGATCAAAATAGATTAACAAAATAAAAAGGCGATCTGTAGGCTAGGAGAAATAGTCTCTATATACCTAGGACAAAGGAGCTGTTTCCAAAATATGTAATGTTTTTAACTCAATAAAATTGGGCTTGGATAGTTCACAAAAGAACACATGGGAGTGACCACATGAAGTGGTTATATTCAGCATCAGTTATCAGGGAAATGCAAACTAAAACTACATTGAAATAACTCTTTGCTTAAACTAGATGGTTAAAATTAAAAAGACATAGCACCAATTTTTAGTGAAAAGGTGGAGTAACGTGGACTGCCATATATTGCTAATGGAGAATAAGATGATACAATCAGTTTCTTCAAATGTAGAGTGCTACAACCACTTCAGTGTATACTCTTGCCAAACGGAAAATTGTATTCTAGGGATCCCTGGGTGGCGCAGCGGTTTGGCGCCTGCCTTTGGCCCAGGGCGCGATCCTGGAGACCCGGGATCGATTCCCACGTCGGGCTCCCGGTGCATGGAGCCTGCTTCTCCCTCTGCCTGTGTCTCTGCCTCTCTCTCTCTCTCACTGTGTGCCTATCATAAATAAATAAAAATTAAAAAATAAAAAATAAATTCTTTCAAAAAAAAAAAGATCATATGTTACACTGTATGTACATTGTACTGACCAGAAAAGGGGGAGGGGTGTTAATATTCCAAATACACTAATGATTACTAGTTCCTACAATAATCCCCTCCCTTCCTCCCTCTTTTTCTTCCTCCCAGCCTCTCCACCTTCCCTCCCCTTATTTTTTTTTGGGGGGGAGGGGCGGCAGTCCAGCTATGTCAGGTATTGTTTCAGAACAATAGTTAGTCAATTAATGGCAAAGATAATAGAACAAATTTAGTTTCTTCCCTCTGGGAATGAGTCCAGGATAGGCGTTAGACATCCCAGTAACATGACAGTAGCAATGTGATAAATGCTGTAAGAGAGGTGAGAATAGGGGAGCTGCTCACTCCAGGAAAGGCTATCTGAAGGGGACTAGGTGACACCTTGTAAAAGCTTTGATGAATAGGACTGATCCTTAGGTGCGGTGGGAAGGGGTCTCTGAAAAAAGGGGAATAGTGTGTGCAAAAGTTTCAGAAGTAGGTAACTGTGATTAGAAGTGCCAAAAGGTGGCTGGTGGTGGTGGTGGTGGCGGCGGTGGTGGCGGAAGAAGAGGAAAGGGGACAAGTTAGCATATCACAAAGTGCCTTTACCTACCTGCTAAGGAATTTTGGATCTATCCTGAAAAGAAAAGGAATCACTAAAGCTATCATCTTGTCTTCCTAACTAAATTCTTAAATTCCATAAAATCAAGGTCTGTTATTCATCTTTGTATTCTTTATAATGTCTGGCCATGGTCCTGGAATGGGTAGGACAGCGAGTAAGTGTTGATTGATCACTAAAGCTGTGATAGTCTCTTAGAGTCTTGCATGCTTGATTCAGCCATATTATTAAAATGAAATGAGTCAGAGCAGAGATACTTTTGGAATGGAGGGGGGGTGGGTGTCTATTACACTCTGGGCCTTGTGCCGAGGCATTCCCAGCCATTATCTAATTTAATCTATGTCATTCTTACTTAGAATCTGCCAGTGACCTCAGGTTGCTCTTATGAGAAAGATCAAAGGTCATAGTATCCTTCAAAGCTACTGTTCACTGTGCTGCTTTTTACCTATTTAGTTCCCATTCATCTCTCAGCTTTCGCTTCACTTCCTTGGGACAACCTTCACTGCCCTACCTTTCTCCACAACAGATGGACTGTCAGAGCTCAGCTTCCTGTGTGATCGTATCTTGGTTCATGTGATTATTTGATTTCCTTTCTTCTTGCTCAAGAATATGAGCTCTGTGATACTTTTTTGTCCCTTGCACCTAGCACAATGCCTGGCATTTAATAAACACTCCAAAAAAAATTTTGGTTGCCTGAATGAATCCTCGAGAGAATTCTATCAGATTTTTCAGATGAAGAAATTGAAGTCCAGAGGTTAAGTCACTTGTGCAAGTTTGCATAACTCGTGAAAGCCAGACCTGGAACTCAGGAATGCCTGACAACAATATCCTCTTCTTTCTGCTAATAGACACTGTAGGCTGTGAGTGTGGCAGATGGATACAGTTTCATATTTGCATCTGTGCTGTGATTCTACCTACCTGTTGAATGATCAATAGAATGGACAGCGTAGTGGTTAAGGACGTGGGCTCCGTAAACAGCCTAGACTCAAGTTCTCCTCCACCATTTACTAGCTTTATTACCTTGATCAAGGTACTTCATCTTTCTATGATTCAGTTTCCTGGAAGATGGGATAACAACACTCATCTTATCGGATTATTGTGAAAATAAATTAATTCATATAAAATAGTACTGCCGAGCACACAGGAAGTGCTCAATACTTGTTAACTATTACCAATATTCTTTTATTTTTTCCCCATTTTCTTTTTCTTTACATTTTTTTATTATTTTAAAGAGATTTATTTTATTTATTTTATTTATATGATAGGGATGGTGGGGAGAGAGAAAGAAAGAACATGTGCTGGGGGATTGGGGTGCTGCAAGGGAAGAGGGGGAGAATCTTAAGCAGGCTCCATGCTGAGCATAGAGCCCAATGTGGAGCTGGATCTCAAGGCCCTGAGATCATGCATGACCTGAGCCGAAATCAAGAGTCCAATGCTTAACTGACTGAGCCACCCAGGAGCCCCTACTCTGTTTTCTTACTGTAATTCAAAATTATATCCAAAGACCCTATAGCAATTTTTAATTTTTACTTTATGGAAATTCTTTTATTGCATAAAACCATCTGCTTCTAAGTCCTAATTCAACTGTGGAAGCATTTTTCTACCTCTAACAGTAAAACATCATAACATTAATAATCTTTGCTATGAATATCTAGGTTTTAGGATTCACCTGTTTCTTTATACCTCTGCTCTGCAAAAGCATACTGCTGTAGTGTAGTAAAAGATGCAACATGAGTAATGCTGTTTTCTCTCGCAAATCACAAACTTTTCTCCCAAACTAAGCACCATTATTATTGAGCTGTTTGAATAACTGACCTGACTACCACCGCCCCCCCACACACAAAAAAAAAACCCTAATTGTTGGGAAGTGATTGATGTCACATTATTTTCCTCATTCATCAATAGGCGAGAGCAAGTATGACTTATAGGAAATTAAAAAGGGAAGAAAGAAAAATAATCAATTCACATATATAATGGTTGCATGCCAAAAATCTTAATATTTTTAGCATGTTCCCTCATAATAGAATTTTCTGTAAATATTTTACATTCCTTCCCTGATTGTTCATTGTTAAAATTCTTAACTAGTTTCTTGTGGTAAGAGTGTAATAGTGTGTGGGTGTGTGAGTGTGTATTTTATTGACCTAACTGTTTACCTTGCTCTTAAAAGAGCACCTGATTTAAGTCTAAATGACGAGAGAAATAACAATAGTGCGGCCACCCAGCTACCCTCCCTGTGCCAAGCATTACCCCATACTTAGTCCATGTTGCTAATCTTCACAATAGCCTTGCAAAATAAATGATATGTCCATCCTGGAGATGAGGAAGTAGAGGCTTAATGAGATGAAGAACTTCCCTAGGAAGCTTGCACCTTATCAGGCCCTGAGTGGCTGGGCCTTGGAGGGAGGTACAGGTGTTAACAGAATAGGGCAGAAGGGATAACCAGAAGCAAGCCTGGCAAAGTAAGTTGGGATTTTATTTATTTTAAAGATTTTATTTTTTTTATTCATGAGAGACATACAAAGAGAGGCAGAGACAGAGGCAGAGGGAGAAGCAGGCTCCTCACAGGGAGCCCAATGTGGGACTCGATCCCAGGATCCAGGGTCATGACCTGAAACAAAGGCTCATCCACTGAGCCACCCAGGAACCCCTGAGTTGGAGTTTTAAATCAACAGTCTCAAAGGCAAACTGAGGATCCCCACTGCTTTAATGAATTCTGAGTGTACCATAGGAAGGATGGGAAAGACAAGGAGGAACAGTGGGGAGGCTATTGCCAGGAACCATGGAGTGGTTATGAGAGCTTAAAGTTTGGGTGATTTGGTTTCACTGGGAATCAAAAAAAAAAAAAAAAAAAAAAAAAAGGAAAAATCGTGACGCTTTTCAAGAAAGAAATAACAGGACTTGATAAATGGAGGTAGGAGTATGACATGTGAAGCCCGTGTCTAAGTGGTAGCATTACATTTATATACCAAAGCATTCAGAGGGGGGACATGTTTATGCTCCCCAAGGATCTCAACCTCATTGAGCCTTATTTTACAGCATCTTTTCATTATCTTACACCCAACCGTCTGCACCCTCAACTAGATAACTTTCCCTATAGTAATAGAAATGTACCAGATGCTCAATACCAGTAACACAGACCAGGGATGATTGAGTTATAAAATGCCAAGAGCTTTTCTCTAAGCACTTTATATTCATTATCCTCTTGTTGTTATTCATTAGTTATGGGTGTTTGTAGATTGCCTTCCCTTAGTGTCCAATCTAAGCTCCACTCCACTGTAAAATTAATGTTCCCAGACACTGATCTGAGAGGCTGAGTCTGGGTTCTGGAGTTTGACAGCTGCAGGCTGAAAACCAGCCCCATCTTTACCAGGTGTGTGGTCTGGAGCAAGCTACTTACCCAAACTCCCACCTCAACTTCCCCCAGCTATATTACAACAGACATTGTTACTACACGAGAATGTAATAATGAGTGGAACTCAGGTTTGTTGTGGGAACCAAGACAATGCCTACACACAATGCTTGGCCCATAAAGTGGTGAATAAATCTTAGTGGGGTTTGCAGCAATGAAGATGCCATGCGCTTGCTCATAACCTTCATTTGCTCTCCTTGGTCAAGAGAATAGCTCCTTTATTCTGACATTTAAGACTTTTCACAAACTGGTCACTCTCCACCTCCCAAACCTTTTAAGTGATGATTCTCTTTGCATAATTCCAGTACCTCAGCTAAGCCGGTCACTGTCCCCCAAACACACCTAGTCTGTTCTCGCAATCTCTGCCTTTCTGTTGCTGTCCTCCTCTCATCGTGTCCATGTTCTTCAGGTCCAGCCTGATACTCAGTGTTTGTGGAGCCTCCTCCCACAATCCCGCCCCTGTAGTATGAGTAATCCTTCCAAGCACTGGAGCTCTGATGGTCTTTAATGTTCCCTGGGTCCTTTACAGAAGCACACACTGGCTCAGGGCCTTCTGTCTATGCTCAGCCCACTTTACCACATCCTTCAATAAGTGTGGGGTGAGCCTTGTTCTTATTGCCACGCTCAGCCCCATGCCAGGGATATATGCTTTCTTAGTGATGGCAACATACACCTTACCTTCTCAGTCTTTTCCAAGTTCACTGAAATGTATGTTGGCGCTTTTTTCCCCCCCTTTTCCCTAATTGGTGCTGATAACCTCTCCTATAGGAATGGCATTGAATCTATGAAATACTAATTACTATTTTTCTTCTCAGGATGAACTTGACCTGACAGACAAACACAGGGAAGCCATGTTTGCACTTCCAGCTGAGAAAAAATGGCAAATATACTGTAGCAAGAAAAAGGTAAGAAAATCATTATGTTTATGGTTAAACTGGAAAATTATCATTTTTCATGCCCTTTGCTCCCATTTCACTACCGAAATTCAGACCACTCTTTGTAACATACAAACCAGATTGTGGCCTGGTAGCTACATGGCACCGTGCCAACACCATATCCCCCACACCTGTAACCATTATTTCTAATCCTATGCAGCTAAGACCCAAAATAATAGTGGCGTACACAAAAATCAAAGTTCTCCCTCTATCCTTTACATAAAAGTTGTTATCTTGGTAGATTGAGTAGTATTCTGGGTCCTAGTCCTCCTTTCCCACCTGCAAGCACCTTTGCATTTCAGCGCCTTTAAGGCGTGGCTTTGTCCTCATGGTCCAAGGATCTCTCTGGCCATTTCATATTCCAAACTAAGGAAAAGGGAAGAAGGCACAGACTTCTCCACCTCCCCTCGTAGGGCCATGTCCTGGGAGTCGTCCACCTGAACTCTCCTCACATCTCACTGTTAGCTACATGGCCTCACCTGCAAGGAAAGCAGTTTTTATTCTGGTTCTCTTACCTTTGGAGAAGGGAGAATGGATGTCAGCACTCATGGTACTAGGCATTACCCCATGGACTGTATCTCCTGCAATAAAGTTCCCTCTGCCATCTTTAAAACTGTGGAACTAATCAAGTTCTTGGCCATCTTTTGCCATTTTTTCTTCTGTTCCAATAGAAATTTGAATCAAGATGGGATAAGCAGGAAGGGCAGGCTATGCACCCCAGGGAAATGTTACCTCTCTCTAAAGCAATAGACACTCTTGCCTCCAAGGAAATAAGAATAAACTGTAGCAATCCAATTTCTTTTCAAGACACAGTTTCGATCAGAGAAATCTTTTTTTATGTGACTAGCATGCATTTTGAGGCCAGTTGCCCACGTGACTGTCTCAGCACCACTGCCTCTTCGTTGCTGCCTTGTATGGTTGCTGTGCCATACTTTGCAGGAACATCTCTGTAGTAGTGAGCCTCCACATGTCCCTCTCTAGCCACACTTTGTGCCTCTGTGGGTGAGGCATCATGCCTTAACTCATCTTTGTAACTCCAGCATCAGACACATTGAAATAAGTGTATGATGAGTGAACGACTAAGTTGTCATTAGTGTTATGTTGAACTGTCAGAAAAATGTAAAGCACGATTAGTTTTCCCCCTGAGCAGTTAAAATTGATGAAACTATGTGTGGGGTTTGGTTCTGGGGGCCTTTGCTGAGACATGTGTCCAGCTGTAACTTCTCTTATGATTTCTGAGTTGCTACCAGGTCAGACCAAGTTGTAGTCTTAAGGATTTCTAATCTATAGTAACCAAGAAAATGTGTTTGTGAATGACTATGTCCTCTTTCCCTTTTGTACATGTATCTCTTTTGTTGAACTGATTGTCATGACTCAGGAAACAGATATTACACATTGGGAAAGAATTGTAAATTAAAAATAAGAAGTGTTCAGTTCCGAAAGTGATGATATTGTATATTCTTTGAAAACAAGGGACCTTTTCACGAGGCCATCTTAAAGACTTAGCCCCTGGAACTGAGCAGGAAAAATCTTCAAGTGCCTGTGTGTACGTAGGACATTGCCTATTTTGGCTCATCCAAATGCTGAGTTTTTTCTCAAAATTAGGAAACAATATGAAGTGAGGATTGAGAATCTATACACTGGAGGAAAGGAAAGGGCAGGAAAATGGGAGCAGCTTACTGAGGGGAAAGTTTTCTTCTTTCCCAGATTTTATTACACCCTTGACAGCAATTGAAAGTTAATCATGGAAACTACTGTCCCTTAGATTAGAAAAGGCAAACCCTGGAGGATAGTAATGACCTTGGAGTTGCAGCTGCTGCTCATTTTTCAATTTCCAGGCCTATCAAATCCCCTAACAAACCCTGTCTCATGTGCGCACGGTGAGGTTGCCTTTTTGTTGGAGGATAGATATGGATGTGGCCACTGGCCTCAGAATCCCATTTCTTGACGGATGGGCCCTTCCTACTATTACCTGGCCAGACTGCACAGATCTTTGGAAATGCAGTTTTCCCGCTAGCTTTGTTCCTCAGCCTGGACTCCTTATGTGACAGCCAAATCATGGCTGAGTGGGAAAGCCATTTTAACTCTAGGGATTCCCATGGGTCATAGATCTGCCTCACTTTAAAATGGGTGATAATGTTGCTAAATTAAGGATTTTCTTGATCAGAGCTTCTCAAAATGTTAAAAGTCTGCTATGTGTTTGGTCTGAAACTGACCTTTCGGGGTACTGTAATAGGGAAATAATACAATGCATAAGAGAACAAAAACCTAAGTGTGAAAAGGACATGATGTTTACCTCACTTCATGCAATGTGATCTCCTAAGGGAAGGTTGCCCATTCTCAAAATGGAGCACATGGTGGCCATCTTTATGCCTAAGAACACGTTGTTTTCCTTGGACTATATCTTAGGTAGCCTTTTCAAATCAGGCTTGTCATCAGCAAGCCAAACCACATCCCTTTCTCAGGCCAAGGGAAAGTTACACACTCATGGCTTCTTAGGTTTTTCTATCTCTCAAGATTAGAACCCAAGGCATTACAGACATTCTCACACATAGTGAAGCCATAGAGTAAGGGCTCATGAAAGCCAACAGAAACAGACACATGAGTTGGTGAAAAGCAGACTTTGTGTATAAAAGTGCACAGCAGTTGTGGAGGCAAATGAGACTGGGAACTGATGATGGGGGCCAGGCCTTCCTCCGCCAAGTGGCTGTTTTCCACCCAATGGTGACTTGAGTCCCGGCAGCAGCCGTCTGCTTATCAAGCTCTGTGCTTGTTTCTCACACTTGCCTCTATCTACATCTCTAGCTGAAAACCCATTTCCAGAGCCAAAATGAGAGCAGCAAAAGTATTTCTGGGGCTAAAAGAATTGGAAAGAAATTAATTGGAGGTTTGCCTAATTGAGTAATCCGGGGGAGAGTAAGAGATGGATGTTGCAGCCTTGTTGAAAGTCCAAACAAATCTATAAAAAACAACTGGACTGGTTGGTCAGTCATGGTTTGTCATGTAGCAATTCACTGTCAAATTTTTTAAACTTTAGTGAAAGGACCACAGAAAGGTCCTGTTGGTGGAGCTGGAGGTATTTTCAAATAGGAAATGTTTGTGGTTCTTATCTTTAAAGGTAATTCCCTTTTTCGTTCCAATCACAACATACTCTTTTGTTTAAGTGAGGTTTTTCCCAGTCTCTAGCCAGAAACTGCATCTGTTAACAATCTTTTGGATTTTAAACTGAAACTTTTTAAACAATGAACCATCTGACCACGAAAGGCATCTGGCCATGCTGTATTTGCTTATTGTTAACATGATTTTTAAACCCTGGGAAAAGTAAGAGAGGGCTTTGGAGAGAGAATAAAATGGTGTGTACACTGTATCATGGCGACAGCGATCTTATCAGCACTGGCAGAAATCTTTAATTGCAGTTCTTCACAGGAGCAATTGCACTAGTTTGTCACTCTCCCATCCCTTATACATATCCAAAAAATACTTGCTCCCCGTCCTTGAGCTTCCAAGTTTAAAGAGTAGGTGAATGGTGTTTATGCACTATTAGCTGTAGTGTCATCAGGTATTTGAGGCAAAGATCAGAATTTGATGAGTGCACCAATTTCTTTCCTTTTGTTTCTGATCTCAAAAGCCAAGTTTTAAGTAAATGGCTTTGGATTCTTCATATTGCATTTCTACATCTTTTCAGGTCATCTGTGGAGAAGGTGAATTTTTACTCTGCTGCTGAGTATGTGTTTGACTGTAGTTTAATTAAATCCTTTAAGAATCTTACCTAATCTGGCTGCAGTGGAGTTGTGATTTGTGCAAAGTGCTGATCTGGTGCTAGGTACATTCTGAAGACATCTAGGAAAAGTGGCTGAAAATTCAGTTGATACTTTTTATTCACTCCCTTCATTTGCTTTGCATATCCTAATTGGACCACTTCCCCACTCTTCTCCACAAAAAGCAATTCTTCTTTCACCACACACAAAGATTAAAATTCTATTGTGTACAGTCATCAGGATACAGTTCTTTCAGTTCCTTGAGAGCTGAGACCCTCCTGCATTTAAAGGAACATATGCTAAAGTGGTAGAATTAAGACAAATGGAACCATCAGCTTTCTAAACAATTGTCAAAGAAACAAGCTGTAAAACAAGGAGGTGAGATGATATGTTTATCCTCTAGTTGTTCCCAGTATCCTAATGCCAAGCAGTGGTTGGGCACTAGACCTGGAAGACCTGAGAAGGAAGAGAAGCTTTCTTTACTATAATTGTTTAAACATACAGTAAAGTGAGCTTTGGGTTTTCAAGTATTCACTTTGTTAGCTATCAAGATTTCGGAGAGGAAGTCAATAGAAGGGCAGCAACTAGATTTCAGTAATTATATTTCTAGACCTTTCAACAAGGAGTTGAGTTGGTTTCCTGCCATTGAGTTTTCACCTGATAATGGATTTCAGTTGGCATTTGTACTCCTAAGTGCTAAGGGGTTGAAGACAGTGGTACAAGTAGAAGTGATCAGAAATCAGATTGGGCTGTCTTTTGCTCTCTACTTCTCTGAAGAATAGATGAGGGAAGCACAGTAGCTGGAGCACAGTGGCTCTGCAAGCTCTGAGACTCTCTGCCTTATCTGCATATTCCTTGACTCTGAAAGAGGAGGATTTGTATGTAACTCCTTACCAAACCATTAAGAAACAACTAGCCTGGAGTACCTGGGGCCTCACGCAGGAAGTCATGCAGTTGGTGAAGGGCAGGGTGGTTTGCACTTCAACTAAAGTATATTCCTTTAGGGCAGACTCCTGGCTAAATTCTGAGGATGGTTAAACCAGTAAATCAAATTTCCTGGAGTAGATGATCCTGGTAGGAGAAGCAGATAAGATCAAGTAATTGCCAAGTCTTGTCATAAGCCCCACAAAGGGTAAGCCAACAGACTCTGATGCACAGAGGAAGGAGCCACCAATCTTTGGGGGTAGATATGTGTGACTCAGACAGTTCCTTCACCACTTAGCCCTATCTAACAGTTACACCAGTGAGAGGCCTGATGTAGTCATGCCTTTGTCCCATCATCTAGTTGCTGGCTCTTTTTGCAGCAGTTGAACTATGTTCACATGCACTGTACACTTTCCTTCTTGATTTATACTTTGTTCTTTGTCCCTTTTCCAAAACTGAAAAGGTCAACTGTAGACTGTTGGCTTCATCTGATCTTCACTAAACACAATTTGTAGGACTTGTTAGGAAATTTGTAAAGAGGCTTAAACTTTTGAAAAAAAAAAAAAAAAAAACATGAGGGCAAGGCAGAGTGAAATAACTGAAGTTTATTCAGCCTGGAGAAGAGAAAGGCAGAAACTATTACATAGTTAAAAAAAAAAAAGGAAAAAAGAAAGAAAGAAAAGAAAGAAGAAAGAAAGAAAGAAGAAAGAAAGAAAGAAAGAAGAAAGAAAGAAAGAAAGAAAGAAAGAAAGAAAGAAAGAAAGAAAGAAAGAAAGAAAAAAGAAAAAGAAACTCCAACATAGACTGATGTTCACTGGGTGTAATTACCCCAGTGAAACTATGGAAATGTCAAAATATTGCCAACTTCCAGTTGGTAAAGAGTTGCCTCAAGCCATCCTGGTAAAAATCTCCATGACACTCTGACTGTTCCCCCAAGAGTCTACCAGGTTCCCCCACAATTTAAGCGTTCACTCCTGGCATGACAGAACAGGGGACCCTAAAACCCTGTTCCCACATTACATAATTGATTTTGATTCATTGATGTCTATGCCATGTTGATTGATAAGTATTTTGAACATTGGCCTAAGTATAAAATGTTGATTGACCTGAAGATGGTGATCAAAACCATTTGATAATATGTATTCAGAGCCTGAAACATTCCTCTTTTAGGAGTTGATCTCATGGAAGTGATGAGAAATGCAGGCCAAGAACTGTGGGTGAGGCAATTCTTTGCAATGTTGTTCCTGAAAGCCCATGATTGTACCCAACTTAAAAGAGGATGGTTATATTATAATACACAATCCTAACAGACTATCTTGTAGCCATTGAAAAGTCATGTTTTCAAAGAAATTTTAATGGCATGGGAAACTGCTGAGAATGTAATGATAAGGTTTTAAAAAAGGTATAAAACTATAATCAATACAATAAAAAGTTTGCAAAAGAATATAGGTAGAGGAAGGCAGACAAACAGTTGGGATTGTGGGTGATTTACTTAAAATTTTTTCCTTCTGAAAAAAAAAATTTTTTTTTTCCTTCTGGATATTTCCCAAATTTTCTACAGTACATTCACCCCCTCACTTTGGAATATTTTTCCTCAGCTATAAAAATAAAATTGGTCTTTTTAAAAACGTGCATATAATGTATTTGTATCAGTTAGGTTTCAGAGAATCAGGACTACTGACAGAGACACACAGAGCAAAGATGTTCACCCTGACATAATCATGGAAGCTGTCTGAGCACTCTCCATAAGGCTATTGTCTTTTTTTCTGTTGCTGGAGCTTCATGTCCTTGGAGCAGGCAATTGGGAAGGAAGGTAGATATAAACTGGGATAGAGAAAGGATAGGCTGGAGTCCACAAGACAGACTGAAGCACATGTCAGTTCTCTCACTTTCTGACTCTGATGTGGGTGTCATGCAGAAACCTGAGCCATTAGTCATGGAGCTCTGCACACACACACCTGGCTCAGGAGAAGCTGAAGGAGGATCCAGGGGAAGGTGGAGCAGTTGTGGACCCGCCTGCTGTTCCACACCAACAAGGTGAGCCAGCAGATAAAGGACAACATGTGTGAGGTATAAAATGGCTGCTGCTATGTTTCCGCCCTTCACATTTCCTGTGAGAATCTCTCTTATGGCTCACTCTATCCAGAAACCTACAAGCCTAGCCAACTCGAACATTACAAAGCCACCACGTACTTATACTGAAATTAGGAGGAAAAATAAATATTATTTAAAATGTAACCACTGTTTGTGTTGTCAAGGCAACCCTGCCTCCCCTTCCCCCCTCTCTCTATTTTTTCACTCTTCCCTGGTGACATTAAAACAAAGGTGAATCTGTAAAGCACCCAAAATTTTTCAGTACCATATATCTATTTAGGCAATAACTGTGAAAACATGAGGATCTTGGCCCCAGTGAGATTTCCACAGTTTTCTGCCCAGAACCCCCCTGAAGCTGTTTCTCTTATTCCCCTTTCCCCCCTAGTAATGTGATCTCAAAGCTAGTGACCCATTTCCTTTCTTTCTTTTATTTTTATTTTTTAAAAGATTTTATTTATTCATGAGAGACACACACAGAAAGAGAGAGGCTCCGAGACACAGGCAGAGAGAGAAGCAGGCTTCATGCAGGGAGCCTGATGTGGGATTCCATCCTGGGTCCCCAGGATCACGCCCTGGGCCAAAAGCAGCACTAAACCGCTGAACCACCCGGGCTGCCCCTCTTTCTTCTCTTTTTATTGCAAAAGCCAGTGCTATCAAAATGAACACCCAGTTTTAGATTTGAAGTAGAAAATTCAAGGTTCCCTGCTTCTGGCAGCTTTAAACCAATGCCGTATTCTAATAAAGGGTGATCGGTTCATGAATATTTATGTGCCTTCTATTCCTATAATTCCTTTGTTCAGTGACATCCATTTGGGGCATTTTTTCCCCCCTCCCATTGATAACCAGTTCTGTCATTTTAGCTGTGCCTACTACAACCCCTGTCTTGAAGTGTGCAGAATGGTGCTGAGCTCATAGTTTTATATTGATAGACAGTAGGCACCCAGCTTCATTAATGAAGAAAGTAGACTTGCCTATAGGATGAACCAAAACATATCTATCTTCCTTGGTGTTCGGAGAAGTGAACAAATCTAAAATATCGTGGACAAGTTCTGTAGGCTTCCATTGGGGTTTTACATTCTGGTTCTGTACAGGCCTCTGTTTTTCAGTCTTGAGATGTTGCAAGTAAAAGGACTTGCCTTGGGGTGGGTTATCTCCAAAAGCCTTTTCAGCCAACAGGTCTGCCTGCAAGCTCCCTGAATTATGTTTGCCCCCATAATTGTTCTAAACTGGATTATAATAGTAATAGCTATGAGAAAATACTTTGCATGGTGAAAGGCCATTCGAAGGGTAACCAGAAGAAGGAGGACACCATTTACTAGGTATCCTAGCATATTTCCGAACCTCTCTGATATCTCTCTCTTCCTCTCTTAAATGAGATCAACATCATAGGGTAGTTGTGAAAACTGAGATAATATGATTTCAGAGTTATCAGAGCACTTCAGGCATGGTCGTGACAGCTGTTACCACTGTCAATTTCAGCGATGGCGACTATGATCAAAATAGTAGCGTGAACTCATTTTCTGCTTGTTCACACTCATGCAAGTCTGGAATTCATCTCCATATTCTTAAATAATGATACCTAGTTTTCTTAGAACAGTAGTGAGGATTTCAAAAGCCCTCTGCCTTAGTAACCACAGAAACTTTGGGAGGCAGAAATAGTAAGTTAGGAGTATACAGTGTAAATAAAGGAAGAAACCAAGCAAATCTTTGCTTTTAGCACCAGAAATTGGTAAAAAGAGGCCCCCTTTATGTCAGAAGTTCTTGAGCAGTGGTGATCAACATGTAGTCCCTAAGCTCCTAAATGGAGCCCTTAATCTGGTATCAGGAGCACCCTTAATTTACATTTAGAAAGACTGAGACCCTGAGAAAGTCTCTGCTCCACTTCTTCTTATTCACATGCCCATCACAAGTGCTTCTGTCCCTGCTGACCAGGTATAGTCCCTGGAATTGCTCCCATCATTGTGCTTGGCTGGAAGCAGTTGTGAACATGGGATGAACTCTGGAAAATGAGTATGTGTGTGGTCAAGTCAGTTTTTAAATAAAATTAAATCCTGTCTTTGCTGCCTAGAAAAGGCAAGTGGTTGAAAAATATCTTCAGTTTTTAAAGTACAAGAACTGAAAATATTTTTAGATGAGAACATTGCTCCTGCTGCTTTATGCAATGAGGAAAAAAATCCGTCATAGGATACACCACCAAGAGGTTCCACTAAACAAGTCAACTTTACAAATAAGTAATTTATTAGGTTAAGTAAGCTGGAATTACTGGTGCCCTGTTGAGCAACAAAACTTGTTCAGAGTTGCAGCATTATAATTCAGTAGTACATTCTAGCTGTGTGATATCCAAAATTAAGCTAACGAAACTTCAGTGTTGAGGAGATAAAGAATATTTTAGTACAGGTATGGGAATCTTAAACCTAATTCCCAGAGCAGACATTCTGGGTTCTGATAAATTGGTGTTCTCTAAAATTTTAAAGAAGAAAACTAAAAAAATTTCTGATAACTTTCCCCTCCACTCATAGGATAAACTACCATTTCCTGGTTGGTGATTTTATTTTTGTTGTGAAATTTTAAAGCTGTAAAACAGTACAAAATATAACAAACATCCATGTTGGCCAAATGCTAACATTTTATCATAATTACCATGGGTTTTAAAAAAAGAAACAAAACATTATAAATAACAGTGGAAGCCCAAAGGTGACCTATTCTGGAGGCTTTTATGTTTTCTTTTCCTTGCCCATGCATTTATAACCTTATTCTGCATGTATATATTTATAAACAATATATAGTCTTTCTTCATTTTAACTGCAATATAATGTTCCATTTTATGACCATACCACAGTTTAATTATTATATACCCTTTTGGATAATGCTTATTTGCAGTTTTTCATTATTTTAAAAAATATGGCAATGAACAACCTTGTGCATGTGTTCAAGAATTTTTCAGGGATAAACACCAAGTCATGTAATTACAGAGTTGTTTGCTATGAACATTTTCACCTTTTTTTTTTTTTTTAAATTTTTTATTTATTTATGATAGTCACAGAGAGAGAGAGAGAGAGAGGCAGAGACACAGGCAGAGGGAGAAGCAGGCTCCATGCACCGGGAGCCCGACGTGGGATTCGATCCCGGGTCTCCAGGATCACGCCCTGGGCCAAAGGCAGGCGCCAAACCGCTGCGCCACCCAGGGATCCCCATTTTCACCTTTAATTGCTCTCAAAGTTGTTGTAGCAATTTATACTGCAGCAAATTAGTTGCCAACCATCTGAAGGATTAATATCCTCTGAGGGGAGGGAACTGGTATTTTGTTCCCCTGATCAGTCACTTTACTTAAGTTTGAATGTTTCAGATACAAGAAGCTGTCATTCAAGTTCTTCAGTTTTCTCCAGTGTGTCTTAGCAAATCAAACTGAAGTAAAAATTACTGGAATAGAAAGTGCTCATTTAAAGAAGAAAACCCCAAGGTTTGGAAAAGAAAAAGCATTCCATTCAAATACCCAAAAAAGCCAAAATGTTAGCAGTATATAAAAGTGGACAATTCACTCAGCATTATGTTTATTTGGCTTGACTACAAAGGAAGCTGCTCTGTGTGTGGTTCACTCTTCCTCTCCTCTATGCCTTTTTACACCCTCAGTCCCAGACTCCGACAAATTGTTTCCATCTTTAGCAACCTCTTGACTGATCTATGCCATCACCCAACACAGGAAGTCCCTCTGAGGCACTGGCCACTTCCCTGATGGACAACTAATAGGTGCAGAACCAGCACATCTGCACAAGCAAGCTGACTGGCTATGCTTAGACATGCCACAATTGGTTTCTCTCTTCCTCTAACCAGAGTACCTTTATCTCGAGCATCTATAAAAATCATGAAAGCCTCTCTCCTTTCTTATACTCTCATACTCCTCAATTCCTTTGGATGTTAAGGAATTGAGTTTATGATTACTGTGTGTCTGTCCTCCTTGCCTAAATTCTGAACTAGTTTCTGGGTACAAGTCATTTCCTGGATTTGGAAGTTGTTAACTCTTAAGTCCATAAATACTCCATTTGGTTTTTGATAGCATTGTAAAAACAGTTATGTATCTGCTTTGTGGATACCATCTCTCATGTGTGCTTCCTCACACGTGCATTTCTGCAGTGAGTAATAACCCCTTTATCCAAGGCCTTGCTTTCCCTGTGAATAGGGAACACCAAGTTGAAAGAGGGTGGGAGAGAATGATCCTGTAATTGCATTTACTTATAATCATTCAAACAACAATAAAAGTAGCAATATAGAGCTGGAGGAAAGTAGGCTATCTTGGTTGGACACATCAGTGAATGTGGAGTAATGGGGAGAGTGGATGTAGTGTGTCCTGGGGAGACCTAATCTTCCCTCTGGAATGAGGGCTAGACAAGCAACTCCCCCAGATTTCATTCTGTGCTTGTCATTCATGCCTACTTTGGTGCTATGCTAAGGAGAGAACACTCCTATTTTAGCTCCAGTTGCTGGAAAAGACTTGTAGTTTTGGGTTTGAATGGATTCCTTGGGAGGGCAGTGCTTCTCAATTGCCATAGAGCAGCTATCTTTGGCTTCCCAAATCTTAATTCTTAAGCAGATGCCTTTTGAAAGCTCCGGTACAGAGCAGATTCCATTGTGTGTTAATTGCAGAGTTAGGAGTGCACAACTACCTTGGAGCTCTCAGTCTTGGTTATAGAGTACTTGTCAACAGTACTATTGTGGTGCAGGGGCTCTAAATGTGGCATGAGGCCCTTTGAGCCCCTTGCCTGTGTGTTCTGAAGCACATAGGCTAGGCACAGTTCCATTTCACTTCCAAAATTCTGCAATCTACAGGTATAGAAATACACATTGAGTGTCTCAGTGGCAGCTGTATCTCTGATGGAAAGAGGTTACTATATCTCACATCTGAGAATCCAGAACTAGCTGCCCATTCTCATTATTGCCAGCTCAGTAGGTCCCTGAGGGACATCTGGCACAGGAGACACTCCAGATCAATGCATGTCCTTTGTTTGAGTATTCCTTAGGACTGTGGCTTCCTTCCCTGGTTGACTGAGTGCACTGTGAATAACCTCAAGCAGTTGGCAAAAAGGTTGATCTTGATTACCAACTCTGAACAGTTGGGGGTTGAAGCCTGGAGCACTTTGAGAAACATTCAGAGGTTATGAATGGATTCAATAAGACTAGTGCGGTAATTAATTAGTAAGGTCTACCATGACACGTGATGGGAGAATGTGGCGTATGTAGCAAATTTTGCCATCCTTGCCCTTGAGGGCTCCTCTTGTTCCTAGGTTATGGTTGAACATAAGTATCCTATTCCATCTTTTCCCCTCCCCCCTGGGTGTCTCCCTGGTCTTCTCTAAGTGCTATGGCACCTTGTTTCGTAGAACAAATACCCCAGGCCTGCCTGATTTCATTGTCTCCTGGAGATAGGTCTATGAAAGACATCAATGGAGGGAAGTATCCACTTTAGGAGAGGGATCAAAGTACAAAAGACCCTTTCTCTGAGTTTTTCCTATACAAGTGCTTATTTTATTCTTTTCACTAATAGCACTACCGCATCTAATACTTTTGAATCTATATTCTACTTGGTGCACCTCGGAGCTTCACTCCCTTGTGAAGTGGTTGAAGAAACTTTGAGCTTCCAGTTTAACTTAGAATGTGCTAATACTTCTAATTTGGGGTTCTCCAAATTCCTTATACTCCAGGAACCTAGTAATTTGTGGAGTTAGAAATGGGTTACAGTAGAAAGTCTACCAAAGAATACCAACTTTAAATTACAGTGTCTTAAATTCTCTTGTTCTTCAATGCAGTATGGGAACAACATTTGCCTTAAGCAGTCTTAAGATAGTATCCTTTTATCTGTCCTATGTAAGTAAGGGCACGTTGTTTCCTCAGTTTCTAGATGTACTTCCCCACGTCCTCACATTTAGGCATTTCTTAGATGGTGACATCTTCTAACTGATGCTTTTCTTTTTTATTTCTTCTGCCAACAATGCTGTCATTAATTCAGTAGTATGCCGTAGAGTAAATGATAACTTAAAATCAGAAACGTGGTTATGACTTCCCTTCTTGGGGACAATTAATCCTGTCTTAGCATTTTTCACAGTCATCCTGTGAATTCCTCTCTGGATGAAATATGCCTTTACGGGATTACTATTTCCCTTGATTCTCTGCTTAGTTTAATTACTGTTTTCCAAAACCCTCTCTTTATAGCCTTGTGTTAAGCATTATATTGCAAATCATAAACACACTTTGATTGTTTTCCCAAGAGCAGGTTACAGAACATCAAAACCTGCTTTACGACATTCTGAAAGGCTGGTCTGGTAGCAGCAAATCTGGTAGCAAGATGTGAGGCAACAAAGGCCATTGACACCACTGATTGGATTTCCACACTGCATACGGGTTTAGTGATGTGTGTCCAAACATGTTAATTTACCAACCAGCTGGACTGAATTGTACCTGGGTCTGTAGCTCTCCATGGTGACATGTGGTCCAAGACTTGACTCTTAACAAGTTATGTAGAAGTAATTTGTTTTATGTCATTGTATACCTTTGTGTCATAGGCAACAGGGGAATGTGGGTTTGTATCATTTCTGAAAATAATAATTGGAGAATGTTTCTTTTTCTTTGCCATGAAAATGAGGGGGAATTGTCATCTAAAATTGGCTTCAGATGTTGAAGTTATACTGATTGAGATTTTTAGGCTCTAGTCATATTCCATGCTATGAAGTGCTTTGCCAAAGATATGACTTGTTAAAATAAATAAAATAAATACCTCATAGTTTAGGAAGTGGCCTGTAAAGTCTCTGCTTTTAGTTCTAGGTAAGGATTGTGGTTATTTTCTTAGATACATCAGCACATGAAATGCATTTTCCCCCAGGATCTTGTAGCATATGACTTTTAAGATTTTGGTTCTGGAAAGTCAGCCAAGGCTTTTTCAGTAAAGAACAGGGTGTTGGAACAGACTGAACCCCAGAGCCGTTTCAGAAATGCCATTGGTCTCTTTACCCTTGAAGTCATATTGTTACTCTTCTCCTTCCTTGTTCCATTGCTGCCATCCTCATAGAAGGACTAGATCTTTTTCAAGTGGCACTCTTGTTTTCTGGGGTTTGTGATTTGGGGGAGAACAAAAATGATAGATGGCGGAAAAATAGCACAAGCCTAATTTTTAATTTGGAGTGTTTCATTTCAGCTCATTCAGAAATATTTGATCATTTTTGCTAGTGTAAATAAAGTTTGTGACATAGAAAAAATATTAATCTAACATTTTGTGCTGTCAAAAAATGTCTCAAAGCATTTTTCCCAGGAGTGCTTACATTTGATTTTTATTTTGAAGTTAAAAGGTAATTGATAAAAACTGGAGATTAGTAAAAATACAGAAGAGTTAATAATACTTGGCTGTTTCTTTTTATCATGATGAGAAAAGGGGGTAAAATCTACAAATGGGTACAGTTCTTTGTAACTCTATTTGTAATAACTGAAAACCTATGGTCAGAAGTTTGTGATAGTGTAAGAAACTCTTAATGCTAACATTTGGAAGCATATTCTCATCAGTCTCATGTGTCCTATATTCATGGATCACTAACAAGGAAAGCAAAAGCTTTGTTCTTTTATTTCTGTGTTCTAACACCCAATACAATATGCAGGCCATTATAAAACTCAGTCAATATTTATTGGGTGAGTAAATGAATGAGAAAGAAAGCAAATGACTCTTTAGATTCAGTTCAGCACTGAAGTTTTGGGCATGATGAGTAGAGGGATTCTGCTCCTATCCAGCCCTTGAGAAGTCCTGCATTCAACAACAGTACAGTATTCCTACTGCTCTCAATTTAGGCTATGTGTTACTCCTAAATGGTGTTGGGATCCAGACCAAACTATTAGGGAACAGTGGTCGAGTATTATAGCTTTTTTTTTTTTTTTTTTTTTCCTGGTTGGGGAATGGGAGGGATGAGGACCAGATCTAAACTCACTTGAGCTCACAGCTTTTTTTTTTTTCTTTTTTTCTTTTTTCCCCTCAAATGAGCTGTGCAAGAATTCTTAGAAATATCCCCCAACAAACTTCTGGGGAGGATAGAAGACTGGGTGTAACTGCGGTATCAGGAGGACAGGGTAGAGTGGTCTCAGTGGTTTCAAGTCAGAAACTCAGTGATACACAAATAGAAACCACTGAGAAACCTTAGCTTGCCACACAGCCAAGGCAATACAGTGGAAACCAACAGATTGAGGTAAAGTAGTCAGGATAGAGTAGGTGTTCTTGAGCAAGAGCTTTGGGCAAGCCTGAGCATCTGGGCAGTTTAGGTGTGAAGAGCCTGGAGCAGAGTGTTAGTCATATAGCATGGCTTCCACATTGCACTTTTATAGAGTGTGTCCTCTTCAACCAGAAAGTACTAGTCATGCATCTGTTACTCTGCTAAACTGTAGTTACATTGAAATGAGGGAGGGGGGGATGTACCAAAAGTTGTCTGTAGTACTCCTCAGAGTGATCTTAACTTTTTACCATCTTTGATTTATTTAAGAAATCTGAAAATTGTTTTTTAAATAACTAGTAGCAGTACAATTGATTAGTCCTGCTGACCATTTTTGTATCTGTTTACAAATACATAATTATATACGCCTTTGCCCTTAGATTCTTTTTGAACCTGTTGTAACATCTTATGAGTTCTCTTGTTTATTAATGAGTTCAGCAAAATCAGTTCATGCCACGACTTTACCTTTTAAAAGTTATCCTCTATCAGTATAGAGTTGTAAACTTCGAGAATTGATAGAGAAAGGGCTAACTTATTCTAAATGATCAGAGATCTTGAATAATATTTTAGACTGGAGTATATGGTAGGAAAGCAGGAGACTCTCTGGGAAAATGTGCATTGTATATCGATTCTAGTGAGCTTTTTTATATCTGGACAGACACGGCTCAGGGGTCAGAAGAGGTTTTCACACATATACAAGAAAGAAATTCCTGTGATGTTTGAAAGGATGATGTACAGGGAAGAAGCAGGGGCAATGTAAGTGGAATCCAAAGACTTGACAAGCAATAATCTAAATGCAGCTTAAACTTCCCACAAAGTTTCTTGGCAGCTAGGGAGCCTAGGTCCTACTCACCCTTTTTTAATTCTGTAAACTTGTATTTGTGTTTTAGAGATAAAGCATACTCACTCTTACAATAATAAGATCTATTTTATTGTTGAGTTTGTGGCCAGTGTTGTTACAATATATGTACTTAATAAAACATGAACTACACATATTTTACTGTGCTTTGTGAGAAATGTCTCTTTTATTCTAAATCATAAATGTTATTTGTTGTGAACCATCAAGAAAGCAAGAACTTGTTCTCTTTTTTTCTTGGGTTGCTATTTTGGTCAGAAATCTTCCAGATGCACTCTTAGTAGAGACTGTCTAGAATTATGATCACTGACATGTGAGCATATCCCTTTCAGAGGAATTTAGATATATTTGTTGGAGTTATTTTTGCAAAAAGTAGACATGAGGGTGTGATAAGCTTATGGAAAATTTGAGATTTATTTATGAATTGAGGAAGATAAACTTATGCTATATCCAGTAGAGAATTTTTGGCTTGGTAAAGAGAAGACTTTGGGAGGACATAATAGCTTTATTCAAATTGTTTAAATATCTACAGGGTTATTATTCATAGGAGAAATTAGACTTATTCCATTCAGCTCCCAAGGGCGAAACTAAAGCCAGCAAGTGCTTGAAGTTACAAGGAGACATCTGTCAATTCAGTCTAAGGTAAATTTTCTAACAGTCAATGAGGGTTCTGGTTCCAAACATTTGTGGACTCCTCAAAACTTTCTCTCAGGGAACATAGGATCAACCACCTGCTGGTGACCTTATATGAGGGACCCCTGTGAGGGGAAACTTGGACTAGGGTGTCTCTTGGGTCAAAGACCTTGCTATGTAATTATGTGATGGCTTTCCTTAAAAACATACAGATGTACTGCAGCACCAAGAAAAATGGAGAAGGAGATTTACTTCTCTGACATGGTTCTAAATGCTAAATATGAAAGCCTTTGTCACTGCAAACCCTCACTCCTAGTCTTTCCGGAAACTGACTGACAGTCTGAGGCTTAGGAGGAGGTGTTGGGTTTCCTGGCAGATGCAGAAGCTGCTGTTCTGTAATCATTTTTTGTGTGGGCCCAACCAGATTTGGACAGCAGATCCACTTGATATGTAATTGTGGCAGTGCCCAAACAATGTAACCAGATTGGCAGTCCCAGGGACCACATGACTGTCTTGAAATGTGACAACATAGGAATTATTTTTTGAAACCAACCACCTCCCTTTGGCAAGCTTCAAATGTAGGGTATAGTTTTAGCCTACTGTGAGGGAAGGCTGTTGGAAGGAATGAGCAAAACAACAGTCTCAGGAATCCAGGTCTGTGTATCTGCTGCAGCTCCTCTTCCCAGTGAAAGAACAGCAGGACAAAGATTTGGAGGCAAAAATTAGGATTTAAAAGACCAAA
Organism: Canis lupus dingo; assembly: GCF_003254725.2. Classification (NCBI taxonomy): domain Eukaryota; kingdom Metazoa; phylum Chordata; class Mammalia; order Carnivora; family Canidae; genus Canis; species Canis lupus. The sequence continues at coordinate 34,668,392 of NC_064250.1, forward strand.
CAATGCTATGCTATTTTAAAGATTGTATGTATGTATGTATGTATGTATCTGAGAGAGAGAGAGAGAGAGAGAGAGAAACACTGCCAAGCAGACTCCTTGCTAAGTGCAAAGCCTGATATGGGGCTTGATCTCAGGATGCTGAGATCATCACCTGAACTGCAAGGGTCAGACACTTAACCAATAGAGCCATCCATGAATGCCTGTGCTATTTTACAAAGTGGGATTAAACTATCTTCAAGGAATAGTGAATTTAGGAAGATGCTGGATTTCTCAGGCATGGTAAGTCCTGCTGCTTCTCTAGAAAACAATGCAAGTTACTAGGCAAATTCTATATACTTTGTGAGCTGATCCTAACTTACGGCTGGGGCTTACTGGAGATGGGAGTGGCTTCAAGGAGAGGAGACAACCTGGAAAATAATTGATGACCAAGTTCGAGCTTTGATGCATTCCCACCTTCTTGAGAGCCAAGCTCTTTCTAGCACCGGGAATGAAAAACTGTGGCCCATGGACCAAATCTAGCCTCGTAAATATTTTTTGCAAATAAAATGTTATTGAAACATGGCAGTGTTCCTTCATTTAAGTGTTAGCTGTAGCCACTTTCACACTGTACAATGACAGAGTTGAGTTATTGCAATGGACTATGTGGTCCACAAAGCCTAGGGTATTTGTTATCTGGTCCTTGGCAGAAAAAGTGCTGAACCCTGGTCTGTCAGGCTATTCTACCCACTTCACCATGACTGTCTTTTGAGAAGATGCTGATTAGCCTATTATTGGGCCAGAAGGGCAAGTTGGCAGAAGTTATTAGCAAGACCTTCCACAAGATATTTTCCCATCTTCCATCTTACCTGCTCTTCCCTTCCCTGTTCCTTGGACCTGTTCCTTGGCCTATCATTCACTTGAGTTTATTAGGTGATACACACATCAGGGAGTCAAAACTAATAGAATAAAATATTTTGGCCTGTCTGCCCCTTTGTCCTCAGTATTCTGTAAAAATTCTAGGTACAGAGTAAATTTATTTCATGTCTGTTGCATTCATTAGTATATGGGGCTATGTCCTTGAAAACCAAAATAGCAACGACAATTTAATGCAACAGATAACTATTTTGACAATTAACAAGGGATAGGGTTTCTTGATCCTATATATGATCACAGTTAACATGTTTTCTAGTAACATTTTCTTCATAAATGGAACAGGTTTTTATTAGTGTTTAGTTGCCTTTGCCCTATAATAAAAATAATCAGAATGAATTTTACTTTTTATTATACTGAAACAGTATCTTTTCGCTGTTGAAGTTCATTTAGTTAAACCTTAATATGTCTCTACTGTTTTTGAGTTGATGGTACTCTTATATACATCGTTAGAGGACTTTTAGCCAATCTAGACAGTGAAAGAATGTGTCTTTCATAAGTAGTATCTAAAAACCTCATAGGTTTTTAACAGTGAACATGGAGATTTATGGCTTTAGTTGGCCAAGTGCATATTGCTTCAGCCTGTGATTTGTGGTCTAGTGAACAACCACAGAACATGTCCTTTGCAATTAATTGACCTTTGTACAGCCAATTTTAGGTCTTACCAACAGCATCTGAAACTGAAGAAAAACTACCAGTTCTTACATATTATTACTTGGGAAATGATCCTATTAAAAATTTGCCCTGTGGTAATTTCAAAAGAAGTTACTCTTAAAGACTTAGTTTTTAAACTATACTTTGCATCTTACTGAAAGATTTTAGCTGTTACTAAGAAATTGTTTGTCACAAATATGTAAGTGGAAATTTTGAAAATTTTAGCATCCTTTTGGTACATAAATGTTAGTATAAATCATAAAATTTCTTTACGTAAACATTTGATAATAGGATTGTAGTGTGTAATAGAAATAGAAAATCCAGTGAGAAGACAATAGCAAAGTGTTTTAAAATTTTTGCTTTAGAGAGCAGAAGGGTCCCCCCGGCGTAGAAAACAGAGACATCCCAAATATTGCAGGACCTTGTTGACTTGATGCATTTCATGTTACACGGAACATTTGAAAAAGTAAAGCACTTGTCCTAACAGAATATACAGTCCTTTAGAACTTCTGTTTTAATTGTGAAAATAGTGCATATTTCTGGCAAAATGAAAGTTTGAATTATACGAAAGTTAATAAGTAAAAGAGATACCCAGAGACATTGTTCAATTTTCTTGTGTTTATTTCCAGAAATGTTTGTATGTTAAGTGTACATTTTTTCCCTACAGATGAGAAATGATATTCAGAGGCATTACTCTTTGCCCTGTCCCTGCCCTGTACTATATTTGGTCATTTTAAATTTGATGATATGATTCTATTTAATTCTGTATAACTGCTACAAAGTAATTTATACAACCATCTCCCTTGCCATATATTCGTTCACTTTGTTATTTGCTGATTCAAACAGCACAGCAGTGAAAAAAGTGTAAACGTATAATTTTGGGCTAACTTCCTGAAAGTAATCTTAAAGAGGGGTCAAAGGCTGTGTTTGTGTTTTATATTTGAACAATTATCACCAAATGCACATCCAAATTTTTATAGTCCTAGCATAACAAGACCTTAGAATGGCCATAGCTGGAGATTCTGGAATAGCATCCTTATCATCCTAGCTAACATTTATCAAGCATGTTCTGTGTGTACTGTTCTCAGTGCTTTCTTTTCTTGTAATAACCTATTAAATCCTCACAATGACCCTGTAAAGTAGGCATCCATTTTACAGATAAGGAAACTAAAAGTGAGTCACACAGAGAGGTTACTTAATTTGCCTGCCTGTAAGTCACCATAAATAGTGAATGGCTGAAGATTGAAGTATGTGTCTGCTGATGGTGATAGAAGGGGAACACAGCCAGCTTGGATTGGTAGAGAGTGATGATCATGAAGTGAGAGACAAAAGTCTGGGACATAGCTGTAAATGTTTACCTGAGAAAGAGTACAAATTAGTGCAAAATTCTTTTTTTTTTTTTTTAAGATTTTATTTATTTATTCATGAGAAACACAGAGAGACAGAGACAGAGTCAGAGACCCAGAGGAGAAGCAGGCTCCATCCAGGAAGCCAGACGTGGGACTAGATCCCGGGACTCCAGGATCACACCCTCTGCCGAAGGCAGGCGCCAAACTGCTGAGCCACCCAGGGATCCCCAGTGCAAAATTTATTCTTATGAGCAAAGTGATGTTGAGAAAAATAAATGCACCCTTGTGCATTTAAAGCAAATCAGGGAGGATCTCTTGGAATTTTTTTTTACTAGCTACTGACCTGAAACTTGGAATGAAAAATGTGCCAGTTGAAAATGAGGCCAAGTTAGAAAAACTATGTATTTCTTTATCTTCTAAATGAGTTCATTAAAAGCTGATTTTTTTTAAAGTGAATGTTCTTGAAGGTCCGTTGTACTATACCAGATTCCCTGTCTAGCAAAAGGTGTTTTGTTTTGTTTTGTTTTGTTTTGTTTGTTTCTTCAGAATTTGAGATAATAGGAGCAAAGTAGATAACAAGAAAAAGAGTTTAAAACTAGTTAGTGCAAGTTGAAAGTAAAGTGAGGTGTCACAGCCTCCATCCAGCAGGAAGTTTTGTCCACCAATATTCTCTTATTCACGACCATCAACCTACCAAGGAAATATGATGAGTGGATTAGAGAAATAGTAAAATTAATGTTGGGTTTTTTCCTTCTCCAATTACCTTATAAAAGAAGTAGCTGTTGAAAGTTAAGTGTTTTGTAATTGAGTCACTGAACAACATAAATTAAAAAAAAACAAACAAACATTAGTTTTAGAAATTGGGCCCTTAAACTAAAGGCAGTACATACGGTTTTCCATGACACCTCACTCACCATTAGAGTTCTATAGAATCTTAGAGCTTCTAGGGACTTTAAAAAATAGTCTGGTTTTAGCCTCTCAATTTGAAAGAAAAATGAGGCCCAGAGATTCTCAGACTTACCAAGGAATGCCAATTGAGTAAACCAAAAAGTAAATTCTGATATCTCATCTTCAGATGGCCAATCTGGTCATCTTTCCACCATCCTATCAACCTGAAAATAAATGGTGTTTGCAAATATTATCTAAAAACAGTAATCCTCAGAAAATTTAATGACATAAAATGTTTATATCAATTCAGTGCTAATTATTTAATAGACCTAAAGATAGGCATATAAACATAAATGTTTATAATACTTTTAAAAGTCATCAAAACTAGATTTTAATATGAATTGACCATTCTGGAGGTGGAATGGAAAGGGGTTTAATGTGATTGCTAGAATTTGTATTCTCATAGGGCAAAACTTTCTCTAGATGTTATACCCATAAAGTGGGTAACACTTAACCCACAATCTGTTTTAAAAGAAGGAAAAAACAACTTCTTGAAAGAATAGAATGAATCCAATAGTCTTGGTTATTAGAAAAAAGTTCTAATGGAATTGATCAAGGCAGTAGTTAAAACTAGAGTTAGATGTGTATAACTTAGGGAGAGATTTGTTTGCAATTCCAATGTCCAGAACTACTTGGTGCTATCAGCTCGTCTTCAAACACTCTTGAAAAAGACATGTGAAGATGGCTATTAGACTAGTATATAACAGAACAGGAGAACAGGTTAGGGAAAAGCTTCATAAATGCTATCTGTATGCACACATATAGATAGATAAGGCATTGGTAGAGGGTCAGAAGAGTTCCTAGAGAGAAAGTCTAGAGAAGAAGGATCAGAGGTAATCCAAGTAAGACATCAGATCTTAGAATAATATTCAGACTTAGAATAATATTCAGAAATGTTGAATATAGCAAAAATAGCAATAAAGGTTTAGGGAAAAGCAAATTCATTTTTGGCCACTAACTATGTTTGAGTTTCTTATACAGTAAGGTGATTAAGAGTGAAAGGCCAGCTTTGCACTCACTGTGCCAATTGCTTGTGATTAATCTGAGGTCTAATCTTAGGAAAGAGGTTGCCTTGATTCTTTCCCACTGCCTCTGAATTTCTAATGGGATGAACTTCGGCAACTCACCAGTCTTCTCTTTGCCTCTGTTTCCTCATTACTAAAATGAGTGAAATAACAGCAGCTACCTCATTGGGTAGATTACATGAAGAGCACAGTGCTTAGAACAGTGTTTGACACAAGTAAGCTATGTATATGTTGAATATTGCTGTTTCTTCCATTACAACTAATGCAATCTTATACAATCTTGTTTAACTTTTCCCACTTTTTCTCCATAACAAATAAAACAGAAAGAAAAGAAGAGAGGCACATTGCTCAAAGAATAACACATACTAGAGGCTGGCAACACATAGGACCCGTTTGCTTTTCAGGAATATCAGACATGTTGACTTTCATCAGCAGTTTCTTTCATGGACTTCTTAGGAGAGAGTCTTCCCCTCAGCATGTCTCAGTATTAAGTGCTCTTTAGGGGAGCCCTCCATCCCCACCCTGAACAATTGCATTCATCTGTTTCTGGCCTATGGCTCTACATGACTACAGACTCTAGCAGCCACACAAAGTAGGAGCAGAGAGTTGATTCACAGATGTGTTTCACTTGGCTACTGGAGCACACATCTGTTTAGAAGGACCAAGATTGCACAGAGGAAACTGGAGACACATTGCCAAAATGAAGAACTCTGAGGATCACCCCCAGGAATATAGTGATAACAGTACTTTTATGAGAAGCTTTTACGTATGTTAGCTCATTTGATTTTCTCAGCACTGAGGCATGTGAAATAAAAATGAAGCCTTCTTTTCCCTATTTTGACTACAGTATCTAGGTCTACTCTTAATATGTTTATATTACTAAAACATTTCCAAAGTGTTAAGATTTTTCTCTATATACTAATCTTCAGCTTCTAAAATGATCTCCTGTTCTGTTAACCATGACTATTAAGCTTACAATAGATAGTCTCTCAGGGGACCCCAGACACAGGACAGGACTTTGTTGTAATTTTGGAAATTTGCCCTGGTTTGAGGGACTAGAATGATCTGGCACCTTTTATTTCATTTTATAGGTTCAAATACCATTGACTATCACTGTGGGTTTTGGCTTGCTGAATACATTGCTAACATGGGGTTTTGCTAACATTAATACTCCATTTTAGGGGGAGAGAAGGGTTCAGCACTTATGCTGCAATTGTAGCTATTTTATTAACATGTTAAATAATAATCAAGGACTGTTCTAAAAACTCATCAGATTTCCTGAGCTTTTTAAAGCCATGCAAGTGTAATGCGGTCCAGCTTCAAAGCTGCTGCTATAGCCTTTTGTCCACATCATCTGGCTCTTTCAGTCTCCAGATGCAATTCGTGCAACTGCTCAAGTTCAGGTATCTGTTACTGCCGGCTTTTAAGGCACCAGAAGCATTTGTTACTTTCCCTGCTTTTATGTAACTACTTAACAAATAGTTTTGAAATTAAGTTTTTTTTATCTCACCACAGTAGACCTGTCTAGAAAGATTTGCTTAGAAAAAGTGTTTTTGAGGTAAAGTATAGGACTGAAATTAAAAGCCCCACCTTGAAAGTGCTATCCCAAAGATTGGGATTCTGACAATAGTAAATAGGTAGTAACTACTTCACTGTCTCCTAGCAGCTACCGGTACCTGGCCCAGTCCAAGGGGACAGGGGATATCAGTTGTATTGAGGAGCTCTCTGAATGTGAAGCTAGAAGACTGAAATTGTGCTCTTCCAGTCTGTTGCATCACACAAATGACTTATAGCCACATAAGTTTGCAAACATGTATGGAAAGCTCTAGCTACCATGCCACCTTCTGATGGACTCGGTGTTTGCATGGAGCAGAAGGTACAGCCCCCTGATTTTGGGGTGAGTGAGGCTTCAGGTGGGGGGCTTCTATGCACAGAAGCCCAGAGGGCCATGGTGCTGGCTTCAAGTCATCCTGTTCTGCTAAGACAAAAGACTGGCTAGAGTGATTTAGGAAAGGGTTCCTGAATTCTTTGGGGTTTCAGTTCTCGTCAGCTCAGACACCTTACGTTTTCTCAGACTCACAAGCTGTCACAGCATGACGGCTGGGCCTGTGGGTAATGTGTGTTCATTCTACTATTTTCCATCCAAGGTCAAGCTTTTTATTCTACCTTTTCATCTGAAGCAGTACCTAGTTTTAGTTACATCAAATGAAACCCTTCAAAATTTTTATTGTCTTCTGGAGTCGGAATAAACTAACTAAAAACATCTAACAACTGGCCAAACCCTGTGGTCATTTTTTGAGACAATTTTCCTTCCTTTATGGATTTTATCCAGACATATAGTTGAGCAACACTGTCCTCACTGTGACACAGGACCTAGAGATCCTTTGTCCTCACAACAAACATTGTGTCCTTTCCAATATTATTGTGCCCCTGAAGGAAAACAATACCATACTATGCTGTGTCTAGATTCCCATTTAAATTCCTCTTTATGGGGATCCCTGGGTGGCTCAGTGGTTTGGTGCCTGCCTTTGGCCCAGGGTGTGATCCTGGAGTCCCGGAATCAAGTCCCACGTCAGGCTCCCTGCATGGAGCCTGCTTCTTCCTCTGCCTGTGTCTCTGCCTCTCTCTCTCTATGTCTATCATGAATAAATAAATAAATCTTAAAAAAAAAATTCCTCTTTATAATCAATAATACTGTAAAAATATTTTTTGAGAGAGAGAAAGAGAGAGAATGGGTAAGCTAGGTGGGGGTGGAGGGAAAGGGAGAAGGAGAGAATCTTAGGCTCCACACCCAGGGGCTTGATCTCATGACCTGAGCTAAAAGCAAGAGTCAGACACTTAACCACCTGAGCTACCTAGGTGCCCCTACTGTGACAACTTTTATGGTGAACGGTGTAACTAGATTTATTGTGGTTGCCATTTTATATCATATGAATGTCTCATCACCATGTTGTACATCTGAAACTAATACAATATTTTATGTCCATTGTTCTTCAATTTTTGAAAAATATAAATTAAAGTGATAAAATAATAAATTCCCTTTGATCCATGGTTCAGAAAATGTCCCCTTTATCATACCTAACTCTGTAGTACTGTCTTGTCCCTAGGCCAAAGGACAGTCTGATGATTAAAACCAACATATGAAGACAAATATCTTCTATCTCCTTGTCTCCTAAACGCTTATATAGGCCATCATCTAGATGCTCTGAAAGTCAGATGTGCTTGTGGTCATTGTGTGTGTATATCTGATGTATATTACTTTTTTTGCTTTTTATTTAGGACCAAGAGGAAAACAAGGGAGCAACAAGTTGGCCCGAATTCTACATCGATCAGCTCAATTCCATGGCTGCGGTAGGTATACTTTCTGTTCAGTGGCATACAGTTTAAAATGCAAATTTCGCACACAATTGCACAATAAATTCACTTGAGTAAGAACTATCAAATGTCATTATCTTCCAAACTCTCTTCCAAACACTCAGTGTTGGGGGGCGGGGAGGGAGGGAAGGAGGGTAGGAGTGGTACTTGGCAAAATGATTTTTTCCAGTATGTTTTACATAAAATCAGCACACACTAAAATATAAGTGAGTTTAATGTTGTAAAAGGAAATGTAATCTTAAATCTGGCTTATGTTCAACTTAACTTGCAATTGCTCTTACCAGTCATTTGGAGCATTGTTATGGCAGTACTATTCTACAAGTTAATACCATTTTAAAATAATACAATGAAACTATTCCTTCACTGTTCTCCTCCAGCTCTTTTTCACCTAGGACTGACTTAGTTCCTGATTTTATAGGGCAGCCAGGTACTCTTTTACTCCTATAAATAACAAAAGGAGTTTATGGAGTAAGTGGTGAATAAAGGGCATAATTACTCTGAGACGTCCTTGGGAAACCTTTGGTTAAGTAATTGCCTAAAATGCATCTCAGTGTCTAAAATATGCATTCTGATCACATATATGTCTGTGTAATGTCAGCATTTTGAGCACCTTGAAGGGCACCTATTGATCCCAGCTAAAATATACAGCAGAAAACAAGTCCTCAACCTTTGAGCCTTCGTAACTCAAATCCTGTTCATGTCAATAAAAATTGACAACTGCCTATAGTGAACAGTCTGCCTCTGTGGGTACACTCATGATTTTAAGATCACTCTTTTAGATTCAACTTTGAGTTTATCATATCCAAGCAAGATGATAGCTTCCATAATAAATACTTTTCTCTACCTCTTTCTACCTCTTCCTTTTCTTCCCTTCCAAGAGTCTTTTCAAATTAGCTGCTTAACACATAAGGCAAACGTTTTTAAAAATGTCTAATATTTTGCTGCTGCTGCTGCTACAAAGTTAACTGATTAGAATATGTGAACCACACTTTTACTAAACTTTCAGAGACCTTGACTTTTAGTAACTTCCTCTTTTCTAGCCTTTTATTTGAAGATGCTTCTTCTGCGGTTGCACAATGAATAATAAACAGCCTAGTAAATGTGAATGGGGCTGTATAAATTATAGAAGAAACTGCATAAGCTTTTGCCCTGAGGATTTCTAGTCTAAAAGGACAGCAGAAAAGAGTATCCAAAGCCTCCTAGTACAAGGCATCCTACACAATGGCAAAGATGAGAAAAGGGTGATCTCAGCATTTGTATGAATATGTTAGCAAAGTGTGGGGCTTGTGATGACCATCAGGGATCTTCTATGCATAGCTCAAGCAATAATAATTTAGAGCCATTTACATTTCCTGCTTGTGAAGGTTAGTTTCTAAATTCTTGTTCCTGGCTGTTAGGGGGATAAAAGAGCTGTGGGGCAGGCTGGCTTTCTTTCTAATTAAGCCAGCATTGTTTGATGTAACAAGGGAAGTTGCTTCTTCGTTAATGAATTCACTTCTATAAAGGGAGAAGTACTAAATACTCTGGCATTTTCTTTTCTTCAAATTTGAGGGGGGCAATTAGGTTAATTTGTCATTTAGTGACTTAATCCATGCCTTGTATAGAGTCAACCTGACCATTTCCTGCAGTAGAAGGTCTATGATGTGCCAGTAGGAGGCATTTCTTTAAGAGCCTCCTTTCTCCTTCGGCCAGCTCCTTGGACAACCCTGTGCTGCAGTCATGAGTCATCTACATTTTAATTATATTTGCTTCCAAGTCCGAAATCCTTTCCAAGAGTATCTCAAGGCAATTAAATTGTCAGTCACTTTGCTATTTTTTATGTGTTTAACACCTAACAAAGCTTTGTAATGTTCCTTTAAGGACAGAGCTGGCCTCTTTCTAGGGTTAAAGGTAAAAAGCAGTAACAAATCCTGAGTTAATGAGACCTCAGAACTCCTGCGTATGTAAAGAACAAGGAAATCTGATGAGACCAAAAACCCTATGCTGAATTTTCTGCTTTTCTCACCAAATGTGTTGCTGCCACCTCCTCCTCCTAGAGTCAGGCTGATCTCTCTGCTAACTGTATTGGAGAATTCCCAATGACACACAGCAGAGATCCTGAGACATTGTCCCTGGGGACTGGAAAGACTTCTACAGTGTCTCCAAATCCTTTCATGGCTCAGCAGCTCAACTTGAGCTCTTTAGCTTAGGGATTTGTTGAAGGGGATTTATCCACATTGTTATCATCTATTGTCTTCAGCATCACTAGCTACTACTGCTTTTGAGTGTGCACCATGTGACAGGCAGTCTAACAGGCACTTTACATGTTGTTTTAAATCCTTACACGCCCCCTGTGCTATAACTGCTATTTATAGATAAGGAGTCTGGGACTTGGAAGAAGGTTACCTTGCCCAAGGTCATCTAATTAGGAACAGTAGAACTGGAATTTAAACCTATCAGTCCGAGCTCAAAGATTCCTTTCTAATTTGCCTCTCACTCAGTTTTTAAAACCCTTTGGTGAGTAAAAGAGGCTGGGTAATCCCACCCCCCCCAACTTGTCTGAGGTGGGGCAGGCATCTGTTTTCTTTAATGTGTCCAGGGTCTGATGAACAGTCCGGGTCGAGAACTGCAGCACTTACTGGTCTATGAAACACCGAACAAGTTCAGTTCCTTTACGTCAGCTTCTTAACAAGAATGCTTTGTTCTTTAAAGTACCCCTGAGTGATCTGTTGGCTTTTAAAGAGTGAAAAACAGTATAATAAAAGTACAGCCCAACAGGTTCAAGAAGGACCCGGGCTTCCTTTGTATGTGGCTTCTGCGTGCACTCTCGGGGAAGACAGATGTGAGGTAAAGTGCAGTGTGTTTAGCAGCCTGGCTTACTGATTTCACACCAGGGAATGTTTCAAACAGAAGCTTAGCTCCAGACTCCCAGAAAGGAATGATTTCTATGTGTAGTTTGTGTATCTCTCTTGGACCTGCATGTTCCAGTGTACATACACCTTAGTAGGTTTTATCAGAAGATCCTCTACCAAGAGGCACTTTATCCTTTGTCCGCTTCTCAGGTGAACAGGGATTTAGTAAGTGCCTAGAGACCCCACGGAGGCCACAACAAACCTGTCCTGTATATGCCAAGGTACACACTACATATTTGGCCTAGCATCTATCTTTAGAAAGGTAGGCATGTCTCCTTTTTCTATGGAAAGCTACAAATTAGGTGTTCTTCCTAAATGTGAAGCTTGACAGCTTTAGACTCCATATAACTTATTTTGAAAAGTCACATTAGAATTATCATGTTCGTCTGCCTATCCTCATTTTTCTAAGTTTAAGGAACATAATCTTAGATTCAAATTGAAGTGTATCACATACAGAAAAGAGTGTGTTGCCTCTATTTTGAAAGGAAGGTAATGGTCCTCACACTGGGAAAGGAAATACTAATTTAATTTTCTTGACTTTTCATAAATCTCCCAGTTCTACTAGGGAGAGACATAATATAGTCTGTCTTTATTCAGATGTTCCACGGCACCGCACTACACCCCCCCTCCAACAGTGTTAAAAGAATAAATATCTATATCTTCAGTATTAGTGAGCCATAATAAGAAATGTGTGTCTTTAATTTGGGTATAGTTTTGTGTGATTAAGCTTAGAAATAGGCAATGATGTTTGTAATCATCTTGATTCTGAGCTGCAGATTCAAAGTGATTGCTTCAGAGTCTAAACAAGTTCAGCTGTGCCATAGGAGATTAAACATACTTGGCTGAATTCGTGCTGAATTTTCCAGGCAATAGGTCTCACAGAGCCATGAAGAAATTTATTGGCTATTTCTGCACAGCTTCTTCCCCTACCGTCCTCTCCTCACAGCTGTCCAGGCTCATCACCAGCAAGAGGACAATGTCAGCAGAAACAGTAACACATTTGAAAAACGAGACTTCACTGATTTTTATTTCTGTTGCCTTAAATGATACTGATATATTTCTTTGGAGCTTTAACCCTCCTAATTGTGAAGTCAAATTTAGGTTTTAGTTAACATTTAGTTAATACTGGTACTATTAACTTGAAAAAATTAGATAAAATCACCCTTTGATGACTTGTGGCCCTGAAAGGAAGTGAGAGATTGGATCATTGAGACACATAGATAAGAGCCAAACTTTCTTTTTCCCCTTCAATGCCCTAGTCTGTTTCCCAGCCATGCATTTTTATCAGAATTGTTAACAGGTAAGAAGGCTGAAATTAGAAAAGCACACATTCAGAATAAGATGAAGGCAAGAGACCAGTGGTTCCATGGGTGGAGGCACCTGAGGCCATTAAGACTTAAGGATCCTTTTAATCCAACTAGGTGATCTTGGGCTCAAAGGAATGGGAAAGATCTTTTCACAAATATAAACTTTACTAGCATCCAGGACTGTACTGTCAACTGAGATCTACTTCCTTAGAGCCTTGTTCTTCAAATTGAGGTCTATAGACCTGCAGCATCAGGGCTGCATGGAAACTAGAAATGCAGCATCTTGGGCTTTACTCAGGACCTACCAAATCAGAACTCTTATTTTAACAAGATCCCCAGCTTATTCGTGTCCATATTAAAGTTTGGGAAGTGCTGCTCAACAGATCCCTGGGTGGGGAGGGTGTAAGCACCCCACTCCCTCCCTCACACACACTCTGTAGCCTAATTTCCAAATGATGTTGAATCATTTCTAAAAGTGTTTACTCTGAAGGAATTGTCCTTCTTCGTATCATGTCCGATTTGATTGTTCCTCTTAAGTAATTGATGGAACAAAAAGTGTAAAAGATTCTACTTTTCGGCTTGAGGATGACACAAACCGCCTGGATTTGATAGTGTTGTTAATGTTATTAGCTTTAGTTGCCAGAATACTGTATTTAACTGCAGAGCCAATCCTCTTTCTATCAAATATAGATAGTAATATTTTCACCAGAACTATAGTTGGACAAGTTAATCTCTACTGAAAATTTCTAAACATTTCTTAAAACTTTATCTAAAATTTGAAAGAACTTTTAGTAGAGATTACAAATCTGGAATTCTTAGTACTTTTGCTCTGTATTTTGGTTTTATAGTAATCCTAGTCATAGATTTATTGTTTTTTTTATATATATTAAAAGTAATAATAGCATGTAATCTGTGGACTTGTCTTGCTTATACCCTAATTGAATCATAGAATTTGAAGAGGTAACTTCAGTTTTCTTTGCGTAGAGAAAATCTCTCCTGGCTTTAGAGAAGGAAGAGGAAGAAGAGAGAAGTAAAACTATAGAGAGTTTGAAGACAGCACTAAGGACAAAACCAATGAGGTAATTCTTTCTTGGGTAACATACTACTTGTCTTTTTTTCCTTCTTCTTCTGTCCTTTCTTTCTCCCTTCTCTCTTACCCTACTTTCTTCTTTTTTTCTGCAATAGGAATTCTTAGATTAAAAGCATTCAACTGAACCATGGATGGAATACTTTTAATCATTGAACATTCAATAAATTGATTTTCTTCAATTAAAAGATATGCACACAGCTGTTAAGATGGCTAAAATTAAAAAAAAAAACAGACTAGAAAGTTTTGGTGCTGATGTAGAGAAATTGCAACCCTCATACATTGCTGGAAATAATGTAAAGTGGTGCAGCCACTTCAGGAAACAGTTGGACAGTTTCCTTAGAATGTTGAACATAATGTTGGCATATCACCTGACAATTCTACTCATTGGTATATAGCCAAGGTAACAGGAATGTTCATGTTAACAGTGTCCATAATGGCTGAAAAGTAGAAACAACCCAAATTCTGTCAGCTGATGAAGGGATCAACAGAATGTGATATATCCATACAATGAATTATTATTCAGCCCTAAAAAGGAATAGACTGTTGATAAATGCTGCAACATGGAAGAGCCTGAAAAATACTTATGCAAAGTGAAAGAAGCCAGATTTTAATGTTTAAAGAAAGACAACATATGGCATGATTCCATTTATATGAAATATCCAGAGAAGGCCACTCTGTACAGACAGAAAGATTAGTGGTTGCTTATGGTTGGGGAGAGGAGGGAAATAGTCTTTTGGGATGTTTTAGAGTGTTCTGAAATCAGATGCTGTCTGTGGTTGCCCAGCTCTGTGGATATCACTGAAATGTACATTTGAAAGTATGAATTTCATGGCATGTGAATTATATCTCAATAAAACTGTTCCTAAAAAAGGGGGGGGTGCAGTCAGCCTCCACCATGTGTCTCCTATACCTTCATTTCCCATTGATTAGTCTTCAAGGTTTGGTGGGATGTTGGGGTGCTTATACGTATATTTCATTAACATAGGAGCTATGAATGAAGCCAACTGTTTCCACCAGTGGGGCTATATCTGGGTCCTGTGACTACATGAAATGGCTGGAAAATAAAGATTTCCTTTTCTTTATTTGACTATAAGATGCTAACTAAGAAAAATCTATTGATTTATCAAAATTTCTATGCAGTTGTATGACAGGTTTTGTAGCCAATCCTAACTACATCAGTATTTCCCTATTTGTGTTGTTTTGCATTCTCAGATGTTGATAGGTATCTAAGACTAAGTAGGTTTGGAAATTTCTGGAATAGTCATATAAACAAGTTCTGTTACTTCTGAAATTTTCAGAGCTTCACGTATATTTGTGCATTGTGAATTATTCTCATTGGTCAGCTTCACAGTAAATAAAGTGTCCTAGATATCAATTAACGTGCAGTAACAAAGGCTTGCTTTTGTTTTGTTTTAGCAGTTTATTATTTAGTTTTTTAAGTACACTTCAGGCCCATCATGAGGCTTAAAATCAAGAGTCATGTTCTCTATGGACTAATCCAGCCAGGCACCCTTTATTTGTTTTATATATAGGGATTCCAGTAGCATATCATACAAAAGAAGAGTTTTGCTACAAAATGTTAGCAATATAGATTATCATTTGTTTGACAGACAAATATCCTGGAGCTTAAGGATGCTCTTTGACTTGCATTGATATGGGTCAACAGTTAATGTAAAGGTGATTAGAGGCTGGTGTTAAAATGACACAGGATCAGCAGATAACCTTTTTTTTTTTTTTTAATTTAAAGATTTTATTTTTTGAGAGAGAGCATGAGCAGGAGGGAAGTCGTTGGGAGAGGCAGAGGGAGAAGGAGAAGCAGACTCCCCACTGAGCAGAGAGCCTGACATAGAGTTGGATACCAGGACCCAGAGATGATGACCTGAACTGAAGGCAGATGCTTAAGTGACTGAGCTACCCAGGTGCCCCTGAATCAGCAGATGACTTTAACTTAAGACACATATTCTGAGTGTGTTCTGGTTCCTGATTTACTGTGGCTGTATAATTGTTCATTGGTTCTTTGTATCAGTTGAGATCTGTTTATTTCAAATAGAGATTATTTCACATTTCTGGTAGACCTGACCATTGGGTTTGTGCTGAGGAAGAGGTCAGGAATTAAGAAGACTTCATCAATGTAGCTCTTTGGTACTACAAGAACTACATACCTCTTCCTTTCTCCTGCCATTGCAAAACTTTTCCAAGGGCTATTAGAAAATTCCAAAGGGACCTAAGTCTGATACATTTTAATGTTCTTCTCCTGCCAGGTTTGTAACCAGATTCATCGACTTGGATGGCCTGTCATGTATTCTCAACTTTCTAAAGACCATGGACTACGAGACCTCAGAGTCTCGAATACATACCTCTCTCATTGGATGTATAAAGGCACTAATGAACAACTCTCAAGGTCGGGCTCATGTCCTGGCTCACTCTGAGAGTATTAATGTGATTGCTCAGAGTCTGAGCACAGAGAACATTAAAACAAAGGTGGCCGTGCTGGAAATCTTGGGCGCCGTGTGCCTGGTTCCCGGGGGCCACAAGAAGGTTCTGCAGGCCATGCTGCACTACCAGAAGTATGCTAGCGAAAGAACCCGCTTTCAGGTGGGCATGCTCCCTTGCCACTTTGTCATTCACCCCTTCCAACAGGTGTTTTCCTGAAGGGGGAACATAACTTAAGGTTTCTCTCTGTGGTGATTACTTCTAAAGTTTCTTCTTCTTGGGTTTTAGAATATGTTTTCAATAGTTGATCAATCTGGGATTTTAGATTTACTGAATTTTGAAAATGTGTTTCTGCTTCCTAAACGTTACATAGCACATATCTTTCAAATCCACTAAATGTAGCATTCCCTGAAAATTTTACAGGTTACCATTCTTAATTTACTATCAATATAAACAGTGAGATTATGTGACCATATTTATACTCCGATATAAAAAGTAAGCCAAGTCAACAAAGCACAGTCTTTTGTTATTTGTATACATGTATAAATGAACATATGTAATGGTAGGAATTTTGAAAGTAGAGTTTTTTGAACTAATTTTAAGAAAAATAAAAGATGGCTTTCTTTGGATCCATGCAATCCTGACTAAACACAAAATTTTAAAAATTTACTTCTGAGTTATAAAAATTAATAAAACGACTTTAAGATTGGTAATGATTCAATCCTTTGTTTTTATATTTGTATCCTTGGTAGACATTAATTAATGACTTGGATAAAAGCACAGGGCGGTATCGAGATGAAGTGAGTCTCAAGACTGCCATCATGTCCTTCATCAATGCAGTGCTAAGCCAAGGCGCGGGAGTGGTAAGGACCTTCTGTACCGCTGTTGAAAACATGTAGTATTAAAGAATAATCTTTTTAAAAAAGATTTCGGTGTAGTCCAAAAAGCACAAATATGTATTTTATTACCCTCTCACTTTCAGGAAAGTTTGGACTTTAGACTTCATCTTCGCTATGAATTTCTGATGTTAGGAATTCAACCTGTAATAGATAAACTAAGGGAACATGAAAATTCAACATTAGATAGGTAAGTCAAACTGTTATCATCTGAGGTAGTTCATGCTTTTTCCATGTGTGTGTGCCTCTGAACTTTCTGTAACATAAGACACTGGCCCCTGAATACTAGTTCAACTAATGGTGCTTTTATGTAAGACTTTCTCAGTGAAAGAAGCAGCACATTGTACAGAACTTAATGTGGGTTCTGGCATCATACTGAATCCACATCCTTGTCCTACATCTTAACCTGCTATGAATTCTGGTCGAGTTACTCAATTTTTCTGAATCTTAACTGTTTTGTTTTTTGGGTTTTTTTTTTTTTTTTTTTTGAGAAATAGTGATGTAGTGATAATAATAATGATGACAACTATCTTTTATGAGTGGTTAGAAAGATTGACTATAAAACACAGAATCACTTGGCACCTTTGATAGGCATTCTATGAATGTGAATTTTCACTCTCATTCATTTGCACTTGTTTGCAATCATTTTACTACTTCTAAGATATCTCACTAGCTCTCAGATCTTTCCTTCTACCATTCTCCCTCATTCATATACTCGGACATGCTCTTCTCCTTAGTATTGTATGAACATGTTAAAATACTCTTGCCCCAGGGCCTTTGCATTTGCCATTTTTCTCAGCACTCAAAGATCTTCCTACAGATGTCCAAATTTCTTATTCCCTTATACCTGTCAGACCTTTTCCAGCCAGTGTGTATACACAACTCACCTCACCTCCTCTCATTCTCTTTTGCCTTTACCCTGATGTATTTGTCTTAATAGAACTTATCATCCCTAGTGTCTAAAATACATAGAAGGGGCTCAATAAATATTTAAAATGAATAGGTTAATGGCGTGAATATTTATTTTGTGGTCTTAATTCATCAGTCAGGCAAGTGTAGATATATGGGTAGGTTTTTCCATAAATGGAGTCTGTGAGCAGAATCTGGACTTGATGGTTTTGAGTTTGATAGACCTTTATTAATTGTCTACTATGTACTAGGAATCCTAGGCTTTTAAGTTTGTCTCTTATTGTTATTTCAGTCAGAGTATGTCTTTTTCCTTAGAACATAGTTAAGCAAAGGCATTCAAATTTTGTCTTATTTCTTTTAGAGAAATCTCTGAATATTTAGGAAAAGCCTTAGTATTAACGTCCTGATTCCTACGTGCTTGTGTTTAGAGTATGTCCTACTTTTAATAGCTTCTCTTTTATTGGATTTCAGGCATTTAGATTTTTTTGAAATGCTCCGAAATGAAGATGAGCTAGAATTTGCCAAAAGATTTGAACTGGTATGTATGCTCACAATTACTGTGATTTAACTCATCAACTCATGGAATTTCCCTGGTGTAACATGTGTTAAGTTGACATGGACTGGGTATAACCAAAGAGCAAAATCAAAGTTCTGTTTTGCTACCTAAGTGGCAGGATTAGCTCTGTTTGCCTTGGATTTGCTTGCATTGCAGGTATTGAGGATATTGGGTGTTTGACTTAGATTTCTTTTTCATATGGAATAGGTTCACATAGACACAAAAAGTGCGACTCAGATGTTTGAGCTGACCAGGAAGAGGCTGACCCATAGTGAAGCTTACCCTCACTTCATGTCCATCCTGCACCACTGCCTCCAAATGCCTTGTGAGTGTGTTTGTGACTTACATGTGTGCTTTTGAATGTTTGGACATCATCCAAAGGGCTGTGTCTTCTGAATAGTGCTGATTAGGTTGGGTGCACACCAGGGATTCCAGACCTTGGTTTTATGACAGTCCAAAGTGTTTCCACACAGCTCAGGAGGTATTGTGACATTCCAAAAAAGAAATGAATTATCACCTACTTTGATTTTAAAAATAAATATATGACTTGCAACACATTTCGAAAGGGGTAGAAAGTGCCTCTCAGTCACATAAATGATCATTGCATGTCAGAATTCCAGAGGCTATGAGAAGTGCTAGTGCAAATGTTGTAAACATCTCTGGTTCTGTGGCTCTGGTGGATGACTGCTATTGAAAAATACTCAACCTAGTTTAGAAACAACTTGAAGTGTTTTTCTATAATTCTTTTCTTTTTTAGACAAGAGAAGTGGCAACACCGTTCAGTATTGGCTACTACTAGATAGAATCGTACAGCAAATAGTTATTCAGAATGACAAAGGACAGGACCCCGACACCACACCTTTGGAAAACTTTAACATAAAGAATGTTGTACGGATGTAAGTTTCTTATTTTGCTGTCTGTGAGGTAATAGTCACCATGTAAGACATTTATTGTATCCTACTTTAAAGTAGCAGCTGAGAGAACTGAAATGTTCTAGAGGCCAAATATGAGTTCCTCCATATACATATGTAATATATCTCAGTGACCTCTGAGTTTAAATGGTTTTCAAGCATGCTGATGATTTTCTCCGCATTGGACTATTTTTTGTACCTAGAGAGCGTGTATTTTGACAATGGGCCTTTTATGTTTTTTATAATGAATACTCCTTTAACTATTATACAGGTTGGTTAATGAAAATGAAGTTAAGCAGTGGAAAGAACAAGCAGAAAAGATGAGAAAAGGTAAATAATGAGGTCCTGACAAGGGGACATGTTACTGGTTATTGGGCAACTCTGCTCTGCATATTTTAGAAATTTGTGCTGATACTTCTTACTGACTTTAGTGCATTAGTTTTTTCTATGTCATAAAGGCATTTTTGCCCTCTTTTCTCTTAAATGAAGCTATTTCAGTTGTCATACTGACTGCCAAATATTTTATCCTTTTATTATAATTATGTAAATTTTTTGGAAGACCTTATAGTATTTGCATTTTGGTATTCATAAATTCAGATTTTCTTAACTGCCACTCCTTCCAGCCCTCGCCCCTACCCCATAACTGCTCTTTAAATCACACTAGATTTTAAGATATGTAATAAAGAACATCATGAATAACCAGAATTTTAAAAGAAAAACCCAGGCCAGTTGATTCAGCAGCCCCATCCTCCACGTGACCTTAATTTGGCACCACTTATAAAAAGAAAAATCATCTAGAAAATCACTCACTGTTGTAGATAGATGCATTCATACACCAGCTCTTGGTGAGTATTTGAACATGTCTTTGGTATTAAGACTCAGCATCAGATGACAGGAGGGTCATTTGTGCCCATCACTGTGCCAGCCTCTCAGAGAGTGGATATGTTTCCTTCAAAATACCAGTAACTTAAAGTTGGTCCTTTTGTGAAAACAGTCCTATTCCTGGCCTCTGCTCTTTCTCTCTGCTGGTTAACTGACTTCCTTTTCCTTGTCCAAGTTATTTAGCCACAGCCAGTGAAACACAATAGCACTCACCCTGATAGTCAGTGTGTTGAAAGAGGGTCCAAGAGATGCCAGAGCATTTCCTTTTCCCTTGTCATATTTGTCCTTTTCCATTGAGCAGAAAAGCCAGGCCACCGATAATGGAAACTGCCAAACATGAAGTATACTTACAAGTCCCTCACGTGAATTCAGATTGTTCTCACATTGGTGAGGTTGCCACATACATTTTTATTAATAGATTCCAGAAGCTGCTATAGAAAGAAGAGAAACACTGACTATAAAGTTTGGGGTGAAGAGATGATAACAAAGAGAAAATGATCGGGTGATACTTAAGGAGTATAGTCTAGAGCATGAGGATTAAGATGTGCAAGTGGAGTAGAGTACACAGGACAGAAGCTTCAGAGTCCTTCAGTCATTTGTTCAGTGGATGCTTGTCAAATACCTGTATGCATTAGGTACTATGCTGGGCTCTTTGTGTGTGCGTAGGCAGTCACATTCTCTTCTCCACACTTCTCCTAAGATGAAGATCACGTCTAACTCACAGGGTTGTTGCAAAGATTAAATGACAGAACAAATATAAAGACTCTAACACAGTGCCTGTCACATACCAGTTGCCTAGTAAATGATAGGGACTATGGTAGGATTCGGGTGGCGGAGGTGGTACAAGAGACAATGGCCAAGGTCAGTAGGGCCAAACAGGATTGTTTAAAGTGAGGTCACAGGGGGAGTATAAAGGAGGGGGTATTATAGATAATTAATTAATTATCTATAAAAAATTATTTTCTGAAAGCTTCAAGTAGCAAGGCTGTATTATTATAGAGGGCACATGTTGATGAACTAGAGGGTGAAGGCTATGAGGAGATAGGAAGTTCTTTGGGCCCTGAAAGGTGGAGATAAATGGATGTCCTTTGTGGAGAGAATCCTTTGACAGCAGCTTCCCAGACCTGGTATTACATCAGAATTTTCTAAGGAGCATCTGAAAACAAATTCCTAAGCCCTGTTCTCCAACCCATCCCCCCGCCCCCTGCATCCCCCATAGAACAGACTCCCAAGATATTAAAATCTCTCAGGTGGTTCTGAGACACAGCTGGATTTGTCAAAGCTTCATGACCATAAGAGGCAAATCTTAACAATTGTGGAAGAGAAGTGAAGTGGAGATAAAAGAAGGAAAATGGGGTGCAGTAAGGTACTTTTTAGACAAATCTCTGAAGAAGTTGGGGACACATTTGCAAAGCAGAAGTGGATTGATGGTTATCTTAACTTCAAGGCTTTTAATGGTTGAACTTTTTTCTGTAAGTTGATTTGGGGGAACTCAGAAGAGAGAAAGTAAGAGATGGAGAAAACAAGAATCTAAATGTGTTATCAGATTCAGAAATAGAGACTAATAAATCTGTGTAGCTCTGCCCCAGTGGATTATATCTCTAGTGGGTTTACTATATAAAAAGAGTAGGAATTGGGGCCAAGTATTTGAAATAAAAATCTGCAGCCTAAAATTCATTAGTCCTCTTTCCCAAAGCCTCTCTCACTCCTGTAAGGGCTGGAGTCAGTAGGCATATTGGCAGTGTAAATAAGCATTAGGCTAAATTGGATGCCTTGTTCCATTAGAGCAGGATTGGGAAGTCAGTAAAATTACAGCTGAGAGCTAATATTTTCTCCCCAGATTATAGTGATTCTTATGCTCTGCCCTTAAGGTTTTTAATGCTGAGATGATAACATTTGCTTTCACAAGTTTTAAGAGTTATTTGCCAGAAGCATGAGATAGTTCAAGTCCCAAGTAGCCTTCTGAGAGTAGAAGGGGAGAAAGGACTCCATGTTGGGACAGACGCGATCTGGCATCAGCATTTCCTCACAGAGCAAGATCCTCCCTTTCAGTCCTGTGCTCCTTGGACATGAGCCAGAAACCTAGCTAATAAACAATGGCTTCTCTAGTTCTCATTTCTAATTTGTGAAAAGAGGCCCTTTTAATATTTGTTTTCCCTAGAGTGGTTAAAGGGGCATTTTTATGACCGGATCCTGAGCTAAGTACCAAATAGGCACCATTCTCTTCTCACACTGTGTGCATCTTTGGAACTGTGACTTTAGGATCTCTTTTTCGGTATTTTACAAAATGTAGCTAATAATGCTGTTCATCTAAGGACCCCTCCAAGCACAAAAGCACCAACACCCCTGAGCCCACAAGTCGTTCCCTTTGATGGAACAGAGAAATAATATTTACCTAATAAAGAGCCTCACAATCATCCTCAGCCAATTTTCTGTTTAGAGAAAGCACTTCAGCTTTGAAGAGTCCCCTATTTTCATGTCCCATTGTTTTCTTGTGTAGAGCACAATGAGTTACAACAGAAATTGGAAAAGAAAGAGCGCGAATGTGATGCCAAGACCCAAGAGAAAGAAGAGATGATGCAGACCTTAAATAAAATGAAAGAGAAACTTGAAAAGGAGACCAGTGAGCATAAGCAAGTCAAGCAGCAGGTGGCAGATCTCACAGCACAGCTCCACGAGCTCAGCAGGGTGAGGGCCGGGGCCACGGGCTGGGTCTTCTATTTCTGGGCAGCTGCCGAGGCCTCACTTACCCTGGAGCCCCTCACCTTAGGCAGACAGCTTCTGCCTGGGGATATAAGTCTTTGTGATTTATCACAGTGGTTATAAGACTCGATCCCTTTGCTGTCATGTAGGTTAGGCAGCAGAGGCGATGTGGGAGTGTGCATTTTTAGTACAGATACTCTAATCGGAGCAAAGGGAATTACATTGATTTCTTGAAATGAAAACTGATCTTGTGAAAACCAAACCACGATGTTACAAGAAGTAAGAGATATGTGAATAAATGCTTTACAAACAAGCACTGAGCTTCCAAATACAAAGGACGGACTCAGTAGTTCATGAAGGCCCTAAAGTCCATTGATTTACTGCCCCTTTATAACCATCTTCTCAGAAATGTCGATTTCTCTGCAGCATACATTTTAGGCAGAGTTGCAGATTCGCAGAATCATCCAGTGAATTTACTTCTTCCACTGACCTTCTCTTGTCCTATTTTTACCTTTTCAGAGAGCTGTCTGTGCTTCGGTCCCAGGTGGACCCTCACCTGGAGCCCCAGGGGGGCCCTTTCCTTCCTCTGTGCCAGGGTCCCTCCTTCCGCCCCCACCACCTCCACCCCTGCCAGGTGGAATGCTTCCTCCTCCGCCCCCTCCCCTTCCTCCAGGTGGCCCTCCTCCTCCCCCGGGGCCTCCTCCATTAGGGGGGATCATGCCACCTCCTGGTGCTCCACTGGGTCTGGCACTCAAGAAGAAAAACATTCCTCAGCCCACAAATGCCCTGAAATCCTTCAACTGGTCCAAGCTGCCTGAGGTAAGCCATTTGTTCTAATTTTCCCTCTAATGGATAGCATTAGCAGCTCACTATGTTGTCACTGAAAAGGGAAACAGCCCTGGCTGTTAAATGATTTCATTTTCTAGTATGGACTCGGGTTCTCACTAGCTCAGATATTTACTTGACAAAGCTGAAATAAATGACATGTTGTTTGAAGCCAGCCCACTTTGAGCATCTGGTAGAATGAAAAATTGGGGAGAGCAGCACTTCTGAAAAAAATAACCACGTCTGTTCTTTTTATGTATAACTATAAACTCTAGCACTTATTAACTTGATATTTGCAGAATAAACTGGAAGGAACAGTATGGACCGAAATTGATGACTCAAAGGTCTTCAAAATTCTAGATCTTGAAGACCTGGAAAGAACTTTCTCTGCCTACCAAAGACAGCAGGTAACCATATGTGCTCTCCAGGATGCTAAAAAAAAAATTTTTAAAAATCATGTCCTGTGCACAGTCCCTGGGCCATCTGCCACACCATGATGTGATCGGCATCTTAGTTCTAGGCTATTTGTGTCTACCCTGGTATATTCCTGCAAAACAGCGTGTTGTGTGTGTGTTTACATGTGTGTCTAGATGCCCGTCAGTTATGTGTGTGAATGTGTTAAGCCACATACCCTGATGTGTGTTTGAGACCTTATTGCCATACTTACCTGGCAGGGGAGATACCATGATCACGAGACCTTATTGCCATTAGTGAAAGGAGTTCTGTATATTATTATCACTTATGCTTAGTCCAGAGGGGTCACCAGAAGAAAATATTAGTCAGAGAGGCACTTAACTTGTGTTGTTTCCTCATAGGGTTTGTTTCTCAAGCCATTTTAGATTATCTATACACACACACACACACATATATGTATGTATATGTATATATGTCACATATATATACTTGTATATATATTATATAAATCTAGTGGTTATTATCAGAAGTAGACTGCTTTTTGAAATAGATGGAACCTTTAGAAGCACAGAAATTTGTAAATAACTATAATTTGTCAACTAGCTGGAACCTTAGAGAGGAGTTTTTACTGTATGTCATGAACACAGTAGGCTCAGAAGTGGGATTGGGAAGGCTGAGTAAGTTGGGGATGCAACTAATACACATAGGACCAGAGAAGCTTCTGAAATATGAACAAAGTGTTTGTGATACTAGTGAGAATTCTAGTGATACTCAATGCTTGCTGACTCTCCATGTTGATGTGGCCAGGTAGTGAGTATTATGCTGTAAGCCCTGGTTACATCTGAGTGGTACCTCTTACTCCTTTAAGAGGCCATCCTAGTAGATCCTTCTAACAGTGGACCAGAAGAGGGTCACAGCAAGGTGGCTGGGTACAAAGGATATCAGAAAAACAAGAAAAGGTGAGGTAGGATCTCAGTCAATCAGACACCTGGGAAAGAGCAACATTATGTCCTGGAGTGTGAGCAAAAAGATCCTTCAGGATGACTGAAGAGATGCTGCTGAGAACACAGCACATCTTAGTAGGAATGCGTGGATGCCAAGCATCTGCACAGGTGCTTTTCTTGGGCTTCACTGAGAGGTCTTTAACACCTGCCTGAATCCTCATGCCCAGAGAGCATCCTCAGACAAGCTGCACTTCTTAGTCTGCTTAGACTGGGTCTGGTTCCCAAGAAAGAATGTCTTAGAACTGAATGAGCAAGCACCAAGGAGAACATGGGCTGAGGCTGGGGAGAAACAAAACTGATGGGTTTTTCTTTCAAAGCCTTCGATGTATCTGAAATTGAAAAGAAAAGGTAGTGTATGTCTTTTTTTTTTTTTTTTTTTTTTTTTTTTTAGTGTATGTCTTTTAGCCAGAATATTTTCGCTGAGTGAGGGAGAGCTTCTCTGAAGTGCATTTTACGCTATGTTAGTAAAGTACAAAAATGCAGGTGGTTGTCTGCTGTGGTAGCATGACACTAAAACAGGAACCCTCAGCTGGAACCTCCCCCATCTCATAAGTATGACCCAGTGTTGTACATACAAAATAAAGGAAAACAAAGAAAAAAAAGATAAGACACACCCAGGAGAAAGCAAGACACTTTATCTTTCAAAGGACAAGCAAAGGGTATATTTTAGGTGTCTCATATGGCAGATGCTGGGTTCAAACACTTCCTGCTTGGCTGCGATGGATCTTCTCTCTCTGCTGACCCAGGAAGGTGTTCTCTGGGTCTTGACATGAAGTCATAGGATATGTTAGCAAATTTCTTGGTAGATGCAAATAATCTTCTGACCTCATGACACATCAGTTGATTTCCCACTTTGATTTTGGTCACTAATACTGGTCCATTATGGTTACCTAAGGTGAAGGTTTGGGAACTCAGAAAAGTATATTGAAGAAAGAGAAAACAGCAGTTATTCCAAATGATGCTATTCAAGTCTGAGCATGTAGGCTACATTTATTATGAAGGCAGGTGGTTAAAAGACCCAAGTTTACAAGACTCATAATTAACTGGCCTTCAGCAGAAGGTGCAGAAGGATGCTGCCAAAATGCTCTGGGACAAGTATGTGGACAGTTCTCAAGAGCTCTAGGAGACACAGTTAGGGAAAGCCTAGCAATTGGGTAATTGTCTCCTAGCAACCAGTCACTGTTTAAGTAATCAGTAGTCATTCCAGGCAGGATAGACCAGAACGTTTCAGTTGTACTTAACGCTAAGTAGACTGGTCAGTAGAATCATTTGTGACATTTTCAATAGCACTTCCTGGAAAAGAATTTCAACGCACTTGGCTCAGCTTAATTGAAGTATGTTTCCCCTCTTGGTGCAAGAATTTGGGATGAGGTTTTTAAACCATAGATATATTTCCCAAATGAAGGTAATATGAGCCATCTTATTGAGTTTATTGAATGTTGAGAGGCAAAAAAATCTAAAGATGCAGACATTCTAGTAGGAATATGTAGGACAAAGTAGAGAAAATGGGGTGCCTGTCATTGAATGCTCCCTAGTCTCATATCTAATGGCAACGTCTAAGACCGTGCATTTTCATTTCAGTCTTGGCAATGCACTACCTAATTATCACCACACTTGAACTGCTCTCTTTTCCACTCCCAAATGAATACTGAGAACCTTTTTTTTTTTTTTCCTATGGTTATCTCCTCTTTCTTCCCTCCAGTTATAAAACCCTGGCCAAACTGGCTGAACTTAAGCCTGTTGTTTGAACAAGTTAGTTTCTCAGAGAGGCAAAAGAACGCATGAATACCATTACCTGCCTGTAACAAGAACACTACACTGAGTCAGACGTTGAGCAAAATCTCAGGTATGAGATTAGTAAAATTTAGGTGAACACTGATTAGTGATATTTAGGAGAGATTTTATGTAAATACGTACACATACACAAAATATGCCCAGTTGATCGGAGAAATATTTCATCATTAAAATCAAAATGTATTTATAATGTCCACCTTGATTATGAAATACTTTAGAGGTTGCAAATGTATTAAGCTGTTCCACAGGCTTACAATGCAATTTATAGTATAAAAGCAAAGAGGACAATCTGCAAATAACCATGATATAGACTAAAAAATTATAATATTAAGTAACCATTATATTTTTGGTGCTGAGTGCAAAATACACACTCCCAATCCTCATCCCCAAAATTTCTCTTTTTAAGATTTTATTTATTTGTTCATGAGAGACACAGAGAAAGAGAGAGATAGAGAGAGAGAGAGAGAGAGAGAGAGAGGCAGAGACACAGGCAGAGGGAGAAGACACAGGCAGAGGGAGAAGCAGGCTCCATGCAGGGAGCCAGACGTGGGACTCGATTCCAGGACTCCAGGATCACGCCCTGGGCTGAAGGCAGGCACTAAACCCCTAAGCCACCCAGGTGTCCCCAAAATTTAGTTCTCAAGGCACTCTTGTACTTTTTTATTTAATCCTCATACCAGCTCTATGAGGTGGTATTCGTATCTCATCAATAATAGAAATATGGCTTAGTATATATTCAGTGTCTGAACAGGTGCACAGACAGGTTACCACGTGGCATAAATTCTCAGTTTCACTTTGTTCTTAGGAGTTATGGCCTTGTTCATTATGAAGGTCAGGCTTTGTAAGGATTTTCTATACTAGTTTTAAGAATAAGGCCATTTCTATTCAAGAATTTTTTTTTTTTTTTTTTTTTTTTTGGTGTAGATATCAAAGGTTTCCAGGGCTGATTATGTAAGCTTATGTGCCACATGAAATGGAATTTAATAGCGTGCAGTTATTCCCCTGCTTACACTCCAGAAGTTCATTTGAAAGTCAATTTCTTGAATCTCAGAACGTCTTTTTCTTGTTGAAACTATATTATGCGTGATTTCCAGGTCAACCACAAAAGACTTGTTTTAATGCATAATGTGCATTGCATAGTAGTAGTAGTATTTCAGATAGAGCTAAACAATATTCATTTTGGTTTTGTGGGAAATTTTCATGTTGAGATTTTATAAATTCATTCTCCTTACCCATGCAGTTGGATAGAGGAAAATGAATTTTACTTTTACCTAGAGGGAGTCATATCTCTGTACCAATAAATTAACAGTTGTATCACCATTCCTTCCCCCAGTTCTTTGTCTGAGGACACTCCTTCTTTACAGGTCCCTATTATCTGCATATAGTATAACATTTGAAAACCTCTCTGCTCTGATTTAGGAAACAAAGGATAACTGTTATCCCAGGCTCCAGAATCTGACCTCTCCTGCTAATATGTAATAAACAAGACATCCTTAGACTCTCATTTGGAACTCTTCAATGCTATCTTCTGATTTTTTTTTCTTTATAAATGGTCAAATAATTTTTCCTTCTTATTCTTTTTTACATTTTCATTATTTTGTTGATCTAGATTTCACATTGAAAAATTATGAATTAGGATATTTATTTCAATAATCTTGGCCGTTAGCTATGGCACATGAAGAAAGAAGAGAAAATTATGAATGAAGGTTTTTCTTAAACCAAAGTATAAGATAGAGATTCTGTTATTGCTAAGAGTTAATTAAAAGCAGGATTTTGTATAAACAGTATGTATCTGTATGAATAGTAAGCATTTTTTTGGAGAGGGATCCCTAGCTTTTATCAGATTTACAAAGGGACCTCAACCTCAAAAAGATTAAAAACTGTTCAGGTAAGGATTATTATTTTCTGTGAAATGTTGAATCATCATGTCATTGCAGAACCTTATCTCTAAGAATCTATCATCATTGGCTCCTAAGAAATACAAGTCCCAACTTTCTATTTACCAAAGCTCTTTTTTTTTTTTTTGAGAGAGAGAGAGATTTTATTTATTCATGAGAGACGCACAGAAAGAGAGAGAGAGGCAGAGACATAGGCAGAAGGAGAAGCAGGCTCAATGCAGGGAGCCCGATGTGGGACTTGATCCCGGGACTCCAAGATCACGTTGTGGGCCAAAGGCAGGCGCTAAGCCCTTGAGCCACCCAGGGATCCCCTTACCAAAGCTCTATACTGAAAATCCCCTGGAAAAATCAGACATACTGTTAGGTGGAGCCAAATATAGCTGATCCTGTGGTGTTTGGCCCAAACCAATTAGTGAATAATTTAAATTTTCAAAAAGAATGATAACTTATTTGAAAGAGGCCTGGGAGCATCATCGTTTTTAACATGCCCCATCTAAATAAGCTTTGTGATTTTATTTAAAATGTGTTGGTTAAAGGACCCTTAAAGGAAATCACAAGGCTAACAACCATACTCTCCCATAGCATTCCTCATCCTCACCTCTGGAAAGATAATATACATTGCTTAGCTATTAACTGTTAGACTCATTGCTGCTGCTGGTAACAAATGGGAGATCTTGAGCAGCTCTTCTTCAACTCCCTGAAAAAGAGAAGAGAGCAAAAGGAGGAAAAATGGACTCGATCATCAGCTTCAAAGATAATTATATTGTATGATAGCTTTCAAGTATTGAGCTCATAAATATGTGTCAGATACTGTACAAAATGCTTTACATGAATCATCTTGTTTAATTGTCATAATAATAATCCAGTTGTTGATTCCATTGTGCAGATAGTAAGACTGAGCTCCAAGCCTCACATCTAATAAATGGTAGTTGCCTAATTCCATAGTCCACTATAGTAAAGGTCAGAAGTCTTAATTTTCTGACAGTGGGAACTTATGGAGAATAAGTTGCTAGAGAACTTTATAGAAGTTTCTTCTTTGAAGGCCGGATAATAAGAGCTGGATCTAAATTCAACTAGCAACTTTTTAAGAGAGAAAAGTAGGATAGGATGATCTCCTGGAATTCACATCATCTTAGCCTTTTCTGCCCTTTAAAGGAGAGAGTGCATTTATAGGGAAGTGTCCTAAGGAGTTTCAGAGTAGAAAATGTGGTTATTACAACCAGGATGAAAGAAAACTGGCATTAGAGAAGAAGAAAGATTTCCTGTGGTTATCAGTTTATTTTGAAATGCCATTCTAGAAAAGCTATCCCTCCTTGTATGGGTAGAGCAAAAGAGGGACACGTTTTGTTTCTCACTGGAAGAATGATGTGAAACAGCTCATCTGTGTAAAATTGGCTTTGGCAGTGCTGCCAGGGCCAATGAGGCCTTAAGGAATCTGCTGAGCAACTGCTAGTTGTACAAGCAGTTGGCCTGAAAGCTGGGGTGTATTTTGCACACCAAAGCTTTACTCATTCCAGCATGACAAAAATATGTAAAGAAAACTGTAACTTTCTCTTAACATGCCAATTACTTCTTCTTCTTTCTCTTCTTCACTCCAAGTCTTATTCGGAGTATTTTAGGAAGAGGCTGTTGACCTTACATGCTTGAACAGCTATGAGGCAGTTGGGACAGGGCCACCAAGGGGCTGCACACAACATGATCACTTACTGTCTCTTAATTGCATGTTCTATCTTTCTCCTCATACCTATCCATAGTGCTGCCATGCATTGTTTGGACTCTCAAGGGATGCTGAGAGTTAATATTACCAACCTACATTGTTGAACTTGTCTTTTGTATTTTCTTAATCCTTCCTTATGTCACAAGAAGACAGGAATTTATTTCAACCTCTCCCTCCTTCCCCAAAAGCATGTTTTGCTGGTAGAACATGACTGTAGGAGTAGTTTCCTCAAGATGTTGGAATTGATTGATATTTTTCTGCTTCAAGTGAAAATTGTCATGTTGAATAAATGGAGCCCATTTCTCTTTCAAAGAGAATTTTTTCTGTTCCCAACTTGGGTCTTTCGTGGGGTGTTCTAAATCCTTTCTTCTCTGAATTTGATTTGTCCCCATTGAAAATTGTGTACAGCACATGTCATCTCTCTCCCCAGAATGCTTAGTTCTGTGCTCTTGTATCTTCAGCCAGCCTCTCCCATCTTCATCAACTCTCATTGCTGATCCTTGGGACATAAATCCTCTCTTACCCTGTGTCACTGATTTCCTTGACTACTTTGACTTTCTCCCACTTATTGCTGTGATTCTGAACTGCATGTGTCTGATTTGCCTTTTCCATGCCTCTGCCATGGCTGTAGGATTTCTTTGTGAACAGTAACTCCAAGCAGGTAAGTGAGCAACTACCTAAACCTTGCTTAATATAACTTCTTGGCTCACTGTCAAGCTCAAAATGTCTTGCTGATCCATTTTTTTTTTTTTTTTTTTCAGATAGTGTAATGTAGTGCTTAGGTAACTCCGAGTTGGGTTTCAACTCTTAGCTGACATTTAGAGGTCTGCCTGAAATCTCAGCATGACAGGAGATAGGTGAAGTTTGATCACATGATGTCTCTTACTAAAAACTCCATATTGTCTTTGTTTTCCTAAGCTGTTACACAGTTCCAGAGCTCTTTGGTTTTCTTATATTTTAAAAATTCCATGATCCATTTTTAAAATTGATTCTGACCTTTAATAAAATTAAACTTGCTATTTATCAAGTTTGTATTTTCACCTTGATGCCCAGTTTACTCAAATAGTATTTTATATATCACTGTTTTATGCCTCTTCCACCATAAATTATGACTGGTCATCATTGCTTATAGCTTTTTGTACAGCAGCAGAGTATGCAAATAGTGTTTTGTTGTTAATTCAAGTAATTGAACTAATGCCTTGAACTGCCCTGTCTGTTATCCATCAGACTCCAGGGTAATGAAAGGTACCATCTGGACTTGGGAGCTTCCTGTTGCACATGAGGATGTTTGGGAGGATTTATTGTTCAGCTTTTTGAGTGCTCAGGATGCAAATGGTTCTGGAGTGAATGGACCCTGCAAATGGCCAGACTGGCAATGGCAAGCCTCGGCCGAGCTTGATTCATAGTGACAGTTCTTCTGTCTGCTGTCCATAGGGATTTGGGGGACAAAAGGAGAGCACCACTCACTGATAATTTATACACGCTTAGCATCTTCAACTTAGATGCGCTTTGTTCTTCCAAAAATGCTTTTTCAAATGTGGGTGGTCAGCTTTTCTTACTATTTCCCTTTGTCAACTAGATTTTAGCCCTTCGTTTCAATTCCACCACCTCCCTGTCCTCCCTCCCTTGTCATCTCAGCTTCGCCTGTGTGTGTGTGTGTGTGTGTGTGTGTGCGCGCGCGCACGCATAAACAAAAAACATAAAGGAAGAGTGTGTGTCTGAAGTCGGAATGTCCCTATTTGACTTTGATGGATTTCTTTCATGCTCTTTATAGAAAGAAGCAGATGCCATTGATGACACACTGAGTTCCAAACTTAAAGTCAAAGAGCTTTCGGTGATTGATGGTCGGAGAGCTCAGAATTGCAACATCCTTCTATCGAGGTATTGTTGATGCTGAATAAATATTTCTGGTAGGACCAACTTTTCTATCCTGTGGCTCCAAACCACGTGTTTATACTTGTTCTTTTCATCAGACTCTGCTGAGATTCAGTTCTTTGGATTCTCTCTTCTGTCTACGGTGAGGAGAATTCATGGCCCCTACTTTCCCTGAGTGGAATGTATCAGAGCTGGATGCTTGCTTTCTTGGAGTTTAACTTCTACAGACTCCTAAAGTTAAAGAGCAGAACATCCCAAATCAATGTTTTGTTTTGTTTATTTTTCCAGAGAGCCTGTAAACTGGACTTTACCTTTATTTATATTTCCTGGCTTTAGAGATATTTTGACTGTTGAGTAGCACTGTCACAGAATCAGCAGCAACAATGAAAGCTCTTTGTTTTATTTTGCTTTTCTAAATCACCTTTTTATGCGTCGGGTTTATGATTTCATGCTCTTTTTGAACATTTTTATGACTAAAAAGATATGTAAATCTCAAACCTTAGTGAAATGCTAATCTATCCATTTCAGCCCTGCTCAGAAATCTTTCTCATAATTAGTGAACCATCACAGCCTTGAAACTTGAAAAGAAAAAGGGGGGGTGGAATCTGCTTGTAGCTTCAGGCACTGTGTCAGGTCATCCTGGGCATTTCAAGTAGCTTTTCTGTATCTTAATTTCTTCTTTTCTCAAAAACGGACTTTTATGTTAGGCAAAGATACCTAATGCTTATGAGGTAAATGAAGATCCAGAATTTGGGAGCATTAAGTAGAAATCCCATTGATCCCATTCTAGAAAGAATGTTGTATATGTATTAAAGTTGGTATAAGGTAGCTTCTCTTTCAGGGAAAGTAAAGAGTAAAAGTGACATTCTTTATTTTTTATTTATTTAGAGAGTACAAGCCAGGGGAGGGGCAGAGGCAGAGGAGGAGGGAGGGAATCTCAAGCACACTCTGCACTGAGCACTAAGCCCAGTGTGGGGCTCGATCTCAAGACCCTGAGATCAGAATCTGAGCTGAAATCGGACACTTACCCCAGTGTCCCAGCAGTCTTTATTTTTTAGATGGTCTTACAGTGAGTTTCTTTTAACACAAAGGACTGCAGCTTGGTTTACAGCATGGAACTTGATTATTAGTCAGATATATATTACTTCAGAGAGCAAATGTTCCTTTTAGTCAAAGAGAAATTGAAGCTGAGTGAGATCCCTGAATTTTAATACAACTAGTAAGGTAACATGAACCATCCTGTTAGCATTTCATTTCTGCCTTTGGCTGGAAGCTGTGTAAATGGCCAGGCCCTGTACTTAGCCCCACTTTTTCTTCCTGAACACATGCTCAGGAAGATACCAACGAAATAATCTGAAGGACTACTTACTTTTCTTCTATACTATGTATAATTCATTTTATTATAGTTTCTTTTTACAAGCCACATTTTTTTTTCAAGATTTTATTTGACAGAGAGAGAGTATAAGCAGGGGGAATGGCAGAGGGAAAAGTAGACTCCCCATCTAGCAGGGAGCCTAATGTGGGGCTCCCTCCCAGTTTCAGATCATAAACTGAGCTGAAAGCAGACTTAACCAACTGAGCCACCCAGGTACCTCAACAAGTCACATTCTTAATAGTGACAGTAAATGAAAATTTGGGGAAGTTTTTTCCCCCCTAGATCCTAGAATTTCTGCCTGTATTTTGTGCTTTTGCAATTTAGAGGAACACTTTTAGACAACTTGACAAAGGAAGCTATCACTATGAATTTCTATAGTACTTAAGTGCTCATAGGATTAAAATCTGTGACCTAGTTCCTCATAGACAGATTATTCTCAGCATGAGATGTCAATGAGGATAATAACACTAACACTGGTTATAGATGAGGTTAGAACTTTTTCTGGCAAATTTCCGATGCCATTATTGAAGGAATTATTTCATATTTGTGGCACACAATTTTCTTGTTACCTCAAAAGTGTCAGAGCCTAAAATTACTTAGAACTTGAGTGAATCTAAACTCTACAGAAGATAATTTTAAGAAATTGCCCTATGCCTATTAAATTATCTATTAAAATCCAATTTAATGAATGAGTGTTACTATAACGAGCATAATTAAAAAGCGCATTGTACATAACAAGGTAATTTTGAGTCCCAGTTGACCTTATGATAATTAGACCTTATGGATGAGGTTCCAAAACCTTCTTTCCCACAGAGGATTCAGCCCCACATGCTTTTCTGCTCCATGATCAATAGTTTTACTCTTGTCAGGAAAGCACAGGACTGATCTATAATGTGCTATCTGGTAAAGGTAACAAAAATGAAGCAAATTTAGTGTTAATTTGGGTTGTATTTAGTTGTTTAACCAGTCAGCAGTTCACCTTGCTTTCATTCTCCCCTCCTCATTGGCAGTGTGTTACCACACATGAAAGGAGCTAGGGGCTGTAAGGAAGGAAGAAATCTATGAAAGTGTGTGTGATGCTTTTTTCTTAGAGTTACGACTTTGGAGCATTTATCTACCTGGCACTACATGGGGTGCCACAGAACGGACCATGACTTGAGGTAGCACTGCCGCCTTTGAAAACTCGTGGCTAACTGGAGAAGAGAAACGACCTAGGCGAGGTGGCTTGTGAACAGCTCAGGCCTAGACTGATCCCACCTGGAGGAGCCAGGAGTTTAGCCAAGTGAGGACACCAACGGGGCTCCCCAGAGAAAGAGGGCCTCAAAGAGCAATTACAGTTATGTGGCAGGGGGATGGGAGGAGTTCTGAGGAGGCGCACAGAAGCCAAGGCACCCGAGAGGTTGGCACACAGCTAATAAGGAGAGCCCTGCAATTGTAGCAATTATCAATCGTAATGAATGAGGCTGGGCAAAACAGCCTGGGATCCATGCCTGGTGCCTTACATTGGTCAGTGGTCAGCCGGGGCGAAGCCATATCCTCCTCATCTGTAAAATGGAGATAAGGAGAGGACTGGCCTTGCAGTGGGCTCTCTCAGTGTGGGAGTTAGACCCAGTGTGTGTGAAGCAGCCACAGGGTACCTGCATGCAGTCGTTGTTCAGTTAGTGGCCTGTGTTTGTGCCCATGAGATCAAGAATCAGTGCAAGTTGTTTATTTTAATAAGGTTTTAAGTCTGCTCTCTAGGGTTTGCAGGACAAGTTGGAGAACAGGTTGAGAGCTGGCTGGGAGGGCAGCCATTAGATAGGAGGCTCTTCCTTATGCCCAGGTGCAACCTGACCAGAGACAGAATTGAGAGAGACA
The DNA here is from genome assembly GCF_003254725.2 of Canis lupus dingo. Classification (NCBI taxonomy): domain Eukaryota; kingdom Metazoa; phylum Chordata; class Mammalia; order Carnivora; family Canidae; genus Canis; species Canis lupus. The sequence continues at coordinate 34,703,989 of NC_064250.1, forward strand.
CAACCCTCAGTAAGACCCAGACACTGGTTTTGTGCATGGGGACAATGAATAGGAATATTTCCAAGTAGATGTCAAGATTTCCTTCCTTTCCACACTTACCGTCTTTTTTCTTTTTTACTTATTTCATTCCCCAAGACTGGCTACCCAACCCTCTCTGTTTCTTACCGTGCTAACTAGGGATTTAATTCCGAGCAACACGGTGTTCTCACCAGATTCCACCACAGTATAAGCCTGTGGCGTATTCCATGGGGGATATTTTAATGAGCCCATATGTCTGCAGTGTTTGGTTATCCTTAAAAGCTCTTCCTTATCCCCACACTGAAGGAGTTAGTGGACCCTTTGGTCAGGGCACCTGCCACAGTCCTGCCCTGAGCAAAGAAAGGAGTCGGAAGGAAGGTCCTTCCTATCCCATAAGCTAAGCAGGGGAGGAAAGTGTAGGCCCTATACATGGAACTCACAGCCTTAGTGGCCAGGATCACTTGTATCTCCCAGAAGCAGACTGCCTGGAAGGTGTGAGTTTGAAGCAGAAGCTCCAGGCCATGAGAGGACCCTGCCTTACACAGACTGGATGCCTTACACAGACTGGAGACACTGCCTTACACATTCTTATACTGTAGAATGGACATGATGTTCCTTAAACTAAGAACCTCCACCTCAGGCCCTAGGCAGATTGAGCAACAACTTACTGGGTGTGTATATAGGCGACATGTGGCAATTTAAAATTTACTCTGCTTTATTCCCTAAAACAGACCTCTCCCTTCCCCCCCAAAAAGAAAGAAATTTGGAAGCTGGTTTATATTGCAAAATGAACCCACCTAAAATATACTTTTATGAAGTGTTGTGCCGTTCTTTTTTTCCAGATGCTCACTTAACATGGCAGCCAGGGTGTAGTAAACCACAAAAAGCTACTTTAAAGTAGGGGGATTTGGCTTAAATCCACTGAAGCAGAGCTAAGGCTGATCTAGCCATCCATCCTTAACTTATTTTAATTATGCCTGGATGTTTCAGTTCTCTTGGCAAATTTTTGAAATACTTGAGTGGAGCAAGGTAGACTTAAATACTGTTTTAAAATGGCTGGTTTGTTGCCTGCCTTTTAAAGAAAGTTAAAGTGGATGTCTCAAAAGTTGCCACCCTCCAGCATACCAGAACACTGCCAAGCCTTAAAAGCAATTAAAACATTAGAATTGGTAGGGTCCTTAAATTACAGAGATTAGCGACTCATTCTGTGGATGACAGATGATACTAAGAACTCGGCAACCTATAGAACCGTCCCAGGGGGCGGAGTACCCTTCTCTTCTTTCCCCAAGGGTACAGTTTCTTTGTCTGCTCCAACAGGCCACGTGCAAGGCAGTATGTTGACAGGTAGATTTTCTTAAGTACTATCCATTAAAGTCTCGAGTCTCTTTGTGGGACACATAAAGAGAAACCAAAATTGTTATGAATTAGAGCTAGTGTTTAGTCCAGACAGCCTCTGGGGGTTGAGAAGCATAAATATATACAATTTCAAAAGCAAGAAGTTCTGCACTCCATATGGGGAGCTAATGAAATGCAAATCTGATACTTCAAGTATTGTTCTCACTCTGATTTTCAACTCCTTTTCTTTTAAATGCAAAACAGAAGGACCCAGCAGAACTACACCATAAAGTAGTTTCTTCAGCTCAGTGTGAAAAGGACAGAGAACTAATTTATTTTTTTCTTACCAGTGGAGCTTTTCTCAGGATGACTATAGAGGTTTCCACAGCCAGTTGGTTTTCATTAGTGGCAGTTTCAACCTTCCTTAATGTTCCTGTTCCTTGGCCTTGTATGGCTGGACTGTGGTGTCTGTTCTTAACTGACTCAAAGCCTTTAGTGTCCTGGAATTGAGGGCTACCCAGAGCTGTACAGTGATGCCAGGATACGTGTTTACCCTATCAGATGTTTTACCCATGCCAACTTGGCCAAATTGTTCCAGTTAAATCTGGGGGTTTTCCATCCTGATGTTCTGGTGAAAATGTGTGTGGGGTAATGATTGTCCCAAGAATGACCAGAACAACCTGAAGAAGTCTCTCTAGCTCCAGGGAATTAGGATGGTACCACACCTCAGACTAAGTGATAGAATGGGTCTCATTTTAGAACATGGGCAATTTGGGGGTACCTGGGTGGCTCAGTCAGTTAAGCGTCTAACTCTTGATCTCAGGGTCATGAGATCAACATGGAGCCTCCTTAAGATTCTCGCTCTCCCTCTCCCTCTGCACCTTCCCTGCTTGTGCACAAGCACACACACATTCTCCTTCTTTCTTCCTCTCTAAAAAAAAAAAAGGCAATTTCACATATTGCCTGAATGCTATATTTGGATTTGAAAACATGAGATAAAAGAGAATGCTACTAGTATATGATTCACAAATTTGTTCCTTCCCTTTCCTACTTATTGGCATGTGAAACAACTTGCAGTGTAAATAGCAAAATGGGTGGTTTTACTGAGATAATGTTGAAATCTAGAGACGAGGGCAAGCCAAAGCTGTCCAGAGTGGGGTGTGTGTTGTCCAGGGTTCTTTCCTCCTTCTGTGGCTTTTGCGTCCACCTCTATATTCCTGCTGCCCTCATTTATCTGTGACAGAGCCAGGGTTTCTGCTTATCATTTGATTCTCCCAAACATTATAACCACCTTTAAAATAAGAATCCTGTCTTCTAATTTGTGTTTAATACTCTCAGTCTTGATGGATGTTGTGTACAGAGAGGAAACTGGTGAAATAATGAATGTGAGAGTGCTTTGGGAAGTGTTCCTGGTAAGGCTACTAAGCACTATGTAACAATCACGTAGCTATGTGTGACTGTTTAGGTTACATGAGTACTGTTGCTTCTTGTCCCTGGGGTAGAAAAGTCTGTGGTAGAGTAATACATATAGTTTAGTGAGCCTTATCTGTGTCCAGGCAGAGTGCTAAATGCTTCACATGCATTATATCACTCTGCAGATGAGAAATATGAAGGCTTAAAGACTTTATCCAAGGTTACATTGGTCCAGCACCATCACACAGGACAGGGGCCCCACCTGATGCCAAAGACCCTGACTTCAAATGTTACCTGTGAAGGCTGTACATCTTGCTCTGTGTTTGTGTGTTTATATTTTTATGTCTAGGCCTAAATGTGATTTTTTTGAAGATCATAGACTAGAACAGACCAAATAATGTTAATATGCCACGATAGTGGAAGTTTAATAAGGAAATAAGATTTTTTCTAAGTAAGTCTGGATCTAATGCTTACAAATAGAACAAAAGAGTGACTCTGTTGTTCTAGCTAATGATCTGATTAAGATCCCCCCTCCCGCATTAAGACTATTGGTTGTGTCTAATAAAAACACATTTTTACAAGTATGTTTTAATTTCATGACTCTTCTTTATAGTCCACACAAACTTTGTTGTCCTGACATAATCAAGACATAAATCCTTAATTAAATTAGTAAATCATATAAAGTTATGGTAAACAGAAAACAGATTTGTGATAAAATTCTTCCCTATAAGATAGTAAGTAGATAAGCAGATTTGTAAAAGGAATTTGGAATTAAGAATCAAGAGTTTCAGGTTTGTGTTAAGATATTGCCACTTTCCATATGTTTGATCTTGAGCAAATCACTTGGTCATCCTAAGCCTCAGTTTCGCCCTCCATTAAAAAAAAAAAAAAAAAAAAGACCATCACAGTTATTTTAAACCTCTATCCATATATGTGAAAATTCCTCAACCATGAAGTGCCTTATGCATTTTATACTGTGTACTAACTATTCAACTTTTTAATAATAACAGATTTCAAGCTTTTAAAAATCCATTTTTTACTCTGAAAGTAAAATTTAAACATTCCTGATAAATAATCAAGTTAAGAATTTAGTTTTTCAGGGCGCCTGGGTAGCTCAGTAGGTTAAGCATCCAACTCTTGATTTCAGCTCAGGTCATGATCTCAGGGTTGTGAGGTTGGGCTCTGTGCTGGGCATGGAGCCTGCTTGAGATTCTCTCCTTTTGCCTCTGTGCCTCCCCTTGCATGTACATGCATACATGTGCACATGCTCTTTTTCTCTCAAATACATAAATCTTAAAAAAAGAATTTAATTTTTCTCTTTCATCTACAATTTATGGATACTATATATTAAAGAAAATGGTATGTATAGGTGTTTTCTCTATTTCTCATCCCCCAATCCCTTACTTAAGGAAACTAAACAATAAGACATAACAGCTTTCTTCTCTGTGTCAGCAGAACATTACAAAGTCCTGAAAGAATGTTAAAGCACTTTCAAAATACTATTTTTAGGTGCAATATTGTCAGGAAATAAGCTTTCACTAAAAGATTTTGAAAAAAAACAGTTCTTGAAAATCAGCAGCTGGAGTAGCAGAATGCATTATCTTGTGTTAAAATTTAATACTCACCCAATAATGTTAACAACAGAATAAAATATTCTTTATCCAGGTTGAAACTGTCCAATGATGAAATCAAACGGGCAATTCTAACAATGGACGAGCAGGAGGATCTGCCCAAGGACATGTTGGAACAGGTGAGCTGCCAGACATATCTCAGAGCGTAAGTGACAACTGGCTTTCAGCAGGGAGTGGGATATTGAGAAAATCTTGTTGCTGGTGGATAATTTTCTCATCTCTGAACCAAGGTTGAATGTGGCACTCTTAAGAGAGTTTATTCTCTCATTGCTCCTCAAAATGTTGGGTGAGAAGGAAGGTCACAAGTTTGTCAAATGCCTGGGACCCACAAAGCCAGATTCTGTCCCTCATGCTGCAGTTAGTTAAGCTATTATGCCTCCAAAAAAAAAAAAAAAAAAAAAAACCTGTTATGCCTCCATAGGTCATACAAATCTACTAGCTTTAGGGAAGTCTGTTTGACAGGAATATGGAGAACCTCACTAGCTTACGAGATCACAGACTACTATGTAAACTGATTCATTACTGAATTCTTAATACAGTTTGTGTCTTGGCCTTGATTCACCATTCCGACACCACAGAAGTTACTGTTAAACCCCTAGCTCTGTGATCTGCATCGAAATTATTCATATTAACCATGGCCAGGCAAGCTGAATATAGTGACTTCGCCTCTCTTCGTGCAGTATTCCTATAACACAATCTGTGTCGCCACTCCAACTCTGTTAGGTATTTCTCAGCAGATTTGTTCATTTGTCCCCCAAATGACAGTGTTGTTGAACTAGCAGATGTTTCAGGGATTATTACCTGTCTCTTGGTCTGGCCCTAAATTTTTCTGTGCTATATGGAGAACATCTCCACACTCTGAGACTGTTCTGCTTGTCTCATTGTCCTTGGTACAAAATCCTATTTTGAGTGTTTTTTGTCTATAGGTCCACCTTTGTTAGTGCCAGGTCCACTTATGGTTAACTGTGGACACCCATGATCCTGAGCCAGACTAAACTTGAGGTCTCATTAGTAGGTGTGCTCAGCTCCCAGAAGCAGAGGAAAAGGCTATTTTGTGGTGTTAACGGTTATCTTGGATGGCATGGCTGCTCCAGGGGGAGTGCCTATCTGCTTATGCATTTTCTATAGTGTTCTCACCAATGTCCTAAAAGGCCTCAGACATAGAGCAGGATGGAGCAGTGTGTGCAGGATCATCATACCCCAGTGCACCTGCCCCACCTAAAACATGCAGCTGGAATCATCCTGGGGAAGCCCTCATACCTAGCAATGGACCAAGTTGTTATGCTATCCTTTCTGAAGTTTGACCTAGTTATTAATAGTTAATGACTGTATATTCTATTAGGATACTTTGTGTACAAATAGTTTATACATAATTCCTAAATCAAGAATTAACTGTTTAGAGCATTTTACTCTGCACACTCTTCCCTCTCCATCTGCATACCAGTCCTAACAAGGGTCTCTGCCCAAAATTGCATCCCAGTTCCCCGCTGCCCCCTCTCTGGCCCCCAGGTGACTCTGCACTCTGGTTGCCCACATCACAAGCTGCTCACACAAAGGGAAGAACTATGTGGAAAGCTACTTTGGTCCTTAGGCCTTCAGCCCCTATTGACAAGGTCATATGTTTAAAATTCCACAAGATCTGTTTACTGTGAAATCGCATCCAGCAAAATTCCTCCTTGAGGGAAGGGATTTCAAAATCCTGCCAAAAGGGCTTGCAGTGCAAATAGAATTTACCTCAAATAAATACAAGTAAGAAAATCAATCTACTGAAGCAGAATCTGGCCAAGTGGGATACTTTTGACCTGGTCTACCCCAATAATTCTGTGTCTTACTCTCTGGTCATCTACCGTACTCTTCCTTTTCCTATCTTATTCTGCTATTCTTCCTCTGCTTCCTCTTCTTCACACAGCACTTCTCCCAGACAAACTTTGAAGCCAGCATCTCTTTACTCCTAGTTATGATTTGCATGTGAGCCACATTCATTCCCTCCTCTCCTGTGTTTAGCTCAGAACTCAGGCAAGATTGATACACTGCTGTTTCTCGGAATGCATACCTTTCCCCTCATTCCCAGGTGTTGGTCTAATTCTTCATTCCTCTCTTAAAGCTATCCTTACATAATCTGTCACTTGCCTCTGCTTTGGGAAGGACTGAACCTTTAGCATGTGCTTCTTGCAGTGTTCACAAAAGAGAGCAAGTGATTGTGCTCTGGTGAACAGGGACCTATGGGCTTAGCACACACAAACCAGTGTGTGTTGTGGGGGAAAGGGGAATCCCTGAGACTGGAACTGAATTTCCTTGCCCAGGAGATAAAAGGCCAAACTAAGGGGAAAAAAACAGTCTTTTTCTCTGTCTCCCTTCTCCCTTGCCTTACTACCTTCTTCCCTGCACTGAGGAAGAGGAAGAGGAAGAAGATACTTGTCCTGTCCACTGGCACCACTTGAACACAGGAACATAAATGTCTAGAATCTATCAGGCCACCAGACCATTGATCCTGCCGGCATCCACATCCATTACATCCCATTAGAAATAAAGTGTCTCTCTGGCCTCTGCTCTGGCCCAGGCGTTCCTTCTGCTCAGAGACCTGGCCACACCAGAGGACCCTGTCCCCCTCTCCTAGATCTTACACCTTTCCCTCTTGACTCTTAACTTGTTCAAGTCTCAGCCTTTCACAAAACACCTTTTAATACACACATGCCCATCTAGCTACTGTGCTCTCTCTTGTGATACAAGCAAAGTTCTTGAAAGCTTGTCCACACTCACCTCCTGTTAACTCTTCCTCACCTCCCTAAAGCTGTTTTCACCAAGGACTCACCACTTCCTTGTTGCCAAAGCTAGGGGACACTTTGCAGACCTTATCTTCCTTGATTTGCTACTGGTATGTGATACCACAGGCCATGTTCCATGGTGAAATGTGTTTCTTTGGCATTTCATTGTCTCCTCTGAAGATTCTTCCTCTTGTCCTCATTCCTCAAACACTGGCTTCCAAAAAAACAAAAAACAAACAAACAAAAAAAACCACTGGCTTCCCTTCAGCCCTGCTTTCTCTTGATGGTTCCCCTAGTTACCTCACTTACATCCTTGCATGTTACAACCACTATCAGTGCTTTCTCTTCCAAACAGATCTCTAGGATGTCAGACCCATTTGATCACTACTTGGCTCTCTTGCCAGTATTTCAAGCACTAAACTCACTTTCTCCCCACCCATTCTCCCCCAGCCATTTCTTTCTGGGTTTCCTGTTATATTCTGTATACATTGTTGCCTAAACCAGAAAGCCTGGACCTCATCCTTTTGACCCTCTACTGTGATGCGTCCCATCAATAAGTCAGGCCAGTTCCATTCAATCCCCCTAAATAGCTCTCGAATCTACCCACTACCCAATCCAGGCCACCATCCTCTCTCCTGGATTATTGTACCAACAGTCTAATTACAGCCCCTTAATACTTTTGATCCTTTCTAATTATTTCTCCATTCTGTGAGCATGGTGGTCTTTTTAAAAATGTAAATTCATTCCCCTACTTAAAGTTTTAAGTCCTATCCCAGAACCCTTAAAAATAAAGACTGAATTTCTGATAAGGTTCTTACTGCTCCCTGACTTTGACCACTGCTGCACTTCCCCACTGCCATTACAGCTGTTCTACTTGCACAGATGCTGTGCTGTGCATCCCAGACCCTGGCACATGATATGCACTCTGCTTGGAATATATTTCTGATCACATACCATTCACCTATAGTTCTAATTCTCTTTCCCTGCTGGTGGCACCCAGACTGACTGCCTTTTCTGAGGTCCCTTCCTTAAATCCAACAAATTTTGGAAGCCTACTAAATGAACCATCCAAATGCCAGCTTCAAGTTATGGGGAGAATCTTGGGGTCCAGAGGGTCAATGTCATTAAAAAAATGTATATATCCAAGGGCACTCGATCTGGAAAATAGTACACATGGACAAGACTGTGGATGTATACACACATATTTGTAACTTTAAAGGAAATCAGACACAGAGTACTTTTCAACTTTATTATTGTTATTTCTCCTACATTGCATGCTCATTTATTCCACCAAAATAAAATATGGAATCCAAAACTTCAAATCCTACTGTATTCTTCTCATCCATCTCTACGTGGAGCAAAAAATGAAATGGAATTAGATAAGCCAGAGAAATAAACAAGTTGAATGGAAAATACACATAGAATTCATTCCAGCATGATGTAATAGAAAAAAGCATTGAGCTAGGAGTCAGAGACCTGAGTTCTATTTCTGACAATTACGTAAAGTTTTTTTGTAATCCTGGGTGACTGGCTTTGTCTCTCTGATCCTCAGTTGTATCATCTTCTAATGAGAGTGTTGAATCTCCAAAGTCCCCTCTAATGGTCTATGCAAAATGGATCCTGGTAAAGAGCTTCTACAATCTGATTTGAGAGACAGTATAGAATAGAGCGGTGCCAGGAATGCATCTTAATGCCAATTTCACTACTTAAAAGTAAAAAAGATTAAAAATATTTTTTAAAAAGTAAAAACAAATTTTCAATTTTATTGAAATATTAACATACATCACTATAAATTTAAAGTGTGCGGCATAGTAATTTAACTTACAAATATGAAATAACTACTGCAGTAAGTGTAGTTGGTAGCATCGATCATGTCCTATAGATTCAATAAAAAAGAGGAGAAGAAAAAACTCTTCCTTGTGATGACAATACTTAGAAGTGACCTTCTTAACAACTCTCCTTATCCTATACATTATATAGCAGTGTTAGCTATAGTCCTCATACCATCCCTAGAACTTAATTTATCTAATAACTGGGAGTTGGTACCTTTTGACCACCTAACTGGAAAGATTTAAATTTTGTACTGTATCTTAACAATGACCTGTACGCAGAACTTATAAAGTAAATAAAAGTTACTGTCTCATCTTGGGGCAAATTAACTGAAAGAATGAAAAATTACTGCAAGCATCTAGTTATAAACCTCAGTTTTAATACCTGCATGTACATTTTAGCTCTTGAAATTTGTTCCCGAAAAAAGTGATATTGACCTGTTAGAGGAACATAAACATGAACTGGATCGGATGGCCAAGGCGGATAGATTCCTTTTCGAAATGAGCCGGTGAGTTTGAAAATGCATAAAATGTGAACATGCCCCTTACCTTTCTAAGGAAGTTAAACTTTCAATTCTCGTTGAATTATTTGGGCCAATAACCTGGCTTAACTTGAAGCCTTTTTAAATTACAAAATCTTCATAAGTCTGAGCTGTGTGGAATTTGTTTTGTTTATGTGAGTTCTTGCCCGTGGGTGAGCCAGGTTTAGTATTTCTTCATAATTACCTCTAGTTCTGGACCTAAACAAGTCATAACTTTTCCTGGCTCCAGTCAGTGTCATTCTCCCCACCACTTTGACTGCTTTGGGATTGTATCTCACTTCTCCCTATACCTCAGCATCTCAAAGACTGGACAGACTCAGCAGTGTTGACCTGGAGCCCACATAAATGAACAGCTAGGGTCTGGATGTCAAATCATGACATATGCAGACATCTCTAATCAATCATGGCATACTTCCCACAGAGCTTGGCAAGCATTCTCAACCCTTCTCCAGAAAACCCAGAGGCAGCCACTGCTTCATAATTTTGTTTGGCATGTGAGCAGAGTCTACTTGCCATCCCAGGCCTGGAAAATTGATTCTGCATTAGATAAGGACCAATGGCCCTGAGACTCTCATTCAACCCCCCAGGCAGAGCTCTTTCCCTGAGTTCCAAAGGCCTAGGAGTATAGCCAAGGTGAACTTACTTATCTGTCATTCTACATTTCTGCCATATCTGGACTTATTTCTGTTATTCCATCTCATCTTGCCATTTTATATACTACTATAGGACAAAGGATGGTTTTGGAATTTTGATAGGTGTGCTCAGCAAGCCTGTGTGTGGATAAATAGATGACCACCCACAGTAGCTGCCATTTGTAATTGTCTTGATCCATGCATGCATCAAAGATCCTCCTTGATCCTCCTATCAGCCCTTCCAGGAGGACTTTGGGTAGGGAGGTATTCTCTTCCATCTAATGGAGGAGTTTAGTTACCTGTTGAAGGTCACCTAACAAGAGGAGAACCTGGGCTGCAAACCCAGGTCTGTCTGATTATATGGGGCTACTGGACTGAAGTTTCCACTAGAGAACAGGTAAGGCAGTGATTTGATTTCAGAAGGCCTTGGCAAGAATACCGGCCCTCACCCTCTCAGCAGCAGCAACTTCTCTTAGTGGTGACCAGAGACCAGTTTGCACCCTCCTATCTCTAGTCACTAGTTGCTATCTTGGAAGGCAGAAGCCTGCCATCCCTGAGGGGAGCAGATAGGGAGCTAAGGGTAAAGAAAGAGGATGGTTTGGAGACATGAGTGGGAAGAGAATGCTATGAGGAGAGAATGCTGGAGACAAGTTTTACCCTATAGCTTTGACAAACTTTGTGGAAAGTTAAGAAGCATAGGAGACATGTAGGAAACAGCTCCTTATTTGCTGCAGAATGGGGAGGCTTTTATATTTTCATTCCTTTTTATCCTCTGTCCATAGGAGCTCCTGGGACTCTGAGGAAGGGAAAGAGGCAACTCTCATTTTCTTTTGCCCAGTCTGATTAGAGCTAAGGATCCTGCTGCCATTGCCCGAATAATGCCTGTTGGTTGGAGGGAAATGGGCTCTCCAAGCAAAGTGGCCTCATTTCCTGTGCTCCTGTCCAGGAGAGGATTTGTGTGTGTGTGTGTGTGTGTGTGTGTGTGTGTGTGTGTGTGTGTGTGTTGGGGGATATGCTCTAAGGTACCTCCACCTCCATACCCGTTGAGTGAACATAGACATATTAAGTACATAAATGTTCATCAGTCCATGCTTGCTCTTACAGAATTAATCATTATCAACAAAGACTACAATCACTGTACTTCAAAAAGAAGTTTGCAGAGCGTGTGGCAGAAGTGAAACCGAAAGTAGAAGGTAAAGTCAAGCCTCCAGACTGATAATGATGTTCATCATAAGTGCCCATATGCAAGTACAATACAAGTGCAGATAGTAAACAGGATCCCTTGGGTGATTTTTTTCCTTAAAATCCTTTGGAATTCTGATGAGTAAGTACTTAGGTCCATACTTGGCCCTCTGGCCTAGCCTGGGTTTTGGACCTCACAGCACATCTCCTGGGCTCCTCTGTAGAAGTGGGCTTTTCACATCCTGGGTGTTGGTGAGAAATATATTTGACTGCTGCTAGCGTTAAATCTGTAACTAGCTTTATCACAGTGATGCTTTACTAGATATTTCTAAGGGAAGATTTAAGGCTATTAAAATTTTAAGTGTTTGTAATATAGGAAGCTAAAGAGCACAGCCACAGAATGCAGGCTGGGCTCAGGACCCTGCTCAAGCTCCAATCCCTGATGACACCTGCAAGCTCTAACACGAAACACTTTGGGCCGGTGTTTCTGTCAATAGAATTGATTAGCAATCCTGTTGATCTGACTCATACCAGGCAAGAAAGTGTGTGCATAGGAATGTGGGAAATGCAATCACTTTTTCTGTATTTCTAACTGCTTACAATTAATGAGTCACCCAAGAACAGGACTAAGAAAGGATAGGGTTGTGCAATTGTCTGTGGGTCTGTTGAACAACATCAGCTGGTTATCCCTGTCTCTTGGCTCTGTGCTTCTGGTTTGGGTGTTTTGTAAGTGCTCCCTGGTAGTCTAATAACCCGGTCTTACATCTTCAGTATCTGCTCTCAGGTGTGTGGATTAAGGATGGGTATCACTGAGAAGTCTTGGTTGTAGTAGTTGTGTTTATGTGTGCTTTGTTTTGAAGCAATTCGTTCTGGCTCAGAAGAGGTGTTTAAGAGCAGCGCGCTGAAGCAGTTGCTAGAGGTGGTTTTGGCATTTGGAAATTACATGAATAAAGGCCAAAGAGGCAATGCATATGGATTCAAGATATCCAGCCTAAACAAGATTGCTGACACAAAATCTAGTATTGACAAGTAAGTATGGTACCTTCTAGCACTTGGAGGATCCAGGAGCTTAGGTCAGGGCCCCTGTGGGCCTCCTGGGCCTCCCCAATACTGCAGCCTCTGGTTTGCTTGTCTCTTGCTCAGGCTTATTCTTTCTCCAGCATTGACTTCTTTCTTTTCTCCTAATCACAAATAACCCTAAATAACCCATTAGGCCAATTATCCTTCATCCATTTTCAGTCCCCAGGGATATTATTGTCTAAGTTTTCAGGTTTTCTTGGATAAACTTTTTATTATGGTGTAATACACTAAAGGTAAGTCCACCAATCATAAATGTACAGCTGGATGAATTTTCACAAGTTGGACCTCTGTTTAAACTAGTGCCCAGGGATCCCTGGGTGGCGCAGCGGTTTGGCGCCTGCCTTTGGCCCAGGGCGCGATCCTGGAGACCCAGGATCGAATCCCACGTCGGGCTCCCGGTGCATGGAGCCTGCTTCTCCCTCTGTCTGTGTCTCTGCCTGCCTCTCTCTCTCTGTGTGACTATCATAAATAAATAAATAAATAAAATTTGAAAAAAAAAAAATTAAACTAGTGCCCAGATCAAGAAACACAATGTGACCTGTGTGCTACTGGTCTCCTCATGACCTGAGTCATGGCCCCTCCACAGAGAACTGTGTTCCAGGGAAAAGAAAAAAACTGACAGTTGATTATAAAATGTGAAGCTTGTTGGAGTTTTAGGGTATGTCTTCCTTCCTTTATACATTGAAGCTAGCAACTATTAAAAAAATTATGAGGTATTAATACACTTTGGCTTGTTACTGTTAAGCTGCTCCTTTTAAGACTCCTCAAAATGCTTCATAGAAAGTGTATTTAAGTGATTGGATTCTTGTTAGAAACACTAAGAGGTGAAAATGCTCTGGTGTCATTAACAGGTAGGATCATTAGGCATAGTAACACTAGTTTCCCTGTGAGCTGTTTCTCTAAGGTTCCTACTGACTTCAAAGCAACTTGCACAGTTGTTTCTAAGATAAACTTCTCTGCATCCAAATTCTTTTTAGAAATATGGACTGTTCACCATAATTATTGCCACTAGCAAAGCTTTTTACCCCATATTTTCTATATAATTAGTGATACATAGCATTATGGCAACCCTGAATCTATCCTATAAGAAGCAATGTGTTGTAGAGCTAAAGCTTTTTTTTTTTTTTTTTTTTTTTTTTTTGCATCATGTAGAGATAGATTAACAAAGGACAGCTGTGCTGTCACCACCTTATTTTTAATGTAAGCACTTGATCCTTCCAGAGCAGTTTCATATTTGGTTGTGTGGAGTACATAGGCTGAGTGCTACATCACCTGTTGTCAGATAAAGAAACTGAGGCAGTGTCAAGTGGCTCATTTAGCTTGCCTAAGATCAAAGGCAAGGTATTTGGCCTTGCAGGTATATGATACCTGTTCTATTGTCCTCAGCTCTACTCAACAACAAATGGATTTGATCTTATTTGGAAGGTGTAGTAGGTAACTGCAACATCTTACCTGCATATAACAAGCAGTCGCCTTTTTAAGGAAGTGTGTTCTCTTCAACTTGAGAGAACTTGCAAGTTGGAGAGGAAGAATACCTTCACTACCAGTTAGTGCCTTTCCTCCCTCTCTGTTATCCCCTTCTTTTGTTCATCTCTCTCTGTCCCTTGATACCCTCTGCACCATCATTACTGATAATCTGGCACTTCCTTTGTGATTATCTGCTTACTGAAGTTACTATAGAATTTAATATGCGAGCTTTTTCAAAATAATTAAAAACATTTCTGATCTCTTTCCTCTTCTTCCTGTGACTATTTGGTCCCTAGGAATAGTACCAGGGGCTTATAAACCCATAGTGCCCAGCAGACTGCCTTGTGATAAGTAGTTATTCAGTGAATGTTCAGTTGAATCTGATAAGACGGCACAAGGATGGAACAGTCAGCAATGAAGGGTACATTCACTCTGCTTTAAAGGCTTGTTTCCAGTAATACCAGTGAATAAGCAGATGTATGGCTGTTGTGTGGTTTTTCATTCTTCAAGAATTTCTATTCAGTCAAATGAGGTGTTATTTGTATAGCTAACAAATGTGAATGTTTGATCTAGTACGAAATCTTTCTACACTATGAAAAGTATATGTGGTTAATTAAATTAAGTTTCTCTTAATAACAAAGCATCTCTGTAAAACAAGTGAAGAGAAATGGCTCTATTCTTTCTTGTAATGGTAGCCAGGATTTTGGTCCCTCACGCAGCAAGCACATGGGCCGACACTTAGGTTCTGTGAACAGCAAGACTGAAATAGAAGGGTAACAGCTCAATATCTGCAAAGTAAATGGCTAGAATCACTAGCTACTGCTTTACTTTGCAGAGCTATTGTTTTCTAATTATTTCTTAAAGCAAGAAAAATAAAGGAAAAGTTTTTTCACATGTGGGTCAGTTGACTCAGAGGAATGGGATTACATTGACTTTTATGAAGGTGCAGGGGTAACCAGAAATGAAAACCATTTCATTATTATGGGAAAGGAAATTGACAACTCTTCTTCCCTTTAGTTGGAGGTGAGTAGGGCTCTTGTGACTTAGCCTCGTAAATTAGCAAAGTAACTGCCTAAAAATGATGAATATGTTTTTAAAAAATACATTTCTGTCCTCTTGATTATGGTAACTTTCATTAGACTAGTGGTTCTTGATCCTGGCTCTTAGAGTTACTGTGGAGGGGATTTAAAAATACCCAAGCCTGGCCCCACCTCATTCCAATGAAATAAATCTCAGGTTGGCCCAGGCATATGGGGTCCAGGGGACTGTAATGTGCATGGAGTCAGGGACAACAGGACCAGACCACCACAGCTTGGCCTAACAGAGAGTGTTATCAGACATCCACTTTTTCAACCCAGGTCAGTCAGGGTTCAGTCCTGTCACCACCAAAGACGGATCTGGGTTATATAGTTAGGAGCTGAAGTGTTGCTAAAATTAGGAAATGGATTTTGGGCTTCAAAGATGTCCTAGCCTTGATGGCACAGTCCTGGTCCACTCCCAGGCCCAGCCCTAAACCAGGGCGCCTTCTAACTTTCTGACCACCCTTTGCTACAACAGCAAAACATATGAGTCAGAGGGGACAAAAGCTAGCAAAATAAATAGTTGCAGTGGTGGAGTAGTCCTCATAGAGTTGAAAAAACTTAAATGAGAATGATCAATAAATTCTTATTAGTGAGTTGCTGCTGTGTACTTTTAAATTTGACAAATAGCTGTCCTATGCAGCAAACTAAACATCCCTCAGTCCCTCTCCCCCCCTCACTGCATCCTTCTTGGTGTGAAACTCAGGATACACCTTGTCTTTGGTAGGTATGTTCCCACTGACTGTGGTTCCAGTTCATTTCCATCATCCAGATTTTGAAGGATGCTTGTTATGAGCCACAGTAGTAAATCTTCCCTTTTGAAAGTATATGCTTCCTTTAGTCATATAGTTATGTAAGTCTCATGTAGGCTCTCCCCTTATTCCCTTCTCTTGAGAATCCCTGCCTTAAAGGGGTCTCCAAAGTTTGAAATGAATGCAAGAATATAGTGTTCTTGCAGGTTCAGCTGCTTGGACGTGCAAATCATATATAGATATTAACCATGTTTAATACTTTTTCCTTTTTTAATTGTAGGAACATTACACTTTTGCACTATCTCATAACTATTGTGGAAAATAAATACCCCAAGGTCCTCAATCTCAATGAAGAACTGCGGGACATTCCTCAAGCAGCAAAAGTAAAGTAAGTACTTATAGGGAATTGTTTTAGTTTTTTAAAAATCACTTGGACTGTGCTTTAGTCATTGAGGTAGTTAGCTGGCATTGCATGAAGAGGGCCCTTCTGTTGGCTTTCCCCTGAATAGCATGTGAAGTAAAGTTTGAATCCCATCCAAGTCACTGAAATACGTTACATGGTTTTGAATATATATGTTTCCTAGCTCCTTTGGACTACTCCTACATGTATTTTTTAACTTTCAGAAAACCTAATTTTCTGAATTGTTAAGAGTATAAGAAAGGAATGTGGTTTCACTAGTACTTTGAAAAGGTAGTTCTATTAATAAATACAGGTAGGAGCACCCATAGTTAATGAGGATACATAGCTAAGCAAATAGAACTTAAGTGTCAGGATGTTGCCAGTAATTTTCACATGTGCACACACTCTCAGAAACCAAGGCAGCCTTTTCATGGAAAGCAGTCTTTATGCAAATGAAGAAACTAAAAATAAAATGGAAAGTTGCCAAACTTTTGCCACAGACTTCACACCACTTTTCAGAGACGGAAGAGCAGGCAGTTTTTCTTTTTGGTCTTCCCTCCTTCTCTTGGCCCTTTAAAAATAAAATGTGTGTGTGTGTGTGTGTGTGTGTGTGTGTGTGTGTGTGTGTATTTAAAACTGCATCTTTTTACAGTGAATTTGGAAAGTATGATAAGCAGGCTAATCTTTTCCCTCATTTTGTAGAATTTGGTAGAAATGCGAGACATGAAATTAAAAGGTTAAAGTAAATGAAATATTGGTGAATTTTAAGCAAATTCATCTGAATTATCTGAGAGAATCAGGTTATAATCTCTGATGTTTAAAAGCCATCAAATAGAAAGTTTTATGGGAGAAACCTAGGAAAATTTTTCCATACAAAAAAAAAAAAGGGGGGGAGAGACAATGAAATCTAGTTAGTACAACTTTAAGAAATATCATTAACAATTGAAATTTAAGCCATTACCAGGGTACCTGGCTGGCTCTGTCAGTAGAACATGCCACTCTTGATTGAGTTGAGTTTGACCCTCACGTTGGGTGTACAGATTACTTAAAAATAATCCTTTTAGGTATTTTTAGGCATCCTTTTAGGGGTGCCCGGGTTGCTTCAGTCTTCAGCTCAGGTCATAATCCCAGGATCCTGAGATCAAGCCCTGCATTGGGCTCCCTGCTTGGACGGAAGCCTACTTCTCCCACTCCCTCTGCTCTCTCTCTCTTATGCTCTCTCAAATAAATAAATAAAATCTTAAAAAAAAATTATTAAAAAAAAAAAGAAATCTAAGCCATCACCTTGTAATGTTCATATGACCAGAGCTTTGGTGAAAAGCAATGTACTGGGGATCCCTGGGTGGCTCAGCAGTTTAGCGCCTGCCTTTGGCCCAGGGCGCGATCCTGGAGTCCTGGAATCAAGTCCCGCGTCGGGTTCCCAGCGTGGAGCCTGCTTCTCCCTCTGCCTGTGTCTCCACCTCTCTCTCTCTCTCTCTCTCTCTCTCTCTCTCTCTCTCTCAAATAAATAAATAAATAAATAAATAAATAAATCTTTAAAAAAAGCAAAAGAAGAAAAGCAAATGTACTGATTACAAAGAGTACAATATGAGCATGATTGTGGATAAGACAGTTTTTTTTACTTGTTCGAAGGGAGCCACATAATGGCAAAAAGCTTATTTCCACATATAATAATTTGCTTAAGTGAGATTTTAATCTATAAAATATACCTGCTATTTGTGGGAAACAAAAGCCATAATTCCATATCTAAATTCCATAAGTTTAAAAATTTGTTATTCTGTGAGATCTGAGCAATAAAGGGAGTTTTAAGCATTTAAAATAAACTAGTGTGGGACTTCCAAGCATGAGATATGTAAACCATCATCTGTCTAATACATGTAAGTCACACGTTGGATACTAAAATATTGCTGTTTACAACAGCATGACTGAGCTGGACAAAGAAATAAGTACCTTGAGAAGTGGCCTAAAAGCAGTAGAGATGGTGAGTATGCATTTCTTCTTCTAATTCCCAGTCTCTTCACTACCTCTAGGTGCTGATGATGTCCAACAAGGTGATATGCCCAGAGAAAAACATTTATTGATTAAAAAAAATAAATAAGTAGGAAAACAGCAGTAAAGAAGTAAAGGCAGGTTGTGTCACTCTGGTGACTCAGCTGCCAATGTCATGGGGGTATCCCAGGAGCAGGAACTGGGAAGCTAGACCTAGGGTTGCACCAATTTCCTACCTGTAAGGTAGGACTCATTAAAGTGGTTTGGGCAAGATAATCTTCAAGGATCCGCTCAGTGTCCATGTTCAATTAATAAGTAATAAGTAATGTTCTTTCTTAATAGAGCAGTGGAATACCTCTGTTGTCTCAGAGTTGGTCCTTTAGGGAGTATTTATTGAACAAACCCTTGGATACACAGTCCATTCTCAAGGCGAGAGGTCATGACGATTCAGAATCCTTGCCCTCCAGGTATTGCAATAGCCAAGAGCAGCCGGTCCAGCAAACGTTCACATTTACTCAGCCTGGCCACATCCAGATAAGCACAGTGATTACAAAAGTGCCTTAAGGAAGAAGAGTGGATTTAGGTTAGTCCAAATCTTATGGAATGATGGGCATTTATTAGAGGAAGCTTCTCTTCTCACTGAAATGAACTTTGAGCTGTGGCTTAGAAGGAGGGTGGAGTGAACTTAGGTACATAGGAGCAGAAGTTGTCCCTGGTATGCAGAACACCATGTGCTAGGCCTCCATGGAAGGAAAGCAGGCCACACTGCTGGAGGCAGAGGAGTCAATGTGCTTAAACATGACTGCGGCAGTGGAGTGCCACATGGGTACCATGCAGTGCTGCCTTGGGCAAGGAGGCAGGTCAGGATGAGAAACCTGTTCAGGAGAGTGGTCCTCACTCCAGTCTGCCATTGACAAAGGAGACTGCTCTGCAGGCAGCTTGGAAGGGTGCCCCTCTCTTAAGTACCTTTCAAATTACTTATTGGTAATAATAACATGAGGACCCTCCTTCTTTTCTTTTTTTAATATTACTATTAATATTACAAAATTTACAGTTTTACAACTGTACCGTAGAGAGCGGTTGACTTCATTAAAGACATAATTAACAAAAGTTAAAGTCACCATGTCTGATCGTTTTCTGTTTGTTTTTAACAAATTAGGGAGCATGTAAGGCTTTTTCCCCCCCTTTTTGGGGGGTGGGGAATAATCTTTCAAAAGTAAAGGAAATGAACTGAATGAAATCTTGTTCCACCAACCCCAGTGGGCCTAAACATTGGTGAGCAAGTAGGGTGGTCCTTCTCAGGTTTCAGAAGTCAAACTGGTTAAGGGCAGTTTGGGATGAGGTTCATCTTATAGCCTTCACTTGGTCCCATTTCCTCCCAGTAGAAGGTTTTCTCGAGACTAGTGTGACAGTTATGACAGCCCTAAAGCCTAATAATGGATGCTCTGACCTTTGCATCTAAGCTAGTTCAGAGCAAGGCATGGGGAGGGGCCCTGGTGGAAAGGAAGTTTGGAGGAAGTTTTGGGTTTGTTAAAAGTAGTTTTGCTGAGATCACTTCAGCACTTGAGTCACATACAACTGTAAAACACTTTTCATAGGAAAGGGGCTACAGAAACCTCCTCCTCCCCCTGGCAGCATACATGTCAAGTTGTAGCACTAGAAGGAAATATTGAGAGGTAGACGTTGGCCTGTCTAAATATTCATGTATCCTAATTATGCTTTACACGAATTGATTATATTGTTTGAAGATATCAAAGATGGATTTCTAAATTCAGTCTGAAAGGAAATTATACACTAATGAAATACTTTAAAATTGTTTGTATATCTCTATACCTCACATCCATACATGCTCACTTTCAAGGCCAAAGTAGTAGAATTGTGGTAATTTATTCCAATCAGAGCAAGTTCCATATTTTATAACTTTCCAATCTGTTATTTCATTGATTCTCATGGTGATGTGGATATTGCCTGCTTTTTACAAGTGAAGAAACTGAGGCCCAAGCCACTTGTCATGGATAAGAACCAAATCAGTGGTAGAACTGAATCAGAACCCATAGCCTGTGACTTGTCTACTCCTACTCGTAGTACCTCCGCCAAAACAGTTACAGAAGAAAATAGATCTAGATTGAGTCAGTTGGTGCCCAGCACGGTTATTGCTGAGACTGTGGAGTCAGACAGACCTGAGTTCAAAATCTAGCTCTATCACATATCAGCTACTTGACTTCGAGCTAAGAATTTCATCCCTCTAAGCGTCAATTTATGTGTCTATACAATGAAGATAATGATCCCTCACACACAAAGGATTAAGAAAGTGCATCTGGCAATGGTTGAAATTAATTACTAAAATTAGATTTGAATAATTTGTGTGTTCATCACCCTGGTAATGAAGTATATGGATAATTTAATAAGACACTGACTAATACTCTTACGGGTAGGTAACCTGTTCACAAAAACAAAATGGTATAGACAGGAAGAAAAATGGTAGACGATTATGGTGCCAAACACTGTTGAAATTCCACTGACCCAGATGTCCTCGTGTAGAAAGTCAGAAGACTTGGCCAGAGGGAAAGAAAGAAAAAGCAAGGAACCAGAATTCTGAGCACAGAATACCGACAATTGACTTGTCTTGCTTTTAGTCACACGTCTTTTGAATCCAATTTGCTCTCCTTATTTAACTTCTATTTATTTTCTACAAATGCTAATCTACTTACGTCCTGAAGCCAGTATAAGAAATCACATTGATGAAGTACTCAGATGATTGACTAAATTGCTGTTTGCAAATATGGGTGCGCACGCACAGGGGCATGCATGGCTCTGACGTGGTAGACAGAAGGTCTGTGGGACCTAGGGTATCGCAAAGTGTTCAGAGTAGGTTTGATGTACTTGCCATTCTTACTTATTAAATTTGAGGAATATGGAAAAGTAGACATGATGTATCAGCGTTTGAAACCTGCCTTCACACTATCTACTTCCTGTGTTTAAGGAGCTGGAATATCAGAAGTCTCAGCCCCCACAGCCCGGAGATAAGTTTGTGTCTGTTGTCAGCCAGTTCATTACAGTAGCCAGCTTCAGTTTCTCTGATGTTGAAGACCTCCTAGCAGAAGCTAAAGACCTGGTAAGTTTGCTGATGCATACTTACTGTTATTTAACAGGGCTAATACTTGCAGATACTCTACATTTTCATAACTAGGACTGTGATCAATTGAAGCACATTCTTTTTGTCTAACTGGCCTGTGTTGCCTTTAGGTTAGCAAGACCTCAGAGTATCTAAATGGTGTAAAACCAGTAAATATTTTCTGATTTTCTCTTGATTGATACTGGATTAAAGTATTTATCTCTGGGAACCAGAAAAGAGTAGATCATGAAAACCAGAGGCAGGACAGAATGTGAGATGAGATATGACCAAGGTCACATGTCTCAGTTACCTGTATGTTATATGCTCTCCTGAGATAGAGACTTAGGGCAGGATATTCCCTCTTAAAATCTCCAGCAGAACTTATTAAAGGAGATACAGTTTAATTCACAGCCTCATAACAAGAAGCATATGTTTTAATAATACAGTACCTTTTATGACTTTTTTCTATTTCAAAATTTTGTTTTTCTCTAAAGGAAATATTTTCATTGGCTAATAACTAGGACCTTAACTCCTCCCCCTCTCGCTATTTCCTCTTCCAAAACTACACATCTATATACATAGACATGTACACATTCTCTCATTTTTCTCTCACCCTCCTCCTTCTCATTGTTAACAAGTGATCTTAAGCATCTACTCCACGCGTCCTGTCGAGTTCTTCCACACTGCTCATCTCTCAGTTGCCACAGTAGTCTTTTGCTTTAACTTGATCTTTGAAGCTTAGTGATGGATGTCATTTCCCTGTAGTCCTCTGTTTAGTAATAGATATAGATGATTATTTATAGTGTACATACACAACTGCCGAAAGTTCAGAAGAAGATGGTATTAGGATACATTAGCTAGTCTCAACAGTAAACCCCACCTCCAACATTATTAAATAAATGGAAAGATGATACATGTTCAGATGACTGCTGTTAAAAGTCCAGTTTCTGCTATCCCGTGATTGATGTCCCCAACCTCTGCTGTGAGAGACCCCACTCATGTCTTATGCATCCCTCCTACTCTGGATGATACAGATCTGTAAAGGAAAGCACTCCCCTCCCCCAGCCAAACCAGGCAATATAGAATCTACTTCCTTGAGGGCTCAAACATTTTTATAAGAATCAACCATACAGTTAATTTTTTATGTAAAAACACATGATTATGCACCACCTACTATTTTTTTAAGATTTTAGTGTGGGAACTTTAGTCTGGAACTAGTTTTCTTCATATTTCTAAGACTAAAATATACATGACTTCATCATCACTGGAATTCCTAGATAAAAAGATCATTCATGATGACTTGAAGTGCATGAACTTGAATGTTTAGAAACTCAGTTGTAGGACGTCTAATGCCATTTTGTTCATACCAGAACTTTTAGAAATTAGCTTATAAAGCCATGAAGGCAAGCTAGATCTTTGTGTGTGGCATGTGAAAAATGTATTTTTCCCTAAAGAACTCTGATTTCTAATAGAATATTTCCAAATAAGTAAAATATTGAGAACAACTCAGTGAAGAAGGAAATGGCAAAAGAACACTTTTCTTATAAACTTAAAGATATGAAATAACAATATGTCATACACATTTATGACTTAGTAATTGTTTTATTTCCTAATAAATATTGAGGGGGAATTGGAGGAAGGTGGTCAAAAGGTACATACTTCCAGTTATATGATAGGTAAGTATAGGGGTTGTAATATACAATGTGATGATTGTAGTTAACACTGCTGCATGCTGTGTTTGAAAGTTATTAGGAGAGTAGACCCTTTTGTATGTATCTGTATGAGGTGATGGATATTAACTAAACTTCTTGTGGTAATCATTTCATGATATATTGAAGTCAAGAGAGTATGCTGCATACCTTAATTATATACAGTGCTATATGTCAATTAAATTTCAGTAAAACTAGGGGAAAAAATAAACACTGAAAACATTTCCTATAGGGAGTTCGTATTACTGAAATATCAGAAAAAATATAATAAAGGCAAGTAATGCAAGAAAAATAAAAGCAATTAGAAAGTCTTGGGTTGGGGGCACTGCATAAACACTTCATAGTTTAAATAAGAAAATTAAAGATCTGGAAAATGTTAAATAGTTGATTAGACATAGGAATGAGAATTTATTTGACTCTGAAGCTGGAAGCACCTTCCTTAGTAGCTTGGAAGTAATAGCATTAGATTCTTAAAGAGTAAAAAAAATTCTAACAAACACTATGACTGGTATTGAACATTATTTAGATAGTCATGATACCGCTAAGACCCCTTAAAAGTATGCGATCTTGAGTAATGAAGATAACTACCAAGAGAACTAAAACTAGAATAATACAGCATAAGGAGTATAGTCAAGAATATTGTAATAACATTTAGTGACTGGTGGAGACTGCACTTTTCCTGGTGAGCACCGAGTACTGAACAGAGTTGTTGAATCATTATGTTGTATGCCTGAAACTAATAGAACACAGTATGTTAATTATACTTCATTTTAAATAATTAAAATATTAAATGGCACATTCACTGGTCCAAAGGGAAAAAAAAACTGGAGATTGGAAATACTATTTTGTTACTATATACATATATTTGTATTAATTTTTTTTAAATTATCCCTTAATATTTTACATTTTAGCTGTTTTGAAAGGAGTTCTCTCTAACAAAGGATCTGGAATAAAATCATATTCTCAGTCATAAATTTGGGGTTGCATTAATGATTCTGTAGTCCGTGACTGTTTTCTAACTGAGACCCAGGAAATATCACAATACTAGCATTACTTAGGATTAGGAAAAGCAGCTAAGAAGCACTGGATCCCATTTGCTTTTGATATTAACCATATGGCACTAATAAATGATATTAAACTACTTCAAAGAAAAGTTAAAAGTACAAGTTTCCCTACCCCTGCCGAGTTTGCTATTAGTTTTATGTCTTGAGTGCTCTGCCCTATGATATTTTGCTTTCTTGTTTTTACTACTGTTTAGTTAATAAAAAGTCAGAGCAGGTAATCATTGGTGTTAAGCTGAAATGAGGTGGAAAAGAATAAATGGTTTCAAAAGTCGAGGAGTATTAAATTTTTTACCTTAGAAATGATTGACAGGCCTGTTAAGCAGCCAAAGATAAATACAGGCTCACTAAAATCCAGCAAGTTATATCTGACTCTATTTGAGCTTTAGTACTTCTAGAGAGATTTCTATTTGATCACTGAATTCTCTTGAAATCCTGAACTTCTTAAAACCTACTTTTTTCCAGTTTACTAAAGCGGTGAAACACTTTGGAGAAGAGGCTGGCAAAATCCAGCCGGATGAGTTCTTTGGCATTTTTGATCAGTTTCTTCAAGCTGTGTCAGAAGCCAAACAAGAGAATGAAAACATGAGAAAGAAGAAGGAGGAGGAAGAACGGCGTGCTCGCATGGAAGCTCAGGTAAGAAAATGGTGAAATTGGCCATTTCCACCTCCTAGAAAGTCCAACGCTGCAGCTCCTTGGTTTGTAGACAGCACTCCAGTGTGCCAGCAGGGAGAAGGGCATCTACTCTCTAGAATGCTGCTGGGAGTGTAGATCGGTATAAGTGTAATCTGGCAATATAGATCCAAAGCCTGAAAAAATACATCTATATCCTCTGATATGAGGTTTCATTTCTTAGAAATTATTCTAAAGAAATAATCAAAAATTTACACAAAGGGAATAGCAGTCTTTGCAATACCTCAACATGGAAACAACCTAAATGTTTACTGACCAGTTGTTAGCTTTAAATGATAATAATAGCTACATAATGGGATATTTATGCAGTCCTTAAAAGTCACATTTTCAAAGAATATTTATTAATGGAAGAAAGCTTACA
The DNA here is from genome assembly GCF_003254725.2 of Canis lupus dingo. Lineage (NCBI taxonomy): Eukaryota > Metazoa > Chordata > Mammalia > Carnivora > Canidae > Canis > Canis lupus. Next base: position 34,729,042 of record NC_064250.1, read on the forward strand.
AAATTATTTATATGTGAAACCCTTTTTTAAAATAAGGTAAGTGTTAATAAGGAAAACGATAGTGCTGGGCTATACCCTGACAGGTTTACAGTGGTTATCTCTTAACAGTAGAATTAGAGATGGTTTTCACCCTTCTGTTTATATGAATTATCTAAATTTTCTATAATGTACCTGTATAATTTGCCTTTTAATTATATTAACTCATGTGTAGCAGGCTCCAGGTAGCTACAGGAGATACAAGCTAAGCCTTTGATAAGAGGAACATGGCCCGACGAGCATTTGCTTTGGTTTCTCTGTACCGTCAAAGAAACCAGTATCTGGGGACTGCTAAGTGATAACTTTCTGGTTCCATTATAACAATATGAATGGCTTCGATTGCTCTTATTTTAACTAGAGTATCATGAGGTTTACCTAGATTCTAGGTGGTGAGTGTCTAATCACGAAGTAGTGGCCATCTTTCTTCATTATTCATTTCTTCTACAATGAGACCTCAAGTCCCAGTTCCCTCTCTCTTGTGACATCTGAGGGGATTAGCGGGCATGGGTGCATGTGGATAGTTATGACTGAAGTATTGTCATATCTCATGGACTTCATCTCCCCTGAAAACAAAACAATACTTTGTTTTCTAAGTATTCTCTAAGAGGTTGCTTTCTACTTGCAGCTCAAGGAACAACGTGAAAAGGAACGTAAAATGAGGAAAGCAAAAGAGAATAGTGAAGAAGGCGGAGAGTTCGATGACCTGGTTTCAGCTCTACGCTCAGGGGAAGTGTTTGACAAAGACCTTTCTAAACTGAAACGGAACCGCAAGCGTATTACCAACCAGATGACGGACAGCAGCCGAGAGAGACCTGTCACAAAACTTAATTTCTAATTTTCTTTGGATACTTTTTTAGAAAGCTCATTAGCAGCCCTTTGAAGTGACTAGAACTTTTCATTACACTGCCTTGCAATCCAAACAGTGGCAATTTCTTCCTCCATCTGTGAGTGAGTGCGCGAATGTGTGTATGTAAATGTATGTGTACATATATATTAAAAAAAATGTATATAGGAGTCTGAGTGTTGTCTAGAGACCTAAATGTATGGTTAAAAAAAAAATCTATGTTAATGTATGTGCTCAGAAACCTTTTGTGTATGCATTTGTATTGGATATGGCTCACTTTCTTCCCCTGAACACCACGGCTGTTCAGAAGCACAATACTATCTCCTGAAAGAGATGACAGAGACATTCCCTACACTAAAAAAGAAAAACAAAAGCAAAAAAAAAAAAAAAAAAAAGGCTTGAGAAATATTTTATGGTTTCCAAGCTTGATATAATTTAAAATTATTTTCATTGGTGAAACTGGTGTTGGAAAAATATAGATTTAAAATGGTTTTTGATAGTTGACAATGCGATGCTGGTGTATTGCATCAGTAATTGGTAGGACCAGCTTGGAATTTCTGACGTTGGTGTAGGGGTACAGTCTATAAATGTTTATTGAGAACATCTTGCACACAATCTGAATTACGTAGAATGTCAGTCAGACTTTTTTTTATATATTTAGAACTTGGGCATCAATTTTTTTTTCTCTAATTTCATCGAGTTCTCTGCCAAGCACTCTTGAAGATTTCTTTTCATTGCTTTTGAAAAAAGAACACTATTTATCTAAATGCAATTCATGCTCTTGTTAAAGAACAAGATTCAGAATGTGCTTATTGTTCTAACAATATAGATATATAAATTTTAAAAATAAAATTTCCCACTAAGACCTAAAAGGAGGAATTCTCTGAAAGGATAAAAATTATTTAAATTTCTTTATGGGGTGCCTTCCCCCCCCCCTTTCTGTTTTGTAAGACAAGCTGCATTTTCTGTCAGCATAGGTCTGGACTAAAGGACACTTAGTGAATGCATGAAATGTCAACAACACCAACAGAGATGCCAAGATCTATTTATCTCTAAGTATGTTTGAAGTGGTTTGTTGTTTATATGTTGTCATTTTAAATTGTGTGTCAGTAAAGCTACCTGTAAAATTTCAGTCCAAAAGATAAAGCTCTCAGGGAGAAATGAATAAAAACAATGAACATTAGAAAATAAAATATAGATGCTTACCATTAACCTACCAACTCTTAATATCCTTAAATTATATATAAAGAGGACTGTTACTTTTTTTTTTTTTTAGCTTTGCTTTATTTATTTGTAGTGGGGGAGGGGGGCTAAGATTCTCTCTCTCTTTTTTTTTTTTTTATTCTATCAATCCTGTTGTGGTTGGGTTTCCTGTGGAGAGAGTAGTTTGTCCTGTTGCACTAGAACATTATTTACTCACTAAATTGAGTTTTTCAGTCAATTAACAAATATTTATTAAACACCTACTATGTGCCAGGCTTAGTAGGGCTACAGTGATAAGCAAGACAAAGTCCCTACCCCCACGGAGCTTATGTTCTAGTGGGGATAAAGGGGTGAATAGAATACCAATATGCGCTGTATAGGAATCATGCTATTTAAAAATGATTTGTATAAACTGTAATGCTTAGTGCAGATGGCAAGGTCTCTGCACTATGTTAAAGCTGTGAAATAGTGCTCTAAGAGTTGTCAAGAGCAGTGGTTTTACATTTTCCCCCCCATCATTGCAAACTTAGAGACTTTCTACCCATTTTATGGAAGTAAATGACTCTAGCAAATAAAACGGTCATAAACTCCCAGCAGAGGTTGTGCCCCCAGCCCCTAGTTACCAAGGTCTGCCAATACACCCAGTTAAAGGTGCAAAGACTTGGCTCAAAAAGGCTTGGAGATGAGGAATGGGAGATGCTGATGGATGTGTCTATTCCTTAACAAAAGTGCCTCTATCTTTTTTTCTATTTATAGCAGGAGAAATTTGGTCTGGCTCAGTTTTGGAACTGTATTTTGAAAATGGCTTTGTTTTACAGTTTAAGGAATGGACAAGTGGGTGGAGTGTCACATAAAGGAGCAAGTTCGTGTAGCATGTCCCTCTTGCCCTTGTAATCCTTCTCATTTTGATACGGCCATCCTGGTAGGCCTTTACCATTTCCATTTTTGGTTTCTTTTCCCCAAAAGCTTTGTGCAGGTAATTCCATGTGCCATTGTTGAAAAAAAAAATCTACTTTTTAGATTGGTGCTGGTGTAAGTAGCCACTTTTCTCTCTTGGGTGTGTATTTTAAAGTTTTTGTTTGTTTTTTTAAATTAATGCCAAAAAGAAAGCATTATAATTTGTAAACTTAATTATATGTCTTGTATCTTACTAGCTTAGTAGTTGGAAACACTTAGTCTTTAGGTGCAAGACTGTTGTTATAGTACCAAGAAAAAAAAGTTGTATGTGTTATGAGATTGTACATCTTTTTTAAAAAAAGCAATATGCAATAAAGAGATGAATTCATTGGGTGTATATGCTTTCTATGAGTTATTAAAACAACGTTATCAAACTTTTTTGTACTTTGCACTATTTAGATATTGCAAATTGTTTACCAAGTCAAAAATGCATATTTTTTAGCTTGTACATACTGGACCTAGAAGGATAGAGTTTTCTATGGTAGCGTTCAGTATATTCACAGATTACTATATATGCGACCTCTTTTTGTAACATTTCTATAACCTCTTTGTATGACTCCAGAGAGTTACACAGTTTCTCAGTAGCGCTACTGGTAAAATTATTCAACTGGTGGTATAGAAAAGAATGTCTCTAGAATCAAAGTCTTTCATTTTAAAGCATTTCCCTTTTAAAAATTAATGTATGATGTAGGTCAGCATGAGAAGTGTCCCCTGTACAGAACAAGGAATGTGTATTATATCCTATGAAAATTGGGGCTTTCTCTTGGCCCTATAGTGCTCTGGCTGCCTGGCTATCTTCAACCCAATTTGAAGTCAAGCTGAAAACAAATTGTCCTCATGGTTAATAGAGGACCTAAACACTTCTGATCTTTGGAATGGACTCCTGTTGGTCTTAAAATTGCCAGTCACCTTTTATTTCATCTAGTCAGTGGGAGCTGCTTGGCATCTAAAGACTACTACTTTTGTCTTACACTGGGCATTGAGATGAGAGAGAACCTTCTGTGTGTTAGACAACTTTCTTATCCCATCCCATAAACTGAACATACAATTACCAATTTGTACATGAGTGTGGACCTAGGTACAAAGACCACCGAGACCCTCAGTTGCTCACAGAGTATTGACAGAAGTAGAAAAAAATATGAAACTTTCAGATCATTATATTTCCCTTTATGTCTTCCATTTCCCCTAAAAGATCATTGCTGAGGGAACATATGCTTCTGTTAAAGGGATGAAGCTATTTGAACCCTCCAGGACTTTGTGCCTTTTCTGTAACATGGGTTTATGTGAGGCAAAAGGATAATCTTTATTAAACCAGTTTAGACACAGTTATTCAAAAGATCAAGTTCAGAAAGAGTTTTCTGACTTTTTTTTTTTTTTTTTTAAACAACGTCAGCTGTTTCCTACCAAGTAGTAAATCTAAAATAAGAACTCCCAAGGTTGGGACGCCTGGGTGACTCACCGGTTGAGCATTTGCCTTCGGCTCAGGGGGAGGGTGATTCTGGGGTTCCGGGATTGAGTCCCACATCGGGCTCCTTGCACGGAGCCTGCTTCTCCCTCTGCCTGTGTCTCTGCCTCTTTCTCTGTGTCTCTCATGAATGGATAAATAAAAATCTTAAAAAAAAAACAAACTCCCAAGGTTTAATCGCTGCTGGATACCATTCAGTTTCAAAAACACTAACTTAAAGAACCATTAGACTATGTGTAACTAAAGTCAGGGTTCTAAGGCTTTTTTGCATTCGAGTCATTTATAGACCATCACTATGTTGGGCTATGTGCCCATTTCCTCAAACTGGTGTATATATTGGTTTGCCTCCATATCTCTGTGCCCCTATTAATATGAACTCTACTGAAATCTAAAAACCTGGTGAGTCTACAATTAAGAGATGGCTTAAAAAATCTACACTTCTTTATCCAGGAGAAAGTTTGGAACCCTTAGAGGAAGCAGTTTCCTGTTTATAAGGATTTTCATATTTTCCATAGCAAAGACCAATCAGAATTATTTTTCACTGGTCTTGGGGGGAAAACCTCAGATCTAACCTTTGGTCTTTTCCCTGACATGCTTTTGTCTACTGCAATCAACGATGTTTCCATGGTGTCAAACAACATGAACACAGGATTGCACACTAGGGGTTTTTGACAAAGGAGATCCTTATTTTTATCAAACCTTGATATGTTTCCCACCCCTCACCTCCTGCCATGGGAAAAAGAGAGGTTCCCAGGTATAAGTTTCTCATGTCATTTACATAAAGTATTTGTTTTTTATGCTTCTGTGCATACAGATTCTCTTACTGGAAGGAAGAAGAAACAGTTCTGTATTGATCTTTGGTACCTTCTCCCATTTCATTTATACCCATTACGGTCACTGGGGACATGACTATGGCAAAGGAATCTGCAGTCACCCGTGAGACGGTGAGCATCTCTTGTTAGAGTCCTCACCCCATTCCCCTACCTCCACTTCCAGTGTAGAGGATCTTTCCTGAGTCCCATCAGATTTGAGAACCACCCTGACTCTCCTAGAATGAGAAGGGGTGCCCAGAGAGGAGGTGATTGTGGTGCTGAGCAACGACTCAGGAAGACAGGCACAGGGGAGGGAAGAAAGTGTCTCTACCAGCTGCTTAAAAAGAGAAAAGCCCATGTATGGATGACCATGACACTTGCCTACCAAATCAGGTCACATTGCCCTACTCCCTTTTACATACCCCGTCCTTAGCTAAACTCCCTTTGATGACTTATCCTGCCCTTTGACTTCATCCACATCCGTGTATATCATCCTGTGTACAAAGCCCAACACTGTAGCCTCTTAGACTTCTTTGGGCCTCCATTCAGTCCACTAGCCTTTAAGACTTCAGCCCTGTCTCCAAAACCCCTGATTGACTTTTAGATGGAAAGGATCTTGCCATCCGTTCTATAAATGACTCGAATGCAAAGGACTATATTCATCCTATAGTCCTTAACTCTACTTTTGAAGCAGGGGAGTGGAGATGGGGGTGGTCAGAAAATCACTAGTAAACTGATCATGCTCAGGCAGTTCAGACTATAAGCCTTTAGGATTTCCAGTTTAAGATGGTTTCTGCAAGGTGACTGTCATCGGAAGGCTCCCAAGAAGAGCCTGTCCTTTTTCCCTCCCTGTCTTTCTCCCCTTAAACCTCCACCATAATAAAGGCTTCATTATTAAGAATTCTCCTAAAATGCCTTTTGCAGAAAACAGAGCTCTCCTACTGCCTTGAATGTGAGATATTTGACCCTGAAAAGCAACAGCTGCTTAGTGACCTGACATTTTTATGGCTGGTGAGTTCACTCTAAAAGCTTGGACTTCTAACATCTGCTAGAGGCACTGCTAGGAGTGGGGTCCCTGCTAAAGGATTAATGCACTTAGGAAAGATTCTCTCACTTGATCTGGGGAAATGATGCTTGGAGGGCAATTAGCATTGACCTCTCAAAAGAATGTGGCAAAAGTGACCCTCCTTGCGGACTCCCCTCCCCACCCCAAGAATGTGGCGAAGGTGAGCCTGCATCATCAATCCTGAACTTACCTATAGTCATTAGAGTGTTCCCCGCAAAGACTACTCCCAAGTTCTCTTGCACTGATTTCTGAGCAACACCAGAACCTAGGAACTCAGTCCCAGAGTTTGTCCTTTGCCATCAGATGCGAGCTGTAACCCCAGGTGACTCTCCTAGCTACCTTTTTGGGAAGATTCCAAAACCTCCACTGCAGCATGTCCATTAGTCCTACCTCTGAGGCTCCGAGACCCTGGGTGCTAGGGATTCACTGCAGCCAATTCGCTAATTAAAATTAAACTCTCCCAATTGCACAGTTTACCAGCCACAGCCAAGAAGCCCAGCCTCTGCCCTGTTGGGAAGGGAAAAGTGCAAAGGCGACTGCTTTAGAGTGGATTCCATGGCAGCAGCAAAGATGCTCACTTGAGGGTTTCCTTTTGTTTTACCAGGTAACTGTGGTAACACTGATCCTCAGAGCCCCACTGGGGCTGCACCAAAACCACTCATGTGCATTGATTTAGTCATAAAATCAATGTATATCATGAGCGTGGCTTTTCCCTGCAGAGGTTGTGGTAACCTAGGATGAGTGTGGTTGGAAGAGGAGGAAGAAACAAATCAAACTAAGTGGATGGGCCCAGCTGGAGTGCTGTGTTCTCACAGACGCTGCATTTTTAAGAGCAACTCTGACAAAAGAAAATGTATCCCAGTGAGGAGGTTTAAAAACTGACTCAGAAGTATCCACTGACAAGAAGCTCTAAGCCTGCAAAACACATTACTGAGGAGATAGGAGAGCTGGCCTCATATTTGAAGAGGGAGAAGACCTAGTCTGTTTTTCACCACACGGCAGGGCTACAGCCAATGGGGGAAAGTCACCAACAGATTCAGTTCATGTTTGTTTGTTTAAGTAGACTCCACGCCCAACGTGGAGCCCAGTGCGGGGCTTGAACCCACAACCCTGAGATCAAGATTTGACCTGTGATCAAGACTCGGGTGCTTAACCGACTGAGCCACCAGGCGACCCTAAGAATTCATTTTGTAGTGAACTGACCAGCCAGTGGACAAGCTACCGCCTAAGATACTGAGTTCACCCATCCTTACAGACATTCAAACGTGTCAACTCAGAAGTTTGGGACTAAGTGACAGGTTGGATAGATGATTTTGTTTTTAAAGCTTTTTACTTGGAAATAATTTCAAACTTAGAAAAAATTGCAAAAATTCAAATAGTGCAAGGAATACGTTGTGCCCTTGTTTCAGATACACTTCTTGTTAATGTTTTGCCCCATTTGTTTCCTCATTTCTCTTGTTCTTTCTTTGGGTGTTGGTGTACACATAGTGTTTTCTGAACCATTTGAGAGCAAGTGGCTTAAATCATGGTCCTTAATTCCCGACTATTCCAGTATGCCTTTCTGAAGAGTAGGGATATGCTCTTACAGAACCTCAGTACATTTACCAGCTTCATGAATTTATGTTGATACTTCCATCGAATTAACCACCCAAGTCCCACTTTTGTCAGTTGATACGATAACGAATATCCTTTATAGCATTTCTCCCCTCTGGAAGAGGATCTACTCCAAGATCAGATGGGGTTTTCGTTGTCCTATCTCTCCAGCCTCTTACTCTCTGGTCTTTGTGTGCTAGGATATTGACATTTTTAAACAGGAGTCCTCTGGGAGGCAGACTGTCTATATCCTAATACCCACAGCCTGTGCATATGTTCCTTTACACGGCAAAGAGAACTTGGCAGGTGTGATTAGGTAAGGATTTTGAGATAGATTATCCTGGATCATCCAGGGCAGGCTCAGTATAATCACAAGCATCCTTATAAGAGGGAGGCAGGAAGACCAGAGACAGAGGTTGGAGTAACATGACTGCTGGCTTTGAAGATGAAAGGGCACCACAAGACAAGGAATACAAGCTCCCTCCCCTCCACCTTTTTCAAACTATTGTTTTCCTTGTATTGTGTTGATCTGTTGTTTCTTTTTGTTATTTTGAGGTTATACATTCTTGACTGGAATGCAGCATAGGTGGTACCAGAGACTCCCATCCAGAGACATGCAGTGTTTGTTTCAAAATTGCTTCTAACATCACACTACAAAAACTAACCTACCAGAGAGTGCAAAAGTTGTACTACTTCCCTCTTCTGCTTCCCCTCCCCACATCCTAGTCTGTTCCAGACTGAGGTTGTATAACCAAAAACTGTTCATAAATTACACGGACTGGTTCTTTTTTCCTCTCCCTTTGGTATGGTTATAGTAATCATTTGACATGCACTCTGATTCATTTGTGTCCATTTTCTTTCAGGGTTACTTAGGTTTTTGTCTCCTCATTCTTACTAATTTAATTTTTATTAATTCTTGAACATATAGGTTCCTAATGTAATTTGAAAGCCGAGAAGTGTCACTCTCTCCTGTATCCTTTTGCTCACTCCCTATCCCCACAGTTCCTTGTAGGTATCCAACTTTAGTATTTTCTGGTTCATCCTTCCTTTGTTTCTTTTGAAATCATAAACACATACATGTGTGTTTGCTTATTTTTCCTTTTTTGCGCAAAAGACAGCATGCTACATGTGTTTTTTCACAGTGAGTCTTTTACACTTAATACCTGCTGGAAATGACCCTGTGTGAATTCATACAGATCTTCAATCTCACTCTTTTTTTACTCCATCATGTGCAGGTAACATTGGTTATTCAACCAACATCCAATATTTTCCAATTACATGTGACATTGTAGCGAATAACTTTGTGCATTTTATTTGTTATTATTGAGGGTATGTTTCTTGTCTAAAATCCTAGAAGTGGAGGGGATGCCTGGGTGGCTCAGTGGTTTGGCATCTGCCTTCGGCCCAGGGCCTGATCCTGGAGTCCCCCACGTCGGGCTCCCTGCATGGAGCCTGCTTCTCCCTCTGCCTGTGTCTCTGCCTCTCTGCCTCTCTCCTTCCACCCCGCCCCATTTCTCTCTCTCCCTGTGTCTCTCATGAATAAATAAATAGAATCTTTAAAAAATAAAGAAAATAAAATCCTAGAAGTAGAATTTCTGGGTTAAAGAATAGACACACAGCAGTTTTTGTTCGAGATTGCTAAGTTCCCCTCATAGGGGCTGTACCATTCTGCATCACCAGTCGTGCATACATGTGCCTGATGAAATCAATCAGTTCTCACCATCTCCACTGTTACCATCCCAGACACAGCACCATCCTCTCTCTTCTGAAGTATGGCAATGGTCTGTCTCCTAACTGGTCTCTTGGTTTCAGCCTTTTCCCCACCTCCCTGCCTTCCAAAGTCTATTTTCAACACAAGAGACAGTGATGCTTTCAAAATGTATGTAAAATCACATCACTCTACTTCAACTCTCCAGAGGCTTTCTATCTCACTTAGAAGTCAATGCGACAGTTCTCACAATGGCCTCCTACACCCTAAATGATCTGAACACTTGCCAGCACCTCTACCCCTCTGACCTCATCCTCACTACTTTCTCTCTTCCTCCCTTTGCTCCAGCCACACTGTCTTCCTCTTCTTCCTTGGTCATACCAAGCAGCAACCTACAGCAGAGCCATTGCATTTCTGTTTCTTTTGCCTAAACCACTCTTCCCTTAGATGTCACATTGCTTTCTCTGTCATCTCCTCCCCACTTTTCTTCCAACATAACCTTCTCAGTAATGACTTCCTTGCCACTCATGTTACAATTACAACCCACATGCTTCCCAGCACTATCTCTATTCTCTGCTCAATTTTTTTCATAATACTTATGTATTTTGTGTATCATTTATTATGTCACCTAATCCTACCTTACCCATTAGAATGGAAGTTCCATAAAGTCAGAGAAGTTTGCTGTGTTCGCTGAAGATTTGCAGCACCAGGAACAAGATCTAATATACTGGGAGATCTCAAAAAATGTCTGTTAAATTGAATGAATTGCTTTAATATATCACTCTTTTTCTTTGATAAATCAAATATCCAAAGAGAGATGATGTGAATAATGCAACTGATGAAGTTGATCAATAGATATACTTTAAACAAATATATGGTTAAAATGATACATAGCTTTTTTCCAAATGTTTACGGTAGTGTTTCTCAACAGTAGCTGTTACGTTCTATGCTAAGATAAAATTCTTTGAGGGCTGTCCTGTGCATTGTAGGATGTTAAGCAGCATTCCTGTCCTCTACCCATTAACACACCTCCCCATGTTATGACAACCAAAAATGTCTCCAGACCTTGTCAGCTATAACCCTGGGGAGTAAAATTGTCCCTGGTTGGAATGCATGCATCTACGGTTACATTCTCCGACATGAGCCACACATATACAAAAAAGAATAGAATTTAACAATAAAGGTTTAAGCAAAGAAAATATCATAATCATTTGAGAGGAAAATCTTCCCAAAAATATTGGATCAGAGTTAGCCAAAACTACATCAAAGATCTATTTATAATAGGGTTGCCCAGATAAAATACAGGGCACCCAGTTAACTTGTAATTTCAGATAATAATATCTCACAGCTAAGTTGAATTGAAGGAAGAATCTTGCACATTCTAGCCTGGCCAACAGGACAAGAATACTCCAAGACTGGTGACTCTTGGACGGTGTTGGACACATTCTAATGACACTCTTTGTCTGCTTACCCTTCTTCTAGGTGCTCTTCTATTGACGCCTTTTTTCTTTAAATATATTACTTCATAGCTTCAGCATGTTGTGTAATGTCCATCAAATCTTGTTTGCAGTCCTCTGATCCTTTGACCGGAGGGAGCTCTTTAGTCATCAGTATAGATATTATTGTTTAAGCCGGTGACTTCAAAGGGGGCCTACTTCATGCTCATATAGTTGATTTAGTTAGATTAACCAAGACCTAGAGAAGCTTCCTGTCCCACTTATACATGATCCCCCAGCATCTTTACGGATGAGTCCAGAATTTTCCAGGCATTACCCTCCTACATTCTTTTTGACATTTACAGGGAGATTGCACTGCCTCTCTAAAGGCCTCAGCACTTAAGAGACATGGACCTGTGAAGGAATGGGGACTCCCTGAAGGAAGTGATTCTATCCAGCAATTTTGAGAATCAGGCTGGGAACAAAGAGGTAAGGCCTATTGTGTACCATTGGCTATCACCATATTGTCATTTCCTGACCAATGTTCTTCTTATCAGCACTGGCTCTGTTGCTAAATTTCAATTGGAAAGAGCATTACAAGGGGGAAAAAATCCAGATCTTTATGTAGTATTTCCTAGCTAGTAAACACAGGATTTCCTGCATCCGAAATGACTTCAACAAATTGCCTGTTCCTTCAAACATGACCTGGTGACAAATTTGGATATGGCTTCATTAAGCAGAGATAAGCTTGCTGATTGAAATCTCCTCCAGCTGAGCAAGGGGTTTTGGCAAGTGGGCAGCAGAGTTCACAAAGCTGTCCAGACCCACCAGGCCTGGGAGCCACAAAAATGAGTGTGCATTTCATCCTGCTTTCTGCTCAGTCTTAATATTTCATGTGTTTACGTGTCTCCCTAGGTAGAGTCTAAAAGTAACTGAATCACCCTTTTCTTCTGAGAGCACACAGGATGGTGACCCATAAAAAGGTAAACAAATGCTTTGGATTCATCAGTTTTAAAAATAAGAAGATGGGGGAATTCTGGAGAATTGGCATTGAGTTTTTGAACACAGGCATGTGCAGCTCCCCATCTCCAGAGGAAGGAAGTGGGTTCTGTCAATGGAATCTTTCCCTCTCAGACATAACTCTGGTCACACCAGGATAATTTGTAAATCTGCATTAGAAGCAGTTCCTTTCCCCGTTCCTAATAAGGTGCTTCTGATGAACTAAGTGAGTGGAATTCTCTCCCCAGATTTCAGTTCCTCTTTGTTTTAAAATCCTTCAGGGAGTTGCTTCCGGAAGCATGTGTTTCATAATTCCCAGTCCACACTGTTGGCCTGAAACTCATCTGTGCTTGAGTCATCACAATGATGAAGCAAAGAGTCAGAGCAATTGCTCCAGTTTGCCAAAGGACAGAGGATGTACCGACTTTGATTACATCACAATCCTACAGAAACAGGGGATCCATGCTATTATGAGGAAGTCACTAGGCAGGAAACTGTTTCAGGAAGAGTCAGAGTGAATCTTTGAAGTGAGCATCTGTACTATTCTTTCTACAATGTTGCCCAACTGCTGTCAAATATAAATACCAGCTATGTACCGGGGCACCATCCCTCTGATCTGTCTTCGTGTTCATGGAACACAAATCTGCGGCTTCAGTGAATTACCACCATTCACTTCGTTAGTCCCCTGGGCTTGGTTGTTAAGAATCCGAGAATCTGTCTGTTCATTCTGTCTCTAAGCTTCAATGAATTTATGAAAGTGAACTCATTAAAATATGACTGTAAGTATTCATGATTAATATTTGAGATAGACTCCCTTTTAGGATAAAAGCAATAACTACCATTTATTATGGCAAGGCACTGTAAAAAGCATTTCCCATGAAACAACCAATAAAAGCCCAATGACTCCCATTATACATATCAGGAAACTGAGGCTTCAGAAGATTAAGAAATTTACCCAGAGTTACATAAATTCACACATAATCTGACCAAAAAAATCTGAGCCCTCAACATGGATTCAATAAACAAGTAATCACAAAATACATTGTTATTAACCACCCCCCACCCCCCACCCCCAATTTTGTTTTTACTTCTGTATTGGTGCTGCTATTTCCTGAAGTTAAAATTTGAAATTCGAACAGAGCCTGTGGCTAGCTCGCTGGGGGCCATTTTGGTTTGCTGTTGCAAGTGGGAATTGTCTTTTCTTCTGTGGCAGGGGCAAAGAGTGGCCAAATTTTGTTCATTGTAATCAGTATCTTAGTACAGATTTTTAATTTTTAAAAAAAAATTCTTTTTTTCATTATTTACTGAGATATATTTGACATGCAACATTATATTAGCTTCAGGTATATAGCATAGTGATCCAATGTTTGTATGTATTGCAAAATGATCGCCGCAATAAGCCCACCATGAAGATAGTTATACAAATTTTTGCTTGTGCTGAGAGCAAGTGGCAACAATAATAATAACAGTAATCATAGAATCCTGCGGTTGGAGGGGACCACAAAGGACTGCACTGGACACGTGTTTTAGTTTCCTATGATCAGCTCCCCACTTCTTCTGCTAGCCATCCTCTCCCACCCTTCTCAAACAAGGGATGGACCTGTGACCCAAGAAAGGCATTCAGAGCTGAGGAATACCAACTCTGGTTCCAGGAACAATCCCTGAAGAGACTGCCCACAACTCAGGAGCTTCCCTGATTCCAGTCTTTCCTGAGACTTAGTTCGTTAGTTTTCCCAGCAATCTGGTAACTGGCCAAAGTCAGACTCTGTTGCTTGGAGTTGAAGGATCCTGTGTTGTAGTCAAGAGACTGAGGGCCCAGCCGAGCAAGGCACCAGGCCTCCATGTCTGCTTCAGCAAAGGACTCTGTTTGAACCAAGGGTTTTATTATTCAATAGATCAGAAACATCACAAAGCTAGTCCAAACACCCTCAGTCCTCAGGAGCTCAAACTAACCATCTAGCTCACCTCTTGGGGCCTTTGATTTTGACTTTTATGTTCATTTATTTTGCAAATGAATTAAAATGTGAGCGGAGGGGGGCCCTTTAGGAGCCTATTTCTTTATTTGGAGCCTCTTTAATCTCACCACTATTTGTACCTGATCCACACGGACATGGAAACAACTGCCACCCCAACTCACCTCCTGTTGACAACTTTTTCAGACATGGTTCCAACTCACATCTGAACTTCCTTTTAAACAATGTATTATCATCATCAAATTGTCAATGCACGACGGCAATTTATGTGCATACTCAGCATTGGCACTCTTCATTATTTCCTACTCCGTGCTTGTCAAAAGAGATTTGTTCAACCATTTATTCTTTAGAGTTGGTGGATTTGAAATGTAGAGAATTTTGAAGGACCGTTCCAGATTCAAAACTAACTCTAAGGAAGCTGAACCAGAAGGTTTAAGCTATACCCCTATTCCTCATGCTATCCCTCTCCCAAAATGGTAAGAATCCAAAGTTCTTTGTAAAATACATAGAGGCTCAAATCTGATTGGTAGGTTTTTTGACTTGAGATGGGGTGTAATCTTCTATTTATTCATGGCCATCTGTCTTCCTTCCTCAAACTTAGCTTTATCTTTTTTCTTCCTATTTTGATAAGTGAGCCTAAGTCAGTGTGAAAAATTGAAGGACCTCTAAATTGTTACATCAGGGTTGGGGTGGTTTTCCAAGTCCTAGCCAGGAACCTCATGGTGTGGAGGCTGTGACAGATAGTTGCCTGTATAGGAACAAACTGGATTCTGCTGAGAGCAAGTGGCAACGGTAATAATAACAGTAGTCGTAGAATCCTGCAGTTGGAGGGGACCTCAAAGGACTGTACTGGACACGTGTTTTAGTTTCCTAAAACTAAAACTTGAAACATATTTTACACTCCAGTGGAATCATGTTTAAATGTTCCATGTTAAATGTTAAACATGGAGATGTTTAAATCAAGTTAAAATGATAGCCATGTTCTCAAGTTTAGTTTACAAAGGACTTTCAGATGATTCAGTAGTCCTGGTGTGATAGTAAACAGTCCTGGCTTATATGGAAAATAAAGGAACAATGTTAAAGTTTGACACCTCCTTCTTTGTCCTTCTCCCTAGCTTCCCGGTTGCCCTCTGCTTCGGTATCCACTAGGGTTCTCTCCAGTTTGTACTACCCCTCCCCACCGCCGCCCAGATGTTACTACTCTCTGGTCCCCTGCAACAAAACTACATCAGGGGATTATTAAAATGAAGTTATCAGGCTCCATCTCTTACATCATAGACATTTTTAGAAGTGGGATCAAGGAATCTGCATTTGAGCCAGCTCCTCAGATGATCCATTTACATGCTGAGGTTTGAGAGCCGCTGTCATAAGTGTTTCAGTTTCTAATTTCTGACTTCTACCTCCACTGTGAAGCCAAATTTCTATCCACTCAAGCTGGCTGATCTCAGGTGGAGTGAAGATGAAGGCAATAAATTAACGGGAATTTGCTGAAGATTTAGGTTATGTTGTCCTCAGAGTTCCTGCTCTTCTCTGCCTGTGGAAGCTCCTGACCTATAAAGATAATCATTTTTAAGTACGAGATATATTTCTCTGCAGATAGAAATTTGTGGGGAGAAAATTGGAATTATTCTATAGAGAGATTTTCATCTTTTGAAAAAATAGTAAAAGTACTTTTTAACATGAAGGTATTTTGTGACAGCAGAACTTTCAATAACTACCTTTTTACTTCTATGAATCTGACAAGTTCCCTATCTGTTAAACACTTATCAGTATTATAAACAAGTATTATAAACTCTGATGAATATTCTTCAGTATAAGCGTTTGCCAGAACCTCTAATTTTCTCTTGGGGTTCATTTCTGGAAATGGAATTTGTGGTTTTCTGGCTACAGATTGCCAAAATGCCCTCTGGAAAGGATCGTACCAGTTTACACAACCAGCAGCGAGGTGTGATCTTGATACTACTCCATGTTGATGATGGTGTCAACAATGAGTACTATCAGGATTAGAAAACTTTCAGGTGCCTTTTTTTTTCTCTTTTTTAGTTAGGGGTGATCCAAGCTGTGACTCCAAAGAACACAAGGACAGGGAAGAGAGTAAATGAGAGCTGTGGGCAGACACCTGGAGAGGATGAATGGATGAATCAGGAGTTGGATGCTGGTACCTGGACTTGGTGACTGCCTGTGTGGGACCCAAGGAATTTAACAAAAATCCCCTACCCCTGGACAAGCAGGACTACATTTTGTGCTACACCCCCATCTCCTCTGTGACCCCATGACCTGCTTATTCTTAAGGCCCTCCCCCACCCTAGTGGAGCCGCTGGGCACACCCTTCCCCGACACCGGCTCATCAGAATGTAAACCCCGCCTGGTGCCCGCCACACCTGCGCGCCAATTCTGACCAGAGTGATAGGCCAGTTCAAACGGTCGCTACAGGGTAAGCTGCAATTCAATTGGCCACCTGCGTGCGGACCGACAGGACTGTGCAACTTTCTGTGTGTGTCACAATCCCATTGGCCACGGACCCCTATAAAAGTGCTGCGCCTCTTGGGATCCCTGGGTGGCGCAGCAGTTTGGCGCCTGCCTTTGCCCCAGGGCGCGATCTGGAGACCCGGGATCGAATCCCACGTCGGGCTCCCGGCATGGAGCCTGCTTCTCCCTCTGCCTGTGTCTCTGCCCCTCTCTCTCTCTCTCTCTCTCTCTCTCTCTCTCTCTCTCTCTGTGGGACTATCATAAATAAATAAAATTTAAAATAAAATAAAATAAAACTGCTGCGCCTCTTAGCCTCGGGGTCCAAGCCCCTGCTCTGCTGCCGGGGGTACACTTGGACCCAAGCTCGAGCTTGCAAATAAGCCCTCATGCGCTTGCATCGGTGTCGGCTCCTTGGTGGTTTCTCGGATTCGCAATCTTGGGCACAACACCTGTGTGTCAGCCTCAGCGAACCACGCCCATGGGAAGGCTGAGTGGATCATGAAGTCACAGTCGAGGCAGAAGCACACACCTGGCAGTGCCCCTCCTACATTTCCAGGCAGGGTTACTAAACAGTGGCTTGCACATGTCAATTTGGATAAAAATTACACGAGGCAATATTAAAACACAGATTCCTAGGTCCACCCAAAGATCCTGACTCAGCATGAGGTAGCACACAGGAACTTACGTTTTGATTAAAGAAACCTATGTGAGGGACGCACGGGTGGCTCGGTCAGTTAAGCACCTGCCTTCAGCTCAGGTCATGATCCCAGGGTCCTGGGATGGAGCCCTTGGGCTCCCCACTCAGCAGAGTCTGCTTCTCCCTCTGCCCTCCCTCCACCTCCCTCTGGCTTGTGCTTTCTCCTGCCCTCATGCTCTATCTCAAATAAATAAATAAAATCTTAAAAACAAACAAACCCCTGTGAGTCCAACAGAGGTAGCCTGGGACCTCACTTGAAGAAATAAATATTAAACTGAAGGAGAAGAACATCTCTGGAGTGCCAGCCCTATAAACCTAAACTCATATTATCTCAGGAAATTACTCCAGTACTGCTCTTCCAAGAGGAATCCTCCTGGAACAGTCTCACAATGTTGTAACGACTCTTTTGTACTATTTTGAAATGGACACCTGCGCGGGAAAGCAGGACTCCTTGAACCATGTACTGTGTAATCAGCTGAGCTTTCAAGCCAGCAGTGGGGCCGGATTTCTTCAGCTGTACACAGCTCTTGTTTGTAAGCCTTAGCTGGTCTTTTTTCCTCCTGAGCCTCACGCACAAGCCTCACCTAACCTGGTTTGGTGTTAGATGAGCACTAACCAGAGAGCCACCCCAGCAAATGCTGGCAGAGACTTCCAATGGCACATTCACTTGCTGTATAAAAGGAGCCTGTGAAAGTAGGCTGCAGGGTGTAGAGTCAGGGACCGTGGACCTTTGGACATCCTATGAAAGGGCCCCCAGGCTACGTGTCCCTAGCCCGTGCAGGACAATCTGCATTAGCATCCACGCTACACAGGTGCCGGTTTCAATTACCATCATAATGTGTGCTTAAAGGGGCTCTGTCAACATTGCTTAGGTTTGAAGATCAGTTCAAAGAGGATTTAAAAAGTTCGCAGAACTGGTGTATAAGACAAGCCTTAACCTCAGGCAAAGTCGGTAGTTACACACTGTTAGGGACTGAACAGCATCTCCTCAAAATTCAGATGTTGAAGGTCTAACCCCTAGTATCTCAGAAAGTGACTGTATTTGGAGATAGAGTCTTTAAAGATGTTAAATTAAGGTTAAATGAGGTCACCAGGGTGGATATTAATCCAACATGACTGATGTCCCTGTAAGAAGAGATTAGGACACAGATACACACAGGAGAGATCGTGTGAAGATGGATGGAGAAGGTGGCCATCTGTAAGGAGCCAAGAAGAGAAACCTCAGAAGAAACACCCGGATTGCAAATTTCTAGGCCTCCAGAATCATGAGAAAATTCTGTTTAAGACACTCAATAAGTACTTTGTTATGGCAGCAGAGCAAACTAATACACTCACTAGAATATGATTTCAATGAATTTTTCTCCCTTTGGTGCCTGGAATACGTCCATCAGAGACCATTGGTCCTTTGGCTTTCATTGGTCTGCTTTATAGTTTTTAGGGACGCCTGTGCATCTCAGTGGTCGAGCGTCTGCCTTTGGCTCAGGTCTTCATCCCGGGGTCCCAGGATCGAGTCCCACGACGGGCTCCCTGCATGGAGCCTGCTTCTCCCTGTGTCTGTGTCTCTGCCTCTCTCTGTGTGTCTCATGAGTAAATAAATAAAATCTTTTAAAAAAATAGTTTCTTACTTAGTATTAATCTCTCTCTCTCTCTCTCTCTCACACACACACACACACACACACACACACACACACTTGTTGCTTCTTCGGGACCAGGCCGTTGGCTTACTCATCTCCACATTGCCAGGCAACACGTCAGAATCCCGATCTAGTGGAATTCAACCAACACGTATTGTTTATATATGGCAGCTACACTAAGTGAGAGCGATTTAAAAATATACGATGTAATCCTTACACCTGAGGGACTGTCGGGGGGGGGGGGGGAGCCGTGCACGGTTTCCAGGATGCTTTAGGAGGCTGGAGCTGGAAATGACTAGTTTTGCCTGAGGCAGCTGGGGGGGGGGGCAGCTTCTCAGAAAAGCTTCATAGAAAAGGTAAAATCGAAAGGATGAGTGACAGGTTTCCAGACAGGAGGGAGATTCTGCCTAAAAGGAATAATAGGCACCAAAACACAGCAGGATCAATGAAATATGTTTGGAAAAGATGAGGAGCCGGCGGGGCTCAAGGGTAGGTTGTCAGAAGAAAGTCACCGGGACGGCGGACCAGGACAACACCGCTCTGCTCAGCAGCCTTGGTCACGAGGGTTGTCCAGTCTCCTCAGACTCTCTGGGCACCCCCGGAGCGAGGGGACGCCCCGGCCAACCAGAACCAGCCAGCCCCGCTCCTGTGCGTTGGCTTCGAAGCACACGGGGAGCCCAGCGAAAAGGCAAAGTCTCCCAGCTCACTGTCCAGCAACCAGCGCTCGGGCCCCACTTTCCCCTTTGGGCGAGCTGAAAAGTAACCCACATCGGAGAGAACCTGTAAGCTCGCCCCTACCATCTGCTCAGTCTGCTCGGAACATAATGTCTTTACTGTGTCCTTGTGTCCAAGGATCACTCAGCTTGTCAGAGATCCCCGTGGCGTTCCTACTCCTTTCTGTGTGGTCACACCAGAGTCTGTGTGTTTTGGCAAATAACTGATAGTCCTCCTATTTATAGACCGTTTCCCATGTTATTCACTTCTGGGGTTCCTGTGGCCCAGCGTTCTGTCCGGGCCCAGCTGGCTGGGAGTGCGTAATAGTCATTAACACTACAGCTGCTCATTTTATGGTGTCTCTCTGGACAGCCCATTGTTAAATGCTCTTAGATAAGTTTCAAACTGCTTGTGTTAAAACACATCTATCCAGCTGGCTAAACGTGCTCATTTATGTGAAGGGCCTTTCAAAATTAGAATCAAAGCCAAAAATAAAAAGTTCCCCATTATCCAAATGATAAACTATTCATTTTTACCTTTTTAAGATATAGAAGAATAAAAAAAAATTATCGAAAAAGTATTTCCTGACTGAGCTAAGCCAAAGCATAATCTTTGATGAAAGTAAAATGTACTAGGGGGCTGTACTAGGGGGCTGAGCCAAATACCTTTTCCTTTTTTATCTCTTCTTTTTTTCCTTGTAATCTGTTTCGAGAAAGAGAAAAGCTTGGTAGGCGTCTATTCAAATGTTGAATTTCTTCTTTCAAACAGAATTTTTAGCAGCTTACGTAGCCACTGACTAACCTATCTCCTCATCCCATAATAATCCTTGATATCATTTAGCTACTTCTTAAAATAACAGCTTTATTGAGACATAATTCACATACCATACAATTCACTTGCTTGAAGAGTATGTTCAATGGCTTTCGGCATATTCACCAAATTGTGCAGTCATCACCACAATCAACGTTCAAACATATTTATCACTCCAAAAAGAACCCCGTGCCCATTGGCAGTCACTCCTCATTTCTCCTCACTCCTTCCCTCCAGCCGCAGACACCATTACTTTCTGTGTCTATAGATTTGCCTATGCTGGACATTTCATATAAATGGAATTTTATAACACATGGCCTTTTGCATCTGGCTTCTTTACTTACTGTTTTCATGGTTTGTCCATGTTGGAGAATGTGTCAGTATTTCATTCCTTTTTATTACTAAGTTTATTGCTGAATACTCAATTATATGGACATACCACTTTTGTTTTTCCACTCCTAAGGTGATGAACATTGGGTTTTTCCACTTTTTGGCTGCTATGGATAATGCACAAGTTTTTGTGTGGGTATATTTTTTCATATATTTCACATGAAGTGGAATTGCAGGATCATATCAATTTGACTGCTTTTCAATGTTATTTGAGGACACCTCCAGATTTCATCACTGATGAACACTAGGGAAGATATCGGTTAATGTTGTTCTCGTTGACATAGAAGGACTCCATTTTGTTGCCAACATCACTACATAATTCTCTGGCCGAAACAAGAGCTGGGTAATAACTCAGCTCTGACTTAAAGAAGACAAATCAGCTGGTCAGTAACCATGTCTACTGATTAAGAAAGCATCTATGTTATTCAGCCATGCAAACCAGATGTTTAATGTCAAAGTCAAGCTTTCAGTAAGACACCTTCTCCTCCTTTGCATCACATTTAATTACTTAGTTACTATATAGAACACAATGGTTTCCAGAGAAGACACAGGGACTATAATTTAGGGATGTTTTGCCATTATTTTCCCAACATCAGTGTTGCATCTTTTCTGTTTTTGTGGGACAATTCATTCCAACACTAAATACCTGGAATGTGCCAGGATTTGTGTTTAGTGCAGGGGGGTAAAAATATAACCAAGACGTGGCCACTGTCTTCATAAAGCCCACAGCACCAGAGACAAGCTCACCAATCACTGATGCCAGGTATGTATTACTTGCTGGCTTTGCAGGGACAAAGTATCACCAGTTGGAACATCAGGAGAGGCCTCAGGAAGAGGTGGCATTTGACATCTGTTGTAGGATGAGTTAAGTTTTTGATACACAAATGTTATGTGTAGAAGACACTGCAGAAATTCACATGAAGGAAAATGCATGAATAGAAGCAAATAAGCAAAAAAAAATACAAGGTATATTTGGGAAGTTCAAATTTAAATGTTCTCACTGCTCACTACTGACCATAATGCTTTGGACTATTTACTTGAATCTCCCAAGACTTGGTTTCTTCATTTGCAAAATGGGCAAAATAATAGCATTATATATGTGTGTGTATACATATATATGTTTATATATACATATATATTTATTTAAGATTTATTTATTTACTTATTTATTTTAGAGAGATAGAGAATGGGGGGAAGGGGCTGAGGGAGATAAAGAAAAAGAATCTCAAGCAGACTCCCCGCTAAGGGTGGAGCCTAATGTGGAGCTCAGTCTTACCACTCTGATATCATGACCTGGGCCAAAATCAAGTGTTAGGCGCTTAACCACTTGAGTTACCCAGACACCATGATTTTTTTTTTTAAGTAGGCTCCAAGCTCAGCACAGAGCTTGAACTCACAACCCTGAAATCAAGACCTGAGCTGAAGTCAAGAGTCAGATGCCTAACTGACTGAGCCACCCAGGCACCCCTACCATAATACGTTTTAAGGATTAAACAACATAATATATTTTAAATGTTCATCACAGTGCCTAAAATAGAAGTGTTCAATAAAACGTTGGTTTTGAGTGCCTTGGTTGGAATATAAGGAAGTACAAAGAAGCACAAAGTGGGTTGCATCCATAATGCAGTGAGCTTTGGTGTGGGATGAGAACTTAGAACTTAAATCCCTAAGCAAAAAGAAATTGCAAAGAATTTGCAGTAGGGAAACACCATCATTGGACGTGGGCTTGGGCAGGAACACGTAGAATGGGATAAGATCGGGCTATCTTTTGGGGCTATCTTTAGATTGCTGTTGCTGTAGTCCTAGGAAAAGGTAATGAGGACCTGAGATAAGGCAGGAGTCATAGAAATTCAAATGAGTTCCTTAGAAAGGCTTTATAAGGCGGCCTATACAGAAAATAGCAACTGCTTATATTTTGGAGGTAAAAGAGAAGCCAGTATGTTTGAGCCTGTGTTCCTGAGTAAATAATAATGCCATTAATCAGGAAGAATGAGTTCAGAGGAAAGCTCTGAGGAGTTGAAGGTACCTGTGAGACACTAGTACGAAGGTGTCTAGCAGATGAGTAGAATGGGGACTAGAGCATGGAGGAGAAGTCCCAGTTAGAGCTTCTGGAGCTACCTGCCAAGAACTATTGATGGAAGTGAGGAGGTGGGTGACACAGATCTTCACAGGAGAGCCAAGATTGCCATAAAAAAAGAAGAGAAACCAGAACTGAGGAGAGAGAGATGAAACCAGTCCTGCATGCCTAAAGAGGCTACCAACAGGAAAATCCTTCACAAACTGTCAAGTACTGCAAAGACTCAAATTGATGAGAAGTGGAGGAATGAATAGTTGCTGTGGAGAAAGTCACGGGAGTCCTTTCCTGAACCAATGGTATAACTGATTTTTTTTTTTTTTGATAGTTCTAGTGTCAAATGAAATAATCACACTGCTAGTCCTTGGATCAGATGTGATAGCAAAGGATTTCTTAAGCTAAGCTTTTTCCTTTTTTAACAAAAAAAAATTGCTTCTGTATGCTTCAAATAACTGTGTTGATCATTCTAACTGCTTCTTGAGTCTTCTCTTTTAGCCATGTTTCCAAATTAAGTAATGATGCTTGCTGGCTTTTAAGGCAAGGCATTGGTATACGATTCAGTGGTTCCATCCACTGTCCCTTTCTTTGATGGAGACAGTTTCCAGAATAAACACCATCACACATTTTGCATCAAGTCTTCAAAGTATAAACAGTCCCACCTTTTAAAGTTCATCAGTCCAAGGATGATGGCTTATTGGTGGCATCTGTCATTTAGGTTGTAGTGAAATCTTACTTGCTGTCTCCTCAGATGTTCATTTGGGAGGTCTGACTCTGAGGCTGGAGGAAGTCAGGGACACTCATGACAGGAGGTCAAGCACTCAACACCTGTAATCACAATGCTTTCTCCCAAGGACCTTGAGAGGTAATTACTCTATCTCTAATTTTCAAATGAGGAAACTGATGAAGATAAGTTAAAGTTTGACCGAGGTCAAAATCTAGTATGTGGTCAAGCTGGAAGTTGAACTTCTGTTCGTCTAGCTCAAGTATTTTTTCTACTAGATAACTTCTTTAAAAAAAAAAAAAAGATTTATTTATTCATGAGAGACACAGATTTTATTTATTCATAGGCAGAGGAATAAGCAGGGAAGCAGGCTCCCTGTGGGGAGCCTAATGTCAGACTCGATCCCAGGACCCTGGGATCATGCCCTGACCCAAAGGCAGACGCTCAACCACTGAGCCACCCAGGGTCCCCTCTACTGGATAACTTCTGTCAGGCGTGTTGAAGAACCCTACAAAGTTCATTAGAGTCCTGGATGGATGCAGCAATACTCAGGTTCTAAAGGTGATGGAGTAGCTGCAATTTGTGGCATTGAATTGTTTCCCCTGAAATCATTTAGGATTTTACCATTTTATGCTACATTCACTGGTCTATTTTTCTGAATACATTTTATTCTCAAAAGCCTCTTTAATTGAATTAAATCTATACCTAGTTCAGTTTAATTTTATTTCCTGTGCCTTTCTTACATAGATCTGTGATGAGACAAGGCTTACAATAAATCTCATCAATGGAAAAATGAGTCTTAGATATGCCCTATTTTATAAATGCCTTTGATAATCAGGATTGCAGAAATGAAAAAGATAAATTTGAAAATGCTTAGCAGCAATAAAGCTCTATTCTAAACATGGAGGAATTACTGATAGTTGTATATTTTAGTTTCTTACGGATACTGCAAATATCAGAGCCATTTTGTACAAAATATATGACAGATCAGAGCAAACTAAGAATTCATGTGTAAATTAAATTAGGAATTTAATACCTTTTATACTTCCCCCAAACAATATGCTAAAAAAGTCTCACTTGCCCCAGGGAAGTACATACACAGTAAAGCATGCCTAGTGAGGTCTGCAATTTTACTAAAATAAATCACTACTTGCCAACATTAAGGGGGAAACAGTAATTTATAGGGCTGCAGTAAATACAAGTTTTTAAAATTATGGTCTATCCTACGGGAAAACTACCGCCATACAAATGCATTTACAAGAAAAAAAAAAAAAAGAAAGAAAGAAAGGTTCAGAAGCCTGGGCACTTAGTGTATTTTGCAGTGGCATAATATTTTATTGCCATCATTATTTGCCTAAGTTAAAGTGCTTATCAGACTTGATCTCAGCCCTAAGAAAAGGTGAAGTAGTTTAAAAAAAAAAAAAAAAGTGGCATTCAAAGCAGACTCATCTCATTAACAGTATTCCTGATCTTCATATCTGAGGTGTTCTAAAGTTTTCTAAGCCCTTTATCACGCTTCTCAAAAAAACAGTTCCTTGCCCTGAAATAAAAAATTAAAATCTACAGATTCATAAGCCATTTGACAAAGGTAATTTGTAAATGAGTTTGGGCCTAAGGAGGTACCACCATGTTTCTTTCATTAAGATGAAAACTAGTGTCCAGTCCCCATAGGGGATTTTCTTCTCTCTGGCCAGAGCACATTTGAAAATGTTTCCTTTTATGGCTTTAGTTACAGAGAGTTAAACACAGAGCACCGCATACATGAGCTCACACAGAGTTGTGTGTTAAGGTACATCAGCCCCGCATGAGCTTCACTTCGTATTCTTACCAGCTCAGGCCCAAGGTCGTCCATAGTAAATCCTCTCAAGGGGTTTAATATCCACATCCCCCAGGAGCTCCAGGCAAACTTCCTCCTTGGATTAATTCCACTGTCTGACCTTGCCATGCCTTACAAAGTGCTGCTATGCCCTAAAACTATAAAACAAAGAACACATCCAGTCTGTGGATTGGAGCCTCTTCAAATTCTAGTTCCCTAAGTGACCCCTCCCTTCCCCCTCAGGTCTGTCCCACAGGATGCCCGTGGCCAGCCTTCTCTTTCATCCTCTTCAGACCTCCTTCTCCTGCTCTCTCAGACCCCATCAATTCCCCACATCCTGTCCTCTCAGCACCTCCTGACTCAAAAAGTTATCTACTCCTCACCCACCTTCATTCCTTTCCTTTCCTTTCAAGGAACAACTTTCTTGGGAATCTTGCTCCATTACTATCGTCTTGGTCTGAAGTTCTCTCTCTCTTAGTTGAGTCTTTTCCTTAGCAGACACAGACTCTTCTGGATTCCTCAGCACCTCCCTGGTCCAGGGGGTGGTTTAAATGTAGGTGGTTTCATGTTCTTTCCAAAGCCCTCTTCTTCATGTCTCTTTATACTTTCCTTGGGTATCCATACTCACCCTACAACAGATGGAACCATGCCAGTTATTTTAACCATGAGAAATCAGTATAAAGAATTAACTAGGGGCAGCCCGGGTGGCTCAGTGGTTTAGTGCCACCTTCAGCCCAGGGCCTGATCCTAGAGACCGGGAATCGGGTCCCACATGGGGGTCCCCACATGGAGCCTGCTTCTCCCTCTGCCTGTGTCTGCCTCTCTCTCTCTCTCTCTCTGTCTCTTATTAATAAATAAATAAAATTTAAAAGAAAAATGAATTAGCTAGGCATAGAGTAGTTAACTAGATAACTGAAAGGGTCAAAAGATAATCCTAAAATATAACACCCACAAGAAGCAGCTCCACCTCTAGGGCTGAAGGAACAAAGGAAGAGGTTGAATTTATTAAAACTAAGAGAAAGTTCCTATGGGGTGGGAGCCAGACCAGGGGGGAGCACACCAAGGGTGGGCGGTAACTGGACATTGGAGCATCTCTCAGTGGGGATAAGAAGATGGTTCTGCAAGCGTTAGACAAGCTGTACACTGGATCCTGAAATGAACAGGTGCTAGAGTGAGGAAATGAGGTCAAGGGCACTCAGATTTCCCTCCCTCCTGCAGTTCTGAGCCTCACTCTGTTGTCAGAGATGAAGAAGGAGGTAATAGGCAAAGCAGAAATGTGCTTTTCCAAATCCCAGCTCCAGCATCTGAGCATGATCACAGAGAGCAAATTTGAATAGAGCAATAGAAATCAGCACAACCCCATAGCCTCAAAAACTACAGGAAGATTCAAAAAGCTGTTTCCTTCGCCCAAGCCTCTCCCTTGTGCCCCAGATGCATTCAACCAACACCCTGTTGGAGCATTTACTTGGATACTCCATAATGACTTCAAATTCAATATTCTCTAAATTGCTCTGATTCTCCTTCTTCTTCCCAGGCCTGTCCCCTTCTTCACCCCGCCTTCTCCAGCTGAATGGACGCTGCTGTTGTGTATATGCGCAATATTTAACTGCTACTGCACTGTGGACATCCTGCCCTTTACTTTCCACACCGAGTTAGTCACCAGTCCTCCTCCTTCCCTTAACATCTCTCTGGTCCATTCCTTCCTTCCACTCTCTTAGTCTACACCTTCATCATTTCTTCCTGGAGTAAGACTAGTTAAGGCATCATCTCTTAACTAGTGTTGCCATCAGAATTAAATTCTTTTCAGTATGCCTTCCAAAGCCCTCCAGTTTTAATTCCTATTTCTGCTTCCACCCCCCACTCCCCGGGTCAGTTCAACCAAAATTCAATGACCTGAGCACACTGCCCCACTTAGTTTTCCTCCACCTTGCAATATTCTCTCTTACCTCAACACATTCAGACCTCCCATGTCCCATTCTGGATTGATCTTTCCATTTCCCACCTCTGGACTCTTCTTCCCCCTTCCAACTCCTTCTTGTCCTTCAGGACTGAGCACAAGCTTTGACTCCTATGAGAATTCCCCCCTTGTCAGCCCCCACACCTAGCCCATCCATTAGTGTCTCTCCCATGACCTCCCATAACCCTTTTGGGAGTTCTTGGCGGTATTGCTGAGCGTTTAGCATGAAAGCACTGGAGCCAAACCCTATGTTCAATTCCTAGCACTTCATCTTGCTGTGTG
Organism: Canis lupus dingo; assembly: GCF_003254725.2. Lineage (NCBI taxonomy): Eukaryota > Metazoa > Chordata > Mammalia > Carnivora > Canidae > Canis > Canis lupus. The sequence goes on from NC_064250.1 coordinate 34,756,698, forward strand.
ACTTTGGGAAAGTTATTTAACCTTACCACCTCTCAGTTTCCAAGGATGTAAATTGGGACTCATAATAGTACTTTCCTCATAGGTCATTCTGAAGACTAAATGAGATAATATTTGTAAATGCCCAATCCACATTTAAAAAAAATTATTTATTTATGATAGTCTACACACACACACAGAGAGAGAGAGAGAGAGAGAGAGGCAGAGACATAGGCAGAGGGAGAAGCAGGCTCCATGCACCGGGAGCCCGACGTGGGATTCGATCCCGGGTCTCCAGGATCGCGCCCTGAGCCAAAGGCAGGCGCCAAACCAGCTGTGCCACCCAGGGATCCCCCACATTTTTTTAAAAAGATTTTATTTATTTATTCATGAGAGACACAGAGAGAGAGGCAGAGACATAGTCAGCAGGAGAAGCAGGCTTCCCACCAGGAGCCTGACATAGGACTTGATTCTAGGACCCCAGGATCATGACCTGAGCCAAAGGCAGACGCTCAACCACTGAGCCACCCAGGTGCCCCCAATCCAAAATTTTAATCATTCTTTTCAAGATGTTTCTCTCGTTTCTCCGGCTATTGGTCATTTTGGATTATTTTGAAACCAGGACACAAATTGAGAGTATGCTCCTTCAGAACAACACTGCTCTTCTGCTAAAACTCATAGCCACATTTATTTTGGAACAGCCAGCCCCAGATGGATACTATAATTGCCTTGATTCCATAATTATTTGGGGATGGGCTCAAGTCTCACATTTTGTTAGGCACTAGGGCCTTCTACTTCCTCTAGGAAAAAGAGTGAATGCTTTGCTAGCCCCGGATCCTCTGGCTGGTGTTAGAGTTTGGTGGGAATGACATTAACTTTTTCATGGGAATGATGGAATTGGCCGGCACCCTGTTTCTGCCTTCCAGCTTTGCTGGGGTCCAGACTGGCCTGGGAAGGGGAATCCAATGAAGCATGAATTAAGACAGCACAAGTTCTTCCCTGGGGTCCAGTCAGCCAGCAGGCCTCTGCTCTACCTTGGTGCAAACACTTTTCCTAAACATTCACTTGTGTTTGCAAACCCAAGGTCCAATGGGAACATAAAATATATTATTCTAAAAGAGATTACCCCCCAACTAATTCCTTCTACCACACACAGAGAGAAAGAAAACCACACGCAAGCCAATAGCATGGAACTTCTCCAGAGAGCCTTCTGACCACCATGTTTGAAGCCCTCAAATGCAGCCGTGGGGATCACAGTATTTGGGGAGGTTCGTGTGCAGAACGAAGACACATGATTCTGTTTTGTTTTGATTTTCTTTTCACCAGATCTATCCTTGACTTTTCACAGATTTCCCAGCAGAAGAATTGAGATGGATGATAATATGGGAGAAAAATGTTCCACTGTGGCCAGTATGTGTTCCTCTGGAGAGCTGTTTGCATACACGTGGATAGGCAGCAGTGGATAGAGCCCCAGTTGGCTCACGCAGTGGGTGGGGAGGTCATGCTGCTCCCTGGGAGCTGGGATGGAGTGACCTCTGTCTTTCAATCCCCCGGGAGGATGCGGCTTATGCTGGCTCATGTCCTGCTGCAGGCTGTCACCTCAGATGGCCTCACTGAGGCAAGCTGGAGTTACTGGCAAGTTTGCATCAGCCTAGCTACAGAATGCCCTCCTGTGTCTCCCCTCCCGGGACATTGACTCTGACACTGCCACCCTTGGGCTGTGGAAATTACTAGGAAAAGTGTAGTAGAGATATCTTTTTTTATCTTTTTTTTTTTTCCTGATACTTTTTTGACTTCACTCAAAAAGTCTCTCCTTAATGAAAAAGCAAGAGAGTCTGAGTATGGGAAGAAAAGGCTAAAAGACTAGTGTCTCCAGGAGAACTTTCCTCCAGAGGAATACAAGATGAGGGGGACTCCTGCTCCCTGGGAACAGCTTATTTTCTAATAATTAATCTATAGAATCACAAAATCAGACTGTATGTATTTTGCACATGTTCAACATCACTATTAGATGTTACAAGTATATTATGTTTATACCTAAGGTATTGCAACCAAATGATGAGAGCCTTTATTTCTTTCTGCTTCTTATTCTTTCTTCCACACCAGAGCTCCTCCTGCCTGATGTGTAGAAGCATAATTGAAATGCTGATCATATATGAAAGGAAACTGTGGTCCAGTCTGCAGTTGAGAGATGTATTAGCCATTTTTGAATTAGTAGGAGATAATTTTCATTTTTAAAAATTAGAGTCGGCTTGCATTCATTCATTGTAAAGAAGTAACAAAGTTAAAAAAAACACACGCTGGCTTTTGAATACATTTTTATACAGATATAGTTGAGTTCTTTATTTCTAATTCTGACTTTATGTCTATATCATATATCTAGGATCTTGGATAGTCAAGTCATTTCCATATAAAATTACTCATCGAATATATGAAGTTGACTTCATATATTTTTAAGCAAAAGAAACCTTTTGAAAATGAAATCTTGTGGGGCTCCTGGGTGGCTCAGTCAGTTAAGCGTCTGCCTCTGGCTCAGGTCATGATCCCAGGGGCCTAGAATCAAGCTGCAAGTCAGTCTCCCTGCTTAGCAGGGAGTCTGTTTCTCCCTCTCCCTTTCCCTTTGCTGCTTGTGCTCACTCTCTCTGTGTCTCTAAAATAAATCTTGAAAAATAAAATGAAATCTTGCTTAAAAGTGAAATAGGTTTGAAAACAGAGGTTACAGCCACAGCTGGCTCTCTTTGCTGTCCTATCTACCTCACAGTGACACCAGGGGCACTCAGAAGATTGCAGTTGAAATAAGCAAATGAGCATATGGGAAGATATTCACCATCATTAAGCCATTAGGGGAATTCAAATTAATACCACAATGAGGTATCAGTGTACACTTTCAGAATCACTAAAATAAAAAGAGTGACAATACCACATGCTGGCAAGGGTAAAAAGAAACCAGATCACTCATGCCTTCTTCCTGGGAATATGAAATGGTACAGCTACTTTGGGAAGTAACTTGGCAGTTTCTTAAAAAAAAAAACAAAAACAAAAAAAACTGAATATACAACTACTATACAACCCAACAATTGCACTCCTGGCATTTATCCCAGAGAAAATGGCAACTTATGTTCACACAAAGTCTGCACACAAATGTTCATATGAGCTCTATTTGTAACAGCCCCCAATAGAAACAATCTAGATGTCTCTAACAGATGCCTGGTTAACCAAACTGTGTACATCCCTACTGCATAAAACTACTCATCAATAAAAAGGAACCAATTATTCATATATGCAACAACCTAGATCAGTCTCCAGAAAATTACGCTGTGTGGAAGAAGGCAATCTCAAAAGGTTACATAATGTATGATTCTATTCATATAACATTCTTAAAATGACAGAATTATGGAAATGGAGAACAGATTTGTAGTTAGCAGAGGTTAAGAATGTGGAAGGGAAATGGATGTAGCTATAGAAGGACAACGTGGGGGAACCTGGGAGGTTCAGTTGGTTAAATGTTTGACTCTTGATTTCTACTCAAGTCATGATCTCAGGGAGGTGAGATTGGGCCCCTCATTGGGTAGAAAGATTAGTTATAAATAATAAATCTTTTAAAAAGAGAGAGAGGAGAAAATAGAAAAAGCAAGAGCTTATTCTCTATTTAATTTTATTGAAATATTAATTTGTAGGCAATATTTACTTTTTATAAACTGCGTGTAGACTTTATACTCGAAAACTTACAAAACAAAACCTCTGTCAATTCCCACAGCAAAACATTAGATCATCTCTAATAATAAACTTTTTCAAACTCTGCTAGTAAACAAACCCATATTAGGAATTATTTTAAAAATTGTATTTGGTGTTTCTATCATTTTTCTTAGCCTCAGTGAGGGTTGATCTCAATAATCTCCCTTTTTTATATTTCCATTTGGAAAACCAGGAGTCATATAAATTACAGTAAAATTATTTAGAACTGTCCACACATTTGTCTATTCTTCCCCTGTGTCATATTTTGGAGGCAGCTTTACATTCTCTAGCCTCACTCCCTTTACCATTAAATCACCATCATTTACTCATTCATTCAATGGGTAATTACTGACATATATATGTGTGTGCATGTGTGTGTATGCATATATACATATGCATATGTGTATGTATACATACACATCTATACAAGTATACATACATATCATTCATATATATATATGGAATTATATTATTCTCTTTCTAGTAGTGAAGATTCTGTTTTTCAAAAAAACGGTGAATCTCAGAACACAATCTCATGCCCTAGAAAAATTCTTTAGGACATTGCTAAACAGTGATTTGAGAGCATTTAGAAAAAAGACTCTAATCCAGGAGTCAGCAAAATGTTTTTCTGGTGGCTTCTAGCATGATTAATCCAGATGGAGTAGGCATTCACCTAATATAGGAGCTTCTGAAAAGTGCTGTTGTCCCAATATACTCCACACCCCACAGGCTCCAACTGGTATGAGAGTCTGTTTGCCAGAGAGGACTTAGTAATATGTGAACGCCTTGCTTAGGAAAAATGTCCTTGCCAGGCTTATATATGTATGGCTTAAAAATTAATCACAGTATACTTTGTAAATTTGCCACACTGGTTTACCAACCATACCATACCAAGGGTAGCCCGTATGGAATCCTTCTAAGCATCTACTTAGACATTTGTAGGGAAAGGAACCCTCTCTCTCCCTCTTCAACCTATTCATTAGACATTTCATTTACATAGAGCTAAATTCTGCCTCTGTTCAACATCAGCTCTTTATTCATCTGTAAATGACAAAATTCTGTCTCTCGATTCTAAGACTTAAAGATAACTATCACCTCCTCCTGCCTAAATCTTCCTTTATCCCAAATTAAATATCCATTTTTTTATTCACTATTATTCACAGGACAGTTTCAGGTCATTAAGGAGATGCAAATCAAAACCACCATGAGATGCCACTTTTTACCTATTAGGCTAATATGTATTTTTTAAGATTTTATTTATTTACTCATGAGAGACACAAAGAGAGGCAGAAACTCGGGCAGAGGAAGAAGCAGGCTCCATGCAGGAAGCCTGATGTAGGACTCGATCCCAAGACCCCGGGATCACGCCCTGAGCCAAAGGCAGATGCTCAACTGCTGAGCCACCCAGGCGTCCCTAGAGAGGCTAATATTAAAAACAAACAAACCAATAATCCATAACAAACATTGATGAGAATGTGGAGAACCCTCATATACAGCTGATGGAAGTGCAAAATGGTGCAGCCAACTTTGGAGAAGTTTGGCAGTTTCTAAAAATATTAAACATAGACTTACCATTTAACCTGACATTTCACTACGAGGTAGGTACCCATGAGAAATGAAAACATGTCCACATAAAACTTATACATGACAGCTATGTATGTTCATAGCAGCATTCATTATGCATAGTAGCTAAAAAACAACAACCCATTCATTAACGGATGAATAAATATAGTATATCTATACAATGGAATATTATTCAGCAATAAAAGAATAAAGCAATAAAAAGAATGAAATGCTGATACATCCTACAACATGGATGAACTTTGAAAACAAGTTTCATTAATATGCATGAAAGAAGCCTGTCACACAAAAAACGTATATCGTATAATTCCATTTATAGGGAATGTCCCCAATAACCCAATCCATAGAGACAGAAGTAGATTAGTGGTTGCCAAGGGCTGGGAGGAGCCAGGAATGAGAGACAACTGCTGGAGAGTATGGGGATTCTTTTTCTGGTGATGAAAAATTCTAAAGTCAGATGTGATAATTGTTGCACAAGTCTGTAAATATACTAAAACCGGCTGAATTACATATTTTAAAGGGTAAATCATATGAATGTGAACGATATCTCAATTAAGCTGTTGTAAAAAGCAAAGGTTCTGAGTGGCTTTTGCAAGTTTACTTTATCATTTTCTATCTCTCAGGCCTCACGGACATCAATGTAGTTTTGAGATGAACTTTTCAAGACTTCGAATGTAGCATCTCCCATTTAGAAAAATGAAATTTCAACAAAATGATTTTTAATAAATTCTAAAATTTGTCATATTAGAGTAAATCAAACTACTGAAAGCATGAGGTTGAAAATTAATAAACTTTAGGCTTAAAAATGTGTGTCATGACTACAAAGCATAGACGAAAATTTTTTTGATAAATTAAAAATGTGAAAAAGTACAAGCATAGCATCATTGATGTTTATTTAATTAACCTCAGATGCTATGAAAAGAACTAAAGCAGTTTGTTTGATTTGGCTGAATATATATTAATTACTTAAAAATAAAGCATAGTCTTTAAAATAAGCATGTTTGGAATGCCTGCCCAGTGATTTAGAATAACCAAATATTATCCTGTTGCTAAATCTTTCTATTTGTTTTACTGAGGTTTGCTAAATTAGTTAACCTAAACTCAAACACAGCATATTTCCAGCATACTTTTGACAAAATGCATCACAAACATATACTTTTCTACATATGTTTAAAATAGCTCTCTTACATCGTGTTTCCCAGGAAAAAGATACAGTAGCAGAAATTTGCATTCAGGAAGTTTATCATAAAGTGGTCTCAGGAATAAAAATTGTGAGGAGTTAAGGAAGCAGGATTGGCAGGAGAAGTTGAACTATGATGAAATTGCAAGAAAGGCTTCAGCAGATCCCATAGAAGCTCAGGAGCCAGGGTAGTCTTCTGGAGTTTTCCCAAATTAGGGTAAGAGGACTGGATTTTTGTGCTCCCACACTGACCAGTCACCAGGTCTGGGCTGCTCCTGGGGAATGGCAATTACCTCAAGTGAAGCAATTCTCTCCCCCGAGGGCAATTCTTGGGGAGGGATTAGCTATGAGCCATCAACAGGTAATACTTCTGCACGCTGGGGAAAATGAGTTCCATGCTCCTGAAAGGGGTATTCAGACAAAATACCCCAGTTCACCCCTTGCATTGCTTGGATTCACTTGTTCTGTAGAAGCCATTCATTCCATCTGAGTACAGCTTCTTCAGGATTCTGGTTGGTTTCTTTTCAAAGGAAAAGTTAACGAGATGAAGTGTGATCCTCACTATTGCAGTTGATCTCAGGGCTGCAACTAACATTCAACATTTCCCTTCCCTGTTTACCCAACCTAAATTTTCCTCATCCTTGGCTAGAACTTCTGCTAGCCTCGCTGGCTTACCTGCTTAGGTGACCCAGATCCTTATTACTGTGTGATCCAAACTCTTGCTCACTCTGCCCTCACCAAAGTCAAGTTGTGCACTTGTTCTTTTACTGTCAAATTAGGCAAGAGAATACTAAAAATTGCCCAGTGAATCACATGAGCCAAACCTATTCTTTCCTTCCCAGTCCTTAATAGCAGTGCTCCGTCCTGCAGAACTTGTGGTTGTTTGCAATGCAGTCCAAAAGCATAGCTAGGTTCTCCCACCAGGGGCATTTAGAGTTTCCAGCCTCTGATTTCTTCCTCTGTGTGTCTCACAGTAAGGTTATTGATATTTCAATGTATACTAAACAAACATCTATTTTCCAATTGCACCCTCTATATGTTTTTAATGTAGTGTCGATAACCAGAATGCCAGCGTGTTATTGTAGAAACTTTCTGAAGTTGTCCAAAAGTGGAGAATATGGGGCACCTGGGTGACTCAGTCAATTGAGCAACTAACCCTTGGTTGCAGCCAAGGTCATGATCTTGGGGCCCATGAGATGGAGCTCGGCATCAGGCTCCATGCTCATCGTGAAGTCTGCTTGAGATTCTCTCTCTCTCTCTCTCTCCCCCTCTTACTCTAATAAGTAAATAAATCTTTAAAAAAAATGCTGGTGAATCTGTTCAGGAGGAATGTACTCTCCTTCTTTCCTGTGTTAGCCATGCTGTTTAAGGATGAAGTTGGCTATATTAACTCTTTCTAATTTTTAATAGACCAGGGGGGAAATGTTATCACATGCTAACTACCTAACAGTTTCCCCACAATCAAGGTGGATATTTATTCAGACAAGATGCATCTAAAAAGTACAGATATATGGACATCGTTTGTGTCAAGGACATAGTGATTTTTAAATATTTTGTCTATCACACCTGCAGTTTGATCATTCAAAGGTAAAATGTACATACTTAAAGTTGATTAGTCTTTTTGGCAGCAAAGACAAAGAGCCAGTCTGGAATCTATTTAGAACTTATTTGACAGCATTGACCTCAAGTTCACCTCTGTTATCAACTTAAATGCTTGGGTACACAAGAGTGTTTGATTTTTTTTTTTTTTTTTGATAGGCTGTCAGGTTATCCACTTCATGTTAAATCCAACATTCTGCATTTAAATTCAAATTATATTTGTCCTGCTTCTATCCCAATTATTATTTTTTTAAAAAATCCACTACTGACTCTGACTTTTTTTCCTCCTCACATTTCTCAGGAAAATTTTGCAAATAGGCTAAGAAAGTAGACAATATGGGAACGAACAACTATATTTTATCAGCTCCTTTAAAATATGTAGACATGCAGTAACAAAAAAAACATTACCCCAACTAAGAAAGCAAAAGGAAAAATAAGGTTAAATTGGAGGATGTTGGGACACCTGGGTGGCTCAGCAGTTGAGTGGCTGCCTTTGGCTCAGGGTGTGATCCTGGAGTCCCTGGATGGTGTCCACATCAGGCTCCTTGTGGGGAGCCTGCTTCTCCCTCTGCCTGTGTCTCTGCCTTTCTCTCTCTCTCTAAGTCTCTCATGAAAGAAACAAATAAATAAAATAAAAAAAATAAATTGGAGGATGTTTTTTTGAACCAACATGATATTTTAATAGTCGAGTAGTTCACTTCTATTCATTTGGGTTTATGGACACACTTACAGAGGATGAGAGGAATAGTATAAAAATAGAATGAGCTAAGAATTTGTCAGCAATCTAATTTACTTTCTTTAATAAATTTATTTATTTAATAAATTTTGCTTCCCTTAATCTCTATGCTCTACAAGACAACACAACTATTTCCCTGCTTTCCATTAGGGTGTGAGAGCCTGGCACATTGCAGATGCTCAATAAATATATGTCAAACTAACAAATGCAGGAAGTTTTCATTGCTCATCTGACACCACATAATTGCAGCCAACTTCTCTCTTCCCCTCTTTTTACCTTTTAAAATATTCTTTACCCCTCCCCCCCTCCTCAGTCCCCTTCTCTACCTTTCCTCTCACTAGGAAGGGATTTCTTCCCCTCCCCTCCCTTCTTCTCCCTTCAAAGTAGGTCACAGGAAGAAATCTAGGAGACAGTCATTAGGGAATGTTCAGTAGAAATTAATTTACATATGATCATATTGATTCCTCCTCCACTGTTTTTGCATTTTTACCAAATTCTGTGAACCCTGAATTTACGGAATTTTATTTAGCATTTAAAAGAGATGTGTGTGTGCCTCACATAATTAAGACAAGAAATCCACTACTGAAAAAACATTCCCATCCAGCCTTTACCTTGTATCCAATTTCTAAAAGAACCCGACCATTCCCATTTCCCAGAGACAGTCTTTGTGGGACAGTCTATCTGTGTGAGCCTTAATGTAAGACTATATATAAGACTAACATCCCATTTCCAAAGACAAAGCCAGGAGAATCTTTTCTTTCCTCTAAAAAGGTAGGTCCGTATACAAGTTAAGAGCAATCAGGGCGAGCTTTAATGCAATTTCCTGTCCCTTCTATTGGGAAGATAGGAGAGGCTCCCCAGCCATGTAGGCGAATAGAAGTTGCAGGTTTTTACCACTATATGCTGGCAGAGGGAAGGGAGGGGGGTTAATAAGGAGCCTGATCCTCCGCGTGCACAGGGGGCATCTGTGAGTCTCAGTGAGCTCCTGACCACTTGGCTCAGGCTGACCTGAGAAAAGCCAGTAGGTCTACTCTATTACTAGGGTCAGCTAGGTGTGGTCATGACCTTTAAGAAGAGTGACCAGACATTGAGAAGCTGGTTGCGTGGGCACCCAGTGATCCTTAAAAAGTTATCACGGGAAGCCAATTTCACTCTTATATTTCAAGCATAATAGTGATGCTTAAATTCAATTGACTCAAAAAATAGACACCCATCTGGCAGCAAAGGGGCTGATGAGGACAAGGAAGATATGCTAACGCATATAAATCATTCTTTTTATGAGCTCCCAGTTAAGATTACCCTCCTTGCATTTCCTCTAATTTCCTCCTTCCTCTCAGACTCCCAATCCTACTCTCTAAAGAAGAATAAAATCTTAGAAAACTTCTAAATTACAAACCTACTTCCATTTTCCGTGCAAGGAAATTTGCTTTATTTCTCAGTTGCTCTTACATATTTTATTCACACATCATATGTTACAAATGATGTAAACACAAAGTTAATTAAACATGTATAGCACTAATCATGTTCTAAGTTTTTTTTTCAGAAAATTTAAGAAGGCTAAGGAAAAGTTTAATATCATACAGTGCTACATCTAGTTTTAATGCCGTACATTGAGAAAAATCTTAATTGCAAAATTATTTATTATGTATTTAGTCAAACTTATGGCCATTTAGAAATGTTGCTACCAATATTTTAAGATATTACATCATCCAATAAGAAGTATTCACTACTTTAATTTTAAAGAGTGATATTAAAACAATGCCATGGCCATATGTGTTAGTAAGAAAAGAGCTGCTGAACTGGTAATAATGAATGGTTTGCTTTCTTAAGGGAAATAATGTTAGCCATAGTTTTTCTTATTTGGCTTGTAAAACCAAAATTGAACCTATGCGACAACTATTGGGTCAAAGTAATAACTGAGTGTAAGGAAATTTCTTTTAAATTTTTGTTCCTATAATTACCAATCTCCATCTTCTCCCCCTTTGTCTTGCTCTGTATACTCAGCTTAAGTTGTGGACTTAATACATGATGCATTTTCCCTAGCTTTGCATAGCACTAAGATGATACATGACTTTTTTATACGAGAATGAGAACTGAACTGTAATCTGTAAGAATGTTAATGCATTTAAAGATTATGGGAGTTTAAAACACCGTGAGAAATGGCTGTATTCCCCTCACCTCTCCCACCCCTTTGAAAACTGTTATACTTGATAATGGAGCCTCCTTGTGGGGAATTAAGAGTATTTCAGGCTTTGTAATCACAGGTGAAAAGTTGTTTAAGAACCCCTGCCAGCTTCACAATGGGAGCGTGTGTCATTGTGCTGTCAAGAAACTAAGATACTTGGCTTAGGCCCTTGACATCCAGAAATGGGCAGGGGTTAACGACCACCAGAGAGGGGTGAACTCTGACATCTCTCCTTTAGTTTGTCTCTAGTCCGTGCAGCCACAAGTAAGGCAGAGTTAAAAAATATTTTCAGTGACACTTTTAGGTTCCTTGAGAGAGAACAAGGGGACAATTGTTTCCTCTATGCTGGCCCATGTACTGGGACCCTTGAGATCATATTAGGCAGATTTTTTTCTTGGCCAAACGTCTAGCATCCATCTGTTATTGTCACCAGTAGTTCTTTTTTTACTGCAAAACACACAAAGTGAAGTAGTTGGATGTTTATACCTCAATGTAGAATCACAGTGTTTGCAAGAGCTACAGATGCAGACAGATCCTAGTGTTTTCTTCACAATCCATGACCTCGAGAAGTGTGGCAAGTTGTGATATAGCTTTCTAAAATGGTGACTGTTGGGAGCCCTGTGTGGCTCAGCGGTTTAATGCCAGGGCGTGATCCTGGAGTCCTGGGATCAAATCCCACATCAGGCTCCCTGCATGGAGCCTTCTCCCTCTGCCTGTGTCTCTGCCTCTCTCTCTGAGTCTCTCATGAATAAATAAAATCTTAAAAAAAATAAAATGGTGACTATCGCTTCATAAAAACCTAAATAAAACAAATATAATAAATTTCCTATTTACGAAACAGTTGCACTTCAGGGAACTTTTCGGTGTCTGTTAAAACCACAGTTAAAATATTGTGTTTCTATGCAGAACAGATTAAATGTATGGAATTAAATAATGATTCACAGATTTTCAGCTGTTTCAGCATCTGGTGGGACATTTGAAATCTGTCTGGAATGAAGGGACGGTCTTCATTGGACAGTATTATGTTATTTGCCGGACATCTAGCATTCCTAGACACCACTCACTAAGTGCCAGTTACATTGTGACACCAAAAATGCTCCCACAAATTTCCAAAGTTCCCCTTAGGGAAGGAGAAGACTCTAATTGATAAGAATGACTGTCTTTTTGTCATGGTCTTAACTGTCAAATTTCATGGTTTTTTGTTTGTTTGTTTGTTTATGCTAAAAAGGCCAAGATAATGAGAAGATAAGCCATAGACTGGGGGAAAAAATACTTGCAAAAGATAAAAGACTGTTATCTAAAACAAAGAACTTTTAAAACTCAACTGTAATTCAAGGCTTTTCTCAGCTATTTCTTTCCCTGGTTCTCTCTGGTAAACCAGCTGGAGAATGTTTTAGCTCATTTCTCTCACTGATGCAGCTAATAGCCCCCCCCCCCCCCATATATATATGCGCCACCAAAACTCCATTGTATCGGGAATGCCCTTAGACTTAGACTTCCCCATACTCTGTTTCACATAAATTTAGTTGCTTTGGGGAGAGCTTTAGCACTCTGTTTAAAGTCCTGTCTATACCCCTGGCCAAATTATCTGAGCCAGAGCTCTGAGGCTAGGGGCAGGGACAGTGGCCTACAGTTTTTGGAGTGACACAGTGCTTTAGGAGCAAGGTACTGCATGTGGGCAGGAGCCTGTGGTCTTCTTGTCTGTCCCAGCATGGAGTCTCCATCCTACAAATGAGCTGAGTTGAGGACAATGGTACCCCGGTATTCCCAGCATGCTTTCCCTGAGATCAAGCATCTGTCCTAGGAGTGGAGGTTGAGTGGAAGAAGAGAACTTATAACCTCTTGGCTACACTCACCTGGAATTGAGCCTCTGCAACATGTAGCTGAAAAATGAGAAATTCTCATGGCCTGTTTCTCCCAGGGAGATGCCAGTCCTCAACGGGGAGCTGGGAAAGAGGGAGCCCCATGTACTTGGTTGTGTTGGCCTGAAGTGGAGTTTCTGTCACACTGGGCTGGGAGCAAGGAGAGCGAGTGGGTTTATAATTCAGATGCCACCGGCTCTTGGTCTTCTTATTGAATTACACAGTAGGTTTTCTTGAATAAATGTTTTTTCATTTGCTGTCTGCTGTTACAACAATTTCCAGGGACCTCAAATGGTTGCTTTTTAAATAATTTTGACCAATTATACTTGTTTCACTGGTGTGGGTCCACAGAGATCCTCACTGCCATTCCACAAATGGAACTCCCAATGTATACTTTATGTATCATTTTGATTTATTGACCCAACAGCACCAAAAAGTACCAAATAATCAAAAATATTTAAAAATGGTTTTAAAAAAAAGATCCAGAGATAGCACTGTGGATGTGGCACAGCCCTCCATGATGCCGAGATGGAGTAATAATTTTTTCATGTTCAAAGAGGAGCTCTAAAGTGGTCTACAGTTAGAGCTGGAGCCTCCTGGACTTAGTGGGGGATAATCATGTAGCAAACTTTGGATGTGGCTGGAGACTGATTGGCAGATGCCAGGGCAGACGGATGACCACTGAGGATTGATGGTTATCAATGCTTGGTGCTAAATAAGCCTCTAGCACCTAGGTGCCACCATCTTAAGTTATTTGCTATGCAGCAGAAGAGAGAATTAGGAAAAAGTCAAATTGCATAAAAATGACAGCTTTATTGCACCATTAAAATCATAGACTAGGATTTAGATCAGCTATAAAGTATAGGCAATTTTTTTTTTTTTTTTTTTTGACAAGTTCAGCTGAAGACAGTGAGCTAGGGAGAGAAAAGGGAAGGAAGAAGAAGAGAGGCTTTGGGGGGTTTTCCTTTTAAGTGAGAGCTTATGGGCTCATGGGAAGGAATTGGTTCGGTGGGAAAGACTAAGGGTACCAGACTAAGGATACTGAGGAGAGGCTAGCATGAGATTCCTGAGGCTGGAGAAAGCACCAGTTTCTTTACTATTGGAAAGACAGAGCTGAGGACTGGTATAAATGCAATGTCGTTTATAATGCTTTATGACTAAAATATGATGGTGTCTACTTTCCTGGTGAAGTAGGAGCAAAGGTCATCTTTGGGGGGGTCAGTTATGGTTTGAGCAGAGAAAGTTCGAAAGTTCACTAAAGTGAGCAGAAAGAGTGAGCTGATGAGCAAAAAGTTTCAAATTACTGGGCAGGGTAGAGGGGCTGAAAGAGGCCATGGATTCTAGGTGCAGAGGGTACTAATTGATCTGATCTATGACTTTCCTCCAGTTGTGCTCAACTACTCCGGAACAAGAATGGAGAAGACAGATGATTGGGTCATTCAGGGCTGGGATTATATCAGAAAATAACTGCTCAGAATTTCTTCATATACTTTAAAATCACATTTCTTATACAAGTGTTATCAAATCCTTTCCTTTACATTTTATTATATCTATTTCCCCATCCCTTTGATAATTGTCTTTATCTTCTCTGGTTCTTTTCCAGGTTTTCCACTTTCTTTTGCAAATTAGAGAGACAGACAGCACAGTGCAGTTGTTAAGGCAGGACTTCTGGCGTCAGTCTGTGAGGTACAAATCTTTTTTTCCCTTTTTTTTTTATAAATTTATTTTTTATTGGTGCGAGGTACAAATCTTATGTCTGGTACACACTTCCTGTGTAACCTTAGGCAAATCACATTGCACCTCTGTGCCTCAGTTTTCTCATCTGTAAGATGGGGGTAGTGATAATACAGCACCTTCTTAAAGAGTTGCTTTGAGGATCAGATAGGGTAATGTGTGTATTAGGCTGAGTGTGACTTGTTGCTGTTATTGTCATTCAAATGAAACATTCAAACTGGGAGCCGAATATGACAGGAAGGATTACATTCTGGCCTTGATGTATTATGCAATATTTAATACATCCTAATATAGCTTCTCCTTTTCGAACAAAATCATTGTAATTGTGCACTTTGTCAGCATGAGGAAAAGTCTAAGTCTTAAATTTGAGAGTCATGGGGCATCTTGATCCATCTGATCTTCTCAGTCAGTTAAACGTCTGATTTTGGTTCAGGTCATGATCCCAGGGTCCTGGGATGGAGCCCCACCCTCCCCCCGCCCCCCGCATTGGGCTTCCTGCTTGGTGGGGAGCCTGCTTCTCCCTCTCCCTCTGTTGCCCCCCCCCCTTATACTCTCTCCCTCTCTGTTAAAAAGTAAACAAATAAATTCTTAAAACATTTTTGAGAGTCATTCTTTCTCCATCTTTTATTCAAGGCGTTAATGTCTATCTCTAAGTATTTACAAAGGGACCAAATTGGCTGCTGGCTTTGACCTATCTTTCACTTCTAAATCTGTCTCCCTTGAGAACCATCTCTGAAAATGCTACACCTTTTCTTCTCTGCAGGTAGAGTCCTTGATTAGGGCCAATGCTACAAAGCACAAGGTCCCCAGTTAAGACGGTAAGCCCTCTTAAAGCAGGTTCTGTGATTTCTACCTCCAAGTAGCCTTAGCACCCAGGAAAGTTGCCTGATATAAAATAGGAAATCAAAATTGTAGATGGTGATGGTGGTGGAGAGGAAGACGATGGTGGTGCTGGTGATGATGGTTATGGTAATAAAGGTGATGATGTTGCTGCTGCTGAAGATAATAGTGCCCCAACTTCTCATCCTTAGTTTCCCTATCCACTGACCTTTGTGGGAGTAACAGAGAGCAGAGAAGAGAATACAGGGCTCCCAAGTCTGGACAGACTGCGGACTAGTTCTATCACTGACTAGTAGTATGGCTTCAAATAAACAAACAAGCAAACAACACTGTAATTTCTTTTAGTACCTTATTGGCACTGTTCTCTCTTTCCCCTTTCATTTTTGCCAACTGTGACGCTTACAGCCCCTGGCAGAATGGTCTCTTTCTCAAGCCACCCCTTTCTTAAAACTTCCTACCACCACCTACCAAGAGTTAGGATGGGCTTCCTTTCCTGCCTTAACGTCTCTCATGCCACCACCTTGTCACTTGCAATCTCTCAGATTTTCCCTTCACTCACCAGGAAAGTTTATTCCATGCCATGTTTATTTTTTTAAAAAGATTTTATTTATTTATGAGAGACACAGAAAGAGGCAGAGACACAGGAAGAGGGAGAAGCAGGCTCCATGCAGGGAGCTTGATGTGGGACTCGATCCTGGGTCTCCAGGATCACACCCTGGGCTGAAGGCAGTGCTAGACCGCTGAGCCATCCGGGTTGCCCCATGCCATGTTTATTTTAAAATATCTTCCTTTGATTTTTCTTTTGAGGCAATTTCCCATTTTGCACCACATTTGCCTCCTTCCCCTAAGATCCCTTACTTTACTCATTGTCGCTGAATTCCTATTCTCTGATAGCTTTCCTAACTGGAAGACTTTATCATTTCTTCCTAAATGCCAGACATGACTTCCATTTTCTCAGAAGGCCAAAAAATACACAATTGTTTTGCTTTAATAGGCAAACACTATAGATATTTGTTAAATGTTAGTTCAGCTGCATTAAGTCTGTATATATATAATGAGTGCTAAAGAGGAGAGATGATCTCATCTACTTTGTCTATATTGAGTGTGGCAAGATATATACAGATAATTTATAAACTTATGTTTGAGCATGGGAAAAAATTAAATATCTTTAGCTCTGACATGAATCATGTATTTCCATCCTTGATTACAAAATAATGACATACACCCATTTATTACACCAAAGTTTAAATACTCATCAAAATATTTAAATACAGGGGAAAAAAAAAGTGGCTATTTCACATTGAAATCATTATAAGATAGCTGATGTCATTCCATATCTAGTTTAAAGTACTTATTCAAGTAAGGCCGTGAAATGCTGAAGAGAAGAGAGGCACAGTGGAGGAAAGGAAAGGAAAGGAAAGAGGGAGAAAACAAAAATATCTTTTAAAATTCTGAGTAAATGATTCTGTGAATAGTGGCATTTACTGTGAGAAATTTCACGCACACAAATCCTGAATTGTGCCTTTGAATTTTAAAAAGTATCTTTGTTTTGCACATTTCTGAAAACATTTCCAGCTTGATTGAAGTTTCCTTCTGACTTCATACCCAAATTATTAACACCCTATTACATGTAATAATACTACATCTATTCTCCTTTTCTAATAACAACCACATTATTTTAGACAAATTATGTCTATAAAAGCAAGTATTCATTTTTTTTATTACAAATATACCCAAATTTCCAAATGTAGAAGGGTATAATGCCCATGGAAAGCACTATGCTTATTCTAAGAATACAGCCACTTCTCAAAATAGCTCTAGAGATTTTTGTAATCATCTTGGGTTGGTAAGCCACAGAGGAAAACCAATCTTGTTACTTTACAGAGCTCTCGTTTTTTATATACATAAAAGAAAAGTGGCATTACTCACCTGATTCAATCAATGTGACTTCAAATTACATTTTTGGATGCATTTAAGAATCATATTTACCTCAAAAGGCAAAGATTTTGTACTATGCAAGTTATTTCTTTTTAATGTGAAAGTACTCTGAGAACGGCATCTCCAAAATGATTAGAGACAAAAGTAGCAAGTGAGAGTAAGGGTAAAGTTTAATTTTGGTATACAGTTTTCAACAGCCACATTTCTTTATGTTCATACTTCTACTTGCCCTTCAGATGGTCGATTTTATGGCAACAAGACACAATTTCAAAATTCTGAAATGGTTTAAAATGGGATAGGAGTATACAATTTCCCACAAAGATTACAGGGACATGGGGTGGGAGGGAAGTACACCAGAGTGTGTAAAGATAAGAATTTTTCGTTCCTAACCTAAGCAGCCAAAGCATGTCTCAAAGGTGCAAGTTCTAAAATCTCAAGTTTTGTTGAATGCTGGTGATTTAGAGGGCCCTTCAAGTAATCCTGAAGATCTCCATTCTTTCCTGAAACTCTGTATTTAGACAAATCCTGGTGGCATTCAATGATTTTTGTGTGTTCATTTCACAGTGTGATACCTGTAATATGAGCTTAGCGGTAATTGTGAATTCTATTTTTGTCGTTTTTTGGCACTTAGAGTTCACAATGCTCGGTTGTGTGGTTTGATATTGTTTTAATGTTTGCATTTTACATTTGGCACTTTTGAAGAAGGGCACAGTGTCTCCTATGTTGTTTGGGGGAAGTGGTAAGCCTCCCCCTTTGTCTCTCTCTCTTTTTTTTAAATGTTTGCCTTCATGAAATACACGGTTCTCCCCCGGAATCCTGCATCATTAAACGCAGCAGGTGGAAAATTTGCCTTCACCAGCTATGCATCCCGAGCCTTCTTAGAGGCTGGCATCCCCGCCTTCACACTTCGGCTGCTTGACCGCTGCAGTCACAGGCCCCGGGGGACCCTCCCTGCAAAAAAGCACGACGGGGTTCTTTCGCGCCCACACGGCCACATCCCCCCGCATCCCGCTGGCAGGGTTGGAAGGTGACCTCCCGCTGCGAGCTCGCAGCCGGTTGGCACAGCGGTTTCGGAGGCGATCCCGGCTCCTGGCCCGCAGGGCTGGGCCCTGGCTGG
The DNA here is from genome assembly GCF_003254725.2 of Canis lupus dingo. Classification (NCBI taxonomy): domain Eukaryota; kingdom Metazoa; phylum Chordata; class Mammalia; order Carnivora; family Canidae; genus Canis; species Canis lupus. The sequence goes on from NC_064250.1 coordinate 34,775,181, forward strand.
GCAGGAAGGCGTCCACGTTCCTAGGCCGGTAGCCCTCTTCCCGGCTGCGTCCCAGGAGCACGGAAACGTTGGGGTTGCGAACGGCGTAGATGACAGGGTTGATGGCCCCGTTGGCCCAGGTCAGCCAGACGGCCGCCACGTTGAGGGGCGAGGGGGCCTGCGCCGCGGGGGCCTGGCGGGCCGCGGCCAGCAGCACCAGGCAGCAGTGGGGCCCCCAGCAGCAGACGGCGAAGACGATCATGACGAGCACGGCGGTGGCCGTGCGCACCTCGCCGAAGAAGCGCAGCACGCGCGCGTGCGTGGTCAGGGGCCGCACGCGCGCGTCCGACAGGCGCACCGCCCTGCAGATGTGGTAGTGGCAGAAGCCCATGAGCAGGAAGGGCAGCAGGTAGCAGGCCACCACCAGCCCCACGCTGTAGGCCGCGCCCAGCTGCGCGGGGTCCGGGGACGTGCGGTACAGGCAGCCGTGGAAGCTCTGCGCCGCGGGGGCGCGGGGGCGCGGGGGGCGCGGGGGCCGCGCGGGGCGCGCGGAGCAGCTCCCAGGGCAGGGAGAAGCCCAGGGCCGCCAGCCAGGCGCCCGCCAGCAGCTGCAGCGCGCGGCGGCGGCCGAGCTTCTCCCGCGGCGGCCGCACGATGGCGCAGTAGCGGTCCAGCGAGACGAGGGCCACGCTGAGCGTGGAAACGATGCCGAAGCACGAGCTGAAGAAGCGGCTGGCGGCGCAGAAGCCGCGCCAGGGCCCGGCGGCGGCGGCGGCGGCGGCGGCGGCGGGGACCGAGCCCCCCGGCGGCGGCGTGAAAAGGTCCAGGAAGGCGGCGGGCAGGCAGAGCAGCGCCGTGAGCAGATCCGACAGGGACAGGGAGAGGATGAAGGCGTTGGTGACGGTGCGGAGCTGCCGGTGCTTCACGATCACCGCCATCACCGCGCAGTTGCCCAGGCTAGACAGCAGGAAGATGAGCAGGAGCACGAGCGCCTGGGCCGCCACCGCCGCCCCGTGCGACAGCAGCGGCGCCGCCGCCTCGGGGCCCGGCGGGGGCCTCCCCGCCGCCCGGGGCCCGCCGCCCCGCCGCCCCGCCGCCCGCCCAGGCGCCCGTGCTGTCGCCCCCGCTCCCATCGCTCTGGTTCCCCAGCGCCGCGGTGCTCAAGGAGAGCACGGCGGCAGCCGTCGCGGCGGAGGAAGTCCCGCCAGGTGCGCCGGCCGCGGAGGGGCCCCCGGGGGGCGGGCTGCCCGACGAGGCCATCCCCGCGGGCGGCCGGCCCGGCGGCGGCTGCTCCTCCTTGGGGCCCCGCGGCGGCCGCGGCGGCGCTCATCCCGCACCGGGGGAGGCGGCCGCCAGCCCGCGGGGGGGTGGGGGCTCGGCCTGGGGCTCGGGCCGGAGGCCTCTGCCGGGAGTCGGGCTCGGCGGTCGCCTGGGACCCGGCGGTGCCCTGACGTGGCTTCCAGGCGTTGCCCGGGGAACGGTGTTTACGCAGGAGCGCGGGGCGGGCCGCCGACCCAGGGCCCCCGAGACGCCGGCCCGCCGCATCCCCTCCGCGAGCTCGGCCAGCCGGCGGGGCGGGGCGGGCGGGGCCCCAGAGGGGACCAGGCACCCTCCAGAGGACCCTCCAGAGGCCCAGGAAGAGCGGGACCCGCCGTCATGTAAACGACCGCATTCGACAAGGCGTCACTCTCCATCCGTCTCGTTGGTTACCGATGTCCTACAAGGAGGCCTCTGTTGCGGACCTCGTGCTTCCTGCTGACGTTTCTGGCACCCGCAGGCAGGCAGGAAAGCCACCTAGAACCCGAAGTGAAAAACAGTCCAAATCCGGAGATTTCAACTTTAGGGGCAGGATAATACAAACCAGGTGTTCTCAAACTGGAGCGTGCAACAGCATCAGGTAGAGGGGGCTTGTTAACATACAAGAGACTGGGTCTAGAGGGATCCCGGGGGGCTCAGCAGTTTAGCGCCTGCCTTTGGCCCAGGGCGTGATCCTGGAGACCCGGGATCAGGATCGAGTCCCACCTCGGACTCCCTGCATGGAGCCTGCTTCTCCCTCTGCCTGTGTCTCTGCCCACCCCCACCTCTCTGTGTCTCTCATGAGTAAATAGAGTTTTAAAAATCTTAAAAAAAAAAAAAAATTAAAAAAGTGACTGGGCCTAGCCCAAGTTTCAGGTTCAGTAGGTCTGCGGTCCTGTCCAGTATTTAAATTTCTAACAAGTTTGTAGGTAGTGATGATGATGTTGCTGGTCTGAGGACCACACTCTGAGAAGCACTAAGGTAGTGAGCTTATTAAAGTGCACATTCACTGGGTGACTGGGAGTATGACTGAGGTTGGGCCCATGAATCTAAACAGCACGGGTAATTCTGATACAGCTTCTCTGAGGAGCTAGGATATGGGTCCAGGAGGCAGCATGTCATCTTGTTTTCAAGGGCCTAGACCTTAGGACCATTACTGGTTCACACATGGGGGCAGGAGGGTAGAGAGCCACTGGTTCCTTGCCCTCCTGGCAGCCTTCCTCAGTCCTCTGGAATGTAGTATGTTTTGGATCTAAACTACTACCAGCCAGGGAGTCACCAGTTGATGCAGCTCCTGGCATCAGGCTGGGAGATTCAGGAACAGAAAAGGTCCCGCCTGCCCAGGAAAGCTGCATCCCGAGTTTCTGAGCATAGCCTCTAAAGGGGGGAAATGTGATAAACCCTTACATTCTCTAAAACGGTGGTTTGCAAAATTTGGACCCTACACCAACAGCATTAGCATTACCTGGGACCTTGTTAGAAATGCAGATTCTGAGGCCCTGCCTGAAATCTACTGAATCTGAATTCTGGGGGTGGGGCCCAGCCATATGCCCTGCAAGTGATTCTGATGCACAGTATAGTTTGAGAAACACTGCTCTAAAGAATGACCAGTACATCTGCAGATCTTAGAATGCACTGGTATTAGTGCTTGGGATACTTATTTCAGTGAGGAAAATTATCTTACTGGAAATTTGCAGTATGAATAGAAGTTTAAGGTGGCAAACTAATGCATCATAGTATTGCATTATAGGATGTTTAGCAGTGTCTCTAGCCTCTGCCCACAACATGGCAGTAGTGACAAAAATGTCCCTGAGGAAGAGAGGATGACCACAACCAAGAACCACTGAATTAAGATGAATATATATAATAGATGAATTTATTTTTATTTATTTATTTATTTTAATAGATGAATTTATTTAGCAAATCTCTGTGTTAGGTTTTCAGAGATAACAAGGATCTCAGCCCAAAGAAGCTTACAGTTTTAGGCAAACACAAATATATTACAGTATCATAGGTGTTGTTAAAAAATATAATGAAATTCTATTGAGGTGACTGACTTTTCTTCGGGTAGCTGATGAAGACTTCACACAAGTGGTGACATTGGACTCTCCAAAAAGAGAAGACAGGGAAGGACATTTGATTCCCGTGCAAAGTCTGAAGGTCATTGCCTGAGTACCTGACTCTTGGGTGCTGGTGAGTGAGGTTAGGGAGTGAAGAGAGAAATAAATCATAAAATGATAAATGATAAAGGTTGATTGGCACGCTCTTACAAACACTTCACGTGCCACATTACAGATTGAACTGCATTGGGGCAGATAGGGTGCTGGCACTAGCCATTGATCAATAGGAGTTGGAAGCACGGGAAGGCCATGGTCAGGCATGGTTCAGAAAGACAAGAGGGACCTCACACACTCCTAGTTTTCTGCCTGCCCTGTTTGCCTCAATGCCCCCTGCCTGTTCACCCCCCATCATTGGCCTCTAAACGTTAGAGTCCATCAAGGCCTGGTCCTCGGCAGCTCTGAACTGCCTCCCTCATCCTACACCCAGAGTTTGAAAATGATATATTCATAATTCCATATTATATCTCTTGCCTAAGCCCTATTGCTTGTTTTTTAATTTTTAAAAAGATTTTATTTATTTATTAGAGACAGAGACAGAGAGATAGGCAGAGGGAGAAGCAGGCTCCATGCAGGGAGCCCAATGTGGGACTTGATCCCGGGTCTCCAGGATCACGCCCTGGGCTGAAGGCAGTGTTAAACTGCTAAGCCACCAGGGCTGCCTACCCTATTGCTTGTTATGTGGCATCTTCCCTGGATGTGCAAAAGTACCCAAACTCAACATGACCAAAATGGAACTCATGATCCACTTTCCCTAAAAACCCTTGGTCCTCAACGTTTTGTATCTCCGAAAATGGCCCTATCTTCTATCAGGCTTATATGGTGAAAACTTAGAATCCTTTCTACCTTAATTCCTCTTCCTCACCGTAGGAGAATCTGGCAACAAGGAGACCAGTTAAGAAAAGTCACTGTAATACCCAGAGGAGAAATGACAAGACTCTGAATTAAGGCATAGTGAAGAAGGAGAAAAGATTTTAAGGAGGTAGTATATGGACTAGTGTCTTTGGATGTAAGCAATATAAACAGGGCACTATCTCACTTAAGCAAAAAAGGCATTTATTGGAAGGATAGAAGGCATTCAAATTACAAAAGAAAAATCTAACAGCTAGCCCCAAGAACAAGAGAAATCAGGGCAGGGATAGCAGATAGAGATGCAGAAACTAATTGAAGGTGATCTCTTTAAAGCACTATTGGACTAAGTCTACTTCAGCCATTTTTCAGACTTTCTGTCATTTCTCTCAAGATCCCAGGTCCAGCGAGAAAGAATCTGGCCATCCCAGCTAAGGCTGCATGCAAGGGATGGGTAGTTTTCCACAGGAAAAAGTGAGTGTTGTTGCTAAAGTTAGGGGAAGAGAATGATGCTTGCTGAATCCACAGACATCTGCAGAAAGACAAAAGGGCATGAACAAGGAGCCAAGGATAAATCGTGAGTTCTGGCTCGAGAGCTGGGGGTACCATTCATTGGGGCAGAGAATACAGGAGGTGGGGCACATTTTAGGAGGCAGATGAGTTTGACTTGTCCACCAAGTAGTAGACCTGCAGTATGGCTCTAGACCTTAGAATTTAGAGATTTGGAAGTTGTCAGCCTCTCTCTAAAAGCATGGGCATGAATGTGATGGTTAGGGTCAGGGTTAGAAGAAAAATTAAGAATTAAGAAGCAGGTAAAGGGAGAAAACCAGGCAGATGAGTGAAATATTTAATGAGGCATACGGGCCAATTGAGAAGTCAGAGGACTTGTGTTTTGGATTTTCATTTTGTTTTGCTTTTCAAAGTAAGGTCATTTTCTCAGCCTCTTCTCAGGAAAGTTGCTGTGACCATGAGGTCACCTCTAGGCGGAGAGCTAATAGGCTCCTCATGTCTTTTAGAGTGAAAAGAAGGCTCAACTGTAAAGCTTAGATCCAAATGGGTAAAATAAATTGGTTAAAGAAGTTTTGCTTCTCAGATGCAGTCCTACCGGTAGCATCAGCATCACCTGGGAGCTTGCTAGAACTGCCCCCCACCCCCGCCCCAGACCTAATAAATGTGAATCTAGTTTAAGATCCCCAAGTAATTCATACCCACATGTATGAGGCACATCATCCTAAGGAGGAATGGTATGGAATTTGTGGGTTTTAGGAGTTGAAGAGGAGGGTGCCCCAACTCTTATGGAGTCTCTAGAGGACTTGGAGCAAAACTCATTGCAACTTGATGGTGATGAGGAGATGGCCCTGGGCCTACCCAGTTGCAGCACTGGTGGGTACTAATGAAGACTGGGTACTAATCTAGTGACCTTGAGAGCTTCAGTGTTTCTGTGACTGACCCAGCACCAAGGGCATGGAGGTGCTTGCTCTAAAGTGTACCACACTTCCCTGCCAGGAGTGTGCGGCAGCACCCACCACGCATTGGGTAAAAACCCAGGTGACTGTTAGATCTGGCAGTTAGGTAGGTCAGGCATAATTTCCAATGAATAATGAGGTAGAAACCAAATTACAATAGTCAAATAACAAATGGAAGAAAATGTACCCAATGAGCAGAGTGTCAGGAATGTAGAAATTTGACTACAAAGGGAAGGAAACGGGTGACAGCAAACTAGATACGGAAGCAGACAAAGGAAGTTTGTGTCATTTTGTTTATGACAAGCACATTTAAGTACCTAGAGCTGAGAGATCAGTGAGGGGAAGCAGGTTGGCTTGAAAGGGGTTAATTGATGAGGAAAGACCCTTCCAAGGATGGGAAAGGATAATTGTGAGCAGTATTTAGAAGGTAGACTCAAGTAGGGCTTTGTGACTGGTTAGTCACATGGAGGTGTGGGGTGGGAGTTCATTTCCCTAGTGTTGACTCCAAGAGAGATGGTGACATACAGAAGAGGTGAATATCACTGCGAGGGTTTCACTCTGGTTTGGATTAGAATTTAGGAAAATATGGGCAATATCTACTTTTTAACATAGATAAGTTATTATGACTTGTGAAATTTGGAGAGAAAATAGTAATTCTGTTTTCATTTTATTTTTTAAAGATTTCATTTATTTACTCATGAAAGACACACAGAGAGAGAGAGAGGCAGAGACACAGGCAGAGGGAGAAGCAGGCTCCATGCAGGGAGCCCAATGTGGGACTCGATTCCGGGTCTCCAGGATTATGCCTGGGCTGATAGCAGCACTAAACCACTGAGCCACCTGGGCTGCCTCTGTTTTCATTTTACAAAGAAAGTACAGCAAATCTCCCTAATGTGTACAAAATTTCTTACCCATAGTAAACTAGTGGTAGTGTCATTTTTGAGGATAAATGGTACCTTTACCACAGAATTTTATAGAAAATGAGTGGAAAACATTAGTTTTTGTATAATAGGGAAATCAAGAACATTAACTATAAAGTTACAAAGCTATAAAGCTTTCATTTTAGTCTGGTAATTCAATCACAGACTTAATAACTGATGATGAAACCAGTTAAAATTAATTACTTATTAGCTTCTGTATGCTCAGAAAAAAATACTTCACAGGAGTCTACTGACTATTGGGAGCATCACATATTGAATAACTTTTTAATACTTTATTTTATAGTGACTGAAAAATCACATTTTATTTATTTATTTTTAAAGATTTTATTTATTTATTTTAGAGAGTGCAGGGAAGAGCAGAGGGAGAGAGAAAATCTTAAGCAGACTCCATGCTAAGTGCAGAGCTTGACTCAGGGCTCCATCTCACAAGTGTGAGCTCATGACTTGAACTAAAATCAAGAGTAAGACACTTAACTCAGTGATCCAATTTATTTTTAACTGGTTCACAGACAATTAGCTAGCAAAAATTAACAGTTAACTATTTATTTCAAGTTTTAAATCTGGCACGTAGTTGATAGTGTATGAGACTCACTCTACTGTAGTAATTCATTGATTCCCACTGTGTTTATAATGCAGTAATGACACAATCCCTTTTATAAGAGCCTTAAAGATATAACAAAAGTCTGATTATTCATTGGTCTTCTCACATCAGCTTATGGCACTTCAGTTACCTTGGAGTAGGAGCTGGACTTTGCAGCCCGCAGAACATCCTGGCAGCAGCTGTAAGTGACATCTATCCAAAGAAGCTGAACCACCCCAATTCTTCCCAGGCTATGTATGCTAAATGTTGAGTACCTTATAATAATCCATCCTCCTTACATGTAGGATGTACACGGCATCCTATGTACAGGATAGGATGTCTTTGACTCAAAAACTGGAAGACTGAAATAATGAACTTGTAAGAGTCATTGTTATGAGGGCTACAATTCAAACTATTATTCAAAGAGCGTCTAAAACAAACAATTATAGTAAGTGGCATAGTGTAATATTTAAAAAGTAACAGGACTAAGGTATGAATTTTACCTTATATGTTAATAACTACAAAAATATTCTGATTTTCAGCATTTTAAAAGCTAGACCTAAGTGGCATTTATACCAATTACATGTGCACGTATAATGATTATATTTAGTCACAGCATAATATTTTATAAAGAAGTCATACAGTTTCATATCATTTTCCACATCATTCAGAAAAAGCTCTGAAAAGCTTGAAGAAGTCACTTGAGAAGGAATCCATCCCTCAGAGGGTCATCATCTTCCACTATAAAACTTGCTGTACCTGTGTAATGGGCTTGTCCAGAGACTTCCACGATAACAGCTTTAAAATCCCCACATTTTGCTTCCTGAGAAAAGATGAAAGGAGTATAATATCAAAATATTGCACTCATGTTCTGTCTGGCCCAAAAGTCATCATCATCTTGATTTCTACCATTTTAAAGAAAACTCAAGATGGATCTTGTAGGTAATGGAAGGTTTTTAGGGAGAGTGACATGATCAGGTTTGTGTTTAGCTAAGTTTAGCTGTAAAATGAGAATAAATCTGAGAGGAAAGCAATTAGAAACCTAGAAACTTCTTCAGAGGTAACCTTCATTCATTGACTGACTCTAGAGTCATGAGGACAGATTTTAGGGAAGATGAAGAAGAAGAGAAGAGAGCTACTTTGCAGGCAGGACTGGCTGGCCCAGGGACTAGCATGTGTGGGAGGTGAGGAGGAGGAATGGGCTCAGCATGGGCACAGCTCCTAGTTGGGAAGTGAGGCAGGTACTGCCATTAATCAAGATAGAAAATGAGACAGGAGGAGCATGTTCAGGGGGAAGGAAGAACTTTCTTTTCTTTTCTTTTTTTTTTTTAAAGATTTTATTTATTTATTGAGACAGAGAGAGAGAGAGAGAGAGAGAGAGGCAGAGACACAGGCAGAGGGAGAAGCAGGCTCCACACAGGGAGCCAGATGTGGGACTCGATCCTGGATCTCCGGGATCCCGGATCTCCAGGATGCCGGATCTCCAGGATCACACCCCGGGCTGCAGGCAGCACCAAACCACTGCGCCACCAGGGCTGCTGCCCAGGAAGAACTTTCTAACAGTCATTTTGAGATGAGTTTGGTGGGCAGTTGGGAATACGAGTGTTAGACTCAGGAGAGAGGCACACAGTAGGCATGGGAGGGATGAAGGTTTGGGAGTCCTCATCAGGGTGGTTGGGAGTGGGTCGAAGCCTCACAAGCGGGTGAAATTGCCCAGTGGCATCAAAATACAGATGAGATGAGAAGGAAACTAAGGCTGAAATTCTGGGGACCCATAAGTGGAAGGACAGGGACAGTGAGGGGGGCAGGGGAAGAGACTGAGAAGGTACCATCCAAGAGCTTGGAAGAGTCTGGACAGAGAGGGAGGGCACATGTGTGTGGGTGAAGCTGTCCCGTCAAGTAGAATTATTAACTATAAAAGAAGTAACTTCAAATCTTATTTACAGAGTATCCTTTTATTTCTTAATATTTTTAAAGATTTATTTATTAGAGAGAGAGAGAGCACTTGAGTGAGTGTGAGTGGGGGAGGGACAGATGGAAAGGGAGAGAAGCAGACTCCCTGCTGAGAGCATGGAGCCTGGAGGGGCTCACAACCTGAGATCATGACCTGAGCTGAAACCAAGAGTCTGATGCTCAACTGAGTCACCAAGGTGCCCCTCATTTCCTAAGTTTTAAACATGAGGATAACTAAATCTTATGATTAAATGTCCGTTACTAGATTAGGCAACTGGGTTGGGTTGTCACCTATCATGTAGCCTCTGGAGAGCTCCATGGTACACTCATGTGACAATGAAAGTGAAAAACAAATGTCTTAATGTTAATGCATACCAAGTTTTGACCTTGTGGACCTTTGGAAAGGACCTTAGGGATGCCCACAGTTTCCTATCCACAGTTGTAGCTGATCAGAAGGTTTTACAGGCCTGCTTTAAAGTTTTCTTCTCAGAGCTGAGTGAAACTTACTGAACACCCAACTCAGACCTCTTCAGTTTCCAAAGTAACACACAAATAAGAAGCTAAGGGTGTCACTCACCCTCACAGCCTTCCCTGTGAATACTGAGCCAGTTGCACTGCTTTTAAAGGCTCTGGTCTGGTTCAGTTCTAGAAGGCCTTTGTGATACTGTAAGGCAATTCGGGCTGTCACTCCTGAGCCAGTAGGACTTCTGTCAACCTGTTTCAGAATAAATGAAGATAAGAGTGTTCACAGTGTTCCAGGTCTGTACACTGGCTTTTGTCCCAAACATTACAGTTTTAATACCTGTTCATCTGCAAACACACAGATGTTGGTGGTTGGTTCCTCACTATAAGTGTCTTTTCCATCTGTTAATATAGTTCCGTACAGAAAGGAAAGGTCTTCACTCTCAGGATGATTAATTTTAAACTACAAATAATAACAAAAAAAGTATCATATATAAATTGTCATGTAAAATTACATGTAAAATAAATATTTTGATTCAAACTTATTTTTATAAATAATGTAGATGGGGCACTCTTAGGCTTCACTTTTAACTCTCATTTTAAAAATACATTTTGAGTCAAGGCAGTAAATGATGTCTTTATCTAGATAAATAAACATGGTTTTATTGAAGTTATGATTCTTTTCAAACTTTAAGTCCTTTCTAAGGAATTTGTCCTGCATATAGCCTCTACTAAAGGAACAGTCCTATTTTATACACATACACACTCCAAATGCTCACACTCTTTGAAGCACTGACCCCAGGATGGTTAAGCTACAGACTGGCCATGGCTGCTCAAACAGGAGAGGCGATGGCAGTCATACGCTCACTTTCAGGAGCTTGAAGGGGATAAGGTAGAGGAATCAGACCGTGAACATCTAGAGACAGTCTGATCAGATTTAATGAAATCTATTTTGTGATCTATAATTGACATTTATTATTTGCAAGTTTTGCAGAATGACCACATAAAGCAAAGCATATGTGTTTCAAATTAGTGAAATACTTTTTGATACATTTTCTGTGTGTGAATAACCACAAATTATACTACTATGTATATAATTAAAGTTAATAAGTTATCTATTGACCATTTATTATAGGCAGGCACTATTCTAAGTCCTTTGCACATAAGACTCCCAGATAGTCTTGCTATAGAGCCCAAGATTGTAACCAGTACCTTGCTTCTAGTACTATTAATAATTTAAATATATAGATATTTAACTTTTCTGTGTAGACATGTAATTTATATTTCTTCTCTGCCGCAGAGGAGAGCACTTGTTATGAAAGCAGTGTTTGTACTGACCTGAGCTTTGACTGCTTCTGTCACTGTGCTCGCAGCATCCACAAGGTCCCTTGTCTTTGCAGAACAAACGTCAAGGCCTAACTTTTCAGCACTAACAAATGCATAAAATGCCCCACCATATGCAATGTCTACCGCCATCTTTCCATGACCAGGAACATCCACTAAGAGATCTAAAAAAGATATGTTTGAAAATAAGTTTGTTTATAGTATTTTGGCAATACGATGCACAGCATTTTTAATATGTGTATTTTGGTGGAGGGGCACTTTTTCCTATCATAAAAAGGAATGAAGCACAACTTCATTTTTATTTTTTTTATTTTTTTAATTTTTATTTATTTATGATAGTCACACATGGAGAGAGAGAGAGAGAGAGAGAGGCAGAGACATAGGCAGAGGGAGAAGCAGGCTCCATGCACCGGGAGCCCGACGTGGGATTCGATCCCGGGTCTCCAGGATCGCGCCCTGGGCCAAAGGCAGGCGCTAAACCACTGCGCCACCCAGGGATCCCACAACTTCATTTTTAAAATGAGAAAGCATCAAATGATAATAGACCTTTAGCTGAGTGCATTGATTTTTAACTTAATGATGCTTGCATAAGTTTTAGAACATCTAATGCCATGTTTTTCTTAAATCATATATACTTATTTTGTTAACTACTCTGAAGGTCTTTGCTAGGAAACCTCATAGAGGCAGAGAGAAGAGAAATCCTGGGACATCAACCTGTGAAAACTATGAAGGAAATTGTAAGTCCACTCTCATGCTGCTACGAATTGCTGAATATAGGATTTTTGATCCTATTCACAAATTGGCTTTCTTCAACTGTAATGTCAAAACAAAGTGAAAAAAAAAAAAAGGTTTTTCTGTGTAAGTTATATATATTTATCAGTTCCAGGCTAGCCCAGAGTCCTTTTAACAAATGATGTGTCAAAACAGAGCAAGTTTATAATGAAGAAGGTAAAATATACCTGTAAAAGAGCAACCATGAATGAAACATGCCTTTATCTTGATGCTGGTACAACATAAAAATCAGACTTAATGAAAGGAGTATGAGGAAGCAGATGGAGATAAGGGGCTGCTGGAAGCTTGGAAAGCTAAGCTAAGTGTAGCTTTGGTGTTTTTGTGTGTAAAATGGAACTGCTATTCACTTCTGAAAGGACTGTTGTGTGAATTCCATGTGATAATGTGTGGGGTGTGCTTGGCACAAATCAGGAGCACAATAATGTTAATAGTAAGGCCAAAAGTTTAATTTCCAATCGGAATAGGGTTCCTATTTTATTTTATTTATTTATTTTACTTATTTTATTTATTATTTTATTTTATATGAGGGGGAGAAAGCACAAGCAGGGTGGAGGGGCAGAGGGTGAGGGAGAAGCAGGTTCCATCCCAAGACCCTGAAGTCCTGACCTGAGCAGAAGGCAGACACTTAACTGACTGAGCCCTAGGCACCCCAGGATAAGGTTCTTAAGAGGATAATTTCATTTGCTAATTACCATATTCTTCTCCCAATTTCACTTATTTAGTTACCATTCAACAAATATTAATTGACTACCTACTGTTCTAGCACTTGAATACAGTAACAAAACTAAGTGGTTTACATTTTAACACATTGGAATGGAAATGAACTCAGCAATCCTCTGAGGTGGGTACTGTTGTCATCTTCATTTTGTAGATGATGACCTTGAGGCATGGGATCCCTTTCACAAGGTCATCATGATGAAGAGGGGCAGAGCAGTGACCCTGAACACTATCAGTCTACCCTTGTAGCATTTTTCAAAATAGAGAATTTAGGACTTTTTTAAATGACTCAGAGTGACCATTTCTGCTCACTGACTATTGTATAGTCTCACAGTGATGCTCTCAGTAGCCACTGTGCTTAGAGATTGGCTGCCCTGCCCCAACCAGCCCTGAAAAATGATATAGTTGGTGATCCTACTGCTAGCTGTCATTTCCCACAAATCTAGAGTGCTTCCAGTCTGCAGCTGGGGTTGCCTAGGGAGAAATAGGATAGATAAACCATTTAAACTGCTGAGATTTTTGAGATGCAATCCTAAACAAACTCCTGTCTATCTCAAGTGCCATTTCCCCCCTCCCCCGCCCCCAATGCAGATATTATACCATTCTCTCCTAGAGGCCAAAGTGCCATCAATTTCTGCAGGAGAATTCTTCATCAACTTGTGTGTTTTAGCTGTCTGAGGTTGCCCTAAGACTGACATATGCCTGGGCTATTACTGCATCTAGAATCCAAATCCTCAAGAAAGATCAAGATCTAATAGAATGCTTATAGCAGCATTGTCAACAATAGCCAAGTAATGGAAGGAACCCAATGTCCATCAACTGATGAATGTATAAAGAGGATGTGGTATATTCATACACAATGGAATACTACTTAGCCATCAAAAAGAATGAAATCTTTTTGCAAATGATGCCATTTGCAATGATGTGGATAGAGCTAGAGTATATTATGCTAAGTGAAATCAGTCAAATACAAATACCATATTATTTCACTCATGTGGAATTTAAGAAACAAAACACATGAACATAGGGGAAAGTTAAAAAAAAGAGTAAGGGGCAAACTGTAAGAGACACTTAACTATAGAGAACAGGGTTGGAGGGGAAGTGGTGGATAGGGAGATAGGCTAAATGGGTGATGGGTATTAAGGAGGGCACTTGTGATGAGTGCTGGGTGTTATATGTAAGTGATGAATCACTGAATTCTACTTCTGAAACAATATTACATCATATGTTAAGTAAAATTTAAATAAAAACTTGAAATAAAAAAAAAGATCTAATAGAATGATTTGCATGCATTGAAGACTTATGAGAAGTGATAACCCTATTCCTGAATTGACCAAACTAGCTCCCAGGTCACTTCCAATAATGACTACCTTGGAGAGATCTCCCTCTTTGTAAGGATTATAGTTACATACATCCTGTTTTACATGACTAGGCTTTGTGCTAGGGAACCCACCAAAACTTTTTAAAGGGTCAGCACACCTGCAGAACTCTTAACTAGCAACCCTGTATCTTTCTGCCACTAGGAATGTATTTTTTAAATTTCTAAGTATCTTGCATGCTCTCATTTAATTTCTCACCAAAAACTCAATGAGATAACAAATGAAAAAACACAGGCACATAGAGGTTAGTAATTTGATTAGCTTTAAGGGGTTGTCAGGATTTGGACTCAATGTCTGTTCCTGTTAAAGAGTAAGAGCAGGGGATCCCTGGGTGGCTCAGCGGTTTGGCGCCTGCCTTTGGCCCAGGGCGTGATCTGGGGGTCCCGGGATCGAGTCCCATGTCAGGCTCCCTGTATGGAGCCTGCTTCTCCCTCCTCCTGTGTCTCTGCCTCTCTCTCTCTCTCCCTATGTCTATCATGAGCGAATTAAAAAAAAAAAAAAAAGGCAGCAACATCTGTATGTTCCTAATTTATAAACTGCCTAGTCCATCCATTCTTATTTCTTTCCCAAAGAAGTGGGGAAGGCGCTTTTTACAGGTGAGGAAAACAAGACAGGGTTTAGTAACATTTCGGGTTAGTGTCTACTAAGTGTATTCTGAAGCAGCTCATGAACCTTGGTACACTAGCTGTTCTTTGCACTTTCCTTGCCCGGATCAGACTTACCCAACTGTGAAATCTCTAGGAATGTCTGAAAGTGGGGGAACAGGCGCTGAATAAGGGAGACACGGAATTCTGTGCTCAAGGCTCAAGATCAAGATGAACTAATCTGCGCGGTAGTCGAATTGCACGCCTCGCACAAGTATGCAAGACTAAGATGCTGACACACACTTGCATTGATTTTGAGTAATCCTTTTATTAATTGCAAAGGCTCGCGGGTGGGTTAATTGCACTGCGTGAGTCCCAAGCCAGACAGACAGACAGCGTGGTTAGTCGCTGGGAGGGTGCCGCCCGTTACCTGTGGCCAGCGCGAAGGCTGGGACGCTGTGGAAGCGCACCGGGCCGCGGCTGCGGCCGTCCTCGCATTCCACGAAGGCGGCCACCAGCCCGCACGGGCAGTGGATGTTGACGCGGGCCTCGCGGGCGCCGGCCGGGGGTGCGGGCACCAGCCCGAAGTCGAGGGCGAAGCGGCCCAGCGCCAGCACCGCGTGGCCGCACATGGAGCTGTAGCCCTCGTTGTGCAGGAACAGGACGCCCAAGTGCGCGTCCGGCAACTCGCTAGGCACCAACACGGCCCCGTACATGTCGCGGTGCCCCCGCGGCTCGAACAGGAGCCGCCGTCGCAGGTGGTCAAGGTGCTGGCGCATGTAGCGCCGCTTGGCCAGCAGCGTGGGGCCGGCCACCTCCGGACACCCCGCCAGCACTACGCGCAGGGGCTCGCCGCCGGTGTGCATGTCCACCACCGACAGCGCCGGCGTCCCCGGGCCGTGCGGGGGCAGCCGCGGCACCGCCAGCGGCCTCGCCATCGCCTGCGTCCGGGAGCCCCGCCACCTGCCCGCCCGCGCGCGCCCCCGGCCTCCAGCCTCCAGCCTCCCGCCCGCCCGCTCGCTCCTCGCGAGAGGGGCGGGGCCTCGGGGCAGCCGCGGGGAAGCGCGGGGGCGGGGCCTCGGTGGTCGCCTGGGTTACCGGGAGGCGGAGCCGCCGGGGCGGCCGGGGCCCGGATGTCCGGCGCTGCTGCCGGGGCGGCTGGTCCCGGAGCTCCTTCGGGGAGACCTGCGAGCGGCCCATGGGTGAGTGTGGGCGCTGAGGTCCCGGGAAGCGTTCGTCGCAGTCCCCGCGCCGGCGACTCGGGCTCTGCCCCGCGGGCGGCCTCGGGATGGCGGCGCATCCTCGTGTGGCGGGCCCTGGAGGTTCCCCGGGGGCGGGGCGGTCCCGGCGGCTCTCGGGCTGCGGCGGAGGCGGGCTGCGCGCCGGGACCAAGGCCAGGCCGGGGCCGTTCGGGAGGTCGCTTCAGCCCCTTTGTTTTGGTCTCTTGGTTTAGCATTGGTGAGGGTTGACTTGAGACTTTAAAGCGCGGGCGTAAGTGCCAGCAAACAGGAAGGGAAGCGGAAGCTAATTGCCTGCAGGACTCTTGCCCGCTGCAGCATCAGACCTTAAGTTTAAAGGCCCTTCACGAAGGGACAAGACCGTTGCAAAAAAAAAAGGGGGGGGGGATCTTAAAATTTTAACCACCCTCCGATAAACGGAAATGGGAGGGGAAACTGAACGGACACGGCGAGTGGCCTGTGCTGAGCCGTTTGGTCTGTGATGAGCTGTTGTTTTTAGTTTACCATGGTGGTTTTCAGGCCTTGGGCTTTAAGAACTTTAGATTATTCACATTCAGATGTATCTATTTCAACATCCACTAAATGCAAAATCCATGTGGAAGAAGCCTCCAATTGTTCAGCTTCTGTCTTCTCAAAAACTCTGAAAATTCATTCTTGTCTCTTAGTTGCTTAGGACATAGGTGATTACAATTGATTAAAAATGAAGTGCTAATTAAGGTAAAGAAGCCCATGGGTAAGAAGTCAGAAATGTGGTAAAAGTGAAAATGTTAAACCTGAGACCTTGTAGTGGGTGCTATTTCTGTTGTTTCTCAGCAGCACAAGGAGAAAGAATCAAAAGCCTACTTGACTTTGAAAGGAGAAAGGGCATTGTGGACCAAGCGGTCTCTAGTGTGAATTCATGAAGAATTTGGGAAATTATTCAAGAATAGTGAAACGAAGGAAAAGTTCTTCTCTACTCGCAGGGTCTTCCAGCTGGACTGAAAATTAAATTTACATGAGACAGATTAACAGGAAGAAAAAAAAAAAAACCTGCCAAGTTTTATTATGTGTGCATGAAGGCCCAAGTATGGTTTTGAGACCTAAAGAACTGACCAAGGCAGGCAGTTCTATAATGCATTGCTGACAAAGAAGCAATTAAATTGTGAGGAATTTACAAGAAAAGGAAAACAGGTGTTTGGAATAAGGTAATAGCTTAGTGAAAAAGTAACAGGGCTTTTTTTTCTGCAGCTTTTTTGACTTTAAAGTCATTAACACTGGTAATAAGGATGTCTTTTTATGTCTTAGTATAGGGAGGATATTTTTCACGTGGGAGATTTGTTCTCTGCTTTCAGGGGGACAAAGGAGGGCTGAGTGTCCTTGCCACTCTTGTTTCTTAAGTAACTTTTACTTAAAATGATCAGTATGCCAAAGTGGGACGTTTTGAGAGCCTGCCCTTGGCCCCCACAATAGTCATAAAATGCATAATTTTCTAAATTAATTCACATTTGACCACAGTTGTTTTGGATTTATTCTCCTCTAGGCTTGTAGGTTCTTTGAGGGCAGAGACTCTTGTTTGTTGCTCTGTGGATCTTTAGAAATCCCTAGCCATGGAATCTGATACATAATGATGCACATTTATTGAATGAATGAAGGAAATCGGATGTCTCTGATGGAAAAAAAGAACTCCTTTAATAACTTCTCTAGGCCCCCCCCCCCCTTTTTTTTTTTTTTTTTTTTTTGTAAAGAAGAACTTTATATTTTGCACAAGGCTTGAGAGCAGGGGGTTGATTCTAAGGTAGTTGTTCCCAGATATTGGTCAGAGGCCCAGGGACGACCTTGATGAAATTTTCACCTGTCCTCAACAAAAATGACGAAATGTAGGAGAGTAGAGTAAGCTTTTTGTAAAGGTGAATTTATTTACCTTAAATACATTTACCTCCTATTTTGAAATTATATCTTTTCTGCTTTTCTGGTATTAAAATGTGTTCTATTATAAACGAAGGTGATATTCTATGTGTCTCTGTGTTTGTGTGCACACTTAATGTTCTGACTGGGCAAAATAAGAGGTGGTGATCCTCTATTAGTTTTCTAAATAAAAAATGAAAATGCGAAAGTCTAGACTAATCGAGGGGGACCAGCTGCTGGAGCCATTGGAGACATAATAGGTTAAGCTTTGAATTCAGGGGGTAGATGCCACTCTACTGGTTGAGGGGTCTTAATCATTAGGAATAGCATTAACCACGAGGTTGCAGTATAACTTTCTGCAGTGTCACAGCGTAAAAGGGGAAATTTAACTTTAAAAATAATTGCATCTTTAAAAATAAAAACTTTTGTCTAATATGTATCACTTCTTATTGAACTGTGATGAGATACTTATGCCAAGTTCTTCAGCTGTTAATATATTATTTTTTATAATCACAAAAGATGTTACTTTACTGGCATTTGTTTTTAAAAAGCTGTCGATATTCAACCAGCATGCCTTGGACTTTACTGTGGGAAGACCCTATTATTTAAAAATGGCTCAACTGAAATATATGGAGAATGTGGGGTAAGTCTTAATTTTAACATTTGAATGTTATTTCATTGCTAAATTCTCTTTGCTTTTGAAGTATTTTCAAGTGTAAAATATCTTTTTTCTTCAATATCCTCATTAATTTATAAAAATGAGGCATTAATAAAATTCTTGTCATATTGTCCAAAATACATCTTAACAGTCACAGTTAAGTATTTTTAAAAACATTTTATAATTTTATAGTAATTTTTAATTACTTATTCTATAGTGCAGTGTCTTGGGCAGTAAGTTAATATTAAAACTCCAGAACTTTTCTCTGCAATTATTTTTATATAGCATTACTAAGTTTATGATTTAATGTTAGTCAACTATTTTAATAACTTAGCAAAAGGAATCTTTTGAAAGAGTGTTATACAGATGAACCAAATACAATGTAGATTTCTTTTACGTGTGCACTTTCTTTTTTATTTCTACAAGATGCGCATATATATATGTGTTTAAACTGAAATGAGATGTCTTTATAGAATGACTTTGGGATATTAATATTCTAAAATAATATCTGTACATAAAATACTGTTTTTATATTGTAGGTATGTCCGAGAGGACAGAGAACAAATGCACAGAAATATTGTCAGCCTTGCACAGAGTCTCCAGAACTTTATGATTGGCTGTATCTTGGATTTATGGCTATGCTTCCTCTTGTTTTACATTGGTTCTTCATTGAATGGTACTCGGGGAAAAAGAGGTTAGCACTTTGTGTGAATGTATCTGGATGGACTGATGTTAGAATAATGATAATTTAGAAGATCTTATGAAATAATTTTGCGGTGAACCTGTTTTTGCTTTATATTCTGATTACTTCTGACTGTGGCAAGAGAACTTAAATGATAAGGCATGCCTCAGTAATTATAAAGGGAAGTGTCCTTTGTTTTACTCTAAATGATCTTGAAAGAATTTTCTTTTCTTTTCTCAATTGCAGTCTTTATGGGTTTTCTACAAAGAATTGATTATGATTACAAACTGTATATTGAACAAATTCTTTGTGATTTGATTTAATACTAGTTATATATAATGAAGTTAAAATGATATAGCTGCAACCTAATTATGAAAACTGATACTAAACATTAAATCAACATGCATTTATTGAGCTCTGTGTTTTATGTTTAGATCAGGGGAGGAGGTAAACAAATAACTGATGTGGTTTATAGTCATAATCTTATAGAGAAGACAAGTGTGTGTACAACTAATTATAATATAAATCAGTTTTTAAATATGAAGGGCACCTGGGTGGCTCAGTGGGCTAGGCATCTGACTCTTGGTTTTGTCTCAGGTCATGATCTCAGGGTCATGGGGGCCAGGCCTACAGCCTGCATGTAGGCTCTGTGCTCAGTGGGGAGTCTGTTACGAGATTCTCTCTAAAATAAATCTATAAAAAAAAGCATTATGAAGGGGCAGCCCCGGTGGCGCAGTGGTTTTAGCACCGCCTGCAGCCTAGGGTGTGATCCTGGAGACCCTGGATTGAGTCCCACATCAGGCTCTCTGCATGGTGCCTGCTTCTCCCTCTGCCTGTGTCTCTGCCTCTCTCTCTCTCTCTCTTTGTGTGCCTCTATGAATTAAAAAAAAAAAAAAGGCATTATGAAGAAAATACTCTGGAATCACAAATAATATAAGAGATAAATTGTGCCTGGTGGGATGTGAAAGACTTCAAAAGAACATTTTAGGGGCGGCCCCGGTGGCGCAGTGGCTTAGCGCCGCCTGCAGCCTGAGGTGTGATCCTGGAGACCTGGGATCCAGTCCCACGTCGAGCTCCCTGCATGGAGCCTGCTTCTCCCACTGCCTGTGTCTCTGCCTCTCTTTCTCTCTGAGTCTCTCATGAATAAATAAATAAAATCTTTAAAAAAAAAACATTTTAGGCAGAGGAAATAGCAGGAACAGTGGCATGGAGGTATGAAATGTGTTGCTGTATCGAAGGTGGGACTGGAAGTAGTCTGGGTTGGTCAGTATGGATGGCTCATCAGAGAAGGGTAATAAACAGGAGAGTGGGAAAAGTAGATTGAGACCAGAATGTGAAAGTATGTTTGTTTATTTATTTGAGAAAGATAACGTGCTTGCGCGTGCGAGCAGAGGGAGAGATACAAGCCGACTCCACGCTGAGTGTGGAGCTTGATGGCAGGGCATCATCCCTGAGATCATGATGTGAGCCAAAACCAAGAGTCAGTGGCCTAAAAGACTGAGCCACTCAGGTGCCTCCAGAATGTGAAGGTTCAAGGAAGTGAAAAAGTTTATACTGGGATTGAGGAGCTAAATTAGTATCTTCTCAGTATCTTTCTGCTTTAGGTCCTTTCCCTTTCACCACCTCTTCTCTGCCTCAGATGCTCTCTTCTCCTTCTGACTACAACTTTTTACCTAGCCGCTTTTTTTCCCTTCAGATTTCAGTTTAAATTATACCCATAGAAGACTTCATTGACCCAATCTACAGTAGGTCTGTCCCCCTTATTTTTCTTTTTTTAATAGCATTCTTCATTTTATTGGTTTTGCTTGCATTTAGCATTCAATACAGTTTATGGTTAAGTTTATTACCTCCCATCTCCCGATTAGAAGTCTGTGAAGGCAGTGTCCATCTCTGTTTTCCATGGAATCTCCAGAAACCAGCACAGCAGCTGGCACATAACAGGTGCTCATTTAGTATTTGCTGAGTGAATGATTTATTGGTGAAGGTTTTTGTTTAGAGAAGTAGCATCACTGGCTGTATATTTTAGGAAAATGACTTCTGTAGACGGTAGATTAGAGGTGAGGCATATTAGAAGACTTTCCAAGAAGTAGGGATGGCTCGACTCCAGTAGTGTGGATGGTAGTGGAAAGGATAGGCCTATGGAAATAGAATTAGTAGTTTTCTGGATCCTACCTAATAAATCCAGGCTGATTATTTATCTTGGAAAAGCATTTGTTCTTTTTCAGATTGAACCGTGAATAGGTTTTTTAAAAAGTAGCTCTCATCTTTTAATTTCTGTTTAGAACGATGAGAGATGGAGGCAAGAAAGGAGATGTGATAAATTGAAAGCTAAAGTGGAATAATTGCTCAGCTAGTTGGTTGGAACTTATCAGCCATAAGCAGGGAAGAGATGGGGGTATAGAGATGTAACTTACCAAATGCATTTGAATTAAAACATCAGGTATGTTTGGAGGGAGAGTCTTGGAGCAAAGGGTGGGGTTTGGTTTGAGGGTAGAGCCGAGGAGTGATTAGTGCTCAGGCGGGAAAAGCAAGTGGGTTTAAAAAGAAGGAGTTTGCATAATTTAGGTATGCTTTGCCTAGGAAATTGGCAGCAGAGTACATAAGAGCCATCATTTGCATTTTCCTGAGATGTTGCCCTTGTAACCAAGGAAGTAGAGGTCTACTTGTCTCAGGCTAGACCAGAGTTTCTCAACCTTTTATTCATTGTCACTTCCTTAAATAAGGAGCCTTTTTAAATACTCTTTTTTCCTAATTCCACCTACCCCAATAAAATTTTAATGTCATAAATGTTTATCTGTTTATGTTGTATATGCATCTATGTGCTATATATATTTGTGTGCATCCTATATATATAATATGTATATAATACATATATAATACATATATAATATATATATAATAAATATAAGATTATTTTATCCCCAAGAGCCAATTCTTTCCCTCTTAGGAGTGAAGTCACCCATTGAGAATGCATGGGCCAGACTCTCAGCAGAACTTTCCTTTCTGGTACTTTTGCTTTCCCCAGAGTTGAGTATTAAATTTTTTTTTTTTAATTTGTTTTTTTTTTTAAAGATCAAGGCAAAGATAATCAAAATTTCGTAATTTTATGCAGTATAGTGAGAAGCTGTGCTTCTTATGTGATTTGTTCTTATTTGTTCTTATGAAAAGTAATTCATAACTTTTAAGATGTATTCATTCAGCAATCATTAAAGATGTTTGCAATATGCCAGATGCTGTACTGGGTTGCCAGATTCAGAGATGCCTGAAATGTGGATGCTCACAGTCCAGTGGTTGAGATAGACAAGCCATCACAATATTTATGAGGTTCCATAATAGAGGTTTTTGGAGCATTTTAAGACTGGAATATAGAAGAAAGAAATTAATTTTGCCTCCTCAAAATAGGGTGGTGTCACAGAAGAAAAAACTGACTTTAAGCTGGACTTGAAGAGTGAGTAGATTTTGATAGGAATTGAAGAAAGAGCGGGAAAAAGATGTGCAAAAGTAATGGAGGCCAAAAAGCACACAGTATATTCAAGAAATGAGAGCTGAGTGTCCTATGAGAAATAAGGACTAATGAGACCAGGATATAAAGAGATTTGGGGCTACAGGAATCTTAGGAAATATTCATTAGACCTGGGGATAGCTCCAGAGCTGTTCTTAAAGGATACACAGCTTGCCAGATAGGTAAGTGAAGCATGCCCACATGTGTGGAGCCTTGGGGAGAAAAGGAAGGTAGTATGGGCAGGATATGTAGAAAATAATGCTGGTAAAGAGTATTTTTCCTGAAAGACAAGTGGGACTCATTGAATAGTCTAATAAGGGGAGATTTAGGATCTGATTTTGTTTTGTAAAGATTATGTGGTTGGCTGTAGACAGACTGAAAGGGGGCATGATGAGAAAAGAGACTAGTAAGGTTATAAAAGTAATAGCAAGAAATAAGGAGGTTGGGATATTGCTTCGAAAAATATGAATTCTATAAGGAAGCAAAATACTAGATTATATTATCTGAAATTGTAAATGTTTCTTTACATATTCACTATTTCCAACTGTGTAAAATCATGCAGGAGTTCTTCCAATAATATGGGCTAATTAGGAGTTCCAAGTGACACTCCTGCAAGAAATAATTGAAGTTTGGAAAAGATAATACTATTTAATACATTGCTGGTCTCACGGGAGATGGGATATCTCCAAGAATTCTCTTTTTTTAGAAAACAAACCAACCCACCCTAAGCTGTGGCCAGAGTGACAGAGCAGACAGTAGGAATGGACTGTTGCCTGCAGTTAATTGCTGCCAGCAGCAGGTACTGAATCTGAGGCAGCCAGTGTGAAGCTTGGACTCTCAAGAGGCTGAAGCCCAAGATGGTAGTGGGTAGCAGATCCTCTTTGCAGCTTCTCCATTCTCAGTTTAGGCCCATAAAACTCTTACTCATCAGTATTTATTAATGACTGTATACTCCATGATAACCAAATAAAATCACTATGAGAGTGGGTAGACAAACAATATAGTTATGCTTCCGAAGGACTGCAGAGAATGGGTTTTCGGCTATACACCATAAAACTGCTGCTTGTATAGTGCTTAAAGAAATGAAGGATGTAGTCCCAAAGATCTCCAAGAGTCAACAAGAAATTATTGGGAATGAACAAACAGATTGGTTTGAAAAAACAAAAAGAACTTCTAGAAATGAAATTTTTAAAATGGTAGGTCAGCAGATTAAACAGTTGAAGGCAGAATTAGTGCATTAGGAGATACATGTATCTGAAGAAATAATGCAATGCTGAGAGAAAAGGAGGTAGAAAACAGGAAATACATTAAGAGAAATGAAGCATAGGTTAAGAAACTAATATGTGTCTGTAATACCTGCTGGGAATCTAGTTAGGTTCAATTAAACATTATCTAGAGTCTACCATAGGTCATAACAGGCACTAGTTTACCTGGAAGGAACACAACTTGCCTACAAGGCAGCATCAACTTTTGAAGCAGTTGAGCTCAGCTGCAGGAAGATAAAATACACACTTGAGTGGGTGTGGGAGTCCAAGCTTAAGGTCTTTTGCCCTGAAGGAGCCAGTGTTTCTGTAACCTTTCCACGTAAGTATAGCTGCCAGAGTCCTGCAAGGGACATGCCAGTTATAAGAATTGCTGAAGTCAAACCAGACCATGGTGTCCCCATCAGATACTTATTGCTTATTTATAGTTCTCCTCAATCCAGATACAGTTGGCCAATCAAGGAATTGTTCGTATCCTAAGTAGTGTTGCCTGGCAGTAAAGTTGACATTTTACCCTTCTTTGGCTTCCAGAGAAACTGAGCTAGAGTTAACTGAAAGAGTCTTGTGTAAGAATGAAAAGTTTTATTAAATTTGTGCATAGTTTCTAATAAGAGTCTTCAGAAAAAATAGAGAAAATGAAGGAGAACCAACATTTAAAGATATATTTGGATTTTACAGAAATCGTGAAAAATAGATTTGCAGAATTGCTTCTGGGGAAGCAAAACACATTCCAAGCAGAATAAAGAAGAAATTCATACCTATTCACATTATAATTAAACTGGAAAACACCAAAAATGGATAATGGAATGGGCACACAGAATATTATACAGCAGTGAAAATGACAACTTTAGGTATAAACAATACCATGGATAAATCTTGGAAATGTAATTTTGAATGGAAAAAAGATGTGTATCACTTTATAGTGTTTAAAAATAAGCAAAACTTGGGGTGCCTGGGTGGCTCTGTCACTTAAGCATCCAACTCTTGATTTTGGCTTAGGTCATGATCTCAGGGTGGTGAGATCAAGCCCCAAGTCAGGCTCCATGCTCAGTGGGGAGTGTGCTTAAGATTCTCTTTGCTCCTCTGCTCATGTGTGCTCTTTCTCTCTCTCTCTCTCTCTCTCTCTCTCTCAAATAAATAAATTTTTAAAAATAAGCAAAACTAGACAGAGTGGTTTTGAAGCATAATCTAGTTGGAATAAAAACTTCAGAAAAAGTGATAAAGAGAATTTAGTATAATGGTTACCTCTTGGGGAAGAGCCAGGATTAGGGAATGAGGAAGGAACAGAGGTAAATACAGGTTGCTAATGTTCTAGTTATTGAGTTAGATGATGAACTTATAATTTTTATTATTATACTTGATAACTAATCTGTATTAATATAGTTTTTTTCTGTGCTTTTTATATTTAAGATAATGATGCATAGGTAACTAAGACATTCTAAACAGTTGGGCAAGTCACTTGAGATAAAGGAACATTTTAATTTCTGCTCTTTACATTTAGAAAATACTGGCATAGTGTTATCTGGGATGAGAATCCCTTTTTTAGGATGGAGGGTTAAACTCAAGTGGTTTTCATGTTTGACTTTTCTGACCTATTTAGAAGATACTTTAGTTTCAGGATTTATCAGTTAAACATTCCTTTTAGAATCTGTATTTGGAACATACAAGTTTTCTTAAAACCATCTAAATAGTGAAAATTTTCTGGTAATTGTGCTACTTTTGTTTTACTAGTTCCAGTGCACTTTTCCAGCACATCACTGCATTATTTGAATGCAGTATGGCAGCTATTATCACCTTACTTGTGAGTGATCCAGTTGGTGTTCTGTATATCCGTTCATGTCGAGTACTAATGCTTTCTGATTGGTATACGATGCTTTACAATCCAAGTCCCGACTATGTTACCACAGTGCACTGTACTCATGAAGCTGTCTACCCTCTGTAAGTATTTATATAGACTGAAGATCATTTAAAAAATGATAATTATAAATGTATTCATTTCAACAGATTATTGAAAAATGGCTTCTAGGCAATGGGGGAGATAGAAATGATTTTCTTCTCTTTAGGGAAGGGAATAGAAATGCATCTTAGTATAATACAAGTGAAAGTATTTTTGTGTTGGTGTTGAAGTGTGTAGAAGCATTTCTAAAATAAGCAATATCTGTTTTCTTTAAAAGAGAGTTTTAAGGAAAACCTTTATGATATGCAACAGAGAAGCAATATCTGACATAGATGAAAGAGTGTGGGCTTTGAAGCTAAAAACAGGCTTGAGTTTGAATCCGGAGCCACTGTGGTGACGTGATCATGTTAAGAGCTTGTAACCTCTGTTTTCCCATTGGTAAAAATGGAAATAATGGTACCTCATAAGGTGATTTTGAGGATTAAATAAGTCTGCACATATCAGACACCATGTGCAGTGCCTTACATACAAGATAGTAGCTGGCATTATTATTAGAGTTAATGTTTTTTTGTTTTTGTTTTTTTCCAAAGCAAATGTTTATAATTTTCATGAGAATGTTTTGTTTTAAAAATATTAAATCCATAAGACTCTATGTAATACTGTGCCAGACTACTTCATTTTTAGAATTTCTCTTCATGTTCATTTTGATGTTTTTTCTTGGTAAAGGTGTAATATGAGAGTTTCCCATAGTTGTAGCAAGTTACCATTACATAATATGCTCAAGAAAATAGTCCTTTTTCTGCAGGTTCTTAAGAGTACTAAGTGGGAAAAACACCTGCAATGTAAAAAGTTCCAGATACAGAGATATGAACATCTTTCCACCTGCCTACTATTAAGCCCTGTAAATTACTTATTTCCTGTATATATGCTGTCTCTCTCTATATATATACATATAATTTATATATAATACTGTATATAAAAGACCAGTAAAGTGTTCTCATTTGGTTTCAGAGTTTCAATTAAGACCAGTAAAGTGTTCTCATTTGGTTTCAGAGTTTCAGTTATTCTCTTTTCGTATATTATCCAGGGGACTGCCAACTTAACCTCGTTCTATTTAAAGAACTGAATAAGGGAATCAGATATTATATATAACTATCTTATTTAACACAAAATCAGATTTATTTATTGCTGGTCACATAGATAGTGTTTTTCATACTATCTATAAAGCATATAGTAGGAGAGTCAGCAAATTCTAAGAACAGATGGCAAATAGGTGCCCTCGACCCTCATTCTGTGGCCATACAGCCACATCCTCATACAACTTCATTGATCAGAATTTGAATTAAGTAGATATATATTTTTTCTCAGTAGCTTTACCAACAGTCACTGTGCAGTGGCCTGTCTGCTTTATTAATCATACAAATTAATATTGGTTTTATACATATTATTTACTTTACATAGCCATTTAATTGTAACTAGATGGCTAGACTGGAGCTAAACTTTTCAGAAAGCAGCAGGACTACCCAGAATGCCTGGCTGGCTTAGTTGGAAGATCTCAGGATTGAGATCTTGGGGTTGTGAGTTCAAGCCCCAGGTTGGGCATAGAGATTACTAAAAACAAACAAACAAAAAAAACAAAACTTAAAAAGAAAAAAAGCTTCAGGACTACCAAAAGTTATAAAAATTTTTTTCTTTTGTGGGTCAACAGAAAGTAATGGCACAAAATTACCAGGAGCCTTTGGAACACTATTACATTGATTATTTTCTCCATTGGTATATATAGCCTTGTTCCTTACAGACTGAAAAATACCGGGATACTATACTGATAATTGTAGTTTTGAGGGGAACTTAGTTAGATGAGACACGGAACAGCATGCAAATTTCTATTATTAGAAACTTACTATAAAAAATGTTTACATTACTAAAACTTTGAGTTAGTAGGTTGACTTAATATACGTTTTAAACCTTTTTTAGCATCTATGATTTTAAATTGATCAGTAATAGATATTTTAAAACATAATTTCAATGTTATGATTCCTTGACTTATTTTACAGGTACACTATTGTATTTATCTATTATGCATTCTGCTTGGTATTCATGATGCTACTCCGACCCCTTCTGGTAAAGAAGATTGCCTGTGGGTTAGGAAAGTCTGATCGATTTAAAAGTATTTATGCTGCACTTTACTTCTTCCCAATTTTAACTGTGCTTCAGGCAGTTGGTGGAGGCCTTTTATGTAAGTTTGACGGGTCAAGTCAATGAAATATATTTGTATATTTGATAAACAGTATATTCTCTATAACTTTGGATCTTTAAATTGTTTTTTTAATCCTTGAAAATATTTTTGCTAAAACATAATCAGTCTTATAAAAACAAAAAATGTGCTGCTTGGGATGGAATAGTCTCAAGTTAGTCAAAGCTGATTTTTATTTAGAGAGTACTTTGTATCTGAAGCTTATAAACTAAGTAGGAATATTTAAAAAACCTGAGTATGAATTAAAAAGCAAGAACTTAAAAAAAAAACTTAAAAAAAATAAAAAGCAAGAACTTGTTTTTGCATGTAATATATGGAAGTTACTGTTGATGATATGTACTAACATTTATTATTAAGTTATGTCCTCAATTTTTGAGTGCCTTTATTAAAGCCATTTAGATACAGTAAAAGAATCTTCAGTATATTCTTTATTTCAATGTAGCCATTCATTTATTCAACTATTTAGACTGAATATGACTCAAAAGAAGAATAGGAAAAAGTTGGTGTTAAAGGGCTGACATACTAGTAGGAAAGCTATGAGTAGCTGAGATGATGTAGTATAGTACTTATTTGAATATGTGGCATTGAATATTGCAGGGATGTTAGATGCCATCTACGTGGAGCCTACCAAGGTACAGAGGGCAAGTCTTCTGGTCTAAAGGGGCTAGGCAAGACTGGCATCATTTTGTAGCTTGGTAATGAATTTGACTCTAGAGGAGGATGGCACTGTGAAGGTGAGGCCAAGGGAAGAGGAAATTGGAGACTAGTCAGAAGTCTGTTATCCCTTATATTCTAGTTTACAGATGTATTGTTTCAGTTGGCCTGCATAGTACTTGAAAATGTATAGCTCCTTCTAGCTCCTACCATTTCCTGTTGTCTTAGATTTGGTCCACTTCTATTGTTTACCTGCCTGGCTGGCCTCTGTGGGTATGTGAGGTTGCTATTCTTGTTCTAGGGAATAGAGACCCACCCTTTAAGGATTTTAGGCAGAAGACTGGCATGCAAGTTAGAAGGAAAATTCCTAGCAGTGTAGAAGATGGATTGGCAGGGGATGAGGACCTGGGGGATCAGTTAAGAGGTTATTGCAGCTAGCCAAGTCTGACTGGCCTAAAGCAGAGAAGCACTGGGAATGGAGAGTATTTTGAAGATCAGTTAACTAGGTAACTGACTAAACATAGGGGTGAGGGAATAGGAGAATAGAGTAGCTTTCTGACTTAGTAACTACTGAATAGAGCAACAGAAGCAAATATTTGAAAAAGCAAATAAAATAGGTTGATGAGAAGTTATTAGGAAGAGGTCTGACAAATTCTACCTGCTTGGAATTTGGAAGCCAGTTTTTAAGTGTGATCTGCATCTGAACCACTAGGGGAATGAAAATGCAGATTCTCAGGCTTTACCCCCTAGGCCTAGTTGCTCAAAATCTCAAATTTTAAAACCTTGTAACAGCCATGCCTGAGTGCAAGACCTAAATGCTTCCATGAACCCAAGACCACCCTCTACTCCCCACAAGTTTGGGCCTTTTTAGAAACTTCTTTCTCTTTTTAACTTAGATGGCTTTTTACTACTCAGTCTTAGATTTGTAGCATTAGCAACATTAACTATTTATAAATTAAATAGGATTTGTGTATGTGTGTGTGTGTGTGGTTGGTTCAGGACCTAATTACGGTCTATGAAATGAAAGGTTTTAAATGTCAAACAAGGCATTTAGTTATTTACTTAGTAAGTTGGAATTGAGCCTGTATAGATAAGTTAGAGTTTCTACATTCTGAATTAACATTTGAAATTGTTCCAAATGGGTTCCACTGCAATGTAGAATGATTAGTGGTTTCATAAATTGAAGTTGTTTTAAAATAATTATATGAAAAGTAATTCAAGATTTTATTCTCAATGTTTTTGTTTGCTTTAGTGTGCTATAAATTGAAAACATTTTAAGAGAAAGTATTTTATAAGAAAAAATTTTGCTTGAAGTAGAAAAATCTAGAATTTTCTCTTTAAAGATTTTATTTATTTATTCATGAGAGATACAGAGAGGCAGAGACACAGGCAGAGGGAAAAGCAGGCTCCATGCAGGGAGCCTGATGTGGGACTCGATCCCAGTACTCCGGGATCACACCCTGAGCTGAAGGCAGATGCTCAACCACTGAGCCACCCAGGCGTCCCAAAATATCTAGAATTTTGACATAAAGAACACTGAATGATGAGGTTACTGATATAGCAGCTTTTCTAAAGAGTAATTAAAACCATGTAGCTTTTTTCAACCAACATCCCCCATTTGGACCACAAAACAAAATTATTTGCATAATTACTTTCTCAATCCTCCCAAGTTTGGTACATACTAGTATTGTAGATGCATAGACAGAAACTAATCATTACATTCAATGGATGCCTTAAGGCAGGGGTCTTCAAAACTGGGCCAAGGATAGTTTTACATTTTTTAAACAGTAGAAAAAAATAAGGGGATCTTATCCAGGATAGTTTCAACATTCCTCTGCACTTTTCTTATTCCCACACTGAGTTGTGTTGCCCTTATCAAAAGGGCTATTTTTATCTGAAGTGTGGGTTTCTTACGGAGTCTGAGTTGACCATTATCTTTTTATTTTGGTTAAAAAAAATGGAGAGAGGGGTGCTCTGAGAGAGAGTAGTAATTCTTAATGTGTGAAAATTATATGAAATTTGGAATTTATTGCTCCTAGAGTTTTATTGGAACATAGCCACACCCATTCATTTGTGTATTGTCTGGCTGTTTCCCATTGCAATGGGGACTTGGGTTATTGAGACAGACTGTATGGCCCGCAAAGCCAAAAATATTTACTATCTGGTCCTTCACAGAAAGTTTCCTGACCCCTGCCTTAGGCCATTAGGGCTTAAGTCTCACAAAGGACTGGTTGAGAAAGTTTTCAACTATTGAGAGAATTTAAAAAACTGTCTGAATTATTTTGATGGTTTATTCAGAAAATTTAATTTTCAATATAATACCGATTTGTTTTTCAGATTATGCCTTCCCATACATTATATTAGTATTATCTTTGGTTACTCTGGCTGTGTACATGTCGGCTTCTGAAATAGAGGTAGGAAATCTTTTTTCCTTTGTTAAAGGTGTGTGTTTGTTTTTAATAAATTTAGCAATTGAGTAGGAGAATCTACCTATGATATGATAAGGTACGACTGATTGTTTTAGTAATCCTTAGCTAATTGATGGCACTCAGTAGCTTTTAGCATGTTAGTTAAGTTTATAAAATGTTGTATTTGCTAGGGAAATTAGTGCAGTAGCAGGCTTAAGTACCTAGTATGTTGGAGAAAAAAAACAATCTTTTCACATAATTTACTCACATAGAAAATGTTTAATTATTGAAATGTTGAACGTTACTACTTTGAAGGAAACATGAACCGCTTTATGGTATATAGAACTAATTTTACACTTTATTTTACAATGGCAACACTGACAGTCATCAGTATTAAATACATTTTATACCCTTCTATATTTTGTTCCCAATTTTATTTTCTTGATTATGGATGTTTACTTTTGCATTCTAATATTTCGGTGACTTGGAAATAATATTATAGTCATACTAGTTTTGATACTTTTCCTGTTTCAAGATCTCCATTTTGTCTATCTTAGTATTTTATTGAAGGCCACTGTTAGAAAGAACTCTGAGTTATACCTTTAACTTGAAAGGAATAAAAAAATGTTGCTTGCTAATCTAGGCACAGCCTTCAGCTGCATACTGCAGTTGATAAAGACGTGTGCTTTCTCATTCTTTCATAAAAAAGTTCAGCCCAAAGAAGGAAGTTGTCACCTATTTTGGAGTCATTGCTGTTGCTCCTTTTTCTGTTGCATTAGTGAAAGAGTGAAAGGGAATGACTTTCAGGTAGAATAGTAGTAGAGGAACCAAGCGAATGTTTTTGTGGTGATTCAGATCTTTTCATTTGTATACTATCTCCATTTCTCCTGTGTAATCTTTAGTCAACAATACAATATGTTCAAAGAAGATAAGCAGATTCATTTTGTCACCTTTGTCCATTCCAAGGAAAAACTTGAGGGAGGGAATGATTGGATAGTTCAATAAAATGAAGTTCTTGAATTTTTATTACCTATAACTACTATGGATAGTTAAATTAGCCTGAAACTTAGATCTTTGCTCCAGGAATCTCTTCCATATGAAATGTTCGTGTACTTCAATTAGCACTCTATAAAGAATCGGAATAGGGACCTGAATCAGGAAATTTAGTTCTGGTGAGTTGATGAGTTATTTAATAAGAGAGAGTTAGTAACCTCCTGCAAATTACATTTTAGTGTGTTTATTAGCACCTTTATTTTTATTTTTTTTTTAAAGATTTTATTTATTCATTCATGAGAGAGAGGAAGAGACACAGGCAGAGGGAGAAGCAGGCTCCATACAGGGAGCCCGATGTGAGACTCGACCCCGGGACTCCAGAATCACACCCTGGGCTGAAGGCAGGCGCTAAACTGCTGACCCACCCAGGGATTCCCTGTTAGCACCTTTAAATACTACTTTTGTAATAACTTGAAGTCTCCTATTTCTACATATTACAGAGCTGTTTAAAAATTAAAAGGAAATGTCATTTCTGCTCCCTTCTAATTATCCAGGCAGCAGACCCCAAGGATACTAGAAACTAAGGAAGTTGAGTTTATGTACCTCCTACTTCCCACCTATAAGACTCAGCTGCGGTGGATCAGGGCAGGAAGGAGGCCCATCATGTAGAGTTCCCTTCTAGTTCATATCTCAGAAGAAACTATAGTGTTTCCAAGGTTGAATGGTGTTTTGGACTAGAATTTAGAGACATGGCCTCCTGTTTTGGTGCTGCTGCTGAGTGCCTATATGGTTGTTGAAAGCCTCAGTTTCCCCATCTGTAAAATGTAATGAGTGATTTCTTAGGTCCTTTTTAGGTCAAACATGGTGTGATGCTGAGGTTATTGCGTGGAAACAGTACATTTTATTTTCATTGAAGTATTAACCTAGAGTGTTATATTAGCTTTAGGTGTACAATATAATCATTCAACAATTCTATACATTATTCAGTGCTCATCATGATATGTGTCCTCTTAATCCCCTAATCCCCTTTATTTCACCCACCTCCCCTCTGGTAACCACCAGTTCTCTGTATTTGAGTCTTTTTTCTTTTCTTTTTTTTTTTTTTTTTGTTGTTGTTGTTGTTGTTGATGATGTTGTTTTTGTCTCATTTTATCCCTTGTCTCTTAAATTCCACATGGGTGAAATCATATGGTATTTATCTTTCTCTGACTGACTTCACTTAGCATTGTACCCCTAGGTCCATCCATGTTGTTGCAAATGGCAAGATCTCATCCTTTTTTATGGCTAAGTAGTATTCCATTGTTTATATGTACCATACCTTTATCCATTCATCTGTCCATGGACACTTGGGTTCCTTCCATATCTTGGCTATGTAAATAATACTTCAATAAACATGGGGAGTGCATTTATTTATCTTTTCAGATTAATTTTTTTGAGGAACCTCCATGCTGTTTTCCACCATGGCTGCACCATTTGGCATTCCCAGTGCACGAAGGTCATTTTTTCCCACATCTTTGGCAACATGTGTTTCTTGTGTTCTTGATTTTAGCCACTCTGACAGACATAAGATGACATCTCATTGTGCTTTTGATTTGCATTTCCCTGGTGATTAGTGATGTTGACCATCTTTTCCTGTGTTTCTTGGCCATCTCTATGTCTTTGGGACAATTGTCCAGGTCCTCTGCCCATTTTTAATCAGATTGTTTCTTGCGTGTTGAGTTGTAGAAGTTATAGGATACATACCCATATTAACGTCTTATCAGATGTATCACTTGCAGATATTTTCTCTGCTTCATTAGATTGCCTTTTTTGTTGATGGTTTCCTTCCCTACGTAACAGCTTTTTATTTTGGTGTAGTCTCAGTACTTTGTTTTTGCTTCTGTTTCCCTTGCCTGAGGAGACAGATCTAGCCACTGTCCAATTACTGCCTATTTTGTTCTAGGAATTTTATGGTTTCTGGTATCACATTTAGGTCTTAGTCCATTTTGAGTTTGTCTTTGTGTCTGGGGTAAGAAAATGGTCCAGTTTTGTTCTTTCGCATGTAGGTGTGCAATTTTCACAGCACTATTTATTGAAGAGACTCTCTTTCCTCGTTTTATTTACTCTTGCCTCCCTTGTCCTAGATTAATTTACTATATATGCTGGGGTTTATCTCAGCGCTTTCTGTTCTGTTCCATTGATTCATGTGTCTCTTTCTGTGCTAGTACCATACTGTTTTGATTATTACAGCTTTATAGAGTATCTTGAAATCTGGGATTGTCATTAAATCCAGCTTTGTTTTTCTTCCTCAGTATTGCTTTGGCTCTTTAGGGTTTTTTTTTGTGATTCCCAAGAAAATGCTGATTATTTGTTCTAGTTCTATAAAAAATGTTGCTATTTTGATAGGGATTGCATTAAATCATGGAATTTCCATTTGTGTCACCTACAGTTTCTTTCATCAGTGTTTTATTATTTTCAGAGTACAGGTCTTTCACTTCCTTAAGTTTATTCCTAGAGGTTTTATTATTTTTGTACAATGTAAGTGGGATTTTAAAAATCTTTCTCATTCTGCTACTTTGTTATTAGTGTATAGAAATTCAACAGATTTCTGTTCATTAATTTTGTATCCTGCAACTTCATTGAATTCATTTATCAGTTTTAGTAGTTTTTTGGTGGAGTCTAGGGTTTTCTATATATAGTATCATGTTATCTGCAAATAGTAGAAGTTTTACTTCTTCCTTACCAATTCAGATGTCTTTCCCTTTTTTTTTTTTTTTTTTGGTTTTTCATTGCTGTGGCTAGAACTTCTAATATTCTGTTGAATAAAAGTGGTAAGAGTGGACCTCCTTGTCTTGTTCCTGATCTGAGAGGAAAAGCTTTTGATTTTTCACCATTTAGTAAGATGTTAGCTGTAGGGTTTTCATATGCGGCCCTTACTATGTTGACGTACCTTCCTTCTAGATCTACTTTGTTGAGAGGTTTTATCACAGATGGATGTGCTTTGTTAGGTGCCTTTAGTGCATCTGTTGAGATGGTGCTATGGTTTTTTTCTTTTCTCTCATCAGTGTGATTTATCATTTTGATTGATTTGCAAATATTGAACCACCATTACAACCTAGAATAAAACCCACTTGATTGTGGAGAATAATTTTTTTAGTGTATTATTCCATTTGGTTTACCAATATTTTGTTGGGAATTTTACATCTATGTTCATCAGAGATACTGGTCTATAGATTTCTTTTTTTGTAGTGTCTATCTGGTTTTGGTATCAGGGTGATGCTGGCCTCACAAAATAAATTTGGAGACTTTTCTTCCTTTTCCATTTTTTTTTTGAATAGTTTGAAAGAATGGATATTCTTTATTTATTTATTTTAAAAGATTTTACTTTTTATTTATTCATGAGAGACACAGATTGGGAGAGAGGGGCAGAGACACAAGCAGAGGGAGAAGGAGGCTCCATGCAGGGAGCCCGACGTGGGACTCAGTCCCCGGTCTCCAGGATCAGGCCCTGGGCTGAAGGTGGCGCTAAACCGCCAAGCTCCCCAGGCTGCCCAATTCTTTAAATGTTTGGTATAATTCACCTTTGATGCCATCTGGTCTTGGACTTTATTTTGTTACAAGTGTTCTTCCTGATTCACTTTGGAGAGGCTATATGCTTCTAGGAATGTATCCATTTCTTTAAGGTTGTCCAGTTTATTACCATATAGTTTTTCATTTCTTAAAGTCCTATATCTGTGGTGTCCGTTATTTCTCCTCCTTTTCTAGTTTTATTTGCAGCCTCTTTTTTCTTGATGAGTCTAGCTAAAGCTTTATCAATGTTGTTTATCTTCAAAGAGCCAGCTCCTGATCTGTTTTGTTTTTTTGTCTCTATTTACTTCTGCTCTCATCTTTATTATTTTGTTCCTTCTACTGGCTTTGGGCTTTTGTTCTTTTTCTAACTCCTTTAAGGGTAAGGCTAAGTTTGAGGTGTTTGTTTTTTGAGGTAGGTCTCTATTGCTATAATCTTCCCTCTTAGGACAGCTTTTGCTGCATCCCAAAGATACTGAACCGTTGTGGTTTTCATCTGTTTCATGTATTTTTTTATTTCCTTTGATGTCTTGGTTGACCCATTAATCATTTAGTAAAACATATTATTTAGCCTACATATATTTGTGTTCTTTCTAGACTTCTTGTAATTTCTAGTTTCATACCGTTGTGGTTGGAAAAAAGGCATGATTTAGTTTGTTGAGACTTTTTGTGCCCCAACATGTGATTCGTTCTGGAGAGGATCCCATGTACACTTAAAAAGAATATGTAATCCTGTTTTTGGATGGAATGTTCTCAATATATCTTTTAGGTCCATCTGGTCTGATATGTCATTCACAGCCATTGTTTCTTGTTGATTAACCTGGATAATGTATACACTGATGTAAGTGGAGTATATAAGTCCCCAACTATTATTGTATTACTGTCAGTCTCTTCCTGTCTGTTAATAGTTGCTTTATGTATTTAGGTACCCTCTTTTTGGGTGCATAGGTATTTATAATTTTTCTATCCTCTTTTTGGATTGTTCCCTTTTTAATTCAGTAATATCCTTTTTGTCCCTTGGTACCTACTATCTTTGTTTTAAAGTCTATTTTGTCAAATAATTTAAGTATTGCTAACCCAGCTTTCTTTTAACTTCTATTTGCATGATGTTTTTCAGTTCCTTCACTTTCAATCTTGCATGTATGTCTAGGTCTAAAGTAAGTCTAAAGCAGCACTTAGAGGTTTTTTTTTTTTTTCCTTTATCCACTCAGCACCCTATGTCCTTTGCAGCGTTTAGTCCATTTATACTGAGTAATTATTGATAGGTATGTACTTATTGCCATTCTGTTAACTTGTTTTACTATTGTTTTGTAGTTCTTTGCTCCTTCTCTTCCCTTGTGGTTTAATGGCTTTAGCATTACACTTGGATTCCTTTCTATTTATGTATGTATTATAGGTTTTGATTTGTGGTTACCATATTCATTTATAACTTCTAACGTATAGCAGTCTATATTAAGTTATGGGTCACTTTAGTTTGAACCCATCCTAAAAGCACTAAATTTTTACCCCCCCCCACCATGTTTTATGTATATGATGTCATACTTTACCTCCTTTTTTGAGTCCCTTGACTGATTTTTATAGATATTGATTTTACCGCTTTTGTGCTTTAATCTCTATACTGGTTTTATATGTGGTTTTATATCTTTTGTTATATGTTTATATTGTGACATTTTTTCCTTTCATAATCTTTATTACAGAGTTTTTTCCCACTCAAAGAATTCTCTTTAATGTTTTCTTGTAAGGCTGGTTTAGTGGTCATAAACTCCTTTAACTTTGTCACGGAAACCCTTTATTTCTCCTTCCATTCTGAATACAACAGACTATTCTTTTATAGGTTTTTTTTCTTTAAGCATTTTGAATATATCATGCCATTTCCTTTAGGCCTGCAGGGTTTTTGCTGAAAAATCACCTGATAGGTTTCTGGGGTTTCCTTTATGCATAATTCCATTCTTTTCTCTTGCTGCTTATAAAATCTCTATCACTACTTTGCCATTTTAATTTTTATGTGCCGTGGATTACTTTTATTAGGTGCTGTCAGTGCTCTTGCATCTGGAAGTCTGTTTTCTTCCATAGATTGGGGAAGTTTCAGCTTTTATTTCTTCAAATAAATTTTCTGCCCCTTTTCTCTCTCCTCCTGGGATCCCTATAATGTGAATATTATTATGCTTTATGGTGTCACTGAGTTCCCTTACCCTATTTTCATTTTTTATTATATTTTTTTGTTTGCTGTTCAGCTTGGCTGCTTTCTATTACATCAGTCTTCCAGATCACTGATCCTTTATTGATTTTTCTCTAGTGTAATTTTCATTTCAGTTATTGAGTTCCTCATCTCTGGTTCTATTTTATATATTGAAGGTTTCACTGAGATCCTCTGCTTATTTATGACCATTACTTTGAGTTTATCAGGCATGTTGCTTATCTGTGTTTCATTTGGCTCTTTTGCTGTGCTTTTATCCTGTTCTTTCATTTGGGACTTATTCTTCTGTCTCCTTGTCTCTGTTAGAAAAGTCAGCTACATCTCCTGATCTTGAAGTAGTGGCATTTGAGGAAAAGGTGCTGTGGTGCAATGTCCTCCGTTCCCCAGAATCAGGTGCTTCATGGATGTCTCCTATGTGGGATACATGGACCCTGCTGTAGTGGCTATACTGTGTTGGCCTTCAGTCCAGTCAGCTGCAATGGCCTACTTCATCTGCTCAGGGCACACCAGGCAGGACTTGGTCCCTGTTCTGTGAAGGTGCCAGTCTGGGGCCACTGAAGGCCTGTAGTTGGGCAGATCGGCAGTCAGACCAGACTCCTGCCCCTATTCTGTTGGGGCTGCAGTTACAACAGTCTCCAGGGCACTACTCTCCCTTCCCTGTTCCCTAAGAGGTTTTTGCTTTTTGGTGGGGCTAGCAGATTCTGGTCCCCAAGCTGTTGCAACTACAGTGGCAGTGAGTAGTGGGATTCTTTCTCTGCACTTTCAGTTACAAGGTTTGGCTGTTGGGATTGCAGACACACTGGCGTATGTGATTGTCTTTCTGGGGCAAGAGCCACTTTGGAGTGGTGCCATCTCTCCTGGGGTTGTTTGCAGTGTGTTGGGGCAGGAGCCACTTTGGAGGGACACCTGCTGAGTGAATCTGCAAGAGAACGTGGGTTGGGCATGGTGCTAGCAAGTGAGGTGGAACATGTTCTTCTGGTCATGCAAGTAGGGGAGTGGGGAGAAACGGTTGCGCCGGCTCTTTTAGTCTTGGAGAGTTTCCTAAAGATCCCTGCCCCTCCCTTGCACATTATGAGATTAGTAAATCTCCTTCACATATACATCTGGTGCCTTTCAAACTGGTATTTCTGTGCTGTATCTCTGCTGGGTTGTTATGCTGGCTCTTTATTTAAATTCTAGTTAGTTAACCTATAGTGTAATATTATTTTCAGGAGTAGAATTTAGTGGTTCATTACTTACCTATTATATGCTGGCTCTTTAATGGCAGGGACTACTGAGTTTGTTACCTTCCAGCTCTCCTGGAGCTAAGTGCCACTGATGGTAAAAATGCTTAAAGTAAGGCCCACGGTTTTCAAAGCCTGCTGTTATGGGGACTCATTTTCCTAGTGCTGGCTCCCTGGGCCTAGGGTTACTGGTGGGGGTTCTGATCCTTTGGCTTCTTTTGGTGTCCCTCCTGTGTGTGGTTAGGCTCTCCCAGGGCTTTGTTCCTAACCATGTCCCACCCTTCTTACCCTTTTTGATGTGGCCTCCTCTCTACAATTAACTATGGAAGGTCTGCTGCCAGTCTTTGAGTCATTTTCAGAGTTGCACTGTGTCTGTTATCTCAGTGTGTATCCATAGACGAGGTGAGCTCAGGATCTTCCTATTCTGCCAATTTCCCAACAAATAATACATTTAAATTACAGTGCAACAAATTATCTAGCTTATTCAGCCTGATAATGTGTATTTGTTTTCTTCCTTTAAAAAATTATACAGAACTGCTATGATCTTCTGGTGAGAAAGAAAAGACTTATTGTTCTCTTCAGCCACTGGTTACTTCATGCCTATGGAATAATATCCATTTCCAGAGTGGATAAACTCGAGCAAGATTTGCCGCTTTTGGCTTTGGTACCCACTCCAGCTCTTTTTTACTTGTTCACTGCGAAATTTACTGAGCCTTCACGGATACTCTCTGAAGGAGCCAATGGACACTGAATGTAAAATGCCAAAAAACCTAAAAAGTGTTCTTAGTAAAAAAACATAAAATGCATTAATACTCTTCTGTTGTGTATGGAAGATTGTTTGTTTTCCGTTTTTGACTTAACAGACTTTCTGGATAGACTTGGAAAATACAAAATGCTGTAGTCTATGACATAGTATAATACACTTACACACTTTAGCACACCAGGACACTACAAGCATGTTAGGAAGTACTTGCTTCCTGCAACAATTTAGTTATCCTTTAGAACAAAATCGTGTTCCTCTATACCTAGACAAGTATAATCTGAAATCCTTAGCATCGGTCTAATTTGCATGCCTCTTGTGTTTCAATTTGTTTTTCAAGTATAAGGAATAAGAAGGACAAACATACCTGTGGGTCTGGTAGCAAACATGAAAGGGAAGTATGTTGTTTGTTATTTATTTTTACCAGTACAGTATTTTGATTATAAAAATAGAGTATAATTTATATAACAGGTTTTCTGTTTATAGGTAGTTTGGTTGAAGACCTCTTCTGATTATGGATTCTGTTAAGAAAAACAATAAAATGCTTAACTACAAAAAAAAATCCCAGGTGTTCTGACATTTAATTGTGGAAATAATTCAGACTAAAAAGAGGAATATTTCTTTCCCAAGTGAATAAATACATGGATTCACACATTCCCTTCCTCTTTGGTCTCCTTTTTGAAGGATATATACACGGTGCAATAATATTTTATTGATCCTAAAATTTTTCACATTGTGACGTCTCTGAATTAGGATGCATCTTACAATTGATGCCTTAACAGAATACAGAATATATAGAACATACACTTTTCCTGTGGTTATTGATAGGTGTACTGTGTATTTTATGCTCTAAAGCCTTTAAGAGATTCATGTGGAACCATGGAAGCAAAATAAGGGTTTTTTTTTTTGTTTTTTTTTTAACATTTATCCAACCATGTATATCCATTTGTATTTAGAAGGTTATTTACTGATTCTGCTATTGGGTGGGGATTATGCAATTTTGTTAAGACATCCATAGATCATTGCAAAACATGAAGAAAGTGTACTCACTTGTTCTGTAGTTTTGTTTGTGCCCTTTGAATTCACAGCAGTTATAGCCTTGAAGTTATTTTGTTAGTTTTTTTACATTCACCCACTGGGGGATGGACTTTTTTGATAGGAATGTGTTTCTTCTTTTCTGTAGGAATAAAAACATAAAAATGCTGTGTATCTCACTCAAGTTTGGATGGTTATTAGTGTGCATTAAAATTCTAAATTTCCCAAAGGATCCTCAACTGGACAATTGTATAATCTGAGACTTGGTTGTGGGAAGGGACTGTAGAGAACCATATATCTGATTACCAACACCATCTGTCCCTCTACATTTGGAGCCATTTTAACAATTATCTTCTCTGATCTCCTAGCAGAGACATATGTATGCAAAAGGAAAAATCATGCAAGTAATTATTAAAATTCCTCAAATGCAAAGATTTCAGGAATACTTAGATATCTGCATTATTAATTTGTTTTAAGAACAAGACCAGAACAATTCATAGCAACTGTGGTTGCTAATGTTACTAAATAATATGCTAAAATATGGTCATTAAAAAAATAAATCACCCTTGTCCCAGTTCAGCTTTGTTCAGTTTTGACTTGTAAGGCATTAGGGACTCTCACTGCTACAGTGCATGGTAATTATTTTGCTAACAAGTGCTAGATAGGTCATTTAAAGGTCAAATATTTTGATTAATTTGGGTCAGTTGATAAATTTAATTACATTGTTATGTATTTGTCTAAAACTGTTGGTTTGCAAGATTTGGCTGCACGTTGGATCCCACTGGAGAGAGGTCTAAAAACATGCCCCACCCACAGAGACTCAGAACTGGTCTAAGGGTGCAGGCTTAGCGGGAGGATTTTTAAAACCTCTTCTAGGTGATGCTAATGCTTGAGAAATAGGGTCTAAATTCTTCCTAGTTCAGGTTTTAGTTTTTTCAAGACATTTTGACATTTTTTTGGCAAATGATTTTTAAAAATTATTTCTTAAATTTTGATTCTGCTTTAATAATGTTTCTTTTCCAGAATTAAATGATCAAAATATAACCAACAGTGTATACAAATTTGATACTTCTTCTAAAATATCCTTTGACTTAAACAGTCTTCTGTAGCACATATATCAAGTGAAAATGCTTGGTTAATATACAAATTATTTATCCATAACCTAAGTTACAATACATGGTATAAAACTCGGGGACTTCTAGAATTTTAAGATAAAATTATTTTTAATACTTCTTAAAAAGTAATCTGTACTCAGTTACTGTTTTATTTAGGACTACACACTAAGAATTGTTTGCTTTTTTTTTTTTTTTTTTTTTTTTTTGCAAGAAGGACTGTTAAGGCAAAAAGTAAAGATCTTGGTTTTCAAGATGAAGTCTGACATTTGAAGTTCTAAGAAACCTATCCTCCCCATGTGCCCGTCGGTACCCCCAGAAGATACCCACTCAGCAGATAGCCATGCTATCGCTGTCCTTGGCCAGGGCATGTCTACTGCCCTTTCAAGGAAGACCTCTAGTCCCAACACTTAAAAATGTTTAGAGGTGCCTCTCTTTACCTTCTCATAGCCACTCACTAAAAGGAATCCTTTGTATTTGAATCAGCTCTTTGTTCTCACAATGTATGCACTTCGAGGCTCAGGGACTGGGTTTTATTCAACTTAGAACCTGCAGTATGTACTGTGGTGCCAGGCTCAAAAGTTGCTCCACGTGTTACTGAAGCTAGCCCACGTTCCTTGTCAGAGGCCCTGAGCTGTATGGCTGCAGTGACAGAGTATGTCCAGAAGAGGACAGGAGAGGGCTGTTGAGCTCAAGAGATCAAAGGCTTCTCTGGAAGTGCCCTCACCCAGAGAACTTTCAACGGGGAAAATCCAAAAGCTAGATTACAGGTGGCTCAGAGCTGGTCAAGTAATCCAAGGAGCCAGCCAAGGTTGACAGGAGAATGCTAGATTTCAAGAGATCTGATGGCGTGCCTCATTTGGCTCTGATGCTCTATAACATAACTATCCATATTTTACAAGCAGGGAAACTGGGGAGTAGAAGTTCAATAACATAAGCAGCAGTGCCAAGATCTGAGCCCAGGTCCACCTACCTTCAAACCCTACACAGTGCCCATGCTCCAGGAGCAGAAATAGTGGAGTGAGGGAAGCCAGAAACCTTCCTTGTGATCTCAGCTCCATTTCTCAGTCCTCCAGAGAGGCCTCTCCCCTTTTCCTTAACTAGGTCAAGTCTCTTTTCTGTTAGGTTCTCTCATAGTTCTATGTTCCACCCGTAGAATCCCTATGACAAGGAATTTTACATAGCTTTGTGTAGTAACCAATTCTCCCACTATACCAGGGCTGGCATAATGACAGCCTGAGGACTTCTCTGACCTACAGACTCTGCAAATGGCCCAGAATTCATAACATCATCAATGACCACTAACTTCCCTACTTTTTGAGCCCTCTAACTTTGGAAGCACCAAAGCCAAAGACACGTACTAATGGATCACAGAGGGAGTCCTGCTCCTGGTTAGCTGCCCACAACCTCCCATCAGAGCATACCTGAGGCCTTTCCTTTCACAGTAAACCTTTCCCATCCCCCTCCCTGCAGAAGCGAGTGATGGTGACGCTCCTGTCCTTGCCATACCAAGCTGTATGCCTCGGCTTGTTTGCACTTAGCTGGTCTTTATTTCCATACTGCAATTTTCTACTTTCCATATAGTTATCAATAAGACAGTCCTCAAAGTATGTGAAAAAAGGGGGATGTGGTGGGCCTAGCTTTTCAAGATCATCTATTTAAATCTGTTCCAACATCAAATTCCATCAGGAGCAGCCCGGGTGGCTCGGCGGTTTAGTGCCGCCTTCAGTCCAGGGCCTGGTCCTGGAGACCCGGGATCGAGTCCCACATCAGGCTCCCTGCATGGAGCCTGCCTCTTCCTCTGCCTCTCCTCTCTTTCTCTCTCTCTCTCTCTCTCTCTCTCTCTCTCTCTCTCATTCTGTGTCTATGAATAAATAAAATCTTAAAAAAAATTCCATCAGGTTTCAGACAAAAATGGAAGACTCGCTCATGTGGAAAATAGCGCAATTGACAGTTTGAGTTGACAGTTGCTGGGGATGGCCTGACTTACCAAAGACAATTCTGCAGTCACCAGGGCTGTCCAGGGACCGACTATGCACTTACACATAATA
Source organism: Canis lupus dingo (assembly GCF_003254725.2). Lineage (NCBI taxonomy): Eukaryota > Metazoa > Chordata > Mammalia > Carnivora > Canidae > Canis > Canis lupus. The sequence continues at coordinate 34,818,996 of NC_064250.1, forward strand.
AGTGTCACCAGGCTTGAGCAGGACCACAAAAACAGCTTTTTGGCTGATTAAGCTTACTCACAAAAGTCTTCACTAGTCATGAAAACATTACTTCTTTTGTCAAGCAGTGCTCTCAGAACATTGCTTTGACCAAATACTGGAATGTTTTCAGTCCTAACACTTTCAATTTCATTTTACATTCTACAACTCACCTTTAAAATTGATTATCTAGTGGTGACATTCTTTACAATGAAAATTTAATAACCCTGCTAGGTTATATTATTTTCATTTATCACTCTGTCTCTCCTCTACACTTCATTCTCCCTTCCTTCTCAGCCCTTTCTACCTCCATCATCCCGTCTTCCCCAGGGATTCCTGGTTAGCTGCCCACAGTCTGGGACCTCTGGGCTGTATCTGTGCAAGAATTGATGTCCTCTTCCCACTACAGCCAAAATCTGGATGGAATTCTGTGGCCCTCATGTCTAACATGACATTTAAGTAAAAATTGAGGATGAAGTTGATAACCCTCTGAAGAAACTGGACCGCTCATGAGGCAATCATTTCATAAAGGATGTGTTATATTACAGAAGCCCCAGAAGGCATCACTATCACTAGATTTTCAGAGAAGGCAATAGTACCTGGGGTTTTGTTGGTTGATTGGTTTAGAAGAGTGAGCATGTGCATGTGAGCAGTGGGGGTGTAGAGAGGGGAAAGGGAGAGTCCCAAGGAGGCTCCATGCCCAGTGTGGAGCTCCACAACCTGGAGACCACGACCTGAGCTGAAATCAAGAGTCTGATGCCCAACCGACTGAGCCACCCGGGAGTCCTAATAGTTACTGTTTTTAGTACTAAACTAAGCTCAAGAAGAAAAGGTAAAATTATGTTCCAAATCTTCTTTTAAGAAGATGAGGAAGTGCATAAAAGGCTTTAAAAAGACTTCTTTGGAAAATGTGCAAAATAACAGTTTCAAAAAAACCACAAAGAAATTAAGATTTGGTTATTTAGGAAACTCATGTTGTTGGAAGGGAGAGTTGTCCAACACTGCTGCATTACCACATTCAACCCCACAAATGAGAATTAGTGTTTAGGTGAATGCAACATTAATTGGGGATGGATTATTGGAGATGACAAAGTTATTTGGTTAGCTTTTTTAAAAATGCTTTTTTGATATTACTGGTTACAGTAAAATAACAAGAGGTTCTTTGTTACTCAAAGCTTTTGAGATGTTACTTACTAAGGAGGTCCACTTTCAATTCCTGTTCCATAAGAGAACGCAGCTCTTCAAGATTCCCTTGTAGCCAAATGCTGATACGTTCAATATTTTCATCTCTTTCGTTTAGCTTCTCTGTTAGGTTTTTTATTTCTTGCAAAGTCTCACCACCACTGTTTACCAATTCCTTTAAAAAAATAAAATTTTGGAGTGTGTGAATATAAATTCCAACCAGAAAAATAAAAACATTCTGAGTGAATCATGTCCAAGACAAAAATATATATGCAAAGTTGGCATTACTCATGCAAAATAAGTATACATAGCACATTCACAAAGTTCTATAGAAGATCTCAGAAAAGTAGATTAGCAAATGAGACAATTTAATGGAATCCTCACTGCACTCTTATAACTGGGTAGGATGGTGGTGGTGGTGATGGTGGCATAAAAGCCAGCTCACCTTCAGAGCAGCCCAGAATTGCAGAGCATATTCAGCATGGCTTACAGTTTAAGAGAAAGAACTCTGGAACCATGCTGGATCTGAATTTTCAATCCCCATATTCATTAACTGTTTGGTCTTGGGCAAAGTTATTTAAACTCTGAGCCTCGGTAGCTTCATCTGAAAAATGTTAAACAGGCTAAGCAAGGATCCTGGGTGTACTTTAAATACTTAGAAAGTGGGCAAGCCAGGATTTCAACCCCAGCCTACCAACCAGCCTTTATAGCAGAGAGAGGTGGAGAGGCAGCAGGGCTGGTAAAACCTGGAGGACAGATGGACTTCAAACCTGACAACTTTGTCCTACAATAGTTCGTGTTCAATTTGTATTTGCAGGGGGAGGGAGTCATTCCCTTTAACCAAATTGGTAAAGTAGGAAGACAATTTCCCAAAGAATTAAGATTTCATAGTGACATTTGGCACCCCTAAAAATAAGACAACAGCCCCAAATGGAGTCACATATGCTAGGCCTCACATTACCAAACTGAGAATTAATTTAACTACAGTTTTGGCTTTCTTGGAAATGGAATCTTACACCAGCCAATCAGGAATCACCTAAATAGCACATTAGGTAATCTGCCTAATGGGCCCCTGCCATCCCCTACAGGATGCAATAACCTGCAATAACCAATCTGCTTTTTTTGCTTATTAGTATAGCTTCTCTGTTCCTGCTCCCTTCTGCCTATAAAAGTCTTCTATTTTGTATAGCTCTTCAGAGCACCTTTTCACCTGCTAGCTTGGTTGCTGCTGGATTCATGAATCATTGAATAAAGTCAGTAAAATATTTAAAAAATCAATCAGTTGAATTTTTTTTTTAACAACACAAAGCATACATTTTAAGATATGATCATAGTAGGACTGTCACTCTCCCTCAGTCCTGACCTCCTACCTTAAGCAGGCGCATGTGTACACACACACACACACACACAACTTATTAGGTAGGTGAATATTTTTTAGAAATATATTCATAGAGGCAGCACAAAAAAGCTTACCTTAACTGTAGTCTGAAATTCAGCCCACAAATCCAAATACTGTGCTACAATAAAGATTTTTAAAATGCAAAGGTTACAGAAATAATGTGAAAATTTTTATAAAAAAAAAACACTTTTTCAAAAATTATGTTTATCTAAACATTTCTACTTCCAAAATGACAGAATAACTGGATCAGACTTGCCCTCCCACTCTAAACAAGGAGAAAAAATATTAAATATATTGGTTATTATTTTTTAAGTAGGCTTCATGCCCCATATGGGGCTTGAACTCACACCCTGAGATCACGAGCCAGCCAGGCGCCCTGAACATATCTGTTTTAATATCCAGTTTGCAGACACTGGAGAATGCGCAGCACAGGACTGTGATACCTAAAAGAAGGGGGGCAAATGAGGCAAGCCTTATGATCACTCAGCTTTCTGCTGGGGACACTTTCCAGACCTAAGTGCAAGTAGAACAAGGCAGGCTGTACACAGATGAAAAAAATCTATACAAAGATTAGCAAATTGAATTCAGCAATATATAAAAACAATAATAGGTTTCGAACAAGCAGGTTTTCTCTGAGATTGGCTTAACATTCAAAAATGAATCAGTGCAATTTATCATCCTAACAGCATAAAGGAGAAACACCATGTGAGCACCCTGAGGTCACACAGGCACTGCACACCTTCATGACCAACAGCTCTAGGAAGTACCTTGGATGCCCAAGCCCAAGTGCCCCTGCTGGGCACCACTTTGTCACACATCATTACTGGGGAAATTAAGTACATCTGTGCAACTACATTAGGTGACAACACCTGCAATTTTGCATCTGGTTTCCTCCACATTTTGCCCCATGCACCTTTTCCTTTTGCTGGTTTTATTCCATATCCTTCACAGTCATGGACAATAACCATAAAAACTTGAGCCTACTGAATCCTAGCTAATCATTGAGCCTATAGTCTTGAGGGCCCCTAATACAACACGTAAAAGCTGCAAAATCTTGCTGAGAAAAACAAGTTCTAAATAAATGGAGCTACATACCATGTTCTTGGATTGGAAGACTTAATATTGTTAAGATGTCAATTCTCAAATTGATTTACAGATTCAACACAAACCCAGTTAAGACCCCAGCAGATGAGTGCAATTATAGATTAATAAGCTGATTCTAAAAATTAGATGAAAATCAAAAGAACTTATAATCAGCAAAATAATTCTGAGAGAGGAGCGCAAGTGTGGAGAAATTACATTACCTGATTTCCAGGCTAAATGTGAAATTACAGTAATCAGGACAGTGTGGTATATTAGTGTAAAATTAGAATAAGAAACATAAAATTGATTTTTGAAAAAGTCATTGGGATAGTACAATGCTAAAAATGGTACTAGAACAATTGGATATACGTAAGAGAAAACATGAAATTCAACTCTTACCTCATACTATTTGAAAATGTGACCTTGAATTGGAGATCTAGACATAAAAACTAAAAACTCAAAGAAAACATAGGAGAATATCTTTGAGAACATGGCTTAGGGAAAAAAAGTCCTTAGGACACACAAAGGACTTCCCTGAAAAAATGAAAGAGATAAAGCAGACTTTATCCACATGGAAAAGTTCTGCTTTTTTCAGGACAATATTAAGAAAATGAGAAGTCAAGCCTCATATTGAAAAAGGACTCATTTCCAGAATACACAGACTTTAACTCAATAACACAAACAACACAAAGTAATGAGCGAAAGATTTGGACAGAAATACGGCAGAGTATATTTTCTGGAGATGGCCCCACAATATATTCCATTCCACATGCTCTTCCCATAACGTGATGCTGACACCCCTCCCACTAGTGGTGGTGTATCTGTGTCCCCCTCCACCTTGTACCTGGGATGCTAGCTTTTGAATACAGCTGGCCAAGCAACTACATGGAGACTCTGGCTGACAGGTAACAGTGACACCAGACACAATGAATGAGCGGATTGTCTTCAGATGATTCCAGTTCCCAGCTGCTGAATTACCCTCAGCTGTCAAGTTGCCCCAGCTGATATCACGTGGAGCAGACATAAGTAGTCTCCACCAGAGTCTGACCAAATTACCAATTTAGGAGCAAAGCAAATGATCTATAATATTTGTTATGCCACAATACATAATTGGTTCAAGATACTTCACAAAGGATGGTATACAAGTGGCCAAGAAGCACATGAAAAAATACTCAACATCAGTCACCGGAGAAATGCAAATAAAAACCACAATGAAATCCCATTATGTTAACAATTTTAAGTGTTTTGACAATTTTATGTTTTTTATTTTTTAAAGATTTTATTTATTTATTCATGAGAGACGCAGAAAGAGAGACAGAGGCAGAGGGAGAAGCAGGCTCCCTTCAGGGAACTTGATGCAAGACTCGATTCCAGAACCCTGGAATCATGATCTGAGCCAAAGACAGACACTCAACAACTGAGCCACCCCCAGTGCTCCCTGTTTTGGCAATTTATTTTTTTATTTTTATTTATTTTTTTAAAGATTTTATTTATTTATTCGTGAGAGACACAGAGAGAAGGAGAGGCAGAGACACAGGCAGAGGGAGAAGCAGGCTCCATGCAGGGAGCCCGACGTGGGACTCAGTCCCCGGTTTCCAGGATCAGGCCCTGGGCTGAAGGCCACACTAAACTGCCGCGCCAGTGGGGCTGCCCCTGTTTTGGCAATTTTAAATGGTGTGAATGTGGAGTACCTCAGTGCCAGTGGGATGATGAATTTGCACAACTACTCTGGCAAACTATTTTGGCAGTTTCTTATAAAGTTAAACATACACTAACCATATACCCCAGCAATTCCACTCCTCAGTATTTACCCAAGAGAAATGAAAACAAATATTCACAAAAACACATGTAAGCAAATAGTAACCAAAAAAATGGAAACAATTCAAATGTCCTTCAAATAGTGAATAAACAAAATACGATATGTCTACATAATGGAATATTAATATACAGCTATAGAAAGGGGCAAAACAATAATACATACAACAGCATGAATGGATCTAAAAAAATTTGCTCAGTACAAGAAGCCAAATAGAAAAGTATGTGTATTATTCCATCATTCTATTTTTATCTAATCCTTAGTGACAGAAGCAGAGCAGGGGCACCTGGGTGACTCAGTCGGTTAAGCTCCCACTCTTGGTTTCAGCTCAGGCTATGATCTCAGGGTTGTGAGATCAAGCCCCACATTGGGCTCCATGCTCAGCATGGAGTCTGCTTGAGATTCTTTCTCCCTCTTCCTTCCTTCCCCTTGTCTCCTCCCCCTGCTCTTACACTCTCTCTGATAGACACATAGATAGATAGATAGATAGATAGATAGATAGATAGATAGATAGATAGATAGAAAGAAAGAAAAAGAGATAGAAAGAGAATGAATTCTAAAAAAGAAAGGAAGTGGGGGATCCCTGGGTGGCTCAGTGGTTGAGCATCTGCCTTTGGCCCAGGGCGTGATCCTGGAGTCCTGGGATCAAGTCCCACATTGGGTTCCCTGAGTGGGCCCTGCTTCTCCCTCTGCCTATGTCTCTGCCTCTCTCTCTCTCTCTCTCTCTCTCTCTCTCTATCTCTCTGTCTCTCATGAATAAATAAATAAAATCTTAAAGAAGAAAAAGAAAGGAAGCAGATCAATGGTTTCCAGGCAGTGGAGGTAGGGTAGGAAATCAACTAAAAAGGTACACAAGGGAAATTATTCAGGGAAAAAATGTTCTCTATCTTGCTTGAAGTGGCAGTGGTTACAGTGGTATGTACATTTATCAAAACTCATTGAACTTAAGATGGGTTCATTTTATCATATGGAAGTCAGTAAAATTTATTTAAACAAAAAAATATTTTTATATGTACAGATCACTCATGACACATTACTTACTCTGATGAGCTGTCAATTGACAAGACATGTCACCTGACGTGGACTTGAGATCTTCTTCTCTCTTTTTATATTGCTCTATCTTTTTCTTCATGTATGCAATATACTGGAAACAAAAAGCACGTGATTGCTTCAACCAGTTTAGTTGCCATAGATTAATTATGCATGCAGTCATTTGGCACACACTGACTGATTCTTCTCTGTACCACTGACTGCTCTCACTACAAGGCTAACAGTGGTGAGCAGGGCCCTTGTCAAGCTTACATTCTAGTGAAGGTGATAAAGGATCAAACTTCCCAGTAAATATGTAAGCACCCAATTAAACATGGCTTTCTGAATATAATATGCCACAAAAGAAATTAAAAGATATTCTGCCTAAATGCATTGTGCCCATACGCAAAAAAAAAAAAAAAAAAAAAAAACTGTTCTATATGCAAAACATGTGTGCAGAAAATGTGCCAAGGCAGCAATGCTTCCAGACTGGAGGAATTCGGCATAAGACCTCCAAGAGAGGATTCATCGAGTCTGGAGACCCCACAGAATTGTTCATCCTATTCAGATGTTTCACTGGGTTGGGTGATGGTGGTAGAAATGGTTTAAGTATTAAAGTCATTGCTTTCTGTTCTGACCACCCAATGTTCAGGAATGCTAAAGTCTTTGGGAACAATGAAAGCATGGGCTTTGATATAAACTTGGCACTGGCCCAGTTTCAAACTTGGCACTGGCCCAGTTTCAAGACAGAAACAGTCAGATACCAAAAATTACTGATAAAAATAAATCTTAGAAATTGCATCTAGGGGGCACCTAGGTGGCTTGGTTCAGGTCGTGATCCTGGGGTCCTGGGATCGAGTCCTGCATTGGGCTCCCTGCGTGGAGCCTGCTTCTCCTTCTGCCTATGTCTCTGCCTCTCTCTGTGTGTCTCTCATGAATAAATAAATAAAATCTTAAAAAAAAAAAAAAGAAATTGCGTCTAGTACCACAGGAGACATAGAACTGTCAATAAGTATGTTATAGGGTCTGCTCATGCAGCCTTGATCTTGTGTCAGTCTGTATGGCTTATTGGCTGGTTTTGAGGTAACCAGCATGAAAACTCCTATAAATAAGCCAAGTCCAAGTCATCTTTCCTGCCCCTCTTTGAATGTGGATCACTGTAGGTTTGCCTGGTTCAGCTGGTTTCCCATAACTCTCAAATGTGTACACATAATGAATTGTAATGTATCTACTCATTCACTCATTTCCTCAGCTAGATGATGAGCTTCCTAAGGACTGGGGGCAATGTCTTAGTCATCTGTGTATTCACTGCACCTTTCCCAAGCCTCAGGACTCAGTGGATGCTTAACATGCCTGCTGAGAGAAGGGATGTAATCAGCAGAACAGAGTAGTGAGGGAATAAGATAATAGCAGCATCATTCAGGACCTAGTAGATGGACAGAAATTAGAAAACAGAACTTTTAGAATTAGGTTTTCATATACCCATTTGCTTATCCATTACCAAAGTAGCAATAAAAATTCTAAGTATTTTAATACATAGTCTATATTATCTTGATAGGAAGACAAAACTGTGGAATATTTCCATGGATAGATGAAGTGCTTATTAAGACTGTTTCAAGGGCTAGAAGGATGAAGATGTATTACATGTGTGCCGGTTAGTGATGCTGGTACCTGAGCTCTGGAGCACATTTACCTTTTCAAAGTACATTAGCACTTCTTATGCCATTTTAATTCTACTGAAACACATGACATTGGTGGATAACCATTGCCATTTGACTTACAAAAAAGAGTACCTAGGCTGGTAAAAGGATTTTTCCCTTAGAGTCTTATTGCCGTGAGACTGTTTTTATTTTTCTAGCTATTAAAAATTATTTTAAAAATGTAGAGCCTTAGTTTCCTCATCTCTAAAAGGGACATAATATATTATCCACATTAAAGGTTACTGTAAGCATCAGATGGGACTGAATCCCTTTTCCACATGAGCCATTAGGCAAAACGCTAGGGACACAATGATAGAGAACCTTCCTCAAGGTCACTCATTGTGGTTTATTGAAAAAACAAAGATACAATCAAACAGACAAAACAGAAATTTTTTAAATGGGCAAAAAAACTTGAGCAGGTACTTCACAAAGAGGCCATCAACGAATGAATAGATGCTTCATTGATTATCAGGAAAATGCAAATTAAAACCATGATGGCTCCGGATGTACTATATGTCAGCTAATTAAATTTAAATTTAAAAAAGGAAAAAAGTTGGCAAATTGAATTTAAATTAAAAAAGAAAAAAAGAAAAAAACACAACAGGACACCATTATACACTCTCCAGAATGGTTAAGTGGAAAAAAAACAACAACAAAAACAAAGTTTGGTGAGAATGTGGAACCAGTGGTGTTCTCACATACCATGCTGGGGGTGGCAATTTCTGTAACTGCTTTGGCAGACAGCACTGTGCACTAGCGGATGGTCCACATCCTTATGGCTCTGCCATTCCACTTGAGGGGTAGACCCAAGAGAAATATGTACATGTGTTCCTCAAAAACACAGGTACTAGACTGTTCATGGCAATACTATTAGTAAAAATCCCAGTTAGAAACTCTCTAAACTCCCATCAATAGAGCATATAAATTGTAGTATAGTCATACACTTGAACCACTTGAATACTATACAGCACTAAGGCTGAACAAGCCATAACTGCATTCAATATAATAAAGATGTACCTTGCAAACAAAGTATTGAGCAAGAGCGCATATTGTATCATTCCATACTTAAAAGGTTCAGAAACATAAAAAACTTGTCTTTGGTGTCAGAAGCCAAGATACTGTTACTTTTCCTTGTGGGGAAGTTAGTGACAAGAAATGACAAAGAAGGGCAGCTCCAGTGGCTCAGCGGTTTAGCGCTGCCTGTAGCCCAGGGCCTGATTCTGGAGTCCTGGGATCAAGTCCCACATCGGGCTCCCTGCATGGAGCCTGCTTCTCCCTCTGCCTGTGTCTCTGCCTCTCTCTCTCTGTGTGTCTCTCACGAATAAATAAATAAAAATCTTAAAAAAAAAAAAAAAAAAGAAAGGACAAAGAAGGTGTCTAGACATGGTCAATACTTTGTTTCTTAATCTGGGTGCTGGTTACCCATGTGTGTTTATCATTTGTTTCACCTATGATTTGTGTACTGTTTTATATATACTTTAGTCTTGCTATAATCTTTTCTCTTATAACTAGTATAGATCTAGGCAATCAATCAAAATCATCATGCAAAGTGAAGTGCTCTTGAACTTACTTTTCTTAATCTTTCATTTTCCAGGAGCAAAGCATCTACTTTTAAGTCATGCACATAGATTTCATTTTCTAAGTTCTTTAGAGTTTCATAATGACTTTTAATCTTCTGGCTTTCTTGATCTCGTAAGTGTTTGAGTTCTTGCTTCACTTTTTCCTGCTCAAACATAAAATCCACAATTATCTCAGAGTTAAATAAGCAGGGCACCAGTGTATTAGGTTGCCTGAACCACATTCAGAGAGGGGTTATTTTGAATTTCTGAATCATCATCAGAGGCTATGTATACCTTCCCTTAGGAAAACTTGATATTTAAAACTCTAGAGTTGATTTGCTTCTGGGAAGATGGTAGAGTAGGAGGCTCCTGAGCTCATCTCAACCCATGGACACACTGAGATAACAGCCATATCTGCATAACTATCTTCGAAAGTGACCCAAGGACTAGCAGAACAGGCTTTCACAGAGAGGTGGCCACATTGAAAAGGGTAGGAATGGCAGAGACATGGTTAGGAATCTAAGTCCCAACAAAACTAACCCACAAACAGTAGATACACCACAAGAAGCCAGAAAATCAGACCTCAAGCCAAGCACTCCAGTCATGAGGGACCCACACTGACAAGAAAAGGCTCCATAACATTTAACTTTGAAAACCAGTGGGGCTTAACTTCATGAGTCTTTACAATCAGCAGGGCTTAATTCTGGTACTTTAAAAATCAGTAGGTTTAGCTCTAGGAGAGCTGGAGGATAAGAGGAAACTGAATCCTCACCCTTATGGAGCCAGCATAACAAATAACCCTGCTGAGACATAGCATAGAAGCAGCTGTTTGAAAGCACCCGGAGTATACAGGAAGATTTATTTACTAATCTCAGAATGTATGTTGGAGGGATCCTTAGGAGACCATCATAGAACAAAAGTGGTCGTGGTTGCCATTTCTCTTCCTCCCTGCTTAGCCCCAACCTAGTTGGCCAGACACTTGCAGGAAACAGCATGAATGCTTTCCACCTATCTTGTTGACAACTAGTGCCCTGCCCCTGCATTCTCCTGCAGACAGGCACACTCCAACCTGCCATGCACCAAAAGCATCCCCCCAAAGTGACTCCTACCCTGGGGAGAGGAAGATATCCCACATGCCAGTGTGTCCCAGTCCCAGCAGCTGAACCTTATGGCTGGCAGCCCAGTGAGAGTACCCAGCTGAGCACTGAGCCAGCAGCCCCTACATACTGACTAGGGGCAGACATCTGGTCTGAGTGCAGGCCCTGCCCACCAACAAAGCCTCTCAGGGGACAAGGAAAGGACAGTGCCCTATGGCTCTGTGCAACTATAGTCCCAGCAGATGGGCTGAGAGGAGGCATCTGATTTGAATGCTGATATCACCTAACCACAAGCCCTCAGCAGCCCCACAATGTCCCTTTAACAGCACAGGGACCAAACCCTGCCTGGTGCACATAAAGCAGGCAAAGAGGGCCACTGCAACTGACTTGACTATAGGTAAAGTGTGATTCAGCCACAACAGTGGGGTGCACACAACTCACAAAGGCGATGCCACTGAAGTGCCTGGATCTGGTAAACAGGGAGCATTGCACCACAGGCCACTACAGGACCTCTTCTCATAAAGCCAGTGCTTACTTTCAAGATCAGGGGATGTAGCTGACTTTTCTAATACATAGAGAAAAAAAAAAGCCAGAGTTAGATGAAAATGAGGACACAGAGAAATAAAGGCCAAATGAAAAAAACAGGATAAAACCACAGCAGAAGAGCCAAATGAAACAAATATGCCTGATGAACAACTCAAAGTAAAGGTCATAAGGATACTCACCAGACTTGAGAAATGAGTGAAGGATCTCAGAACTTCAATAAAGAGATATGAAATATAAGACAGAACTAGAGATGAAGAACTCAATAACTGCAATGAAAAATGCACTAGAGGAAATCAACAGCAGATTAGAGGATGCAGAACAGATCAGTGATCTGGAAGACAAATGGAAAGCAGCCACACTGAACAGCAAACAGAAAAAAATATAATAGAGAATGAGGATAGGTTAAGGACACTCAGTGATGTCATCAAGCATAACATACACATTGTAAGGATCCCAGAAGAGAGAGAGAAGGAGGCAGAAAATTTGAAGAAATAATAGCTGAAACCTTTTCCTAATCTGAGAAAGGAAAGAGACATCCAGACCCAGGAGGCAGAGAGAGCACCCAACAGAATTAATGCAAGGAGTTCTACACATTGTAATTAAAATGACAAAAAGGAGTGAGAGAGAATTTTAAAAGCAGTAAAAGAAAACTGTATATACTAAGCAAACCCCATAAGCCTATTAGCTGATTTTTCAGCAGAAACTTTACAACCCAGAAGAGTGGCATGACATATTCAAAGTGCTGAAAGAAAAAACAACCTGCAACCAAGAATACTCTAGTCAGCAAGACTATTATTCAGAATTGAAAGAGAGATAAAAGAGTTTCTCAAAGTTAAAGGAAGTTCATGATTACTAAACCAGCCTTCAAAGAAATGTTAAAGGGAATTCTTTAAGTGGAAAAAAAAAGCCATAATCAAGAATAAGAAAACTAAAGGGTGTCTGAGTGGCTCAGTGGTTGAGCATCTGCATTTGGCTCAAGTCATGATCACAGAGTCCTGGGACTGAGTCCCACATTGGGCTCACCATGAGGAGCCTGCTTCTCCCTCTGCCTGTGTCTCTGCCTCTCTGTGTCTCTCATGAATGAATAAATAAAATCTTTTTTTAAAAAGAGTAAGAAAACTATGAAGGGAAAAAAATTCACAAGTAGATGCAAACATACAGTAAAAGTAGATTAATCAGTTATAATACTAGTATGGAGATAAAGCACAAAAGGAGTAAAACAATTATATCTATAAAAATCAGCCAAAGGATACACAAAATTTTTAAAAATGTAAAGTATGACATCATAAACATAAATATGGGGGGGTTAGTAAAAACTCAGTGCTTTTCGGGGTGCTGGAGTGGCTCAGTCCATTCAGCATCCAACTCTTTATTTTGGCTGATGTCATGATCTCAGGGCTGTGGGATCAAGCCCCATGTTGGGCTTCATGCTGGGCATGAAGTTTGCTGGAGAGATTTTCTCTCTCCCTTTCCATCCACCCTTCCCCCTCTTAAAAAAATAAATAAGTAGTGCTGGGAAAACTGCACATTTATATGTGAAAGAATGAAACTGGAGCACTTTATTACCCCATACACAGAAATAAACTCAAAATGGATTAAAGACTTAAATTTGAGACTGGAAACCATAAAATTCCTAGATGAAAACATAGGCAGTAATTTCTTTGACACAAGCCATGAGCCATAAAAAACATTTTTCTAGATATGTCTCTTCAAGCAAGGGAAACAAAAGCAACAATCAACTATTGGGATATCAAAATAAAAAAGGTTTTGCACTGATGGAAACCATTAATGAAACCAAAGGCAACCTACTAAATGGGAGGAGATATTTGCAATTGATAAATCTGATAAGGGATTAATATCAAAAATATATATAAAGAACTTATACAACTCAACACCAAAAACCACCAAACAATCCAGTTAAAAAATGTACAGAGAACATAAAAAGACATTTTTTTTTCAAAGAAGACATACAGATGGGCCAACACACACACATGAAAAATTCCTCAACATCACTAATCATCAGGGAAATGCAAATCAAAACCACAACAAGACATGGCACAATAGGAGAATCCTAAGCACACTTTGTCCCACAGATACATACAGAGAACACCCACATCAGGGCAAGTAACCCAGTAAACAACTTGAAAACTGGCAGAACAGACTCTCCACAGTTAAATGCAGACAGAAGGCCACATTGAAAAGGATAGGAAGGGCAGAGACCTGGTCAGGAGCCAAAATAATCTATAGGAGGGACACCACAGGCATAGAGAGGGGAAAGGATAAGACCCCTCACCAGACACCGCAGGCCAGGGGACTCACATTAGGAAGATGAATTCCCACAACATTTGGCTTTGAAAATCAGATGGGCCAACTTAGTGAGTTCTTATAGTCAGTGGGGCTTAACACCTGGAACTTTAAAAATCAGAGGGTTGGGCCCTGGGATCGCTGGAAAGCAACAGAAAATAGAGTTCACACCCTTAAAGACAAGTCACCACAAATAGCTCCATTGAGATGTAGCAATGGAGTGTAGACACCCCCTGTGTCTGGGGTACACAGGAAGGAGATTTATTTACTATTCTCAGAGCAAGTCTGGTAGGGATGGGGATCTTTGGGAAGCTTCTCCAAGAACAAAGGAGCTGATGGGCACCATTTCCCTTCCCAGACCCTTAAACTAGATACAGAGATACCTTCAGAAGACAGTGAAGCCCTAACTCCTCTATGCCTAGCTTGCTAATAGCACACCCTGCCCTAATGATCTTCCTCAAACCTCCTTTCTCCAAATTGGTGAGACCTTGCTGGCACTTTATCCCCCGACCCCTGCATTCTTCTGCAGATCTGCCCTTGGCAGTTCTCCAGGACACGGGTCCCCTTCTGCAGCAGACTAGCATACAATTTCCTAACAATGTGCACCCATTCACGTTCTCTTGTAGACCTATCCTTCCTGGGAGTCCATCCAAAGCAATGCCACAAGCTTGGCAATGTGCAAGCAGCCCTGACAGGGGCCAGCACCATTCTGTAACCATACACATTCATCTGATTTAGGTTCCAGCAGTGGGCTGGGGGCAGACATCTGGTCTGACTGTAGGCCCACTCAACAATGAAAGTTTCTCAGAGGACAACACAGGGAGAGCGCCTTGCAGTTCAGTGCTACCACAGCTCTGGCAAATGTCTAGTCTGACTCAGCTCAAGCCTAAGGTAACCCCAGACTGGCCCACTAACAGCACAAAGCCCTGCCCACAACAGGCAGAGAGAGCCATTGCAGGGAGCTTGACTGAAGGCAAACAAGGAACCACCACAGAAGTAGGGAATGCACAACACATATAGGAGACACTCCTGAGGCACCAATCTCTGGTGAACAGGGGCTACTGCACTATAGGGCACTATAGGACCTCTTCTTCATAAGGTCACTACTTTTAATAACAGGAAACATAGCAGATTTTCCTGACATATGGGAACAGACAGAGTTAGTCAAAACGAGGAGACAGATGAAAGAACAGGACAAAATCAGCAAGGGAGCTAAATGAAGTGGAAATAAGTAATAATATATATATATATATATATATATATATATATATATATATATATATATATATATAAAGGAAATAAGTAATAGGCCTGATATGTAATTTAAAGTAATGGCCATAAAGATACTCACTGGACTTGAGAAAAGAGTGGAGGACCTCAGTGAAACCCTTAGCAAAGAGATAGAAAATGTAAAAGAGAATCAATCAGAGATGAAGGACTCAATAAATGAAATAAAAAATAATCAGTAAACCAGAGAAAGCAGAAGAAAATATCAGTGACCTGGAGGATGAAATAATGGAAACCAATCAAGCTGAGCAAGAGAGAGAAAAAAGAGTAGTAAAAGGAAACTCAATGACACCATAAGTGTGATAATGCTCACATTATAGGGATCCCAGGAGAAGATAGAGAAAAGGGGGAAGAAAATTTGTTTGAAGATATAATAGCAGAAAACATTACTAATCTGGGGAAGGAAATAGACATCCAGATCCAGGATGCCACAGAGAACATCCAACAAAATAAACCATGGAGGTCCACACCAAGACATGCAGTAATTAAAATGGCAAAATTTAGTGATAGAGAACTTTTAAAGTTGCAAGAGAAAGGAACAGTTACATACAAGGAAACCCCATAGATCTATCAATTTTTAAAGCAGAAACATCACAGACAGAAGGGAGTGGCATGATATATTCAAAGTGCTAAAAGGAAAAAACCTGCATTCAAGAATACTCAGCAAGGCTACCATTCAGAATAGAAGGAAAGATAAAGTTTCCTAGACAATTAAAAGTTAAAGGAGACTCTTGACTACTAAGCCAAGAAACATTATAAGAAATGTTAAGGGGTTTCTTTGAGTGGAAAGGAAAAACATAAGCAGGACTAAGAAAGTAGGAAGAACAAAAGCAGTAAAATTAAGCATATCTACAAAAATCAGTCAAGAGATTCACAAAATAAAAGGATATAAAGTATGATACTATATGCCTAAAATGTTGGGGAGGAGGAGAGTAAAAATTTAGTGCTTTTAGCATAGATTCAAACTTAAGTGACTATCAACTTAGTATATATTTTTTTAATTTTTATTTATTTATGATAGTCACACAGAGAGAGAGAGTGAGAGGCAGAGACACAGGCAGAGGGAGGAGCAGGCTCCATGCACCGGGAGCCCCACGTGGGACTCGATCCTGGGTCTCCAGGATCACGCCCTGGGCCAAAGGCAGGCACCAAACCGCTGCGCCACCCAGGGATCCCTCAACTTAGTATAAACTTCTATATGTATAAGAAGATATATAAATCTAATGAAAACCACAAATCAAAAACCTGTAATAGAAATGCAAAAAATAAAGAAAAAGGAATCTGAATATGTCATTTAAAAAGCCAGCAAACTATGAGAGAAGCAAGAGAAAGGACAGAGAAGAACAACAAAAACAACCATACAAGTAACAAAATGGCACTAAGTAGATACTTATCAATAATTACTTTCAATGTAAATGGATTAAGCACTCTAATTAAAAGGCATATTGTGATTGAATGAGTAAAAAAAACAAGACTACATGCTACCCATAAGAGACTCATTTCACTGCTAAAGATATATGTAGATCAAAAGTGAAGGGATGGGAAAGCATTTCTCATGCAAATGGAAGTGAAAAGAAAGCTGGGATAGTAATACTTATACCAGACAAAATACACTTTAAAATAAACCCTGTAACAAGAGGCAAAAAATCATAAAGGGAATCATAATCATAAAGGGAACAATCCAACATGAAGATACTTGTAAATACTTATGCACCTAGCATGGGAGCACCAAAATATATACAGCTTGTTAATATGTTGTTGTTAATAACAACAACAACAACAACAAAAAAGTAAGCAAACAATAGTAATATAATAACAAGGGACTTTAATACTCCATTTGCATCAATAGATAGATCATCTAAACAGAAAATCAATAAGGAAATAGTGATTTTGAAGGACACATTGGACCAAATGGATTTAACAGACATACTCAGAATATTCCACCCTGAAACAGCAGAACACACATCCTTTTCAAGCACACATGGAACATTCCTCAGAATAGATCACATGTTAGGCTACAAAACAAACCTCAACAAACTCAAGAAGACTAAAATCATACCATGCATCTTTTCCAACCACAATGCTATGAAACTAGGTATCATGGAAAAATCTGGAAATAATACATACATGGAATCTAACTAATATGCTACTAAACAATGAATGGGACAACTAAGAAATCAAAGAGGAAATACAAAAGTACATGGAGACAAATGAAAATGAAAACATAACAGTCCAAAATCTTTGGGATGCAATAAAAGCTGTTCTGAGAGGGAAATTTAGAGCAATACAGGCCTACCCCAAGAAGATAGAAAAATCTCAAATAAACAATCTAACTTTATACATAAAGGAGAAAAAGATGGACAAAGCCCAAAGCTAGTAGAATGAAGGAAATAATAGAGATTAGAGCAGAAATAAATGAAATAGAAGCTAAAAAGAAAACCAACAGAACAGATAAATGAAGTTAGGAGCTGGTCTTTATAAAGGTCAACAAAATTGATAAACCATTAGCCAGACTCACCATAAAACAGAGAGAGAGAGAGAGAGAGAGAGAGAGAACTCAAAATCAGAAATGAAAGGAGAAATCACAACCAACATCACAGAAATACAACAGATTTTAAGAGAAATAATGAAAAATTATATGCTAACAAATTAGACAACATAGAAGAAATGGAACCATTCCTAGAAACACATAAGCTCCCAAAACTAAATCAGGAAGAAATAGAAAATTTGAACAGAGACTGATTACCAGCAGTGAAATTGAATCAGCAATCAAAAATCTCCTGACAAACAAAAGCCCAGGACCAGATGGCTTCACAGGTAAATTCTACCAAACATTTAAAGAATGTTTGCAAAAAAATAGAAGATGAAGGAAAGCTTCCCAATTCTGTCTTTGAAGCCAACATTACTCTGATACCACAATCATGTAAAGACATTACAAAAAAAAAAAAAGGAAATTACAGGCCGGTATCTCTGACAAACACAGATGCAAATTCCTCCTCAACAAAATATTAGCAAACTGGAACCAACAGTATATTACAAAAATTATTCACCAGGATTAAAGTGGAATTTATTCCTGGGATGCAAGTGTGGTTGAATATTTGCAAATCAGTCAACAAAATATATCATGTCAACAAAGGAATGAAGAAAAACCATATGATCATTTCAATAGATGCAGAAAAAGCATTTGACAAAGTCTGACATCTATTCATGATTAAAACCTTCAACAAAGATGCCTGGGTTGCTCAGTGGTTGAGTGTCTCCCTTCGGCTCAGGGTGTGATCCTGGAGACCTAGGATCGAGTCCCACATGAGGCTCCCTATGTCTCTGTCTCTCTCTCTCATGAATAAATAAAAACTTATTTAAAAAAAAAAAAACCTTCAACAAAGTAGATTTAGAGGGAGCATACCTCAACATAATAAAGGCCTTGTATGAAAACCCCACAGCATCATACTCAATGGTGAAAAACTGATAGCATTCTCCCTAATACCAGGAATAAGACAAGGATGTCCACTTTCACATTTTTTTTCCAACATAGTAATGGAAGTCTGAGCCATAGCAATTAGATAAGAAAAAGAAATAAAAGGTATCTAAATTGGTCAGTAAAAATTTCATTGGTTACAGAAGACATGATACTCTAGAAAACCTTGAAGACTCCACCAGGAAACTACTAGAACTGATAAGTGGATTTGGTAAGTTAGCAGGATACAAAATCAATATATAGAAACCTGTTGCATTTCTAAATACCAATAATGATATAGCACAAAGAAAAATTAAGGAAACACTCCCATTTATAATTGGACCAAAAATATTAAAATACCTAGGAATAAACTTAACCAAGGAAGTGAAAGACTTGTACTCTGAATATAAGACACTGACAAAAGAAATAGAAGATGACACAAACAAATGGAAAGATAGTCTGTACTCATAGATGGGGAGAATACATATGTTAAAATGTTCATACTGCCCAAAGCAATCTACAGATTTAATGCAATCCCTATCAAAATACCAATAGTATTTTTTCACAGAATTAGAACAAATAATACGACAATTTGTAATGGAACATCAAGAGACCTTGAATAGTCAAAGAAATCTTAAAAAGAACAAAACTGGAGGTATCACAATCCCAGATTTCAAGATATACTACAAATCTGTAGAAATGAAAATAATATAGTACTGGCACAAAAATAGACATATAAACAAATGGAAGAGAACAGAGAGCTCAGAAATAAACCCACAATTATATGGTCAATTAATTTCAAGAAGGCAAGAATATGCAATATAGACAGTCTCTTCAACAAAAAGTAGTGGAAAAACTGGACATCTACATGCAAAAGAATGAAATTAAACCACTTTCTTACATCATACACAGAAATAAACTCAAAATGGATTTAAGACCTAAATGGGAAACCTGATATCATAAAAATTCTAGAAGAGATCACAGGCAATAATTTTTCTGATATCAGCCACAGTAACATTTTTCTAGATATGTCTCTTGAGGCAAGGGAAACAGAAGCAAAGATAAACCATTGGGATTATATCAAAATAAAAAGCTTCTACACAGCAAAGGAAATCATCAACAAAACTAAAAGGCAATCTAATGAAGGGGAGAAGATATTCACAAATGATATGTCTGACATACACATATTAGTAACCAAAAATATAAAGAATTTATACAACTCAACACCAAAAAAACAAGTAAGCCAATTTAAAAGTGGGCAAAAGACATGAACAGACATTTCTCCAAAAAAGACATTCAGGTGGCCAACAGACATATGAAAAATACTCAACATCACCCATCATCAGGGAAATGCAAATTGAAACACAAATTAGATGTTAATTATACTTGAATAAAAAATAAATAAAACTCCAAATATGACTCATGGAAATGTTTTCATTAACTCTGGGAAGCAAGTTAAGACAAGTTGTTAAGAAAACATCATAAAATAAAATATATTTTGGTATATGAACAATTGTATGGCAAAAATGGGGGAGAGGGAAGAGAAGTTTACTGAGGCTTTTTCAGGGAGGATTTCTTGTGGAGAAGACAATATTTATGGATTTTTCGGAATTTTCTTCTAATTCTGTATTCAATTCTTAGTCATTTGTACTGTTATAAATCACATAATCTTTAGTCATTGTATAATAATCACTAGTGGAATCATACTAAGAGAATAGAGTTGCATATATATTTACTAGCATTCTTCCCCTTCATCTTTCTTATACTCACAACATGTTGAAAGTTACTTTTGATATCAGTGCATCTTAAAAAATAGTGTTTCATTTTTATTTATTTATTTATTTTTGTGTACAAGTGCTTCTATTTTTAATTGGCCAACTCTACACACATGTTTATCATTAACTACTGGCTGTATGTATTTTTAAAGGTAGTAAATGTCTCTTTATCTGCTCTCATTTCATCCACTCCCTCCCCACATCTGCAACCTCTGTGCATTTACCCTGGTCTTCACAGGAAATTAACAGAATAACCGATCTTGAAAAGAACCTTAGAAAGCATCTTCCAATCTCTACCTTAAGAAAACTGAGCTCCCCCTACCCCAAAGATTTTCCCATGATTACATGTTAGTTGTATCTAGAGCCTATGTGTGCATACACACACACACACACACACACACACACAGAGTATTACAGTTTGTATATATCAGTATTCTAATAAAAGAAAGAAGAATGGATGTATTAACTCTTTACCGTGTTGCTAAAATATCTTGTAAATTCTCTTGCCATTTGAGAAAGGTAATCACTCAGTAAATTCTGCTCCTGCTTTTGTGCTATAAGAGAAAAAATAAATACCCACAGTGTTTAGTTTTAAAAATTAATCAAAATAAGGCATGTGCCTAGCTTTAAAAGTCATATACTATTACAAGGCTTATAACAAAAAACAGAAATCAGGTGCTTTTTTTTAATATAAATTTATTTTTTATTGGTGTTCAATTTGTCAACATATAGAATAACACCCAGTGCTCATCCCATCAAGTGCCCACCTCAGTGCCCATCACCCAGTTACCCCCACCCCCCACCCACCTCCCCTTCCACCACCCCTAGTTCGTTTCCCAGAGTTAGGAGTCTCTCATGTTCTGTCTTCCTTTCTGATATTTCCACTCATTTTTTCTCCTTTCCCCTTTATTCCCTTTCACTATTTTTTATATTCCCCAAATGAATGAGACCATATAATGTTTGTCCTTCTCCGATTGACTTATTTCACTCAGCATAATACACTCCAGGTCCATCCACATTGAAGCAAATGGTGGGTATTTGTCGTTTCTAATGGCTGAGTAATATTCCATTGTATACATAGACCACCTCTTCTTTATCCATTCATCTTTTGATGGACACCGAGGCTCCTTCCACAGTTTGGCTATTGTGGACATTGCTGCCATAAACATCGGGGTGCAGGTGTCCCAGCGTTTCACTGCATCTGTATCTTTGGGGTAAATCCCCAGCAGGGCAATTGCTGGGTCATAGGGCAGATCTATTTTTAACTCTTTGAGGACCCTCCACACAGTTTTCCAGAGTGGCTGCACCAGTTCACATTCCCACCAACAGTGCAGGAGGGTTCCCCTTTCTCCACATCCTCTCCAACATTTGTGGTTTCCTGCCTTGTTAATTTTCCCCGTTCTCACTGGTTTGAGGTGGTATCTCATTGTGGTTTTGATTTGTATTTCCCTGATGGCAAGTGATGTGGAGCATTTTCTCATGTGCTTGTTGGCCATGTCTATGTCTTCCTCTGTGAGATTTCTCTTCATGTCTTTTGCCCATTTCATGATTGGATTGTTTGTTTCTTTGCTGTTGAGTTTAAGAAGTTCTTTATAGATCTTGGACACTAGCCCTTTATCTGATAGGTCATTTGCAAATAACTTCTCCCATTCTGTAGGTTGTCTTTGAGTTTTGTTGATGGTATCTTTTGCTGTGCCAAAGCTTCTTATCTTGATGAAGTCCCAATAGTTCATTTTTGCTTTTGTTTCTTTTGCCTTCATGGATGAATCTTGCAAGAAGTTACTCTGGTCAAGTTCAAAAAGGGTGTTGCCTGTGTTTTCCTCTAGGATTTTGATGGAATCTTGTCTCACATTAAGATCTTTCATTCATTTTGAGTTTATCTTTGTGTATGGTGCAAGAGAGTGGTCTAGTTTCATTCTTCTGCATGTGGATGTCCAATTTTCCCAGCACCATTTATTGAAGAGACTTTTTTCCAGTGGATAGTCTTTCCTCCTTTGTTGAATATTAGTTGGCCATAAAGTTGAGGGTCCACTTCTGGATTCTCTATTCTATTCCATTGATCTATGTGTCTGTTTTTGTGCCAGTACCACACTGTCTTGATGACCACAGCTGTGTAGTACAACCTGAAATCTGGTATTGTGATGTCCCCAGCTATGGTTTTCTTTTTTGAAATTCCCCTAGCTTGGGGGGTGACTGGATGTCAGGCACTGAGGGGGGCACTTGACAGGATGAGCACTGGGTGTTATTCTGTGTGTTGGCAAATTTAACACCAATAAAAAATAAATTTATTATTAAAAAATTCCCCTAGCTATTCAGGGTCCTTTCTGATTCCATACAAATCTTAAAATATTTTGTTCCAACTCTCTGAAGAAAGTTCATGGTGTTTTGATAGGGATTGCATTAAATGTGTAAATTGCCCTGGATAACATTGACATTTTCACTATATTAATTCTTCCAATCCATGAGCATGGAATATTTTTCCATCTCTTTGTGTCTTCCTCAATTTCTTTCAGAAGTGTTCTGTAGTTTGTAGACTTCTCTTTGGTTCGGTTTATTCCTAGGTATCCTACGGTTTTGGGTACAATTGTAAATGGAATTGACTCCTTAATTTCTCTTTCTTCAGTCTCATTGTTGGTGTATAGAAATGCCACTGACTTCTGGATATTGATTTTGTATTCTGCCACGCTGCCAAATTGCTATATGAGTTCTAGCAATCTTGGGGTGGAGGCTTTTGGGTTTTCTATGTAGAGTATCATGTCATCGGCGAAGAGGGAGAGTTGAAGTCAGGTGCTTTTCAACTTAGTGCCCACCCCTTGTGTTTGACTCCTTAAAATCAATCATTTTTAAACTCATTTTGACTCTTTTTCTATTTCTTTTAAAAAATGCTTATATGGCTATTTGTTCAGTTGTCATGTTAAGATATTTTCTACTTTCTTCCTAATATAGAACATAGCATGCTTATTCCCATCCCCATGGCCCTCACCCACACTTACAACCTCTATGTCTAACCTCTGCATAAAGTTATGCTTTTTTGAATTAATTTTAACTGTTTAGATCATTATGGCAATGTAAGTATTATTCATAGGTGAGACAAATGGTGTAGTAAGATTATACCTCCTCTACTGTATACTTCTTGCTTTTTCTAAGAGTTGAAAATAACCTCATTGTTTTCACTTGCCTAATTTTCCATGTACACATTAATTCATCAAAATCTATAACAGAATTGTAAAACCTTCCAAATATTATTTCTCATGTGGTCAAACACCTTAGGTGATCTATCAGCTCCATTTCTCTTCCCTCCTCCACTGCCTTCTGTTTTTGTTTTTCTTTAGGCCAATTGCACAGCTGAACACCTGAGACTTTCCTTTGCAGCCCCCTTACATTGGACTCCTGTTTCCTGAATTTCACATTCTCCTCTTTTTCTTGATTATTCCCTCTTTGTTGAAATAAATTTTGTACTAACTTCCTGAGACAGAGTAAATGAAATATTCTGAGATCTTATATATCTGATTGCATCTCTATTCTACATTTGTACTTGACTAATAGTTTGGATGGGTATCTAATGTTGTAAATTATTTTCTTTTTTTTTTTTTTTTTTTTTTTTTTTTTTTTTTTTTTTTTTTTTTTTGCCAGTGTAAAGACCTAATTTTATTTTTTTTTTTTTTTTTTTTTTTTTTTTTTTTTTTTTTTTTTTTTTTTTTTTTATTGGTGTTCAATTTACTAACATACAGAATAATACCCAGTGCCCGTCACCCATTCACTCCCACCCCCCGCCCTCCTCCCCTTCTACCACCCCTAGTTCGTTTCCCAGAGTTAGCAGTCTTTACGTTCTGTCTCCCTTTCTGATATTTCCCACACATTTCTTCTCCCTTCCCTTATATTCCCTTTCACTATTATTTATATTCCCCAAATGAATGAGAACATATAATGTTTGTCCTTCTCCGACTGACTTACTTCACTCAGCATAATACCCTCCAGTTCCATCCACGTTGAAGCAAATGGTGGGTATTTGTCATTTCTAATAGCTGAGTAATATTCCATTGTATACATAAACCACATCTTCTTTATCCATTCATCTTTCGTTGGACACCGAGGCTCCTTCCACAGTTTGGCTATAGTGGCCATTGCTGCTAGAAACATCGGGGTGCAGGTGTCCCGGCGTTTCATTGCATTGTATCTTTGGGGTAAATCCCCAACAGTGCAATTGCTGGGTCGTAGGGCAGGTATATTTTTAACTGTTTGAGGAACCTCCACACAGTTTTCCAGAGTGGCTGCACCAGTTCACATTCCCACCAACAGTGTAAGAGGGTTCCCTTTTCTCCGCATCCTCTCCAACATTTGTTGTTTCCTGCCTTGTTAATGTTCCCCATTCTCACTGGTGTGAGGTGGTATCTCATTGTAGTTTTGATTTGTATTTCCCTGATGGCAAGTGATGCAGAGCATTTTCTCATATGCATGTTGGCCATGTCTATGTCTTCCTCTGTGAGATTTCTGTTCATGTCTTTTGCCCATTTCATGATTGGATTGTTTGTTTCTTTGGTGTTGAGTTTAATAAGTTCTTTATAGATCTTGGAAACTAGCCCTTTATCTGATATGTCATTTGCAAATATCTTCTCCCATTCTGTAGGTTGTCTTTGAGTTTTGTTGACTGTATCCTTTGCTGTGCAAAAGCTTCTTATCTTGATGAAGTCCCAATAGTTCATTTTTGCTTTTGTTTCTTTTGCCTTCGTGGATGTATCTTGCAAGAAGTTACTATGGCCGAGTTCAAAAAGGGTGTTGCCTGTGTTCTTCTCTAGGATTTTGATGGAATCTTGTCTCACATTTAGATCTTTCATCCATTTTGAGTTTATCTTTGTGTATGGTGCAAGAGAGTGGTCTAGTTTCATTCTTCTGCATGTGGATGTCCAATTTTCCCAGCACCATTTATTGAAGAGACTGTCTTTCTTCCAATGGATAGTCTTTCCTCCTTTATCGAATATTAGTTGCCCATAAAGTTCAGGGTCCACTTCTGGATTCTCTATTCTGTTCCACTGATCTATGTGTCTGTTTTTGTGCCAGTACCACACTGTCTTGATGACCACAGCTTTGTAGTACAACCTGAAATCTGGCATTGTGATGCCCCCAGATATGGTTTTCTTTTTTAAAATTCCCCTGGCTATTCGGGGTCTTTTCTGATTCCACACAAATCTTAAAATAATTTGTTCTAACTCTCTGAAGAAAGTCCATGGTATTTTGATAGGGATTGCATTAAACGTGTATATTGCCCTGGGTAACATTGACATTTTCACAATATTAATTCTGCCAATCCATGAGCATGGAATATTTTTCCATCTCTTTGTGTCTTCCTCAATTTCTTTCAGAAGTGTTCTATAGTTTTGAGGGTATAGATCCTTTACATCTTTGGTGAGGTTTATTCCTAGGTATCTTATGCTTTTGGGTGCAATTGTAAATGGGATTGACTCCTTAATTTCTCTTTCTTCAGTCTCATTGTTAGTGTATAGAAATGCCACTGACTTCTGGGCATTGATTTTGTATCCTGCCACGCTACCGAATTGCTGTATAAGTTCTAGCAATCTTGGGGTGGAGACTTTTGGGTTTTCTATGTAGAGTATCATGTCATCGGCGAAGAGAGAGAGTTTGACTTCTTCTTTGCCAATTTGAATGCCTTTAATGTCTTTTTGTTGTCTGATTGCTGAGGCTAGGACTTCCAGTACTATGTTGAATAGCAGTGGTGAGAGTGGACATCCCTGTCTTGTTCCTGATCTTAGGGGAAAGGCTCCCAGTGCTTCCCCATTGAGAATGATATTTGCTGTGGGCTTTTCATAGATGGCTTTTAAGATGTCGAGGAATGTTCCCTCTATCCCTACACTCTGAAGAGTTTTGATCAGAAATGGATGCTGTATTTTGTCAAATGCTTTCTCTGCATCCAATGAGAGGATCATATGGTTCTTGGTTTTTCTCTTGCTGATATGATGAATCACATTGATTGTTTTACGGGTGTTGAACCAGCCTTGTGTCCCAGGGATAAATCCTACTTGGTCATGGTGAATAATTTTCTTAATGTACTGTTGGATCCTATTGGCCAGTATCTTGTTGAGAATTTTTGCATCCATGTTCATCAGGGATATTGGTCTGTAATTCTCCTTTTTGGCGGGGTCTTTGTCTGGCTTTGGAATTAAGGTGATGCTGGCTTCATAGAACGAATTTGGAAGTACTCCATCTCTTTCTATCTTTCCAAACAGCTTTAGGAGAATAGGTATGATTTCTTCTTTAAACGTTTGATAAAATTCTCCTGGGAAGCCATCTGGCCCTGGACTCTTGTGTCTTGGGAGGTTTTTGATGACTGCTTCAATTTCCTCCCTGGTTATTGGCCTGTTCAGGTTTTCTATTTCTTCCTGTTCCAGTTTTGGTAGTTTGTGGCTTTCCAGGAATGCGTCCATTTCTTCTAGATTGCCTAATTTATTGGCGTATAGCTGTTCATAATATGTTTTTAAAATCGTTTGTATTTCCTTGGTGTTGGTAGTGATCTCTCCTTTCTCATTCATGATTTTATTAATTTGAGTCTTCTCTCTCTTCTTTTTAATAAGGCTGGCTAATGGTTTATCTATCTTATTAATTCTTTCAAAGAACCAACTCCTGGTTCTGTTGATCTGTTCCACAGTTCTTCTGGTCTCGATTTCGTTGAGTTCTGCTCGAATCTTTATTAACTCCCTTCTTCTCTTGGGTGTAGGATCTATTTGCTGTTTTTTCTCTAGCTCCTTTATGTGTAAGGTTAGCTTTTGTATTTGAGTTCTTTCCAGTTTTTGAATGGATGCTTGTATTGCGATGTATTTCCCCCTTAGGACTGCTTTTGCTGCATCCCAAAGATTTTGAACAGTTGTATCTTCATTCTCATTAGTTTCCATGAATCTTTTTAATTCTTCCTTAATTTCCTGGTTGACCCTTTTATCTTTTAGCAGGATGGTCCTTAACCTCCATGTGTTTGAGGTCCTTCCAAACTTCTTGTTGTGATTTAGTTCTAATTTCAAGGCATTATGGTCCGAGAATATGCAGGGGACAATCCCAATCTTTTGGTATCGGTTCAGACCCGATTTGTGACCCAATATGTGGTCTATTCTGGAGAAAGTTCCATGTGCGCTTGAGAAGAATGTGTATTCAGTTGAGTTTGGATGTAAAGTTCTGTAGATATCTGTGAAATCCATCTGGTCCAGTGTATCATTTAAAGCTCTCGTTTCTTTGGAGATGTTTTGCTTAGAAGACCTATCGAGTATAGAAAGAGCTAGATTGAAGTCACCAAGTATAAGTGTATTATTATCTAAGTATTTCTTCACTTTGCTTAATAATTGATTTATATATTTGGCAGATCCCACATTCGGAGCATATATATTGAGGATTGTTAAGTCCTCTTGTTGAATAGATCCTTTAAGTATGATATAGTGTCCCTCTTCATCTCTCACTACAGTCTTTGGGGTAAATTTTAGTTTATCTGATATAAGGATGGCTACCCCTGCTTTCTTTTGAGGACCATTCGAATGGTAAATGGTTCTCCAACCTTTTATTTTCAGGCTGTAGGTGTCCTTCTGTCTAAAATGAGTCTCTTGTAGACAGCAAATAGATGGGTCCTGCTTTTTATCCAGTCTGAAACCCTGCGCCTTTTGATGGGGTCATTAAGCCCGTTCACATTCAGAGTTACTATTGAGAGATATGAGTTTAGTGTCATCATGATATCTATTCAGTCTTTGTTTTTGTGGACTGTTCCACTGAACTTCTTCTTAAAGGGGAATTTTAAGAGGCCCCCTTAAAATTTCTTGCAGAGCTGGTTTGGAGGTCACATATTCTTTTAGTTGCTGCCTGTCTTGGAAGCTCTTTATCTCTCCTTCCATTTTGAATGAGAGCCTTGCTGGATAAAGTATTCTTGGCTGCATGTTCTTCTCATTTAGGACCCTGAATATATCCTGCCAGCCCTTTCTGGCCTGCCAGGTCTCTGTGGAGAGGTCTGCTGTTACCCTAATACTCCTCCCCATAAAAGTCAGGGATTTCTTGTCTCTTGCTGCTTTAAGGATCTTCTCCTTATCTTTGGAATTTGCAAGCTTCACAATTAAATGTCGAGGTGTTGAACGGTTTTTATTGATTTTAGGGGGGGATCTCTCTATTTCCTGGATCTGAATGCCTGTTTCCCTTCCCAGATTAGGAAAGTTTTCAGCTAGAATTTGTTCAAATACATATTCTGGCCCTCTGTCCCTTTCGGCGCCCTCGGGAACCCCAATTAAACGTAGGTTTTTCTTCCTCAGGCTGTCGTTTATTTCCCTTAATCTATCTTCATGGTCTTTTAATTGTTTGTCTCTTTTTTCCTCAGTTTCCCTCTTTGCTATCAACTTGTCTTCTAGGTCACTCACTCGTTCTTCCACCTCGTTAACCCTCGTCGTTAGGACTTCTAGTTTGGATTGCATCTCATTCAATTGATTTTTAATTTCTGCCTGATTAGCTCTAAATTCTGCAGTCATGAAGTCTCTTGAGTCCTTTATACTTTTTTCTAGAGCCACCAGTAGCTGTATAATAGTGCTTCTGAATTGGCTTTCTGACATTGAATTGTAATCCAGATTTTGTAACTCTGTGGGAGAGAGGACTGTTTCTGATTCTTTCTTTTGAGGTGAGGTTTTCCTTCTAGTCATTTTGCTCAGTGCAGAGTGGCCAAAAGCAAGTTGTATTGGGAAAAAGAGAAAAGAGAGGAGAGAAAGAAGGAAAGAAAAGAGAAAGAGAAAAAAAAGAAAAAAAAAGGGAAGAAAAAGAAAAAAAATGAAAAAAAAAAAAAAAGAAGAAAAAGAGAAAGAAAAAGAAAGGAGAAAAAAAGGGGGTGGGGGAAGGAAACAAATCAAAAAGCAAAACAAACAAAAACAAAACAAACAAACAAAAAAAGAACCACCGGGGAGTATCTTCTGATTCTGTGTTCTTTAAGTCCCTTGGCTTCTCCTGGAAGTTGTCAGTCTAGCTGGTCTTCTGGGGGAGGGGCCTGTTGTGCTGATTTTCAGGTGTTAGCAGTTGGGGGAGCTGCTGTGCCCCTGCCTGGTGCAGGGCTCAGTGGGGGTTGTTTACCCCGTGAGGCCGCAGGAGGAACAGCCCCAGTGGCGGGGCAGCTCTGGAAACCTGGATTCAGCTCCGGCAGGAACTCCGTCTGCAGGGCCTGGAGGCTCCGGGGCGGGGCCGCTGATCTGCTCAGCTGGGGCAGGAGCGTCCTTGCTGTCCTGGGCCCTCCCGGCCTCTGCCTGTCCCGGGGGAGGCGGGATCCTGGGCTGTGTCCCGGCGCCCTGTGCTCCGGGGCCTGCGCTGTTGGATTCGCGCTCCCGGGCCGCGCAGCCCCCTCCGCGGAGCTGCCGCCCGAGCCCCTCCGAGCTGCTCCTGGAACCGCGCAGCCCCCTCCGCACGGAGCCTCTTCCTCTGCCCGAGCCCCTCCGAGCTGCTCCCGGGCCGCGCAGCCCCCTCCGCGGAGCCGCCGCCCGAGCCCCTTCAGCTGCTCCGGTCCCGCCGGGTCCCGCCGTGCGCGCTGCAGCCCTTAGGGAGCTCGGCGCACTCTCCTGGGCGCGCAGTTGCTCTGTTACTGTCCCCGGGAGCCCGAGGGCATCCCCGCCCTCCTGGGTCCTGCTCCAACTCCCCGCGAGCCCCTTTCCCCCGGGAAGGTCGGTGCAGCTCCTGCTCCTCCGGGACGGGGCTCTCCTGTCCTGGGGACACTCGCCCCGGCCTCAGCCCGGCTCCTCGCGGGGCCCCTCCCCCTTGGAGGCCTTTGTTCCTTTATTTCTTTTTCCCCGTCTTCCTACCTTGATAGAAGCGCGAACTCTTCTCACTGTAGCATTCCAGCTGGTCTCTCTTTAAATCTCAGGCCGAATTCATAGATTTTCAGGATAATTTGAAGGTTTTCTAGGTGGTTTGGTGGAGACAGGTGATTTGGAGACCCTACTCTTCCGCCATCTTGCTCCTCCCCCCCCTGTAAATTATTTTCTTTCAGAATTTTGAAGGCAATGTTTTTTTTTAGTACAATATTAAAGATAAGTTTAAAACCATTCTGATTACTATCTTTTGTGTAAGATCTTCTTTTTATCTCTAGAAGCCTTTGGGATATTTTTTTTTCCTCCTGAAATCCCAGTGATGCTATTTACTGTCTTTTCTTTCAGAAATTGCACTGGGGACTTGATGGGCCTTTTCAGATAGTAAACTCATTTTCTTCAATTCTCAGAAATATTTTTTATTATCTCTTGGACAGCTTTATCTTTTGCATTTTTTTCTGCCCTCTTTTTCTGGCCTTCCTCTTAATTAGATATTCAAATCTCAGAAGAGTCTTCTAATTCTCTTCCTCTTTTATCCTGTTCCTCTGCTCCTTGGTTTTTGTTCTATTTTTGGGGAGATTTTCTCAACTTTTCTTAGAATCCTTCTTTTGGACTTTAAAATTTTGGTTGTTATATCTTTCATTTCTCAGAGCTCTTTCTTGTTTTCTGTTCTTTAAGTATCTTGTTCTTTTTTCATAAGTGCAATATCTTTTTTTCTCTACAAATATAACTTTAAGATATATCCTCTATAATATAATGTATATTTTCTATAATACAAAGAGACTATATATATACATATATATATAATATAGAGAGTAGATCTTTTCTAAGAATATATCTTTAAAAGTATTATATTTTTTGTGTCATCTATGTTTCCATTCATTTCTGGTTTTTTGGTTTTTTTTTTTTTTTTTTGTCTGCTTTAGTTTCTGCCTTTCATGGTGGAAATTTTCCTGAGGTATCTGATGATCTTTGACTGTCTAATCCTATTTAAGCATAAGGCACTGAAAGTTTCAATCCCTGAGTGGGCTTCACTGTACAGTGATTCAGAAGGGACCAGTCGTGTTGTTGGGGAATCCATAAATGTTAGATTATGTGGGGCTTTTCTCTGAGAGTGTTTGGTTTCTTTAGAGAAGAATCCAACCATCTCCTTCTTCCAACTGGGGAAGGAATTACAGAATAGTCACACACAATGGGCTGGCAGCCTTCATCAAGCTGAACAGTGGAAGGGGGTCTTTGTACAGCATTTATCTTCTACCCTTAGTCATATCGGATATCCTGCAGTTTAGAATCTGTTGGGCCAACTTCTCTGCCAGCTGCACAGAAGAGTGAGGGCACCTGGAGGTCTCACTGCATATTATAAAGATTTTCAACCGATCTTTAGGCCTAAGAGTCATCTCAGCTTCACTGTCTCAGGGTCCTCCAATGCCCAAGACTTGCCAGGTCCTGTGGAGAGTACGTCTTGATTTCATGGTATGCTTTTTTTTGCAGGCACTTGCTATTCATATTTCCCTTCCTGTTAAGACCTATATCCAATTATATTTTCTAAAAATTTGTTGATGTTTATTATCTGTGAATATTTTCTCTGCCAGTCTCTGTACCTCTGAGTTTATAAATTTTTTCCTCTAAGAACATCTTTTGTACACATTTCTATGAAGTTTCATTAGGGAATAAAGATAGATCCATGTTTTACCCATCATATTTAACCAAAAGTCATAACATTGTTCTTTATATGTACTGAACCAATTCTATCTCTGTAAGTCTCACTGCTGGCAGGGGAAGCATATTTTCCTACTTTCTGGAACACATTGCTCTTATGTTTCCTTTTCTATGTTTCTCTTGCCTTCCTGTCTCAATAGTTTATTTTTGCTTTTGTTTCCCTTGCCTTTGAAGATATGTCTGGCAAGAAGTTGCTGTGGCCAAAGTCAGAGAAGTTGCTGTTGTGTCTTCATCTCTAGGATTTTGAGTGATTCCTATCTTACATTTAGGTCTTTCATCCATTTTGAGTTTATTTTTGTGTATGATATGAGAAAATGCCCCAGTTTTATTCTTCTGCATGTGGCTGCCCAGTTTTCCTATCACTATTTGTTGAAAAGACTATTTTTTTCCCATTGGATATTCTTTCCTGCTTTGTCAAAGATGAGTTGACCCTAGAGTTGAGGGTCCATTTCTGGGTTCTCTATTTCATTCCATTGATCTATGTGTCTGTTTTTGCGCCAGTACAAACTGTCTCGATGATTACAGCTTCATAACACAGCTTGAAGTCCAGAATTGTGATGCCTCCAGCTTTACTTTTCTTTCTTAACATTACTTTGGCTATTTTGGGCTTATAATCATATATTCTTAAAATTCACTTCCCTTGGTAATTACCACTATTTACTTTAAAATACTTGTTTTACATTTCAACATACTGGGTTTCCATATGATTGTATCTTTTTGACACAGGCACTTGCTGTGTCAAAGATAGACTGATTTTTATCCCCATGCTCAGCAGAGAGTCTACTTGAGATTCTCTACCTCTCCCTCAGCCCTTCCCCCTGCTTGTGTGCTCTCTCTGTCTCCTTAAAGAAATACATATATCCTAAAACAAATAAATAAATCTTTAAGAAAAAAGAAACAAAAATCACTCTACATGGTAGCAGTTAAAGGAGTTCTTTCCACCTTCACAAAGAATAGAGAGAAACTACATAATACAGTTGCTACTAATTCTTAATTTTAAAGTCTTTAAAAGAGAAAAGGAAAAATTTGACAAGAGCAACAGCAAGACTGTGGTGTAAAGGAGAATAAATTAATAGATGAGGCAAAAACTAGAGAAAGAAGTTGAAGGTGATAGGAAAAGTTTGAAGATTTTCACCATTGGCTTGGGACTGATGACCACTCCCCTCTCTCCCCACTTGTGTTAGAAGAAAACAGTGACATCCTTACCTGGGCTTAAGGTCAATTACTAAGAGCCTCATACATACCTGTAATAATATTATTGATTTCTTCAAATTTTCCACTTTTGTTTATGTACTCTTCTTCTGCCACTTGAAGTTGTGGAAGACACTCAACCAGTTCCTCTTCCTTTACTTTATTACTTTCTGTTTCCCTAATAAATCTTTCCTTTAAAGAAAATAAAGCTAATTTTGAGTAAAATTTTTGAGAATTTACGCAATTTATGCTCTAGAGT
Source organism: Canis lupus dingo (assembly GCF_003254725.2). Classification (NCBI taxonomy): domain Eukaryota; kingdom Metazoa; phylum Chordata; class Mammalia; order Carnivora; family Canidae; genus Canis; species Canis lupus. The sequence continues at coordinate 34,852,235 of NC_064250.1, forward strand.
AGAATGGAAACTCTTCAAGAGGAAGAGTTCTGTCTTAGTGTCCTCTTATCCTGAAGTGCACAGAAAGGTATTTGGCACATACTAGGTATTTGAAAAATATTTGTTGGCTGATTGACCTACTCTCTGGCAATTTGTAAAGAGATTAGATTCAATGGGCTATCCAAAGATCCGTTCAGTTCTCTGGCCCTACTGTTAAGATTCTATTAATGCTAACATATGTGTACCTTCAACATCTATTTGAGAAAATTTCTCTAGGTTAATCATATTTTATGGGGGGAAAAAAGCCAGGCAGCAAAACAGAATATACACAAGTCCTAAGAAGTGTGGATATAAGTAGGAAATGGGGAAGGGGTAGAAATAATTACATATGTTACTACAATAAATGGGCAAAAAGTGCCCCCACACAAAACATGAAGATGCCTGCTTAATTATTCAGGTTTAGGGATCCCTGGGTGGCTCAGCGGTTTAGTGACTGCCTTTGGCCCAGGGCATGATCCTGAAGTCCCAGGATCGAGTTCCGCGTCGGGCTCCCTGCATGGAGCCTGCTTCTCCCTCTGCCTGTGTCTCTGCCTCTCTCTCTGTATCTCTCATGAATAAATAAATAAAATCTTTAAAAGAATAATTATTCAAGTTCAATTTAGTTTCAAAGGGAACAGTTGGACCTCCCTTAGAAGTCGGGATGTGTTTATAATGGTGACTAAAGCAGAGACAGTCAGCTGACATTTACTATCTATTCTCCTGTCCTTCAGTATCAGGACGTCTCAGTTCTAGCTCAGCACATGGCTGCCAGCTAGAGGGATTGCTCAGCTTTCCTTGCAAGTGGGTGTGATCGATGAGTTTGTGCATCCAAGGGATGTGTGCCACTTCTGGGTCCTCCCCCTTCAATAGGAAGTGGTATGTGCTCCCTTGGTCCTTCCCTCCTTGGCCTGGCTGGAAAAGAATGAGAATGGAAGCTGCCACTTGTATCCACAGATGTTAACCTCATGCTGAGGATGGCAGAGCTTCCCTTCCAAACTTAGATCCCTTGCCCCTGGCCTGTAATGGGAAAGAGAAATAAACACCTTTCTTCTGTAATGACCACATCAGGGGGTCTTCTCAACTAGATACTGACTCTTAAGATTTGAAGAGGCTATACTTGACCCAGTTCATTCTTTAAAAAAACTCTTTTTACTTTTTATTTTTAACCAAGTTGCATACACACATAATCCAAAAGAAACCCCAGGTACCAGCAGAGCAATGCTTGGCAGGCTTCCCCAGTAGGAAGTACCTTCACAACACAGCTGACCAGATGCTAGTGTTCTTTGACCCCACCAAAATGATAACTCAGATGTAAGAGGAAGACACTCACATGGGTGAGTGTGACCAATACTGTTTGGATGTATCTGCTAGGTCCCCAAAAGGGGCATGCCCACTTGAAAGAGACACTAAACTTAGGGAGGTTCAATGCTCTAGTTTCCTACCAGTTATCCTCCCAGTCAAGATGTAGCATGGCAATCATGGGTCATTCCCTACAAGCAATGATGCCTGGTAATACAACTTTAGTTGTCTACCTTTACCAGGCTCCAGGGGAATGAAAGTTAAGCCAAGGTCAATTTCCCAATAAAGGAGGGAGGTTGCTAACCCTTTACTACCTACATTTGCTTCTGTTCACTGGATTTTGGCATCTCTTTGACAAAGCAACTTGTCTGTGCCCTAATTAATACAGTGATATGTCAGCCTGAAATGTCCCCTCCCAAACTGCCATTAGAATCTTTAGGAATATAGAAAGACAAAAACATACATAAAAATACCATTATTTAATGGAGCGCCTAGTTAAATCAGTTGGTTAAGTGGCCAGCTCTTGGTTTTGGCTCAGGTCATGATCTCAGGGTCGTAGGACTGAGCCCCAAATCATGCTCCACACTCTGCTCAGAGTCTGTTTGTCCCCCTCTCTCCCCTGTGCCTCTCCTCCTGCTCATGTGCTCTTTCTCTTTAAAATAAATAAATAAAATCTTTAAGCAAAACAAAAAACCACCTTCATGTAAACATACCTTAATGCAGAATCAGGAGTCAATTTGTCCGCACGGCAGTGTTAAGAAACCAATTGTGTATTACCTATACTAGGATCTCTAAGAGAACAGCTTGGGGGTCTCAGAAGGTCTGTGAATAATGCATTAATTCATTACTATTGCCTCCACTGGCTTAGCTGCCACCGGTGCCCTGACAAGAACCCACATTCTGGTTTCCCACTTGGAAGGAGGGTTTGGGTACCCGGTGCTGCTGCATCTCAGGAAGCCAGACCCACAGCTTTTTCAGCTCCTCCAAACTTCCCTGATTCCTGAGCCACATGCACAGTTAGTTCAGTGGCAAAGGGCTCTGGCTTCTGTTGCAACCCCATGGAACTGGAGCCTTGGAAAAGAGGGAGACAGATGCAGGTTCCAGTCCCTGCCCATCAGGAGAACTTCCAGCTCATCCTAAGATTCCCTGTCCATCTCTCCTTCCCAGCTGCCTGCCCTGCAGCCTTCAGGCCCCAGCTCCAGACAGAAGGCTGACAGCCTCACTAGACTGTGTAACCAGCTCCCGCAACTGCGGATGTCAAATCCTCTAACAGACCCCTTTCCCACTGGCTCTGCTACTCAGACGAAACCCTGCAAGACATAAGAATGTAGGACCCAGCAGATCCAACCATGCCCCATTGTGGCAGCACTAGGTCAGAATGCTGTAGAAGCCCCGTGGCTCCTCATACAACTGAGCCAAAGGCAGAAATGGGGTTCTGATTTCCAATTTGCTCTGGGTTATTGATGATGTTTATCATGGGGAAATCTTTATAATAACAGCACACAAGCTGCCATCTGCCCATGGTTGTATGAATTAGACACAGGTGGACACAGCCCTACAGCAGGCACACAGCCTGGCAAATGGGGTGGAGTGGATGCTGGAAGACTATCTTCTTATCTTGCCTAATTGCACTGTTCAAGCTCGAGCGCAACGTTACCTAGTGTCCTCATCCTATTGCTGACTTTAAGGGGATTGTCTTCACTGGTTTACCAGTAAGTATGATGGTAAACTCTGTCAGCTCTGACTCAAGAAATGCCTGACACACGCTGGCTGCCTCCTCCCAATCACTTCCTCAGTTACCACTCTGGTTTGGGCTACACAGACCACTCGGAACATTGCTTTTGCTTCCTAATTAGTCTTCCTGCACCCACCACTGCTTTCCTAAATTTTAATCAACAGAGCAGCTAGAGAGATCCTATTTAAATGAAAATCCAATTATTTTAGCCTGTCATTCAGAACCCTCTTCCGGCTTCCCAGGCAAAGAAAAGACAAAGCACTCATGATGGCCTATAAGGTGGCAGACCTGGGAATGCCCCTCTTGGACCGCCCCTCAAGGAAGGGCTGACTCGCTGCCTTGTGCCAAGGAGTGTGGTCAGCTGCCAGCCTCCAACGGCCGGCCCCTTCAGGGTCTCCTTGGTCATGTAGTGAAGATCATGGTCTTCAAGGAGGTGGCCCCCAACCAACTGACTGAATTTGAGGGTTACCTAAAGGCCTATTCGCTTCGCCCACCCAGTCCTTTCATAGGCAACACTCCCTAATAAACCTTGGCACTCTTCCATCCATCTCAGCATCTACTTCCAGAAAATGGGTCCCTCTCCCTCCTGTTTGCTCCAGCCATACTGCCTCCTTGCTGTTCCTGCCCCAGGCCTTCGTGGTGGGCATGCCCTCCACCTGGAGCTGCCTCCTCTGCTAACTCCAGGCCACCTCCCCACACCCTCCAGGACTCTACCCTTTCTTCTCCAACCCTCCTCTTTACTGGCACACAGACTGCATTGCACACGCTCGCCCTATCCCTGCTCCCTGCTTTGTCTTTCTCTGTAGCATTTGTCACCACTGAATATACCAATTGTCCTGCTTGTTTTGCTTGTTTCTTTTCAATCTCCCCACAGCAGGATGAGAGCACCAGAAGGGCAGAGTTTTGCTGTCTTTTTTTGTGTATATTTTTCAGTATCTTGAATGTTAGGTGCCCAGACAGACAGCAACTGACTGAGAAACGCTTCCCACCCTGACTCTTCTCCCTTCTGCTTCTCATTTGTCTGAATCTGGGCAAAGCTTTTTTCCCCTTGTTTGTTCTCTGAGCTGTGTGGGTTTCTGTTTCACCTCTTCTTATTTCTGGCCATTGCCTTTGGACACCTCTTCTCTAAGTTCCTAGGCTTCTATGTTGCTTCCTTGGCATGTCTACAAAATTACTTTTTTTTTTTTTTTAATTTACAGAGGAACATTTCATCACAGATTTCATGTGTTCCAGCACCATCTTTCTGACTGTTCTTCGGTTGTTGGAAAGTTCTGTTCCCCCTTTCACTTATTTTTCTCATAGTATTTTTGTGTGGAGGACACAGCTGCTCCTTTTGTGTTATTTGTATTAGGAAAGAACTGGCTCCTCTAGGACCAGGTACCTGAGGACAGTTTCTGCAGGATTCCATGGTGGCTGTGCAGAGAGGCATGGGCTGAGCCCAGGGCAAGATCTCAACTCTGAAATGTGAGGACTCTCTGCTGCCTTATCACATGGGACAGTTGTCCTCAAATAAGGCCCCTCTGTCTCCAAGTAACACCCCTTTACCTTTCAAGGTAACTCCATCACCTTGAAAAGCTGTGCTTTCTGTTGTGTTTTCAGAGACTCACCTCCTCAGGGCCCCCTGGGTCCTTTCGGTGCCTTTTCTCTCTACCTTCCCCAGCACCCATGCTCTATTCTATGCCAGGCCAGCTCCTAGCAGCTCCCAATTCAGTAAGATGCCTTCTCTTTCATGAGGATTTCTGAGTTTAGTCTCACTTGCCTTCCTTGCCCTTTGCTGCTTCCTCCAGCCACTCCTGGGCCAGCTCGGAATGGCTCCCTGAAACGCTCCACCTGCCCCCACAGACTTTGCCAACATTTCTACGTAACTCAGAGCATCTGATTTTCTTTTCTTACTGATTTTTTTTTTCTTTTCTTGCTCTTTTTTTTTTTTCAGGAAAAAAACAAAACAAAACAAGAGTCATAATGAAATTGTAGCCTTGTTCACACTGGAAGATTTTATATTTAACTGTTTAGAATAGCATGAACTATCCTCTACCCCCAATATAGCCATCTAAAATTATTCTTAGATGCAAAATAAAACTTACCTCATACTTGTTCAACTCTTCAATTAACTTTTTTTCTTTGACAATAAATTCCTCCTCCTCTTGTTTTAATTCACGTGTAACCCTTTCAATCTCTGCCAAAAATTCAGTGATTTCTTTTTCTCTTAAACCAGTCTGATTAGAAAAAAAACAAACAAAACAAAATCAAACCTGAAGATCTGTCCTTTTCCTTGAGCAGCCAGCCTTACATTTTCCAAGAGCCAAGAGTTAATATCTCTTTGCATGAGACTCGGCTCCAATGTTAGGTTCTATTATTTCATAGAGGGAATTTCTTTCTTTTTTTCCCCCCCTCCTGCAAAGCTTAATTTATTCACCAAACAATATCTTTATTTTTTTTTCATCTTCCACTCCCCTAAATAATATTGTTAATCTACATGAGGAAATAAGGAATGGCAGTGGTGGGGGCCCAAGGGTGGGCAGTGGGCCAATACTGGAATTAAATAAATGATGTTTGGTCTCTCTCTCTCTCTTTTTTTTAAGAGAATGTTTCCTTAAAAGTTAACATCAAATAAGTTTCTAGTTGTGTGTTTCAAAAGCATCTTCTAGAGAGAAGTGCTACTTTGTTTGCCAAATCCCTACAATTATTACACAAAAAATAGATACATTTCTTAAGAAAGTTAAATAATTCACTCTAAACATCAGTCACCAGAAAGGAAAATCTCTTTTAATAAGATAAGCTATAATTAAATATTGAAAGAGAATCACTGATATGCAGTAATAATTTTAAGTCCATGCTAATAGGGAGTAATAATATACTATTAAGTCCCTGGAGCTTCTTTACCTCTTGTAATAATTCAGTGTGTCTGAGTTCCACAATCTGTATTTTCTCTACAATTTCTCCTATCTCAGAGATTAGCTCATTTTTCCAACGTGCATGCTTTTTTCGCAAACAAGCTACTTTCCATTGAGTTATAATACTAGAAGTTAGAACACAAAGAATCATCATTAAATTGACATAACGATTTGCTGAAAAGATGAAGCAATTCAAAGCAAACAAATATTACTATGATTATACAAATCTGTTTGTGCTATTGGTGATGCGGACCATGCATATCAGCTGAAAAAATAAGCCAAAGTGTTAACTGTGTCCATGCTGTCCGTCTTCACCAGCTGCTTCGCAGTCGTGGGGGTGTCTGTATGTCCAATAGGACAGTGGACAAACCACATGTGGCAGCTCACCTCTTTTAGGTAAACAATAGAAATGGAGAAGGTTCAGGGGCAGAAGGCCAAGAGAAGAGACCCAGGTGGAAATTGTAGTGAAATTACCTAAATTACCCAGAGTGCTAATAAGGGATTTCAACCCTCTGGGTTCTCAAATTTTTCTTTCCACTGCAATATAAAAAAGCTACATTGGAGGAGGGTAAAAATGTGCAATTGGAGTCTTATACATGAGATTAATGACAACAATAAAATACAGCTAAGTTTTTGCAAATACTTCCTAGGTACCAGGGAGTCATCTCAATACTTTATGGAGATCATCTCATTTACCACTCATGGTGACCTCACCGGGTGGATGCTACCATCATTGGCCACTTTACAGGAATGGGAGCAGAGAGGTTGTTAAATAATGTAGCCTCTGTCACAGAGCTAGGAAGAGACGGAGCGACCAGAGAGCCCGTCTTCAGAGCCTGTTCACTATCCACGTTCCTCTGTCACCACACGCCACCTCCCATACTGGACCACACAGAAGCCTGGTGAGCAAGGGGCACTGCACAAATCTTGGCCATTTCACTCTGGTGAGTTTGATCAAATGAAATGGAAAACTTTGGTTCTGTTCAATGCCCCAAAATCAAACTAACAAACACATCTAGATCTGAGGCAATTGACCTAATTTAATTTAGGAAACAAATTTCCTTGGACTCTAGCAAGCAACAAGTACTCTGGTTTCCTCCTTACTTTGGAGCACTGTTCATTAAGATAAACATATACTACTCATAACATAAATGATTTTTTTCTTTACCATCTCTGATTTTCTCTTTCCAGGTTATCATTCAGGATTTTTATTTGTTTCCGATACACTGCCTTTGTTGCTCTAAAAACAAGAAAATATACATTGGGTTTTGCATTTGTGGAAGCCAGAATATATAAAAGACTTTATGTATTACTCTTGTGCACAGTAAGACTACCATCTAATTGGAAGACAAACCAAGCCTAGTGAAACAACTAAAGGTAGTGCTAGACTCAGAGAAAGACAATTATGGTCTTGTACAAGTGCAAACTGATTTTGCAAGTACTGCAGTGGATACCTAAGGGAAAGGAAGCACGGATTCTGGAGAGGCAGCTGAGAAGGGGTTATTGGAGGTTAATGTTTAACAGAGGGAGGAACATGAATTGCCAGAATATGGAAAGGGCATTTGCAAAGACACAGAAAAGGAGAAGCAAATCAAGACTCTTATGGCCAATAAAGACTTGCTGTGGACAGTGAACACAAAGGAAAGGAATAACAGTTATACGGGGCTGGTGAGGAACTTTGGATTCTAGATTGAGTCCTGATTTGATGCAATGTATAATTGCAAAAGCCAGTATCAATTTTTGTACTAGGGATAGGTAGTAATTAAGGATGGGAGATTTCCTTGTGAATCTAAGATGGATAGAAACATGAAGAGTCTAACACAGGTATTAAAAGCCTTGATTATTTTTATTCCCTTTTTCCTATTAAGTGCTTCAGGTGCAGAAAAGTAAAATGTGACTTCACGTCTTTTGAAAAATAGAAATATTTGTAACTGAAACAGAATAGGTAAGGCTGTGAAACTAGAAACATAACTGTGTTCATGGTTTTTCCTCTGCTTGAATCATAGTGTGGGCTCTTGATTTCTTACCTCCATAAATCTATTATCCCTCCCCTGGAACTGTAAGAATCTTCACAATTTGCCCCCAACCTCATTGATTTTATTTATATATTTAGTGTAATCCACAAAGGAGTTGAACTAATCTAAAATAATGCAACAATAATATAAAAGTCCTAAATGGAAACCAATATTGGGTCACAGATTTGGCTCTGAGCTTCCTGGTGACCAGAGCAATGATGACACAATAGTTGGTTATGGAAATCTGCATTATTCTTGTGAAATATAAGACCCCTATTCAAACCAATTCTATTTTCCTGCTCTTTTACAGGGAAGAGTTCATAATTTCCCTTCTGAAACCAACATGATAAATAGATGTTTAAATATGTTATTTCACAGTGCAAAGGACATGCAACCCACACATCCTGCTATGTTCTAGATTTCTTTTGGTACAGGTCAAATTTCAACACCACCTATATTAGTTCTATAAGCTAGTTACCCCACTGCCCTATATTCAAATAATAGAATATATTCAAATTATAAAAACGAAAACTATGCAAAACCCATTTGATCCAGTAATCCAACTTTTAGGACCTTACTATATAGAAATAGTTGTATAGTTAGACAGAGATATATATGTTAAAAGATGTGAACTTTTAAAAGTGCTTATAGTTTAGAAAACTCAAAAACAGGGATGCCTGGGTGGCTCAGTGGTTGAGTGTCTCCCTTCAGCTCAGGGCATGATCCCGAAGTCCTGGGATCAAGTCTTGCATCAGGCTCCCTGCAGGGAGCCTAACCCCTCCCTCTGCCTATGTCTGCCTCTCTGTGTGTGTCTCTCATGAATAAATCAGTAAAATCTTTAAATAAAAAAACCCTCAAAAACAAAAGTCCATAAGTAGGGCACTGGTTAAATAAAACATAGCATAATAGAGAAATATTATACAGTTCAAGAAAGAATGAGGAAGGAGGTCGGATATATAGGAATTTTGTCTTCTTCTGAAATAGTTTTAAAATCAACAGATAAGTATAAAAATTAATACAAGGAATTCCCATGTATACCTTTCACCAACTTCTCCAAATGTTATCATTTACCATATTTGTTTTATCATTTTCCCAGATGTCTTTTCCAGCTTTTTATTAAGATATCATTGAAATATAATATTGTGTAAGTTACCCGAATGTAAGTGGAAAAATACCAGTTATAGAAAAGTACAATCCCATTTTTGGATGTACAAGCACACTGCTATATGAAAAGCATGCTTAGCAGAGTGTTAACAGTGAGATCTCAGGAAGGGGAAAGATGGAGATTAGGGTAACTTTTACTCTTCTAAGTTACACATTTCTATATTTGAATTTTAAAATCAGGTGCAAGCATTACGTTTTTAATCAGAAAAATTAAAATTAAAAATCAAGGTGATTTAGAGTGGCCAAAATGAACACCGTAGGGGTATGATAATGTTTGGGCACATTCTTGTTAGTAGAATCCTACTGGGTCCACTTCTCATGTCCAGCAGCTTGTGTGGAACTCAGGACCTGCCTCTCCTTTCAACAGTAGATTCAATGATAATGACTCCCCTAGACTGTAAAAGAGAGACTGCGAATTGAAAGCCTCCTTTCCTATAGGATATCAGACATTATCAGATCTATTGTTACCATATATTAAAAAATAAATGCAGAGAAGCTGAAGATGAAGTTTCAAAGACAGTAAACATACTGAAGAAGATCATGGAGCGTGACAAGTCCTTCTTCCATATTTTTGACGTCTACTTTTCTTTGTGACAGGAAGTTTTCTTTCTGAGTAATAAATGTCAGTTGTTTCTGATTTCTACCATGAAAAGAAACAAAGTTATCATATGTTGAAGGGTAAAATCATCATTTTTCACTCCTCAACAAGAAAGGATATATAATTGCAAATAAGAATGTAGAAAAGGTTGGAAAGTTCAACTCAAACTATTTACCAAACAAATTAGTAAAAATAGAAACAAAATCTTTTTGTTGGTGGTGGCTCAATATAAACTTACGAAAATCTCCACACCATGGAAAGAGCATTAATTTTAATAGCAACCATAAAACCACAAGAAGAGATCTATAGCACTCCATCCCTCAGAGTGTGTGTGGGGGGTGTCTCTTTTCATGCATTTATCAATTCAACGTGTTCTTTTGTGAAAAGTGAAGGAGTCCATCAGACCAACTTTTAAATACTGGCTTACCTCTTTCTAACAGTGTGACCTCAAAAAGAAACTCTGCCTGGGGATGAGCCTCAGTTTCTCCATTCATAAAATAGGGATCACAATGCCTATATGTCACCAGGTATAAGGATTAAATGAGATGTAAAGTGCTTAAGCAGTGTGTGTCATGGCACCCATGAGGCATTTTATAAAAAGTGGTTATATTTTGTCTCCAGTTTGCAGAGAGAATAATGACAAGTGTACAGTTTTGTTCGAGGTCACATTTTCCAGACATTGATAGAAACATTCCTATAACAGAAAGTGCTTTATATAAACATCTTCTTCAAAATTGCTATGGACTGAATTGTGTCATCCACAAATTTATAATGTTGAAGCCCTAATAGCCAGTGTGATGGTATTTGAGGAGGGGGCTTTTGCCAAGTTATCAGGTCGCTTGTTTAGATGAGGTCATGACAGGGAGGCCCCTCATAAGAAGACACACAGAGAGCTTGTTCTCTCCCTCTCTCTACCATGAAAAAAAATGCAAGAAGGCAGCCATGTGCAAACCAGGAGAAGGGGCTCTTACCAGAATCTGACCATACAGGCACCCTAATCTCAAACACCCAGCTTCTGGAACTGAGAAATCAATCTCTATTGTTTAAACCACTGATTCTATGGTGTTTAGTTATGGCAGCCCAAGCTGATGACAAAAATCATTAATGATAGTAAATGGTTTAGTGTTACACTGATTTGTCATCAGCACATTTTATGATTAAAACTGGTCACTTAATATTGATCTGAGGAAAATTTCTGTCTAAATAACTACTAACAACAGATTCTCAGTAGACTGTGCAATTGCATGAGATACTATGATCACAGCAACTCTCTGCAGCTCAAATGCTGCACTGACTGTAAACTCATTTTCACAACAGTGAGTCTGGACACTGTAATTACACTTCCCTTTGGTCTAACTTTATGTGTAGGAATGAATCATTTCTATAATTCATGCTTCCAAGATGTTATTCTGTGCTCATTAACAAAATATTGGTGAATGCCCACTGCCTGCTAAGCAATGTACGAGGGAATATAGCATGGAATAAGGCAAAACAATGGTTCATAGTTGAGAGGGACAGAGAGATTTGTGCCCCGCTGATTACAGTGCAGTGTCTGATGGAACAGAATGGCATCAGAGGGGATGTTTCAGAAGGATCATTCTGGTGGAAGGGAGAGGAACAAATGAAGGGTGGTAAGCAGAAAGTGGGAAGAACTTTTGAGGGACAAGCCAGAGCAAGGAAGCTGAAAGAGGTGACAAGAATGGAGTTGGAGAGGAAAATGGGATATATCTGAGAAATATCTGGGAGGTGGAATTGACAAGCATTGACAAGCCTTGGCTTTTGCATAGAGTCTGATGAGTAGTAAAAGATAGGAATTTCCTTGAATGATTTTCCAGTCTCTGGGTTAGGGGATTGTGTCAATAACCAAAGCGTTGTCTGAGATGGGGAATAGAGGTGCAGAGCCAGTTTCTGATGAAGGTGGATCTCACAGTTTCCCTAGACAGTTAATGGGGTAGAAGCAGGATTATTTTTTTTCAAGAATCTGATTTATGAGTAAATATAATGCACATGGTATTTATGGATTTGATCTGATCCATAGGAGGAAAGCATTACCCAGTATATATAGAGGCAGAATAGGAGTATGTCTATTTATTTGAGGGAAATAATACTTCACTGTTGTCAACATATTTGAAAACTAGGATATGCTTAAGCATAGAGTCGCCATTTGATGCCAGGGAAAGCACCCCATAGCTACGACATGTCGATTCATGTACAGATCATGGATAGAAACATACTCCACGTAAATTTTCTGTTTCTGCATAAAAAGTTTATCCTCCTCACTTAAGACAATCTTATATTGTCTGGTAAGAGTATGCAGTTTCCCCTGTAGATCTTTGTTCTCCAAACGATTTTTGTGTAGTTTTTCAGCCATCTAGAAAAAAACAAAGTAGAGGACTTGCTTCACATTTCCTTGGATGGGAATCAGTCATGTGGGCAACTCTAGAGCACTGGGTATATTACCTAGTACAGTATGACTATACCATAAATATTAAGGGATTTAATTCTATATCAAATATGCAATTTGCCTTTTGGGACCTCTTCTATAAATTATGGCAAAAGTGTAGAAAGGTAGTAAACACGGATGCAGAAACCACAGAGTAAAAATTCATATTGAAATAAGAATTGGGGGGGAGCACATGGGTGGCTCAGTTAAGCATCTACCCTCAGCTCAGGTCATGATCCTGGGGTTCTGGAATCGAGCCCCACATGGGGCTCCCACTCCCCATCCTCCCTCCCCCCATACTTGTGCTCTCTCTTGCTATGTCTCTATCTCTCACTCTCTCAAATAAATAAATAAAATCTTAAAAAAAAGAAATAAGAATTGATATCAATAAATAAACTGAGATCATTCTGCAGGATCTGTTATGCCCTACCCTAGGGAAAAGAAAATATAACACCAACAGGAGCTCTGGCTCAAAACTATGGCTGCCTCCCATTAAATATTTCTATTCAAGGACAAAAATAGTACTCATTAGTGAACTTTGTACTTAAGATATCTCTATTGAATTGCTTCAAATGAGATTAGGTTTAGTACGAGTGATGGGCTGAGTAATCAAAATAACACACTGGCTGAGGATTGCTAAAATAGCTGGATAAAGAAAAATAACTTAGAAGTGATGGATAGCTAAGAAAATAATGAAGAATTCTTAAAGAAATTGAGAATCCATAGTAGTAAATCTAGCACTGAAAACTCCTTTCACTCTGAGGACATTTACTGATATGGAAGAAGCCATTTGGAAACAAGATTTTAGTTCTCTTACCTGATAAGAGGGACAGAAATCAATACTTAAAGCTCATCCAGGTATTGAGTCTGATAAACGTTCCAACACTTTCGTCTAGGATCCCAAAAAGCTTCATACTCTGGAGAAGTGTAAGTTGGAAGCTAACAAGCCATGGTCCAGGCTGATTTCTATCACCAGGGAACCTAAAGGTGCATGAAGGTGGTGGTTTGGGATGGGTAACACCTCAGCCAACTGATGGAAGTGAATGAAAGTCTGTTCCTGAGGAAGATCTGATTGATCATCCTCAGCTTCAAATTGCTTCTATAAACATTTTTTAAAATACATGTCTGGTGTACAGTTTTCTACCAGGAACAGAAGGAAATAAGACAACATGAACAAAAATTGACAGAAACAACAGACTGCAGAAACAAACCTATTAAAACAACCAAGAGTGAATGGAATTAGATACTGAACTATATATATACTGTGCTTACTATAATCGAAGAAATATTAGACATACTTGATAATTACAGTGAGGAACTAAAAAGAGTGAAGAATGACAAAGCAAATTTGAAAATTACCAATTAAAAAACTCAATAACCAAAATTTAAGAGCTGAAACAAGACCATTCTGCCCAGAATACAGCAGGGAGAGACAAAAGGTAGAAAACACAGGAGAGAGGGTAAAATACATAGAGGAAATGTATATTGCTGCAAATAACAGACACATATAATCGGGAATTTCAGAAGAAGAGGAAAAAGAGTGAAATATGTGAATAGATAATCACTAAGAATTTTGTACAACTTATAAAAGTAAGAAATTCATGAATTTAAGACGCCCAGTGAATCCCATCCAGAAGAAATAAAAAAGAAAACATGGACATATCATAGTAGAAACAGAACAACTAATTAAAGGGAACAAAGAAGACCTAAGGAAATGAGGTACACCATGTTCATGGATTGGAAGCCTCGATATTGTAAGAATCTGACATTTTCCCCATACTTTTTTTTTTTCAGAATGCAAAATTTTATTATTAACTGGTTTCAACAACAAAAAAGATGAGTAGATACAAGTAGAAACATAGACAGCATCTCCCCCAGCAGCAGGCAGGGTGGGGAAGGCAGGCAGGAGGGGTAGGCCTAAGGTATTCCCCTCTGCCCAGCAGAAGTAGAATCCCAGGGAAAGGGTCAGGTTCCCTCCATTCAGCTGCAAGCCGGGAGACTACCTCATTCAGGGGAGCCCAGGACAACAGCTGAGGGTGGAGGCTGAGCAGCCAGGGGCCAGGCCTGGGGTAAGGTGTAGAGAGAAGTCCTAGGCTGACATCACCAGAGGGGTGTCATGGGCTGAGGGTTCTGCAGATATGACATGACCACAGCAGAGATGGACAGCATGAAGGTACTCATCATTGGTTAAGTGTCCTCAGAACTCAGGGAGTTGGCAAAGCTTATGAAGGAGCAGTAGATGGCCACCCACGCACACCACTTCAGCTTGAGCATGAGGCCACACATGCTGAAGATCATGCCGAGCAGGTTCATGTAGTCCGGCGTTGGGTCGTCCAAGGCTGGGATACACTCGCTCGGTGGGGGCTTGTACCTGAGCACTTTGTTCGGCCTTCGCTGGTCCAACATATTGTTAGTGGACATGGCATGTCGGAGCTCCCCATACTTTTCTATAGATATAATGCAACCCCAATAAAAAATGCAAACAGGTTCTTTGGCACGACTGACAGACTGATAGAAATTCAAAGGGCCAAGAATAGTAGAAGCAATCTTGAAGAATAAAGTTGGGTTTATACTACTAACTACAAAGGCTATTGTTAAAGCTGCTAATTAAGTCTGGTTTTAACGTGAGGAGAGATGAGTCCAAAGGAACATAATAGAGAGTCCACAGATCTACACACATATTTATGATGTATTTATGGTCTACACTTGATTTATGACAAACATGCCATTACAATATAGTAACAGGTAAAGACAATCTTTTCATTAAGTGGTGATACTTAACTGGACAACCTTATGGAAAAATATGAATCTTCACCACCATCTCTCAGTGTACAGACACACACACACACATACACACAAATATGCACACACAGATTCCAGATGGCTTGTAGTCCTAAATTTGAAAGGTCAAACAATAAAACATCTAGAAGATTGTGAAAGAAGAGTGTCTTCATGACATAGAACATAAAAACCAAAAAGGAAAAGATCGATAAACTGGATTCATTACAACTAATAAATTACATCCATCAAAAGATAGATATGTACATAAAGATTACACATTTACAGTGTATGTACTGTTCTGTAAATGTGTAATATTTATAATAAAAAGATTATCTTAATAAAAAGATAAAAATAAAGTTACAATAGAATTTCATGTCGTCACTGAACTTGCCTCTTACACTTCATGAGAATTAAGATTGGCTGCCACCAAGAGTCCAGTGGAATAATAAATGGGTCAAAGACCCAATCCTTTTGAAGCAGTCATTGATTTGTACTCACAGAATTTGGATGAAGGCTATGGATTAAGGGGAAACCCTCCTTTGCATTTGCCCCTTTGGGCAAGTAAGCCATGCCAGTGTAGGGGTCCTGGATTTTCCAGTCAGTCAAGGGGCTATAACCCATGGAGTTATCATTTGAAGCCTGCCTAAAGCCTGCCTAGCAGCTCCTACAATAGGTAATAAATGGAAAGTAAAAAGAGATCCTTTGTCTTGAGAATGAAAGACAACTTTAAAAATCAACCAGCCAGCCAAGCAACCAACCAACCCTGTCTAGTTTCTGTCTTTCAGTATCTTTACAACTGAAAGAATCAGAATAGATCTAATCTGGAGAGAAGCCATCCCTAATGCTATTAACTTATAACCAAAAATGGAAAGAATTTAATTGGCTCAAATCACTCTTCTGGGAGAGATCTGCCTTGTACTGTTTTATATTCTATTTGTCACACAATAACAATAGCATGAACTGTTACTTATTTAACTAAGACCCTTTTGTTGGACGTTAATTGTATCTCTCCTCTACTTTTTCAACTATAATAATGAATGCTTTACTGAATACCTTGTAAATAAAAGTTGGTTTACACCATAATTACATACTTATATTTCTTTCAACCTAAGATTCAAAGTGTCCAGAGAATTCTTTCAGAGGCTAAATCTGACTCAAATATTTCGCTACATCACTAAGTATAGTATGGGTTGATAGGCTTTACAGGTACCACAACAAAAAGAAGGTCCCATTATTAAAAAATGATAATTCACATGAAAAACATCCATTGGTCTACATATTTCTAATGTAAAATAAGCACAACTACATGACAAGTTACCAAACAAGTGATTCATCTTCACATAGATAACATTTGCTCTTTCACATATTTTTAAAAAATATTTATTTATTTGAGATAGTGAGAGAGAGCATGGGCAAGGGGAGAGGGAGAAGCAGGCTTCCCACCGAACAGGAAGCCTGATGTGAGGCTCGATCCCAGGACCCTGGGATCATGACCTGAGCTGAAGGCAGACACTTAACTGACTGAGCCACCCAGGCACCCCAGTCTTTCACATATTTAAAATACTTTGGGAGGGGATAAAATCTTTAAATCAATTACTGTGAATGATCATGATTATTACTGAATCATGAAAAATCTACTTTGGGAACGTTTTACATTTCTCAAATATATTTAAAATATTAACTAAAAATGAATTATAATCTAAAAGTCATAATTTCCATCTTCCTACCTGTGTTATCTTTTGTAAAAGTTCACCTTTTTCAAAACCAGATGACTCTTCCAGTTTTTCTTTGGTACTTACAAAAAATTGTCTATGGTCAAAGGAAATCAGATTAATATTAGGTCATGTTTTCTAGCAAAGTCACAATTACTTATGACACCAGAAACTTCCAGTCCCCAACTTCCTATGCAACATTCTTATTGATATGTTCATTAAAATAAGCAAAATATTTTACTCTTTTGATGAATTAATACTTTATTCATTAAAAAGCAATTATTCAATGCCTATACTCCGCAGGTATTATAGGTAATAGAGATATAGTGCAGGCAAAGTCCCTACCCTCATGGAAATTTCACTCTAGTGAAGTAATCAGAATATAAGCAAGTCATAAAAAAATAATAAATTTCAGATAGTTTTAAGTGCTTTATTTTATTTTCAGATAGTGTTAAGTTCTCTAACGAATACAAAGTAGGGTCAAGGATAGAGAAATCCTGAAATTCAGATAGGTGGTAAGCGAAGGCCTCTTGAGATGACTTGTGAAGAACTGAATGATTGAGAAGCCAGAGAAGTAAAGATCAGAAGAAAGAACTTTCCATGTAGAAGGTACAGCCAGTGATAATATTCTCAGGCAGGAACAAGTTTTATATACTTGATGAGGAGAGGATTATGAGAAGGCTGGAGAAGTAGACAGAGTAGATCATGTAGGGTCTTCGGGACAAAGTAGAAGTTTAGGTTTTATTGTAAAGAGAACCAGGGGAAGATTTTATTTTAAGCAAAGAAGAGAGATGAACTGATTTCCATCCTGTAAAGATGACACTGGCTACTTAGCAGAGAACGACAACGGTACAGGAAGACAGACTATTTAGAAAGCTATGGCAGTGGTCCAGAAGAGAGAATGTTGGCTCAAACTAATGTAGTGGTGGAGGTAATATGAAAATACTGGATTCCGGATATATTCTGAAGATAACAAGACATACTTTGGGGTTTGGCTGGAATTGGCTGGAATTGAGTTGAGTTAGGGCTAGGTTAGTTGGTTAGTTGGATTAGGGTTAGGTAGTGAGGAAATAGGAATGGTGGATGACTCCCAGGTTTTCAGCTGGAGTAACTAGGTAAATGACAAGATGGAAGACTGAGGGAAGAACTGTTTAAATGAAATGGGAAGTTAAGAGTTCTGTTTAGGACATGTTATATTTGAGATATCTAACAGATATCCTCCAAATGGAGAGAACAAATAAGCTGTAGAGTACATGCATTTACTATGCAGTACTGGATATATAAATTTGGGAGTCACTGGGGTACAGAAGGTATATAAAGCTGTAAGACTGGATGAAATAATATATGGAGGATGTGAATAGAGAAGGGCTAGGAACTCTAAAATTTAGAGTCAGAAAGAAGAATTAGGACAAATAAAGGATCCTGAGAAGGAGAAGTATAATGAGTGACATAAGAGAATATGATGTCTGGAAGGCCACGTGAATAAAGTATTTCAAGAAAGTGGAAATATGTTACATTCCATTAGGAATTCAAGAAGTTTAAGAAATAGACTAGATCATTAAAGTTTGGCAGGATGAAAGTCATTGGCAATCATGGCAATTTTGGAATCATTTCAATAAGCATCTGTAATTTTCATAGCCTTCTGCATTGCAATGGCAAGTATATGCTTTGGGTCACCAATTGGATGTTATTTATCTGTAAGATTTAGCTTCCAACCCCCTGTTTCCTATGTCCTGAAAACCAGCTGAATGGCAAAGAGAGGCCATACCCATTTAGAAAGGTAGGCAACGTCTGCCTTTATTATGCAAACACATCATGTTGGACATCAATAATAATAATGAACAAGGTTTAGACTATCAGTGCCTCCTGTGGACTCATGGAACATTTGAGGTCCACATAAAGAATGTAAATCCATGGTTGAGTGACTTGTTTTTCCTCGATATTTAGACCTCAAAATATGTAACAAGCTTGCAAATTAAAAGGTTCGTGGAAGAAAGACGAAAGTTTATGGAGAAATAGGAAGATGAACATGTGCAAATTATTTTAGTTTCTTATATAATTTATTCTTAAAGAATCTTGTAAACAATTATAAAACAACACTGTGTGACTCTTCAAATCTACCAACCAAGATTTATGTGACTTTTCCCACCTCCATAGATAGAGAAAATGAACTAAAAGAGAAAATAAAAAGAGTGTAAGAATTTTCTTTAATTTGCTTGGTAAGAAAGAGGAAAAAGTATACTTTTATTAATAACAAGGCAAGGGTAAACTAAAACTTCAACCACCAAATTAATCGAGTGCAATTTTCCTCAGGGAGATTCCATATGAATGAAAACTCTTGAAGAGCTGGGATTAAAAAAAAAAAAAAGACGTGCCATTAAAAATAGATCAGTGAATCCTGCTTTCTTGAATATGTATTTAAAATTAGCTAACATGAAGACTGCTTTTAAATAAAACTTCATTAATGTAGCAAGGTTTTTAATCATAACTCCTAGAAATAATTTAAGAGCTAATTGGTATCTTCCTTCATGATTATTCGCTAGTGTTTCTTTAAAATATGTATGAACTAAAACTGTTGAATCACTTTCAAAGAAAAAGATTTTTTTATTCTGAGTTTTAATTGTAGTATTACTTGAGCTTTTATACTTATAAATCTGGTACTAAGCATAAAGATGGCAGGATGATGGTAGAACTGCACTGTATTGTGCAAGTGCTTTTTAGAAGATATAATTTTAATCACAATACATTTAATCCTATGTAGGAATAAGCCATATTATAACAAGATTCCACATATGAAGTTACTTGCCTTTTGGGGAATCTACTCAAGTCCAAAACTTGTCTTTTAAGCTGTCATCAGAACCTGACGGTAGGCCTGGAAGCCATATTTGTACTATAAGACCTCGTTTACTGGTCAGAGCTGGGCCAAACACATTCTGATGAGAAATCTGGGAGTTCTTCTGGGAGAAGTCTGTGGGTCAATCTCTAAAGATAGGTAGACCTGAGACAGGTAAACTCAGAGCGTTTGGAATGGCCATGTTTAGCCATGGGCTCATCAAGGATAGAACACTATATGTAGATAAAGACAAAATGAAACATGGTCCCCAAAATGAAGCAGAGACTGTGTGCTTTGGGATGGAAAGATTTCCTCAAGTTTAAGGTTCCAGTCCCATGGGTAAAAGTTTTGCCATGAAACTTCCTTGTATTTTCTCAATAAGTTCTGTAAGTCTCCCTTGACTAAGAACAACTGTCAGAACAAGGGTAGGTGAGCCCTAGGGGAGGTCCCACTAATGCCTTCCCCTCGTGGCATATGTGTTTGTAGGGAATCAGCAACTGAAGTGAGAATAATTCATTCCGAGAGTCCCTCCCTTGCCTACCATGACTGTCTCATCCTCAATTTTTTTCTCTTGATCATCTGAAAGACTGGTTAATTTCCAAGCAAAGAGATGGTTTTATAAAGCTGACAATCACAACTTTTAGTAAATTAAGAGAATATTGTTTTCATCTAATATTAAATAATTTTTTTAAATGAAAAAAATAGAACATCTAGAAATGCTTCAGAAAAAATAAAGTATCAAACTTACATTTTATCCTCCAGTATCTTACAGGATTTCTTCAATTCTTTGACCTCTTGTTCCCAAAGTCTTATTGATTCTTGTAGTCGTGCTATCTCTAAATTGTGATCACTAAGAACCTATTGAAAATTCAACATAATTATGGCATTCAATGGTCACCAAATTATTCATGACAGTGTTTGATTCACTAAATATTTATGTATTACCCATTCAACTTTTACATTGAAATATCCTTTAGCTAAAATAAAATGTAATCACTAAAATTGTTTCTTCATAAAACAAACCTGTGTAGAAATGATCCTGAAATCATAAGAACCCCAAAATTTTGGGGAGAGCACAATCAAATATAGTAGCAAGAATGTGAAAACTATAAACAACTTTCAAGACATGAATTCATTTTGGCTACATTTAAAAAAAAATCTAAACACTGTATTTTCATAATCATCTTCAAAATATTCTAGGATAATAGAAGTATTATAAAATAGAAGTATTATAAAAAAGTAAAAACAAATTACCTTGAGAAATATGATAGTGTTGGAGAGAATTTTTCTAAATATTTAATCAGTATTTTGGAAATGCAACAGTTGGGTACTGTGCTAAAATGTCAACGTGATTTAAAATAATGAAGTATAAATGGAGAAAATTCATAATGAAACATATTTTTACAATGCAGTTTTAGAATAAAGAGAAGGAAAGGAAGGCACAGGCTCCTGGGTAGCTCAGTTGGTTAAAGCTTCTGGCTCTTGATCTCAGCTCAGGTTTTGATCTCAGGGTCATGAGTTCAAGCCCTATGTTGGGCTCCATGCTGGGCATGGAGCTTACTTAAGAAAAAAAAAAAAAAAAGGACAGGAGGCAAACCTATTTATAGAGCCCTGGGTCTGCATTTCAGCTGTGAGGGAGAATAGAGGGAAGAGAGAGCTGATCAGACAAATTTCTCTGCTCCCTGGCATGGAGTCACCACAGGCAGATTGTGCAATGCTATCTAATCCTGCACATCAATGTGGAGCCAGAGAAACACCTGTGGGGAGGCACCAAGGTGCTCTTCTTATTAGGTGAGACAGGTGGCTGAAAGCTCCCCCCCAACTATTTCTTCCTTGAAAGCACCCACATGCCTCCACTTCTGGGTCATAACTAGTTTCAGAGTTAGCGCTCAGCTAAAAGCCTTACTGGTATGACCTCATTTGAGCTCCAGCCCTTTGAAATAGGCAATGTGATTACCCCATTTTATGAGTGAGGAAACTTCAGGTTGGTAGAGTTAAAAAATTGAACCCCAGGTCTCTGTGACCTTCGAGTTCCTGCTTTAAACACTATTGTTGGGATGGGACGCCTGGGTGGCTCAGCAGTTGAGCACCTGCCTTCAGCCCCAGGGCGTGATCCTGACTGCAGGGAGCCTGCCTCTCTCTCTCTCTCTCTCTCTCTCTGCCTATGTCTCTGCCTCTCTGTGTCTCTCATGAATAAGTAAATAAAAATCTTAAAAAAATTGTTAAAAAGTAAATAAACACTATTGTCCACTGGTAAGGGATGCGGTGGTCAGGTTGGCTTGTGGGAGGTGGCAAGGACACTGGAGGTGAGTGTATCCCTGTCACCTTCCAGCCTTGTGTGCTTTGATCTTAGAGATCTCTGCCTTACAGGTTAAGGAATATGTACGGTATCTTCCCAAGCTGGGTTGGTGGTGTACCTGACTTCTGATTTATGAGGCCCAAACTAGAGATATGAATTTAAGCCAGTAGATAAAGTTTATGTGATAAAACTCCTATGTTCTTTGAGCCTCCTTACTATACGGATATTTAAAAAGCAGATAATGATCTTTCTGAAGGCACATATTGGGTAAAAATTTTGATTCTGCTCATGTTCTGTAACGGGATATAATAGACATGCTGTAACTAGGATATCAGAACTGCCTTATAAAACGTATAATATAATTCACTGAATATTCTGATTAGAAGTGTGATGTTTCTGGTAAGAAACATGATGACTGTTGCCCCATATAGTTTTACATGTAATTCTCAATACAGACAGAATATACTAAAGATTCGTTAATTCAACTCATTGTGATAGAGGATTAATAGGTGTTTCTGTTCTAATTAATACAGAAATGGTATTATCATTAACCTCTCCTACTAAAGTCACCTCTGTAAGCTTCCCTTTTCTTATCTTTGAAATAAGGATAATCCTCACAAAATATTTATGAGTGCTGGCTTTCAATCAATGCTATCAATTTTAAAAAATAGAAGCACAGAGCCCTGAAGTATTTGCTGATTCAAACAAATAGTCCCCTTTCCATATCAATGCTCCTGTAGCCAATATAATTGAAGAGCCTAAACTGTTTTATTATCACACATTCAGAAATAAGGAATTTGCCTCTGGTTATTCATTTTGGAATGTATAAGAAAGCAATCTCATGGAGATATTACATATGGTTCTGAATGCATTTGGTCAGTTCTGAGTGCAATTTAAAAATTCATTTTATAGTATTTTGGTCCATTGAATGCAATCTGTACCTAAGGCATTTCAAACTTCGTCCCTCTGACCATATTCCCAATGATGAAAACACAGTTGCATTATAACACTTTAAACAAAGTGTCAGAAAATGTTAACATGTCAAAAACATTCTCTAAGAATGGCCTGAAGATGAATTAAAATTAGCTCCTTTAAAAGTACCTGCCATTGGTTATATTTAAGGCAGTGTATATCTAGACAGGCTTGAAAACACATCCTTTACTCTTACCACTGTGGTGGTCGTAACTGTTTCCTTCATTTTTGACACTTTAACTTTTAATGTGTCCAATTCTTTCTTCTTTTTATAAGTCTCCTTTCTCTTAAGTTCACAGAATTTTTTATATTCCTCAATCTGTAGTGATAAACCAATCAAAAAACTTATGAGAAAAACAAAGTTTAGGAAATCTTTTTATTTTGTCAGCTTAATTCATATGTAATCTAAGTATACCACAGTCAGTCTATCAACAACAAAAACACAATCCCTCACCCCCAAACAGGGTTTGCTTGTTTTGTAGCATCACAGGAAAAATAGTGAACTACAAGGAACTGTAATTATAAATACTGAAATAGTAAATTTACAAGAGCAATAAAACAATGATCATTAATAGCAAATTCTAAAAGCAACTGCTGTTGTAGCAATTTCCTGGTAAAGCACCACTGCAACAGCTACTAGATTTACAATATACTAATAAGATCAGGAAATTTTTAAAAAAATGATGAATAATCTGGACATCAAAAATCACTTTTTTTTTTGACAGGAAAGAAAACAGACTAAAAACAGAGTAAATAAAATCACTGAAGACTGGGCAGCTCACAATCTTGGACAACTTAACATTCTGCCAAGATTAAACATGTTCTGATAACTTGTCAGACCCCATGAAGTGAGTCATCCTCTTATCAAATTCAAACACATCAATGCATTTGGCCAAATGAATGATCAAGAACAAAGTAACTGAGTAGTAAGGCCAGAGAAAGCATATTCAACTCTGTATTAAAGAGTTATGAAAATGTACATTTGGGTGGCTTTCTGTGAAAGCCATTGAACCCAAGCATCTTATGAATGAACATGACCTTTGTCGAGTATCTCAGCACCAGGGAATGGGTGCATGTGAGTGGAACTCTGTGATTGATAAATTTTGTTGAAAATTAGGATTCTGTGTTCATTCTTTGGCCAAAGACTTCTCCCAAGGTCTTGCAGTCACAGCACAATATTAGCAAAAGATATTTTGCTTTGTGTCAGGGGAGAGCTTACAATCAGAAGACTCTGACAGCTGTAATCATTTTCCCTTTCTCATAGGAAAGAAAGGAAATTAACAGGCTGATCTCCAGCCTACCATGTGCCTTCAGTGAATGCTGGTGGTTGTCACATAGATAGTGAGCACTAGCCAATTTTCTGCATTAGTTATGCCCATTCCCATCACGGAGAGGGCAGCAGCAGGGACCCAATAGGAATCCTCATCATGAGGTAGGCCATCACACCTGGGGGAGAAGGAAAGACCTCTGGGAACACCTCCTATGGAGACAGCTCTGCCTTTCCTGGGGTAGCTGAAGCTGAGCAAAGAGGAACCATCACAAGCAACTCTGATGGTGAATTTTAATTACCGTACTCTAGCAGACATCAAAATGCAGTAGTTATTCCCATTCGACCCTCTGAAAATTGTTAGTCTCAAAGTACACTTTTCTGTAGGCTGCTCTGCTCGGATTCATTTAGCAGGAATTGGAAGGCTCCTGCAGGATGGAACTCCCTGGTCATGTCCAAAGAGACATGGCCTCAGAATGGTCAGAGGCAATGAGATGCCATGAAAATGAGTTCCTTATCCCTATACGGCTGCATATGAGCAAGGGGCCACCCCAGTGTTGCAAATCCCGCCATTCACATTTTTTCCCATGACCTGAGATGCTATGACACAGTGTCTTCTACAAGGAGCTCCAGTGTCCTTGCATCTCTGCTCTATTCCCATTCCACTGTTAACAGAAGATACTGCACTGAATGCTTGTAGCCTCGAGAATAAATTGCTTCCCATTTCGTGCCCAAGATTCTATATGGTTCTGATTTTTCTAAGAAAGTAAATCATTCCACTTACCTGTTGATTCAATTGTTGTTTTCTTTTCAAATGTTCTGCTTTTTCCTTTTCCAACTGTTCCTGTATTTCTTTGAGATACTGTATTTGCAATTCTATTTCTTTTCTCTTTGAGTTTATTTTGGTGTAAGTCTCATTGATGTAAATAGTGGTAGTAGCTTTCTCTTCCATCGTGTGGTTGAGCGACAGCACTAACTTTTCATGCTTCCTCGCCAGCTCCTCTTGCTCTTCACTAGGAGAAAAGAATAGTTCATGTAATGATAAGTATGGCTTTTAAGAAAGGAATTTAAAGTCTGTTTACTGAGATGAAAAGGGGGAAATTTTAAATATTTATTTTAGAGTTGTTTTTGTGATCACTTAAATTTGGTTAGAATGAGGACAAAAGGAAACACAAGACAAATGTCAGTCTTGCAACTGTTTACCACTGCAAAAATATCATGTGTCCTGCCTCACCGCACCCATCCTGTTCCATGAGATATCTTGGTTTATTTATTTTTTTCATCTTTTATCTTCAATTTATTTTTTAATAATAAATTTATTTTTATTGGTGTTCAATTTGCCAACATACAGAATAACACCCAGTGCTCATCCCATCAAGTGCCCACCTCAGTGCCCGCCACTCGATATCTTGGTTTAAATTATGCAATGATTCAAGAACAGTTTTGAACAGGTGAATGGAATCTGACCAAATGATTTGATAGGCAGCATTGCCATAACTATCTTATCCTGAGACATGCAATTAAGCCAAAGGAAGATAAACATCTCACCACCCCTCCAGCCACCTTCTGATGCCATTGCCTTGCAGGGAAGGCCAGGAGAAAGCCAGCTCTCCTCGGATAAGCAGAAGTCAAGGAGGAGAGAGTAAAGTCTATCTTGACTGTTCAGAAGATGCTTGAAACCTAATCTGAACTCTCTTATCCTTTCTTAGTTGCAGCTAAATCTGAGTTCAAGAGGAGACATGAACTTCACATATCCATTGCTAGCCATGTCCATCTGAGGAAGATCTACCCTAGAGCTAACAATGCAAGACTGGAAGGAAGGACGATGAGTGTCATTTCTGTATTTTCCTTTTTTAAAATCTTCTGCAATGTTAAGATCTTTTTCCTTTCTCTAATCCCCAGGGCTAAAGATTTAAGTTATCCAGTGAGATTGTGTGCAAAGTCTCAGGAAAATGGAAACAGATTGTTGGTAAGTTTATTTTCCAGAAGTCAACTCTACCACAGAAGTGTGATAGAAAGCCCAACCTAGGGCAGCCCGGGTGGCTCAGCGGTTTAGTGCTGCCTTCAGCCCAGGGTGTGATCCTGGGGACCCAGGATCGAGTCCCACGTTGGGCTCCCTGCATGGAGCCTGCTTCACCCCTGCCTGTGTCTCTGCCTCTCTCTCTCTCTCTCTCTCTCTCTGTGTGTGTCTTTCATGAATAAATAAATAAAATCTTAAAAAAAAAAAAAAAAAAAAAAGAAAAGAAAGCCCAAGCTAGAGAGGGTCGGGTAATGGGTGCTTTGTGGGTCTAGTAGAGGCCTTCTAAGAATAAGTCAACCTAAAGATAAGTAGTCTCAGTGGAGCAAATCAAAACAAGTCAAATCAAAAAAACTAACTAGTTGTACTGAGAAGGGTTGAGAAGAGAACACTCAGAAACTGGACATGGGACCTAAGGAAAACCCATTCAAAGAGCTTGCAGTTCTTGAGGACTGTCAGAGAATGTTGCTGGCATCTTGATATACATCTTTCTTTGAAAAATGAATGCAATGAGATTATAGCTTGATGACACCAGCGAATCAAGCAACCTACCTTATGTATAAATCTTTATCCAGAAAGATTTTGCTAGAGCAGTGATTCTCAAAGTGTGGTCAGGACCAGCAGCATTAGCATCACCTGGCAACTTGCTAGAAAAGCAAATTCTTACTCCTACCCCCTAGACCTACTAAATCAGAAATTTGGGGTGGGAGGGGAGGCTTCTAGTAATTTGTGTTTTAACAAGCACTCCAAGTGATTCTGATGCATACTCAAATTTGAGAATCACTGGTCTGCAGAGGTGTGGTGGTGCTGGCCAACTGACCAGACTATTCCAGCCTGGATGTTATCTTCCTTGTTATTAGTCTAGAAATTGGTAGTCTAGTTCACACAGCAGTCTCTGGTGATTGTGGCTAGCATGCACCACGTACAAATCTGCATTGTGACTCCCTAACAGAGGTTAGACTTTTCAAGCTTATGTGATCAGGTGTTCTGAGGGCCTAATTTGGGAAAGGCCTCTGGACCCTGAGGTCTCCACCTAATTCCTGATGCTTTGATATCATGTGCACTAAACAACTTCTTCTAATCATTTTCACTTCCCAAAAAGATTTTTTCTTTCATGGGGGTTCTTTCAACATTTCTTCTACATTTCTTCTCTGACAAACTGACATTCTGATATTTAAGCATTAGATTTGCTCACAATGCAGAGTTGTTCCTAAGGTTTTGTTGTAGTTTTTTTTTTTTTTTCCAGAATGTATCTCTTCCTCCATGAGTGCACAAATTCAAACTTGTAATCCTCATTTTACAAACGGAGAAAATGAGGCCTATGGGGTAAAGTCCTGGCAACACAGCTCAGGAATAAAGGGAAGAAACTAACAGGTGTCAGAATCTGAGCTACAGGGAGTTATATATATTATCTCATTTAATTACAGATAAAATCTGAAACTCCCTGATGGGAACCAATCCAGTCCTCGGACCTCCAGTAGTTTGGGGCTGAATGTCTCTAAGAATCTAAATTAGCTACAATATATCTGGTTTGATACTATTATCTACAATACAATATCCAGCCAGATTTCTTGCTTTAGTGGTTGCGGCTTGTAAACTTAATTTTACTAAGATGGAAATTAAAACCACTCTGTGCCTCCACCTTTACAGGTGGTGTGATTCACACACAGTAGTTGCTGCTGGGAAGCCGGATGGCCTCTGAAACTTTACGGGTCTCCTGACCGCAGTGGTTAAAGATTTTAGGTTCTCCTCCCCAGCTCTGCACGTCCATTACATGCCCCTCATTAGCCAGAGTCATCTGCTACATGTGATACCCACCCCCTACTGACCCTACACCAGTTCAGACCAGAAGACAGACCCCTTGGACAGTTTTTGCATTCCAGGCACAGACCCCCAACTCCTGCAAGTACTAAATTTAAAAAAAATACATACCCTAGAATTTCATTAGTTTTTTTCAGATCAAGTATTTTCATCTTCAGAGACTGTATTTCATTATTCATTCTTGTAATGTCTGTCTGTATCTGATTTATCTCAAAAAGATTTAATCTCCGTGCATCTCTGACACATTCTTAAAAGTAAGTGGAAATGTTACTAGGTTGAGAAACAGCACACTTGATATTGACTTTTCAAATCATGACAAAATTAGGTCCTTGAAATATTCTTTTAATTATGTTCCTGTTCATATTCCTGTTTCTTTTCACTGTTCAAAATTTGGTATTTTAGTTGGTACAACAGATAGCTGGTTGCATTGTCTTTTTACATTATATGGCAATGTACACTATATTCCGACATATATAGTACACAAAATAAGATCCTTTAGAAGAGTTATGCACAATACTTGCAATATGGAATTTATACATTGGATCCCAGAATGTGAATGAAGAAGAAAAGATGGACTAGGCATGTTGGGTGTTGGGGTGAAGGAATCAGAAGTTACAGAACACAGTAAATACACATCTGGTTTGAGGAGTAACTGCAGCATATATGACATTGGCAGTGGTGCCTCCTGTCTTAATTATGTTCCAGTCTCTTACCCCTTTGGGTCCTCTCAATCTTACCTATCAATTATTTCCCTTACTTCAGCTGCTGCTGTGGTGACAGCTTTCTGTGGGCTCTGAACGACTTCAGACTGGCATAGTCTGGCAGCACCTCATTCCTGCTTATTCTGTCCCCTTCTCACCTCCTGTCTAGGACCCCCTTGTCCCTACCATGGGGCTTCTTTAGATATGCACATTGTGCACGTGTTACCCAAAGTGTGGGAGGCAGGCGAACACTGGACCAATGACAGGCAGCGGCCATTGCCTGGACAGTACAGAGAAGATGTAACAGTGTGTCTTGGGCCATGTTTCCATACTTAATTAGTTGCATGTAACGGCAGTTGGCATCACGTTGTACCCCTCCTCAGCTCTCTCTTCTCCCTGCTTTTGTCTCCTTATCCCACTCTCTTCCTCCCCAGCCTCCCCCCCCCCCCCCGCCCCGGAACCTTCTCCTGTTTGGATTGTGCTCCCAAATAATAGTGTAAAAGCCTCTGGCTCTGCTTTCTGGGGAACTCAGTGTGTTAAAGAACGAAGTATTCATCAACAAATAACAAATCAGATAGTCATAACAAATCACAGAACACTTCAGAGGTTTACCTCAGAGCATGATAGAAAAATGATTTTCTTTTTTTTTGACACTGATGTTTAGAAGGTACTGGACTACCCATTTCTACACAATAAATTCTCTAGAAACTAGCTGGTAGCTCCATCTGAGAGAGCCAGGTTATTGTTAGTTTTGCTCATTGTAGCAGGGCTTCCCAGACTTTTAGGTCTCAAATATGCATATATTATCACCTGAGGATATTATTGAAATACAGATTCTTTTCTTTTAAAGATATTATTTATCTCTTTGAGAGAGAGAGTGTGAGAGTGTGCATGAGTGAGGGGAAAAGTAGGGGGAAAGGGAAAAGCAGACTCTATGCGGAGCCTGACATGGGGCTCAAGAGCCAGGACCCTGAAATCATGACCTGAGCTGAAACCAAGAGTAGGATGCTTAACTGACTGAGCCACCCAGGTGCCCCCACATACAGATTCTGATATAGTGGTTCTGGGGTGGGCTGATAGAGTCTGCTTATTAGACAAGCTTTCAGATGTCATTGATGCTGCTGATTCAAGAACCATACTTTGAGTAGCAAAGCTGTATAACATAATATCAATGAAATTTATGTGGTTAAGTATACAGTGTGTATCAAGAACCTCTTCATCTAGTAGGCTCTTTTCCTTCTAAATACTTTTCCTGATTATAAAAGCCAAAATATTCTTAATTCTGTCATCAGCACAGATTCTTCTAAGTCTTCTCTTCCCCTGTATATAGAGTTTGTTGTATTTTCCCTGCCAGATGAGACTAACACCATGCATACTGTTTTATAATTGGCTGTATCACTCAGTGTCTAATTAGGAGATTGAAATCTTATGAATAGGGGAATTTTATCATAGAGAATTATTAAGTCTAGTGGAGGATGAGAGTAATGAGGCACTGCATAATGAGAAAGAGAACTCTAAAGGATTCAGGAACAGCAGGCATAAGGAGCAGCCACTACCCCAAGGGCTGAGTTTGTGAGGAATCAGCACCTCCAGACCTGAGATCCAGCCCTCATTGGAAAGGGTGGTGGCTACTGGGTGGCAAAGAAATTCATGAAATGCTGGGCTGGTCAAACTCATGGAAATCTGGCTTCTGGGGGAATTGAGGGGACCTGTCCACAAGGAGTTGCAATGCTTCCGAACTTACTGCAAAACCACCCAAACAATGCCAGAGAAAAGCTGTCACAATTTGGTGCCTCACTGGTGGAAATCTACCATGAAGCTGCCCAAAGGGTCCTGGAGGAAGCTTCTGGGCACTGCAGGAGCCCAACATGGAGTGTGCACTGTAAGAGCTGGCCAAGCTGAGTACTCTGGGACCAGAAAGAGAACCCCTTTTTCTTTCAGTATCTTTCTAGGACCCTGTCTTAACAAAGCTCAAAATCGTGCCAGCTGGTGAAGGGGGAAATTACAGTGCCAGCAATCTTAACATAGAGCAGGCGATGAAGGTAGATTTGGAGATGCAAGGCAATAAATGGATAAGTGGAACATCGACTTAAAAACTGTTTTGTTGCTGTTGCTTTGGTTTGCTTTAAATTTAGACTACTGGGTGGGGGAGGGGGAGATAAAAGGGTAGTAAACTTTGGAACTGTGATGACACTTGGGAGTTGTTCTATGTTGAGCAAGGGAGGTGGACCTTTGTATTCTCATGGTGACTGATCCCTGAATGTGGGTGACACCTGAGGAGAGAAGGTACCATGATGGGGCAGGGGGCGGTGCCTTCCTCTCTTGTCCAGGGCAACTCCTGTAGAGGACCTGAATTGTGAGCCTCAGCCAATACTCCTGGCAGGTGGGAAGATGATTGAATCCTTACCTTACACCAAATATAAAATTTAACTAAAAATGAATAAGAAACCTAAATGTAAGAGCTAAAACTATAAAACTCTTAGAAGAAAACATAGGGGGAAATCTTCATGACATTGGATTTAGCAATGATTTCTAGAATAGGACACCAAAAGCACAGGCCACAAAAGAAAATATAGATGAACTGGACTGACATCAAAATTTAAAACTTTTGTACATCAAAAGGCAATATCAACAGAGTGAAAAGACAAACCATGGAATGGGTCAAAATACTTGCAGGTCACATATCTGATAAAAGGTTAACATCCAGACTATATGAGGAAGAATTCCCACAACTCAGTAACAACAAACAACCTAGTTAAAAGATGAACAAAGGACCTGAATAGATACTTCTTCAAAGAAGGTAAGCAGATTACCAATAAGCAATGAAAAAATGCGCAATGTCACTAGTCATTTGGGAAATGCAAATCAAAACCACGATACCAATTCACACCCACTGGGATGGCTATATTTAAAAAACCAAAAAGAACACAAAAGAACAAATGTTGACAAGAACGTGAAGAGATTAGGGTCCTTGTGCATTGTAGGTGGAATGTAAAATACTGCAGCCACTATGGAAAACAGTATGGCAGGGGTGCCTGTGTTGCTCAGTTGGTTAAGTGCCTCACTTCAGCTCAGGCCCTGATCTCACAGTCCTAGATCCAGCACCATGTCTGGCTACCCGCTCAGTGGGGAGGGTGATTTTTTTCCCTCTGTTCAACAACCACCCCCTCATTCATGTTCTCTCTCTCTCAAATATTTTTTAAAAAATAGAAAACAGTATGGCAGTTTCTCAAAACTTAAAGTCCCATATCACCATATAATTCAGCAATTTCCTCTGTGTATATGCCCAAAAGTACTGGGAAGCAGGGACCCAAACGATACTTGTACCACCATGTTTATAACAGCTTTGTTCACAGTAGAAACAACCCAAGGGTCCATCAGTGGATGAATAGATAAATAAAACATGGTATACACATACAATGGAATATAGTTTGGCCTTAAAATGAAGGAAAATTCTGACACATGGTACAACATGGATGAACCCTGAAGACCTGCCAAGTGAAATGTAGCCAGTCACAAAAGGACAAGTATTATATGATTCCACTTATATGAGGTATCTATAATCCCCAAACTTACAGGGACAGAAAGCAGAATGCTGGTTTAGCTGAATCAAAGTGCCTGATTAAATTGGATAAATACCAATTTGGAATGGGCTGATCTATGTATCATTAGTCTATTTAGCAACTAAATTGTATAAATTCAAGTTGTGTATATATATATCAATATCATTTCCACCTAAAATGTAAGGGAAAATTATTATGGATCTGTGTTTGTGTTGTGTATTCTTTCTAGCTATTTTGACATGAACTATTAAACTTATTACAAGTAGTAGGCTCTATTTTCTTACAAGATAAACTAAATTTCTATGGTTGATCATCTTAAAAGTACCTTCCAATTCTCTGCCAATGCTACTGGGAAGAGTTTCCAGCAGAAAATATAGTCTGCTGAGTTCCATGCTTTCAATTTCCAGGCGATCAATTGTGGCTTTTCTCATTTCTTCCTGAAAATTTAAATTACATATTCAAAAAGTTAAGGCATTAAACTAATAAAATTGATTTCCTAAGCAATGCACTATTATAAATGTTTTCAGCAATCAAACTTTGATTTCCATTCAACACCTTCTGCTTTTATTTTTATTTGGAATAGAAAGTGTGAAAAATTGCTCTTCTATAATCAGTTTTTAAGATGTCATTGTTAATTTGTCTTTTTAGTCTCTGCTGAATTTCTTCTCAGAAATCACCTTTTCTTATGTTTCTTGTATGCAATTTCAATCAGTTTAAAAGAAGAGACTCCAACAAAAAAGGTAATGCTGAGAGAAAAATCTGCTTAATTAAAGAATGGAAAATGCCAATAAAAATATGCTTAGGTATACAGAACAATATTTTTTATACATACCCACAAATCCAAACAAATAGTCTGGTGGGGATTTCTGTGCTTTGTTTTTTGGTGGGGCTTATTTTGAAGGAAAAAAAAAAGAAAACCATCCAAAAATCTGTTAGTGGAAAAAATAGATAAATCATCTCTTAAATAAATTGTCATGATGGCTATAGTTCTTTTATGATCTGAGAAATGGCCATTATATTTTATGAGCAATAAAAAGCTGATTACATAATTGTATATATAGTGTGATCACTTTTCTATTAAAAAATAAAATTCAATACAAGCATCATCTATTCCCTGAAAGTAGGAAAGACATTCATCAAGGAGTTAATTATGATTATTTTAGGGTGCTGGGATCATGGTGGTTTTTATTTCCCTCTTTTTACTTGTCTATTTAAAGAAATATTCAGGGTAAACATGCAGTGCTTTCAGAATTGTGAAAATGTGTTGTTTTAAAAGATGGAGGGATTAATCTTTAAGAGATTTAACAGCTCATCTATTAACATACTAGATACTTTAACAAGCCACAATGCATATTTTGACCCTTTTAAGCCAGGGAGGAAAACAAAACTCAAAGAACAAAGAAGAAGAAGGTTTCCATGGAAGCACAGGGCAGCACCAAACACACAAACTCCTGGGGTTTACAGATATGTATTCAATTAACTGGGATTATAAAGTATAATGCTGTAGTATACATCCACAACTATATGTAATCCCAGAAAAATATAAAGGAGACAATTTTTTTTCAGCAGTCTGTAGATTTAAACTCATTTCCTTTACAGCCATATTTCTACATTTTTAGATATTTGATAGGTTGTAGATTCTTACTCGATATTTTTAAATCAAATAAAGAGACCTCACCCTTCTCAGCCTGCTGGGAAAGCATTGTAAACATCATCCAGGGCCAAGTAGAGACACACTTGTGATACTTCAGAGGGAGATTCTTTAAATATTTCTTTGTGGGGCCAAGTTAGTATAACCAGAGTTGTTTTCACTGACTGGCACCATCTACTCCAATGGAATAGGTGCTAAATTGTCTTTTAGCAGTTATGTAAGAAATTGCTTATAGACAACTGAGTAAATGGGCACTGTGCACGGCTTATATATTGGGGTCAAACATTTGCCCATGTGGACCACCCCTTAATGGAGCTCCGCTACCACCAGTATTGCTCTCCCAAGCAGGCTTGCCCTCCCTCATCCATAGCACAGATCTTTAATACAATGCTCTTCACAAAAAAATCAGGCAACACTCCCCAGCTGATCGACACTGGTACAAATACTTAGTGAATTGAGATAAACATTTTCCCTATTCATCTATTCAAGTATCTTGAACAGAGTTGGTGCTAAGTTAAAAATTGATGAAGAAATAAGCAGAAGATTGAAAAAAATAGCTCTTAGAGATAATACTATACCAATTTCTTAACAGCGATAGCAGTGTCCTTAAGAAAGGTCCTAGCTTCTTCGTTGCATTTAAAATAGTCACTTTGTAGTGATTGTTCTAAAGAAAAAAATTAGAAAATGAAGATCTCTTATTTATTTGTCCAAATCCTATTTAATCCTTTAGATCTAGCTCAAATGCCTGCTCAGCTGAAAATGTTATCTTCTCTGAATTCCTATAGTACTTAATATGACTCTCTTTTGAACATGTGTCCTAGTTCATAGTATTCTAATTTAGGCATATATTTAATGTTTCTTGAAGACAAACGCCTCTTGATATTCCATCTTTGCATCTCTCATGGTAGAAGGAATCTATAAAGAACAGGACAAGAATTTCAATAAATATTTATGAAAGGAATAAATATAACAGGCCTATAATGTAGATTTAAGAATGTTTTCATATATATATAGTTGTATATATGCAAATATAATATTTTGCAAAAAACCCTACTCATTTAATTAACTGTTTCAAAGTCCCTTATGTTTACTTCTGTGCCAATATTTTAATCCTGGGATGAAAGTAAATATTTGTAAAACTGGTAGGTGTGAGGTAGGCAGAATTTCTAAGCCCTCTTGATTCACTGACATATGAAGGATGTCTCCTTTCCCTCACACACCGTAAATAGGAAGCACAGAGGAGGACAGGCTTATGAAATGTTAGCAATGGTAATGAAGACCTGATACATACCAAATGGAAAGAAGGAAGGGGGGAAAATGGATAAAAGGAGGAGGAGAAAGAACAGAGGAAGTTATACTTACATTGGCTCTGGTGCCACTGAGTTACACAGACTTGGTCCAAATGAATTCCAGGCCTGCATCTTGATATGCGGGATAAATTTGATGGGATTCATGTTTTACATTGCATTATCTAAGTTGATTACTATGAGCTTATAATGAATCCCATTTCACAGGTGAGAAATCTGACTTTTGAGGTTACATCATATGTTCAAGGTCACAGAGCCCATCACTGAGAGAGTCCAGATTCAAACACAAGTGTGATTTGAGAGTCCTTGGCTTCAATGGTCACACTTACCCCTCAGAAGAGTAAAGAACAATTTCTGCCCTCAGTTCCTGGGAACTTGGATTCTCTTAATCAACTAAGCTCTCAAACCAAGTGAAAATCAGTTACTGGGTTTGCAAGCAAGTGTGTGTTTAGTAGGGAGGGGACAGGCCTTGCCTGTTATCCTTCCCTTTCTCCTAATGGAATGAATGAGCACAAGCTGTTTCCGCTTGCAAATACGCTGGAGAGCTGCATATTTTCTTACTCCCACAAGAGGCTTAATGAAGTTTTTTTTTCCTACAAAAAATTTTGAGAGTCCAGAAATTACTAGCAGAAAAATATTTGCACAGAAGCACTGGGATGAAATGCACATGTTGATCAAGTTTGAAGAGAGTTCGAGACCCTACCTCTACCAGGCCAGTGATAGTGACTCATTTAAGTCTCTTTGGTGGTTAACATTCCTCATGATAATACTCATGCAAGCCTATCTCACATGGATTGTGAAGTTAAATTAGTTCATCTAAGAAGAAAAAAGAGAAACTATCCCAAACTAGCAGTAACATTATAATAGAAATCAGTGTGATTACCTTGAAGTCATGAGATGCTGATAGTAGAGCAAGGAGATGCTTTGTTGTTTGGCTTAAATGGTTTATGAGCTAAACAAGAAATGCCCTTTATTGGACCATAGCTTAACCTTAAACTCAGGTGTTTTAGCTTAACCTTAAACTTAGGTGTTTTGATTACAGGTTCAGCTTTGTAACTGAAGCAACATTTTAAGCTGGCCAAATCCAAGGCCATTACGTTTGCATCTCCTAAACACCCTTGTCTAATTGTCCTTGTCTAACACAACCAGAGCTTCTTAAGAGCCCCCTTTCTTGTTTGCCTGTTAAGCTCTCCACTTGACCCTGGCACGATGCTGGAGGAAGTTAACTTACAACAAAAAAAGAAGGGGGGAAGCTGAAATTAAATGCATAATCTGAATGCGAGTGGGGTCCCAGTCGCAGGCAAATGGCAGTGGCCTGAGAGTCCAGGCTTTGCCCCCGGCCGGGTTTGTCGCCAGTTGCTAGTGTGAGCTGGGCCACGTCACTCCAGTGGCGCTGGAGCCCGAGATCAGAGCCCTGGGTCCCAGCGGGCCGTCTCCCCCGCCCGCAAGGAGCCTGAGAGGACTCAGCCTGAGTCAGGGCCACCCCGGTTCCCTGGGGAGAGGGAAGGTCCCCGCCCAGTGCCCGCCAGGTGCCACCGGCGAGGCGCCGGCCCTCCTGGCGCCCGCAGGCTGCTCACCCACAGCCAAGAGCTGCTCCAGCGCCGCGGTCGCGACGGCGGAGCCCAGGGCGGAGGGCAGGGCGCACCACTGCAGGGAGGGGCCGGTGGAGACGCCCGCCGCCCGCAGCGCCCGCCCGCCGCGCCCCAGCTCTCGGGACCCGGAGCTCAGCGCCATCCTGCGGCTCCCGCGCCCAGCCTCGCAGGCCCGGCGCCCGGCGGTCGGTTGCCACGGGCGACAGCGACGCCGAGGCCCCGGGCGCCCGCGGGGGTGGCGCCTGCCGGGTTCTGCCAACCTGGGCCGCAGTCACCAAGCGATCCTGGGGCCCGGGGCCGCGCGTCCGCCGCCCTTTCCTCCTTTGCGTTTGCATTTCTGAGCTCGGGCGGGCCCTTTCTCGCGGACCCCCGGAGGCACACTTTTGGAGGCATCTCTGCGCCTCTACACCGGCTTTGTGAGGCAGGTTCTTCTACGGTCTCCACTTTTCCAGCCAAGGAAACAGGCCAGGATGACTAAGCGATCTGCCCACGGGCAGAGAACATAATTTTGGATTTCAAGTGGAGCCCGTATAAATCTTTCCACGATGCTGCAAAATGCATCTCTGTACTCCTCTAGAACTCTCACTGTATCTGGTCTATCGGTGAGCACATTTTACCTTGAATCAGTGATTTTCCTCTGTCTTCTTATCAAATGGTGAGCTCTGGGTGGCAGGGATATTATCTATTTTTCTCTGCAGGGATATCATTTATTTCTCTCTGCATCTCCGAAATTCAGCCCAGAGCCAGGCACTGATTGAGGTTAACTATTAGTTCCCGTTTCCTCTGGCTGGCAGGAAATCACCGAAGATGATTTAACCCTCCTCTTGTAACGTTTCTACAGTTGGCAAAACTGAGGTCAGATAGTGACAATGACAATAGCTGTCATTTGTTGAATGCTAAGTTCCAGGCACCTTTTGTAGTCCTTTATAGTACCCATTTAACTTTTTAAAAATTTCTGAGGTAGGTATTATTTCCCATTTTCAAATGAGGACACTGAGCCTCAGCCCTGAATCACCACACTATATGCTGCCTTGGAGAAGACATAGCATGACAATAACAAAACTAGTTCTGGAATCCAGGTCTCCTTCCAGGGAGAGCCATAGCCTGGCCGTGGACACTCTCCGGAGTCCCCTTTTTCGCTAGATTTGGTCTATTAGTATTCAGATCTATCCCTGCTCTTCTGTGAGTTCCTCTGTGTGGCAGAGGCAGGACGCCTGGAAATGGCATTTCTCACTCTTGCTAGATGGTTTCCTAAGTTCCACCAATAGGAGGCACTGGTGGGACATTAGCCCTCCAAGACTGGTGGGACATTAGTCTCCAGGAGTGGCAGTTTCCCTAGTTTTGGTGGCTCCAGAGAAGGCCGGAGGGAGCCAGCCAGTGCCTTCAGCACTCTGCTACTGCTCAGCAGTCAGTGTGGGCATGTGGGCACAGTACAGGGTTGTACAGCTTTCTGATCCTTGGAGCCTTCTTTTCATCTCCTTTGGTTTCTATCGTTCTTGTAGAACATTCCCTGTGACCAAATTCCTCTTTTCTTGAGCTACCTAGACTGGCACAACGCCCTCCCTCCCCCCAAGCCAACCTTTATACTGTTACCAGAATATTCTTTCTACTCATCATCTCATTTGGACCACATTGCTCTCCATTGTTTATGAATGAGGCCAATCCTTAAGGGGGCATCCCCACTTCCTGGATTTATTTTAGATTTTATGACTTTTTAAAAAAGGTTTTATATGTTTATTCATGAGAGACAGAGAAAGAGGCAGAGGGAGAGGGAGAAGCAGGCTCTCCGTGGAGCAGGGAGCCTAATGTGGGACTCCATCCAAGGACTCTGGGACAATGACCTGAGCTGAAGGCAGACATTTCACCCACTGAGCCACCCAGGCACCCAGATTTTATGACTTTTTATGTCTATTTCCATTCTTTTTCCTGAACATGCTTTCTGAGGTATTTCCAGCTTCTACTTTGACTCATAGTTCCTTCCATGTGGGATGACCTTACAAAATCCAAACCATCCTTTTCAAAGGGAACTTTATTAATCCCAAGTAGAAACCTGCGCAAGTAATATGAACAAGCACTTCATAAAAGAAAAAAAAAATCCCAAGAAACATATTGAAATAACATTTAAAGAAATTAGCAAAGAAAAAATAATACATTCATTTTCCTCATCTTACTAAGATTAAAAAGAATAATAATTCAAAGTGTTGACACTGGGGGTGTGAATTTACTA
This sequence comes from Canis lupus dingo, assembly GCF_003254725.2. NCBI lineage: Eukaryota > Metazoa > Chordata > Mammalia > Carnivora > Canidae > Canis > Canis lupus. Next base: position 34,891,144 of record NC_064250.1, read on the forward strand.
TACCTTGTCTGGAGGACATTTTGGAAATACAAAAAGAAGTCTTAGCATATAGTAATACTTCTAGGAATTGTTCTTTAAAAAAATCATCACAGGTGCGTCCAAGGACATGGGTATGATCTCGTTTCTTTCAGTTCTAGTTTTAATAGTAAAAACTTACAAACAGCCAAAATGGTTTATGGTGGGACACTGAGTTTAAATAACCTAAGGGACATCTGTGTTTCATATTCTAGAAAGCAGGTCACCATATGGTGAAGAGCATGGTTATAGGGTAGTTAAAATGAGTACTACCATCAACCAGATGAGGTGTCTCTTGAGCAAATTAATCTATGAATGCCCTCCAGTATCCTTGCTCTGAAGGGATGGTGGTGGTGATATTAGCTCTTAGTTCATAGAACTGTTGTAAGGACTAAGTTAAGTGAGCACTTAATTAAAAATAATGGGTAGAAATTTACACACACACATTTCCCATGAGGTTAGGTAAAAAAAAAGCAAGTAGCAAAAGACAGGTGTAATATTCAATTTTTATATATCCATATAATAAATAAATGTATATAAGTAGATCTCTATGTGCATTTGCATGGGAAGTGGCCTGGGAAGAATTGTTCACTAAAATGTTCACTGTGGTTTATCCTGGTTAATAAAATTATGGGTGTGTTAGGTAAAATAATACCTCCCTAAAATGTCCTAATCCCTGGAAACTGTGACTATGTTATGTTACATGGTAAGAGGTAATTAAAGTTGCAGATGGAATTTGGGGTTAAAATCCATAGACCTTGAGATAGGGAAAGTATTCTAGATTATGCAGATGGGTCAGTGTAATCATGAGTCCTTAGAACTAAAGAAGGGAGACAGGAGAATCAGTATCAGAGTCAGAGATTTAAAGACACTGCCTCGTTGCCTTTAAAGATGGAGAAAGGGCCATGAGCCAAGGAATACAGATGGCTTCTAGAAAGTGAAAATGGCAAGGAAAGAGATTCTCCTCCAAAATTTCCAGAAGAAACCTAGCCTTGCTGACCCCTTGATTTTAGCCCAGTGGGACTTCTGACCACCAGAAGGGGAAGATAATTAATGTGTTGTTTAAAGCCTCTAAATTTATGATAATTTGTTATAACAGGAATAGGAAACTCTTATGTGGGTAATGTGAACTTTTTTCTTTACCGTATTTTTGTATTTAAATATTTTTCCATAACCATGTATACCTTTGTAATTAGAAAAAATAAAGCTTTTTAAAATAAAAAAATAAAGAAAATATACAAATTTAATATAGTTGAGTGTATAAAAAAGCTTTCTGAGCCTTTATTAGCTATATAGGTGCTGTTCACTGAGTCAAAAGCTACATCTCAATTCTCTTGTGCATCTTTCTTACTTTGGTAATACAGATGCATTCACGTTCCATTTAACTTTTTTAGGTTTATTTATTTATTTAGTAATCTTTACACTCAATGTGGGGCTCCAACTCATGACCCAGAGATCAAGAGTTGCATGGTCTTCCAAGGGAGCCAGCCAGGTGACCCTGTTCCAGTTAATATTTTTAAGGCAGACTTTTGCTTAGTAGCCAGGACAACATATTTGAATTCTGTAAGCTCATGCTGAAATTGATTTTTGGCTTTAGTTGTGGTTAGCAATTGTTTCTGTTTACCTTTTGCTGCTGACAGGGCCAGGAGAACCCAACTGCTGCCTGGAGTTTGACCCCTAACTCAGGTATATATATAGTCAGACTCAGACTCATTGGTTTGCATATTGGTTGTGTACCTGCTGTGTGCTAGACATCGTGCTGAGCCCTGAAAGTATGTGTATATATATATATATATATATATATATATTCCTGTATTAAGGCTTGTTGCAATTTCTGCAGTATCTGAGGTTTACATGGTCTTTGAGGATGATATTGCTCTTGTTGTTGCTTCTTTCCATAAATCTAGTACCTCCAAGGACAGCCCCAACTTCTGAGTTGTGTGTCTAGATCCTGGTTTAGACCTGGTCAAGGTATCATTCTTGATAGATGTGTCGAACAACTCACTTATGGAAGGTGGTTGCATGTTGCAGTGCTTTGTGTTCAGGATATGTGATGATTCAGTACTAGACTGTGCTCAAACCTCGAGAAATGAGAATTCTAGTAAACTGAGTCTCTGTCTTCCTCACTCTTGACGCTACCAGTGCCAAGTACAGGGCCTAATGTCTAGCACATGACCTTGGCTCCCCAACAGTGGTTGGTCAATAGGGTCTTTTTGTCAAATGTCCTGCCATCTTTAGAATTTGTGCTTCATCCTCAGGCTTGTTGCTTCATGGTCACAGATGGCTATCATAACCCTAGACATCATGCACTGGTACAAATTAGGAAGAATTGGAAAGGGGAGACATGTAGAAGCCCCCTGTCCTTTCATCAGGAAGGAAATCTGCCCAGAGTACTTTTGACACACTTATTTCTCAACAGCCTGAGCTGGGTCACAAGACTACTCATGAAAGGGAGTTTAGGACAGTGAGTGTCTGGATTTCCAGCTTCTGTGGAGTTGGCAGGAAAGAAGAGTCTTCAAAATAGCTGGAGGATCACCAATGGAATGTCAGCCATGCATATGTTCTCCAGACTAATATTTATTAGCTGCAACATTAGGCCCAAACCAACTGGTTGGGTGGGCTTTTCCTATGGGTTGCAAAGAAATCAGTGAAACTTTTAGCATTGAATAGGAAGGATGTCTTGGTCCTCCTCTATATTGGTAGGTTCTCTCCTATTTAAGCCTTCTCATTGACTCTATGCCTAGGTCTCTAAGAGATTATACATTAGACAAAGATTCTCTACCCCCTTGGACTTCACATGGCTTTTAAAGTGCCTGTCTCATAGTTAGGCTATAAATCTCAGCTTCTGTGCCTCCATCACAGTCATTTGTGGCAAAGTGGCAGGAAGAACAAGTCCCCTATGTAATGTCAGATTGTTAGAGAAGCAAATAGATGGATTAGTGCCCGTGATCAAGTTATACTATGGGCAGACCACAATGGTCTTTGGAACAACTCTTGAGTAAGAGTTCTCCTTTTCAAATTTGTCTCTTGACTATTTGTTTTCCTCTATAGTCAGCGATTTCTTGGGGCCAGACAGATTTTGATCAAAATACTGATCGTGTCATTTGCTAATGGTTTTAGATTAGTTTAGGTAGTTTAACCTCTTAATCTCCCTTCTTCATTTGTAAAGTGGAGTTTTACACACTGGAATTACGAAGCTTCAGCAGAATAACGATGTTCTTACCACAGACCCCATGCTATTTCCTTTCTTTTCCTTCTACTAGATGGAAAATAAAAAGCATTTCTTCTGAAATAAAAATGCTAATGTCCTTTCTGCATCCCTCACCTTCCTTAAACCTCTCAGTCATTCAACCTTTTGTGAAAATTATTGTAATTAAATCAAGTGTTGCTGTCCCAAAGGTTGGAAACTGGTTTCATTTCCAGGTTGTTTATGTTGGACAGCAGTGGCTGCCTGGAGCACTCAGTGAGGGTTCTGAGGACAAATGTTGGCATGGAGGGAAAGAAGCCTGCCAGGCACCAGAGAAAGCCATGGTCACACGTGTGCCGGCATCAGACTCATTGGTTCACGGATTAGTTGTGTACCTGCTATGTGCTGGACATTGTGCTGAGCCCTGAGAGCATACAACAGAGACCTTTAGGTGGCACCAGGGAGGGACTCTCTGAAGAATGGAGACCTGAGCCATGAGAAGGAGTGAGGCTTCTTTTGCTATTCTCTTAGTGAAGGGAAAACAGAGTTCAGAGAAAGACAAGACAAAAAGAAGAAATTGAAAGAAGAAGGGGAACAGGAGAGAGTGGAGGTAGGAATCTGGAGATGTCAGCTGCCAACCTCAAAAGATTCTCCTTTCTTTGCATTATCCCTAAAAGCTCACTTTCTCTGATCAATCCAGATCAGTTAGACTTTGTCACATACCAATACTCTCATCGGTGCTTCAACTAAACACATGGGTAAGATATGGCCCCCATTCTTCAGAAAATGGCCTTGAAATTGGGAGGAAAGGGGAAGGTTTGAAGGACAGTTCATAACCAGATGTAATTCCTGTACAGTGTAGGGGGGTACCACACCTCCAAAGCATTGTGTGCTTTTTATAAAATGTACATTTTAGAACTGCTTCCACGAGTTATGTAGTCTTTATCATAATTCTCCAGGGTGATTATTAGGATGATCCAATTTTTTCAGAAAATCACATGATGATGAGAGAGTCAGTCGTCTTGGGGATAACCTTAGCACAACGACAGAACAATCTCCTGACTCCAGGTCTGCGACACAGTCACGTCTCCCAGAACCACCTCAAGACTACACCACCAGGGCACAGAGTTAGGGCTGGGGTGGGTCAGGATGTCAGCAAGGTCACGGAGGTGTGGCTGATAAGCATGGGGTGCATGGAGAGGAAAGGTGCATGCAGAAATTTGGGTTGTGTTTTTACCACAAAGGGCCTTGAAATCCAAACTCAGGAGTTTGGATTTGATGCTCGGGCAATGCTGCTGTGAGAATGTTGATGGAGAACAGATTAAGCTGCTCCCTGTTGGCAGCTACTTGGTGGTTCAGTTTATTTCTGCCTAAGGTAACACTTCATGGTAGGATGGAATATCATTATCAATTACAGGCATTGTAATTTTCTCAAGTGAGCATCTGCAGAGTAATCAGAAATGAAATTGGGCCTGAAACAACAATGCCAATAAAGCAAGAATGTCTTTATTATTATCTTAAGTCACTGATGCTTTAGGGGGCATCCTCATTTAGAAAGGTAGCAAGGTGGGGTGGGGCATCTGGGTGGTTCAGTTGGTTGGATGTCTGCCTTCAGCTTGGGTCATGATTTCACGGTCTTGGGATCGAGACTCCTATCAGGCTCCCTCCTTGGTGGGGAGCTTGCTTCTCCCTCTCCCTCTGCGGGCTGCTCCCCCTCCTTGTGCTCTCTCTCTCTCTCTCTCTCTGTGTCAAATAAACAAATAAAATCTTTTTTTTTAAAAAAAGAAAGGTAGCAAGGATGATTGTTAATGCTCACTTAGCATTTCTTTTTTTTTTTCACTTAGCATTTCTTATAGATATTTCCAGCACTCAAGATCTTTAAGTAGCAGTATGCTTATTTTCCTTATTTTAATCAATGTAATTATTTCCAAAAAGTGTTTTAGATACGATGATTCATCTGAAAATGATTCAGTAAAGATCACGGGAGTAGGTAAGCTCTCCATTTGACTTAAAAATCTGTCTTCTCTCTCTTTTTTGGTCTTTAGCAAATTTAGAAAATGTCAGATAACACTGGCTGACTGTTCTTTCCATATATGGATGCAGTTGAGATTTTCCAGACTCATTTGGAAAATAAAAATATAAGTAAGTCATTGCAGCTCTCAATCCCATTCCTTCCCACCCCCTCAAGGACCTTTCTCAATCAGCTCCCCCTCACCTCATGCGTTCCTCAGAACTTTTGCCTGAGCATCTTTACTGAACCCTACTGCCACCCTCCCTCTCTGCTTCCCTTCATTACCAACTTCTTAAAAAATGTGGTCTACATCTGGGCGGTCATGCATCCCTTCACTCTGAATTCTTAATTTCCTCTTCTTCATCTTCTATTGGTCTTTTCTCAAGGCCTGTTGGCACCCATCTTCTCTCCTGAAGGATTCGACACCATCACCCAGTGTCCCCCCGCCCCCATCCCTAGACATTTACTTCCTAATTGGTTCTGGCCGTTCCCTCTTCACTTCCTTCACTGGCTCCTTGTCCCTTTTCTCCTGTAAGCCATGAGGGGATGTTTCACCTGGGCTCCATCCTTGGTCTTTTCTTCATGCTCGCTAAACTCCTTTCTTGACAGAGTTGAATCTATGTGAATAACTCTCAGTATGTATCTCTTGCCCAACCTCTTCCCTAAGTCTTAGTCTTGTAGACTAAGCATTCTTGTCTGGCTGTGCTGCCACATGTCAAATTCAACGTGTTGAAAATCAGAGTCTGTTGTTGCAGGTGGTTCTCTGCCTATTGAAATTACACTGACATTGTCAGCCCATCTCAAAAGTGGTCTCATCCATAAGGTCTTCCTTGATCCCAATAATCTCAGATCTCTGAAGCACTTTGTTCAAACTTTTCATGGGTGGCAATTATCCTAGGCTGAGTGGTCTTATAGTTTTTCTGTATAATACCTCCTTAGTAAATAGCTTTGTAACCTTTCTGCCTCGATGTTCTCATCTGTAAAATGGGGCCTTCATTGTAAGGTATTCATGAGAATTAAATAAATTAATATAAAGTGTTTAAAACAATGCCAGGAACAAGATGAGCCACTCCATAAATTTACTTGTTGCTATTATCTCTATACTATGAACTCTTTAAAAAAGTGGGGACAGTATTTTACTCATTTGTGAATCTCTTATAGCACCCAACACAGCAATTCACACACAACAGATGCTTAAGATATTGTTGAAATGGATAATAAGGAAGATTCATGTATTCAGAATTTTTAAAAATATGGAATTTAAAATCTACTGCAGTTCATGATTTATTAGAAAAAAAATACTAGAAGAAATAGGCAACTTCCTCAAGGTCTCACAGCGCTTTTCTTTATCGGCATGTATGGCAAGAACTGACATTCATGGTGGCTTTAATCATCATTACTATTACAAGACCTTGAGGACATTTTGAATCACCAAATTAAATTGTATATAGTTAAAGTTTGGTTCCAGGTGAATTTCATTATATAGAATTATTAATTATTATTTTTAAAATGGTAACTCTTAAAAAATAATAAGTAAAAAAAAAAAAAAAAGGTAACTCTTACTTAACCATGATTTCAAAGTTAATGAGAACTCTGAACTCTCAGTTCTGCTAGATGAATGAGCTTCCGAAATTGAAGACTGAATTGTCACCATGGCTCCAACTGTTAGGATTTCTTTTTCTGTTGCAATACAGATGTGGATTCTGGTTCAGGATGAATGTGTATGTAAAATTAAGTGGTGGTATAGAGCTCTTTCAGATTTCTGGCACTTTCTTCTTTGCCTCTATTGATGCTCGAGTTGTTAGGTAATGCCTGAACTTAAGTACTTCCATCTTTAACCACAAAGGTCAAAGCAGCAAAATTGTGTGTTTAGGAAAATACTCAATCCTCTGCAGTTAATTCTTTAGACTCCCTATGTTCTTCCAATAAATGCCCATTTATGGTTCATATACTTCAGTGGGTTTTTTCCTTACTAGCAACCAAATAGTCTTGCTGAGGCAGCACTACTCCTGAGCTAGAGATCGTAGGGAGAGGGGCAGAGAAACAAGGAAAAGCAGTATGGCTCAGTAAGAGCCATGGCCTCCAGGGCAGCCCGGGTGGCTCAGAGGTTTAGCGCTGCCTTCAGCCCAGGGTGTGATCCTGGAGTCCTGGGATCCTGGATCCCTGCAGGGAGCCTGCTTCTCCCTCTGCCTATGTCTCTGCCTCTCTCTCTCTGTGTCTCTCATGAATAAATAAGTAAAATCGTTTTTTAAAAAAGAGCCATGGCCTCAAAATCAGACAAAAAGAGTTCCAAGTCCTTGCTTTATCACCTACTAGTTGTGTAAACTTGTGCCAGTTATTTAAACATCTTTAGTTTTAGTTTCTTCCTTTGGACAAGAATTATGAAAATATTAATCATGTGGAATTTTTTTTCACTTGATAAATTTATTTTTATTGGTGTTCAATTTGCCAACATATAGAATAACACCCAGTGCTCATCCCATCAAGTGCCCCCCTCAGTGCCCGTCACCCAGTCACCCCTAGTTCGTTTCCCAGAGTTAGGAGTCTCTCATGTTCTGTCTCTCATGTAGAATTTTGAAACTCTGAGGATTCAAATGTTTGTAAAGAGACTAGCATAGGGTCTGACTCGATGATGCTATATTATTGCTAAAAGGTTTCATTTTAATAGCCTTAAAATAATTGGTTTAAAATAATCTATTAACTAATAAACTGGATAGCTAACATATATATATTAGTCAATTGGCTAAGTACATTTAATATAACCAATTTAGAAATTAAAGAAAATTAAAAATAAGGAAAATGTTTGTAAAAATGAAAAAACGCGAATGTACTTTACCTATTAAGAAACCCTATAAGAGCAGGAGGAAATGCTCTTAGTTTAGCACTGCTCTTTCCAATGAAGGCTAAAGATCCTACCCAAATGGGGCACCCAAATGGGTTCGCACAGATAACCTAACAGAATATAATAGAGTCCCTGAAGAAAGCTCCATTTCCTTAGTTGGGAATATACTTCATGGTAGCCAGCATCTGGGTGTTCTCTCCCACTTAGGGGAAACAGAAAGCCATGGGCTACATTCTATTAAGCAGAAAGGAAGATGGGAATAATTTGCCACCAAGAGATTATAGTGTGGTAGATTTGTTTATAATCAGAGCACTTTCGAAAAAATGTATTTGGAGCATAACAAGTACTGCAGGATTTCTGGGTAATTTGATGAGTGCCATATGAGAAATCATAATACTGCCTATTTCAATTTTTAGTTATCTCAGACTGGATGCATCACATTCATTGGACAATTTGTCCAGATAAGAATTTACACGCCGAGGTGCTGTTTTGTGTTGAACCATTAATATGTGAGTATCAGAAAGAAAATACAGATAACTAGAAGTTTATGACAAGTGTACAGGCTCTGGTGTGTGTGTGTGTGTGTGTGTGTGTGTGTGTGTGTGTTGGGGAAAGCCTCATCAGACTCACTGGAAACATTTAGTTTTTAGTTTTCAAGGTTACCTTTTGAATACAGAGCCTAGAATAATTTTCTGTGATAGTTAAAAGAACAGCAAAAAGGGGGTTGCCTGTGGCGGGGGCATAGTTGGTTAATCTTCCAACTCTGGATTTCAGCTCAGGTCATAATCTCAAAGTCAGGAGATTGAGCCCTGGATTCAGCTCTGTGCTCAGTGCAGAGTCTGCTTGAGATTCTTTCTCCCTCTCCCTCTGCTCCTCCCACTCATCCTCTCTCTCTCTCTCAAATGAATAAATAAATCTTAAAAAAAAAGAACAGCAAAAAGTTCTTAATACCTGGACTTTTTCCCTGACAGTGTTGGAGGGCTGGCTGCCTCCTTTCTCTGAAAGCTTCAGTCCCATCAGAAGGCCCTCTCCACACAATGCTATTCCTTTGTTCCAGTGATTCTAAAAAGGGAACCAAGAAGGCCTGGCCTAGACCCTCTCTCTCTGCCAGCCTGGCCTGCCCTTCAGACTCACACCTGTTCTGCTTCCCTGTGTTGAGAGCACTGCCCAGTGCAGGAGTCAGGTGAGCTTGCCATTCAGACATTTTCCCCCAGGCCATAGGCTGCCTTTCCATTTTGTGTATTGTTTCCTTTGCTGAGCAGAAGGTTTTTAGTTTGATGTAGTCCCACTTGTTTGTTTTTGCTTTTGTTGCCCAAGTTTTCGGTGTCATATCCAAAAAATTGTTGTAAAGGCCAATGTCAAGGAGCTTTTCCCCAGTTTTCTTTTATGAATTTTATGGTTTCAGTCTTATGTTTAAGTCTATAGCCCATTTTGAACTAATTTTTATATATGGTATCAGGGTCCAATTTCATTGTTTTCCATATGGATATCCAGTTTTCCTGGCACCATTTATTGAAGAGAACCTCCTTTCCTCACTGCATATTCTTGGTGCCCTTGTCAATAGTTAATCATATGCTTCAATTTACTTCTGAGTGCTCTATTCTGTTCCATTGATCTATGTGTCTGTTTTTATGCCAGTACTATCCTATTTGGATTACCATAGCTTTGTAATATAATCTGAAGTCAGGACGTACCATTCCTTCAACTTTGTTCTTCTTTCTCAAGATTGCTTTGGTTAATCAGGGTCTTTCTAAAATATGAATTTTAGAATTGCTTTTTTTATTTCTGTGAAAATGCCATTGGAACTTTTATAGGATTGCAATGAATTTGTATATCATTTTATGTAGTATGGACATTTAAAAATATTAATTTAGGGCGCCTGGGTGGCTCACTGATTGAGTTTCTGCCTTTGGATCAGGTTGTGATCTCAAGGTTCTAGGATGGAGTCCTGGATCAGGCTCTTGGTAGGGAGCCTGCTTCTCCCTCTGCCTATGTCTCTGCCCTTTTCTCTGTGTTGCTCATGAATAAATACATAAATTATAATAAATAAAAATATTAATTCTTCCAATCTGTGAACATAGAATATTTTTTCATTTGTGTCTTCTTCAATTTCTTTAATCAATGTCTTATAGTTTTAAGTATATAAAGATCTATTACCTCCTTGGTTAAATTTATTCCTACGTATTTCATTCCTTTCAATGCTATCATAAGTGGGACATTTTTTCTTGATTTCTTTTTTGGATAGATGAATAGCGGTGTAAAGAAATGCAACTGATTTTTGTACGTTGGTTTCATATCCTGAAACTTTACTGTTCTAACAGTTTTTTCTATGTGTGGAGTCTTTAGAGTTTTCTACATATAGGATCATGTCATCTGCAAATAGAGATAATTTTACTTCTTCCTTTCTGATTCGGATGCCTTTCATATCTTTTCTTGTCTGATTGCTCTTGCTAGTACTTCCAGTATTATCTGGAGTAGAAGTGGTTAGAAAAGGTATCCTCTCCTTGTATCATATCCTAGAGGAAAAGCTTTCAGTTTCCCCCATTGATCATAAGGTTAGCTGTGGGCTTTTCATAAGTGGCTTTTATTATGTTGAGAAAATTTCCTTTTATGCTTATTTTAAAGTATATTTATCATGAATGGATGTTGATTTTTATCAAATGTTTTTTCTGCCTCTGAGAAAATCATATGATTTTTTTATATTTCATTCTGTTAACGTGGTATATCACATTGATTTGTGTATGTCAAACCAAACTTGTATCCCAGGAATAAATTCCACTTGGCCATAGAATATGACCTTTTTTTTTTAAAAAAAGATTGACTTATTTATTCAACAGAGAGGGGGTGCAGAGGGAGAGAGAGAATCTTAAGCAGATTCCATGCTGAGTGCAGAGCAGGTCGAGAGGTTTGATCTCACGACTCTGAGATCATGACCTGAGCTGAAACCAAGAGTTGTACACTTAACCAACTGAGTCACTCAGGCACCTCAGAATATAATCTTTTTGATGCTATTGTTTAATTCATTTTGCTAACCTATCTTTATAATGAGGAGCATATTTCCTATTTCATTTTTTTCCGGGAGATATATATATATATATTTATATATTTATATTTATATTTATATATTTATATTTATATTTACATATAGTTTCTTTACCATAGAATTTGTTCCCATGATGAATTAAAGCTGAGCCATTGGGGCACCTGGGTGGGTCAGTGGTTGAGTGTCTGCCTTTGGCTCAGGATGTGATCCTGGATCCTGGAATTGAGCCTTACATTAGGTTCTCTGCAGAGCCTGCTTCTCCTTCTGCCTATGTCTCTGCCTCTCTCTCTGTGTCACTTGTGAATAAATAAATAAAAATCTTTAAAAAGATTCCCTTTTGATTTCCTCTTCCACCCAGTGATTATTACAAGAGTCTATTATTTAGCTTCCCATATTTGTGAATTTTCCCATTTTCTTGTTTTAGTGATTTCTAGTTTCATTCCACTGTGATCAGAAAAGATACATGGTATAACTTGTATCTTCTTAAATTTGTTGAGACTTGTTTTGTCAGCAAACATGTGTTCTATCATGGAGAATGTTCTGTATGCACTGAGAAGATTATTTATTCTTTGGTTGTTGGGTGAAAAGTTCTGAATGTCTGTTAGGTCTATTTGGTCTATAGAGTTGTTCAAGTCCCTTGTTTCTTTCAATCCTTCTGTCTAGATGTTCTATCATTGAGTGTGGGGTAGTGAAATCTCCTACTATTATTGTTTGCTGTCAGTTTAGACTTTCAGATATGTCAATATTTGTCTTGCATACTTAGGTAGTCTGATGTTTGATGCATATATTTTTACAATTGTTATATGTCCCCATTGGATCAACCCTTTCATCATTATATAATCACTTTCTTTGGCTCTAAATACAACTTTTGATTTAAAATCTACTTTACCGGGGATCCCTGGGTGGCGCAGCGGTTTGGCGCCTGCCTTTGGCCCAGAGCGCGATCCTGGAGACCCAGGATCGAATCCCACATTGGGCTCCCTGTGCATGGAGCCTGCTTCTCCCTCTGCCTGTGTCTCTGCCTCTCTCTCTCTCTCTCTCTCTCTCTCTCTGTATGACTATCATAAATAAATAAAAAAAATTAAAAAAAATAAAAAATAAAATCTACTTTACCAATGAGTTTAATGCTTTAGTTTCTTGTGTCCCTATGTAGTGTCCTTTAATTTCTACTTGAAAAACTCTGTTGAACAACCAGGAAGAGCTCATTCCAGCAGATTTCCTTTAGAAGGAATCCTGTGGCGCAGGATATGAAACAATTCATTTCAATTTATCTGTCACAGAAAAAGTGGCCAGCCAAACTAATTCTGGACATTGAGTGTATTAAACTAAAGAAAAGCAAAAAAGAAAAAAAAATCATTTTTAGGAGCTTGAAGATGGTGCCAATATAAAGCAGTAGAGAGGCAGGTTGGAGTATGAAGGCAAATAGCCCTTTTGCCTGGATCAGCAGAGCAAGAAGTCATTACTACACTGGCTAACACCAAATCACCAATGGTGGCTCTTTAAATCCCCCATCTGCTTCTCTATACTCTGATGAAAGTGCTAGAGTTTGGGTGTTGGGAGCTGCTCTCTTCAAGGACAGTGTGGTAGTTGCTGGAATCCTGTAATAGAGAAGCAAGATCCAGCGCTCAGCCACACTCAAGGACCTTGAGTAAGGGAGGAGCAGTTCCACTTCTCAGCAGTAATTCCCTAGTGGGGAATAGGAGGAGAAACAGTTCTGGGCTCTACACAGGAGGAAAAGTCTACACAATGGCATAAGGGCTGATGTGAAGCCTGGGGTGGTGTTATGAGTTGAATTGTGTCTTGCCAAAAAAGATATGCTAAAGTCCTGAACCCCAGTACCTCAGAATATGACCTTATTTGGAAATAGGGTCTTTTACAGAGACCATCAAATTATAGTGAGGCCACGAGGGTGGGCCTTAATCCAATATGATTGCTATCCTTGTAAAAAGAGGCAATCTGGATAGAGAGGGAAGGCCACGTGAAGATACACAGGCGGCGGTGGGGTGGGGAGATGGCCATGTGCCTAGAATGAGACATCTACTAGCCAAAGAGCACTACACAGTGCTGGCAACAACCAGAAGCTAGGGGAGGTAAGGAAGGGTTCCCCTACAGCAGTCAGAGAGAATCTGGCCCTGCCAACACCTTAATTTGGGATTTCTAGGCTCTAGAATAGGGAGAGAGTAAATTTCTGTTGTGTTAAGTCATTCAGTTTTTGGCATTTTGTTAAGGCAACCCCAGGAAACTAACATAGGTGGGGAAAGAGCAGATATGTATGAACTATTCTACTTCTTTTATTCCTGAAATGATCCATAAAGCATACCACAGCTTTTGTATCTATCTACCCTCTGGTGGTTCAGCTCATCCATAGGCTGTACAAATTTTGTACTATTCACAGCTTTCAGGATCACACTCACTTTGGGTCCCTGGAGATTCTGTTCTTGGTCCTCTTCTTACCTGTTATTTGGATCCTCATGTTGTATCCATCACCTCTAATATCATCTTGACTGATATTATGTTCCTCGTGCCCATTTGGTAAAATTCTATGTCCACACCTATAATTTCGTAAAGGCAGGAGTCTCCTCAGGAAATATTCTCCACCACTGCCAACAAATTGAATTCATCCTCAGATCCTCCTAATGAGCAGCTGCTTTTGAAAGGAATTCTGGGCCAACAGGAAGAAGGAAAACACTGCAAATGTAGATGGGGAGGAAGGTTAATTAATTCTACACAGTGACGCCATTTACAGGAAACTTGATCCTAAAGGCTGTCGATTAGAAAGCACACATGGAAAGAAAGATCCTCTTCTGTATCTAGTAACCATAAAAAAATGGTGGGCACCAAACCCAGCTTATTTATCTTCCTTCCTCACACCAGGTCTTCTGGGCTCTCTCCTGAAAAATGGTGCTGCATTATCCTGAACAGCTAGTCTTAGACAGAGCTGGGGCTAGGGTGAGGCAAGTGAGCTGCCTGGGTATGAAATTTGAGGAAGCACTAACTCAGGGGCAGCTTTGGTCTTGAAACCCAACATCTGGTCAATCATCAACTCAGGTCTCCTCTCCCTCCACATCATCTCTTAGTGGCTCCTCTGGGCACAGTGGGTCTCGGCATATTGAACTAAGAGAAAGGATGGAGGACAGGTGAGCATCTCCCTTATATTCTCACTGTAGTTGCTTTAGCAGAGGCCTAGTCATTTGTCACCCTTTTGGTGTTAGTTGTATTACTATAATCACTCGTATTCTTCTACTATCCTGCACCCTCAGTGTGTTTATGTGACTCCTTGAGATCTAAAAAATAAATTTCAAACTCCTTTGCATTCAAGTTGTCTTGACCCAGCTTTTCAGCCTCACCTGGCACTTCATCCTCACCCCAAGCACCTTGTTACCTGGTTCAGATGGTCACTCACCATTCTCTCTGTATGTGCCATGCACTTCTGTGCCTTAGCATCTTAGTTCACATTCTTTCTTTATACTGGGATGAACCACCTTCTCCATCTGGGACAAGCCATACCAGGATCTGGCTGCAAAGTTCACCTTCTCTGAGAATCCTTCTCTGTTGTTCTAATCTTGTAAGACAGCTCTTATTTCATATGCTGCCTTTTATTTAGTTAGCATTTCCACATAGCCGCCTCCCATCTCCCCCCATCTTGTCTGTTGGCACAGTGTTCAGTTGTCCTTGTGGTCATCACACCACTTTGCACAGAAGGGTACCTCCATAAGTGCTTATTGAGCCCAAGTGTGAAATGGCTCAAAGGCAGCTTTTTGTAAGTTACTGTTCCTTTTTTCTCCTGTTACTTTTATTCCTCCCACTGCCACTATTTTCATCTTCTTCTACTTCATCATTTTTGACTTTTGACCCTAACAGTGAAATGAAATAGGCAATTGGATTTTTATGAGAAGCAGCAAGCAATCCTTAGAAGATCTGTGTTGGTGGGGGCACCTGGGTGGCTCAGTGGTTGAGCATCTGTCTTTAGCTCAGATCATGATCCTGGGGTCCTGAAACTGAGTCCTGCATCAGGCTCCCTGCAGAAAGCCTGCTTCTCCCTCTTCCTATGTCTCTGCCTGTCTCTCTGTGTCTCTCATGAATAAATAAAATAAAAAAAAGAAGGTCTGTCTTGGTGATGGCAGGATGTGTCTTATTCCCAGCCCTATTCTCAGGGCTTGGCACATAGTTGGTGCTCAAGAAATAATTACCAAAAGAGTGACTTCATAGCAAATACATTGTTGCATATTATAAGAGGTTTATGGGAGGATTTCTAACACTTTCAAGTTCTTAAAAAGCAATTTAAAACATCTGCATCAATCCCACAGAGTATAGCATGAAGAGTTGTTTTCCAGTCTTATACTTTTCATTGACTTCTATCAATAACCCAAAGGAGCATATGCCAAGTTGGGGTTGCACCATGTGCTCCTGGAGACAGGAACAAAGTGAGTTCTTGTAAGGTGTAGTGGAAGGGGAGGTGGGCAGAGGAATGGGGTGACTGGGTGATGGGCACTGACGGGGGCACTTGATGGGATGAGCACTGGGTGTTATACTATATGTTGGCAAATCGAACTCCAATAAAAAAATATACAAAAAACAAAAACAAAGTGAGTTCTTGGTCTCAGGCTTCCTAGCCTGCCCTGGGAAGAATGTCTCTTAGAATTTTTGCATTTTCTGGTAATACCACAAGAAGAGAAGGAGAAGGTTTTACATTTAGTAACATTTATTTATGCATTCAGTATCAAGTACATAAGTGCAAATATCCAGAGTCCATAATTAAGTCCATTAGGAACTACAGAGAAAGTAATACAAATTGTAATAAAGTTAACATGCTGGTACTTTTTTTTTTTTTTACCATACATGTGAATCAGCCTGTCAGTCCCACACAACAAAAGTACTGCATGTTTTTTTTTTTTTTTGAGGGGGAGGGGTTATTCATTTATTTAATTATTTTAAGTTATACAAAACTGATTACCAGAAGTACGGTCGACTGTTTTTATTTTTATGTTGTGTGTTGGAAAAACACTAAAACATCAGTCTACATTTCTATATATTGTTATTAAAGATGAATCCAACCAGCAACCCAAGGACATATAAGCGGTTTCCACTACGGCATTGGTGCACTCGGCGGGAAAGGCCTAGCCACAGGGGACATTAGAAGCTACAGAAGCATTGCAGAGAGGAGGAGGAGAACACCGAAGAAGAGAAAATAAGTTGGGCTCTCACCATCATGCACTTTTTTTTAGCAACACAAAATTAAAACCACATCTAATACACTTTTCTCTATACTTTAGTGCTTGACACAAGTGACTCAAATATCCTAAGAGTACAGGAACAGCCTAAAAACAGCTGTTTTAAAGTTTGTCTCTAAGATTACGGTATTGGGGGGAGAAACAATCAATTTGCAGTAACATGTAAGAAGAGCTGTTACCACTCCAGACATTCTGGTTTGTGTCCAATCCCCGGTGGGACATCGATTTACTCAGCATGCCTTTTAGCGCCTGGGATTTTAGCCTGAATCCTAAAAAGACAATATCAAAAAACAGTAAGCCACAAGTGTTGTTAATGAAATCATTCTGTGACTTCATTATGTGTTGTTGCTTTAACGAGCTAGCTGACCAAACAGCTTCATATTATAAAAGCTACAATAGTAAAGTAGGAGTGTCTATGAACACATTTCTATGCAGCAATAGAGACACATTTCTGCATATCGAACTGAGACCCAGAAATGAACAGGACAGGCTCCATCCATCTACTCTGCACAGAGTTCATAGTGGCACTGAGATCTCCAGACCTAGTCTAGGACTTTCTGTCACACTCCTCTTCAACAGATCTCCAGGCAATAACAGGACAATAAGGAGGAGGAGGATGCCCAATATTTATTGAGTGTGTCTCATATCCAAGTCAGAGTACTTTACAGACCTTATCTTGTTCAATCCCCAGAAACCTAAGTGTTAAGTATTAACATTCCCAATGTGCAAATAAAGAAACAGGTTCACAGAGTCAAATAACATTTATGGTGAACTCCTATAGCTAAAGATGCCAGAAATGGACTCAAACTAGCCTGATCCCAAAGATCATGTTCTTAACTATTTAGCAAAATGATGTGAGTTCTGCTGGGGATTATTCTAACATGGAGTCAGAATTTCAGAGGCGTAGGAGTCTTAGAGGTAAGATTCTACCAAGAAATTTCCTTCAAAATTTAGTGTCAGCCAAAACAAGTTCTCTCAAAGAACTTCTTGGTTCCCTCCTCTCTGATAATAAGATCTATGCAACTTAACCTGGTTTATCTTTTTGTTCGAGCTACCAAGACGCTCAGAGCCAAATCCGAATAAAGCTCAGTTACAGAAACCAGAGTAGTTCTCATGGGTACATTTTCTTTCTATTCCTTTTCACAGCCTTGGTTCCCAATTTTAATTTAACGATTGCATTGTACATGTATGTACATACACTGTATGTTCTTTGTCTTCTCTCCTTCTTCGTCACTTTAGTAGGCCTATACCCTTATCACTTTTGGTGAACTATGATAGCCTCCTAGCCACTCTGACCGCCAGGTCTCCACTCTCCTGTTCAATTCTCCTCCCATTAGATTGTCATAGTGTTCTATATAAAACACAGCTCTGATTACATCACCCGGGCTTAAAATATCAGGGGCTGGCCATTTCCCATTGGGTCAGATTCATGCCTTAGAGCATTCAACACTTGACCTCAGCCTCTCTCTCTAGACTCTTTCCAGTTGATCTTTCTACTCATTTAAGCTTTAGACATACTGGTTGACTCATTGTTTCCTACCTGACCTACACTTTCATGCTTCTGCCTCTGCTTATATTATTTCTTCTTCCTGCAATGTCTTTCCCCTCATCACCCACATGATGAATGGTCACTCATCCTCCAGGGCCGCTCTAGACCCAAAGTTTGTGTCCTCCCGTTCCAAATTCATTTGTTGAAACTTAACCCCCACTGTGTTGGTATTAGGAAGTGAGGCCTTTCAGAACTTATTAGGTCATGAGGGAGCCCTGTAAGGATTAGTACCCTGTAAAAGACACCTCAGAGAGCTCCCTTCTATTTCTACCATGTGAGGACACAGCGAGAAGTATATAACCTGGAAGACAGCCCTGACCATGACCATGTTGGCACTCTGATCCTGGACTTCCAGCCTCCAGAACTCTCAGAAATAAATTTGTGTTGTTTATAAGCCACCTGGTCTATGGTACTATGCTATAGCAGCCTGAACTAAAACAAAAGGCCTTCATTTTAGTGAGGATTTAATGTCATTTCCATTATCTCTCTAGGTAGGAACAGTTATTTATCTCCCTGACCTTAACATTTTATACAACTACACTGTAGTTCTTATACTGTCTCATACTTATTTCTTTACAGTTCTGTAAAGAAAAGAGGCTGAGAGCTGTACTAGGGTGGGGACCATCTCATTCAACTTTATACCCTCTGTGCCTATTACATGCAGTACCTGGGACATCACAGGGATGTCTTTTTTTTTGGGACCAACTGACCAATCAATGAAATAAAATTAATAGATATGATTTGCTCAAGATCCCCAAACTAAGTATTGGACAACTCGGGACTAGGATTTCTATCTTCTAGTTTCTAAGCTCGTGTTCTGGTGTTTTGGTGTTCTCCTGCTCTGGTGTTGCTATAGTTCCCTAAAACACAGCTTTCATTGCCAAAAAGTCACCTGGGGACTTCCTTAAAGAGTAGATTCCAGGTCCCCAATCCTAGAAATTCTAATTTTACATGTCTGTTTTAAGAACCTGGGAACTAGGGTCTTTAACAGGTTCCCCAGTCTTAGCACCACCAACTTTCATACTATACCATGCTGATACTTCTCCATACAAAATAATGAATACTTTATCTTCAATATGTGGATTTTCATGGAGGTATTAGCTGCATTTGGGTCCAAGGTGATAATTTCGGCATTTTGAAGTATGTTGTAGATCAGATCTAGATCCAAGTTCACCATGAATTTAAGAGGAAGAATATGAACAGTACACAGTAAAAACCAAAAATTTTTATATACTTTAGGAGAGAATCAGAACTGATAATATGCAAATCAGATACCAGTAGAACTTTAAAGTGGTTGTTTTATTTGTTTGTTTTGTTTTAGATGTATTTGGCTAAAATGCTACCCCTCTCTTCTGACCACCACCTGGGTCCAGCCACATGAGTCTAAGATTATGAGTTTGTGTTCATAAAGTCTAGCCCTTCTGTGGAATGTATTTCTGGTTGGAGCCTAGGTCAGCTTTTGATGAAAACAAAATTGTTAATAAAATGACAACGTAAATAAAAACTATCATTTTTAGTTGAAGAGATACAAACACTAACTTAAGAGTTATGGAAAACTAAGATTAATGTCTATGTTAGCTGTGGCTACTTACAACTGGAATTTTTATCTCCTGATACATAAAATGACCATAAAGTAGAGTCTATTGAAGACTCAGGTTTAAAAAGCAATGGTGTTAATTAAGTAAGTCAATAAACACACACTTGTTGAGTCAAAATGATGTAATAGAATCATAACAGCTGTTACAGATTTAAAAAATTTTTCAAGTTGTATAAACAATTTCAATGGTTTATAAAATCAGTGGTATTTATTGTTGAAAATGTTAACTTGCTTGTTTTTATTTCAATTAAACTGTTATAAGTTAATTTTAGTTTTCTGAATTAGGCTTCCTTATTTCCTTCAAGCCCATTTTGTTCTTGGACATGAGCTAGTCCCCAGACAGAGCTTAATGTTATTTATTCATTAATGCTCATGCATCACGATACCCAAAGTAAACCACTTAAAGTTTTATTTAATTGAGAGTTTTAAAAGGTATACCTATTTTCTGAAGTAATATGATTGGGAAAGGAGTGCATACAAGACTCAAATAAGTGAGTGATCATAAATGAAGTTACTATTTTATTATCCTTTTATTACCCCTATCGAATCCATACAAATGCCTGCCTAAGACAGTCTCTCCTTTTTAGGAATTGCACTTGTAACTTACTTCGCCACAACAGTATTTATGTGAGTCCTCACAAGTCCCAGATATTGGTCAATCTGTGCCTACGAAGAGTAAGAAATCATGAGCAAATCCAAAGATCACAAGGTCAAAATTTAAGATGAATATTGGACATCACACAGGACTTACCTGGTGCTTAACATACACTACGGGTAGAGTAAACATTGAAACCACAGCTGGGATGAAAAAGCAAACACAGTATTAAAATTCCGAGAGTTAAGAGTGAGAATAAGCTTTTAGATACGTTTTTATGCAATTATGTAATTTATAGCATTATTTTATAGTAGCTAGCAGTTTAGCTAAAAGACGGCAGGGCAGTCCATAAGGAAAATAAAGGATGCCGAGTATCTTACAGATATTAAGCTATGATTCCTGGAATGAGGATGGACTATACCCTCCCATGATGAAAATGAGTTTTTGTCTATAACTGCCTATTGCAGACAGATATTGATTGGAAACCAAATAAAATGAGTCGTGCTTAAAGAGAAAAAAAATGCTTCAGACTAAGAAATTCATTATTAATGTGTAATATATATTATACTCTTTAGTTGAACTGTGATGGTCAGGAAAATGCCCTGTACTATGTGGTGTCTTGTTCCTAGGAATCTATGACAACAAACTCACGGCTAATAGCCTAAGAAGCTTTATGCTCACAGAGCATGTGAAGAAAGACATAACGTACTCATCTGTCCTTACCCATGAGCAGCAGGGTCAGCCCATTGAAGAGAGCGCCAACGTAAGTCAGGAGCCACATCAGGACTGCAAACTAAACAACAAAATGATTATCAGAGCTTCTAAAGTCATTTGTGACAGATGAGAGTCTTATTTCATTGACTTTTTTAGATTAAAATTTGAGGGAAAATACTCCGTGGTTTCAGTAGGAAATGTAAACATGTAAAGCTCATCACAGAATTACTGAAAGAGGATCTAATCTTTACTTCCAATTATAAGATTTGAAGGATCCAATGAAATAATAAGGTAGGGATCAGCAAACTATGGCCCTTGGCCTGTGTTCTATGGGCCCATGAGTTAAGCATGAATTTTATATCTTTAAATGGTCAAATAAAATCAAAGCAAGAATAACATTTTGTGACATGTAAAAATGATATGAAATGCAATTTTCAGTGTTCATAAATAGAGTTTTACTGGCACACAGCCACAGTCATTCATTTATGCATTGTGTTTGGTTGCTTTCCTACTACGATGGCAAGCTAAGTAGCTGGGACAGAGATCTAGGCATGTGAAGCCTAAAGTATTTGCCATGTGGCCCTTTGCAAATAAGGACTGCTGACCTCTGCTCTAGCCCATTATTATTCTACAAATAGAAACATCACTTTAAAAGTCCTTGGGTAGGTAATTACAATCTCCCTGAGTCTCTCTTTAGTCATTACCTGGAAAGATGTTATTCCAGGAAAGCATCTTGAGGGTCAAAGCCATGTTAGGCACTTTTGCTTCTGCCCCTCCTCAGACACTTGCTGGGAGTCCCTGCTAAAAGACCCCTGCCCAGTATGTACAAAGCATCCTGGGAACACATAACAACCTCACTCCGGCCCTGCCGTACCATTACTGACTGACTTCAGTCTTATACATACACTGCCTGATGGCAAAAGCTGCTTGTTCAAAAAAACCTGGTAAGTTCAATGAGAGTGCCAGGAGTAGCACCCAGGGGCCCAAGGTCTTCTGCTTCGGAGGCTCAGTCTCACGGCCCACATCACATAAGGATACATGGACAGCTCACTGTTAGCAGAGGCCAGTGTTTAACAAAGAAAGCATATATGTTTTTCACATTCCCCAAACTAGATTTTTTTAAAAATTAATTTTAGAAATTGGCTGAGGAATTGAAAATGGTAAGGACAAACAACCTAGCATGTTGTAAAAAGTACAGAATTAGAAGCTGTGTGACCCTCTGTTTGATTCCGACTTTGCCAGTGACTCACTGGGCAATCTCAGGCAAATGTCTTAGCCTCTCTGAGCCACAGTTTTGGCAGGTGTAAAATGAGGGGATTGGACTGGATGAGCGCTCGGGACTATACAGCTGGAGGTTTTCTCATTCTTGAATGTAACCAGCAATTGCTTCTTATTCACCATTTTGTGGTGGTTTACAGTATACCTTTGGGGAAAATGAAACTCAAGACTGCCAAGTGAATGGCATAAGCAATCATACTTTTAAGGAATCCACCAGGTCTTGGACAAGGAAGAGCCTCCTCAGTTCCTTCAGTGTATTGTTCACATAGAACTGCAGGCAGTCCGTGTACTTCTGGATCTGCTCCTGAGAAAGCGTGATCTCGAGCTCCAAGTAGGTCCTGCCAATAAACCATCCCCACAGAAAGCCCCATCAGAGGTAATCTCCAAACAGCTGAGTTTTCTTTCTCCCGCTCTGACAACCACTGGGTCAACTCTGGGGGCTTTATACCACCAGCCAGGGGGCTGTAGGGCACCATACACACCCACTGCCAGGACAATGGGGAACCTGGGAATTATGGCTGTTAGTGGTGTGCTATGACTATTTCTGTGTCCCCAAGATAGCATTATGGGTGAGCTGATAATACAGAGCAATTGGCCACAGCCAGAGAAAATTTTTGTCAGTCTAAAATCAGCTCATTTGATGTATCCTCCCTACATCACTGGCCCACTAGGTAGTTGTGAAAGTCTTCATTTCTTGTTGGCTGCATGGAGATGTATTATCTTTTTAAGTAACTGAGGTACCTGAAAATCCTAGCTGCCAATCATTGTTCATTGCCGAAAATTTGGGAAAATACTTCCAGGTTTTATGTAGAGAGCCCTGAAAACTCCAGTGACCTAGGCCATATTCAAAAGCTCACTGTTTCTACTAAGAGCAATATTTTTAGTGACTACATTTTTCATTTGTTCAAAATGTGACATGTGATTATGGGTATATAAACCAGGCTCCTCAAATAGTCCATCTTCTCGTTTGGCCACGCTGCCCACCATGGGTGCATCCTTCCTTCCTCCTTCCCTCTCTCTCTCTTCTGTTTTAAGACAGCACCACGTTGTGTACCTAGAGGATATTTCTAGAGTTCTTACAGTGTTACCTAACTCTGTGAACTGAGACCAAAAAAAGTAAAGTAGCATTTGGTTTGGATTTTGGAGATTACACTGAAGTCTTACGGCTTTCCTACTCTTTAGAAAAAAAATAGAAAAATGTTGATTTGTCTAGATAGTAAGTTTTGATCCAAAATATAGTCTGAGTCAGATATTCCTTTTACCGATCAAGACAACTCAGCCAAAGGAGAGTTTTTTTATTTTAAATTTGTCTCCTACAGGAAGATAAAGTAATTGAGCTAATTGAATGTGACAGTCTTAGAGGCCAAGAACGTGGAAGACACCAGCTTTCCTTGGATGGCTGAGGGTAGAGGCTGGGGCAGAGCAGGACTCTGAACATGTGAACCCTGGTCACAGGCTGGGGCCCCTGAAATAGGCATGGAATAACCCCGGTATGAAGACACTCTGCTTCCCTGCTTCTCTTGCCTTCGGGGTGGGAACTTGTCCAGCCAAGTTACAGCCTAGAAGATCCACTAACTCTGCATTAGAAGAAGGCCGACTACATCCCAAGGGCAAGAATCCTCGGACTGTAACAGTTTAACACCGAGGCCAGGAACAGAGTCTGGGAAGGGAGGTCTGGTACACAGTGTTTTCCCCTTCTGTCAATAAGTCCCAGGCATCTTTTCCCCTTTTAAGAGCCTGGTGCCCTAAGGCCTTCATAAGCTCATGGGTGAAGGTGAGCCACGGAGGATGCAGAGGCATCCTGGCAAATGACTGGGTCTGGCCCAGAAGCCATCTGCAGCAGCATCTACAATGCCCATCAAGGACTCAGAACTGTCCCTCCATTATAGGAACGGAGGATACCTCAGCTTGCACTCTGGTGCCAGCCCCAAAGGAGAGGGTAATTCTGATTGCCAGTGCTGAAATGCCAGAGTTGGGAGATAATTGGGGTGGAGTTGGGTGGCATGCAGCTGGCAGTGCTATTACCTCCCTCTGCCCTGTTTCATCTTCTTAGTATATAGCCTTTTAAAAAAATTATTTATTTATTCATGAGGGACACAGAGAGACACACAGAGAGAGGCAGAGACACAGGCGGAGGGAGAAGCAGGTTCCATGCAGGGAGCCTGATGTGGGACTCGATCCCAAGTCTCCAGGATCACACCCTGGGCTGAAGGCAGCACTAAACCGCTGAGCCACCTGGGCTGCCTCAGTATATAGCCTTAAAAAAAAAATCCCTCCTCACAACTGATGAATCACTAAACCCTACCTCTGAAACTAATAATACACTATATGTTAATTAATTGAATTTAAATAAAATAAAAAACAAAACAAAACATTCCTCTTCAATGTTCATTTTAGTCAGACTTCCTAGTATAAAAATGCAGAGAAGGGTACATTATAAGACTATTCATAAACCTTGCACCCCTCAGAAAGTTGGCCCTTCAGTATTAAGCTTCCAGAGACCATATAAATAAAAATCCAAACACCCTAGTCCTGACTCTGTGCTAGTTACTAGTCACGTGACCTTGGGCAAGTCACATTACTTCTCAGAGTCTCAATTTTTCCCACCTATAAAGAGGGATTACACTGCTCTGCCTTCTTCCAGGGTTGGGAGGATTAAATGTTGACCTCTCCTTAAATTATAAAACACTATACACATATGGTGGATTATGATTACTAGTGGTAATTAAATATAAAATATCAATAATATACATTTATGTTAAATATGCATATTAATTTGCTAGTAGCAATGAAAATGTAAAAACTCAATACAGCACTAAGTGTTACAATAGGCATAACTGAGCTTGGTTTAGAAATTCACCAGCAATATCAGCTAATAAAAGGGCATTTGAGAGACTCTGAGGGGTCAGTTCCCAGAGACACATCACACAAATGCCCAGGAGCTGAACCAGAGTCAGAGGGAAGGAGTTTTGAGAGAGGCTGGGCAAGGGCTGGTCTGGCTGGGACACTCACTTGAAAGGGTGGCCCTCGTCGGTTTTCTGCACTGCTTGTAAAACAGACTTGTAGATGCGGAAACTGATGGTGGCCGAGAGTGCGGCCAGGGCCAGGTAGGCCACGACGCTCACGACGCTGAACTGGGTCAGGGAGAAGAGCAGCAGCAGGAAGCTCCCGAACACGATCCCGGTCTGCTTGATGTCCCGCCAGTAGAGCAGGTCAATAGCTGTGGGGAGGAGACAAAACCCACATACACACACTCTTAACATGGGCAGTGCTGCTGGGGGCTGCCACGGGGCTCATCCCAAAGCCGTGGTCACTACAGGTCCTCACCTGGCCTCTGGAGTCTCAAACACAAGTGAGTAGACATAGGGCTTTGGCCAGGGCACTTACTGTCATTGTATTTTGTTTTAGAGGACTTTTTCCATCCCTGAGGGTAGTTCATAAATTCACAGATAAGGCTGTTGAATCTCCAGAGACTATACCTCTGTAAGTGTGTCTCGCTGGGCTATACCATCTGTGACTTTGAAACAAAACTGAAAGTGCAGAGGACCCAGAAGTACGGGTTCTGTTCCTTTGGATGGCATGGATTGTGTGCATCTTGATGCCCTGCTGACAAACTTCATGCCTCAGTGGTGGCCTAGAGGTGTGTGCCTCAGTCATACAAAGGTTCCCACTGCTGAAAAGGGACAGCTGTGATGGAAGCAGAGGTTCTGGAGAAGTGGTACCTTCAGAAGCATGGCAGTGGGTCCAGAGACCTAGCCAAAGCTAAAGGTTTCTGAGTAAAGATATGGCCCACCTTCAAAACAAGCAAAACTGAAAAGTTAGTAGCTGTCTCACAAATCCCTGGAGCTGCCATTTGGATTAAACCCTCTTGTACAGCATAATCTATTTGCTCACATTTTGTGACTTAAAAAATCTGGAATTCAGCTTTAAAATCTGTATCGTATTTCTCATTTAGTTATTTCCCTCTTTCACTTAGAAATAAAAAAATTAAGTTCAAAAGAACAAATATGATACAGAATGTCAGTATTTTCAATATTCCAGCCACCAGAGTATGAAAAAGGCATAGAAGTCTTGCTGAAGAATGTATGCAAATTCATTCTCCAGTGAGGCAAGTCACAAGTGTTTTTTAAATTAAGATATAATTGACATATAACATGGTGTAAGTTTAAGGTGCATGACATGTTGATTGGATATATTTATACATTGTAATATGATTGCCACCAGAGCATTAAATTTGTCATAGCACATAATTATCATTTCTTTTGTGGTGAGGACATTTAGGATCAAGTCTCTTAGCAACTTTGAAGTTTATAATACGATATTGTTGGCCACAATCACTATGCTGCATTAAGTCTCCAGAATTTATTTTGCAAGTTTGTACCCTTTGACCAAAAGCATCTCCCCAGTTCCCCCACACTCTAACCCCAGGAACCACCATTCTCCTGTTTCTACAAATTCAGCTATTTTAGATTCTACTTATAAAGAGGATCATACCATATTTGTCTTTCTCTGTTTGACTTATTTCATTTAGCATAATGGCCTCAACGTCCATCCATGTTGTTGCAACAAATGGTCTTTTTTTTTTTAAAGATTTTTATTTATTTATTCAGAGAGAGAGACAGAGAGAGAGAGAGAGAGAGAGAGAGGCAAAGACACAGGCAGAGGGAGAAGCAGGCTCCATGCAGGGAGCCTGACGCAGGACTCTATCCCGGGTCTCCAGGATAACACCCTGAGCTGAAGGCGGCGCTAAACCACTGGGCCACTGGGGCTGCCCACAAATGGTCTTTATAAAACGTTACATCAATACATTTTCAGAAAGAAAATAAGACAAATTTCCCATCTTACAACCAAATTAAAATGGCAGTTGCTTACACTGCCAGCTTCATGTGCAGTGTACCTGGAGGCATCTGGTTTACAGAATTAGATACTAGTCATCTGCTCAGAGGAAAAACGAAGGTGACCAGATTGAAGAGAGCAGAGGGCTGCTCCCATCATACACAGGTATGTAACTAGCTGAAGGAACAGTATTGAAAAGATCACATAGGCTGTGACAAGCCTCTAATGCTATAGAGGGGATATGAGGAGTATTGCGGACCTCAGGCTGGCTGGAGAGTAAATCAGGGACTTAAGGGGTGGGGTGAGGGCTCTCTTAAAACAGGCTGAGGATACCTCAGAAATCTGAAGCTGGAGAGATAATTTACTTTGGAGCTGATCTCTCATCCATCCCCACCTACTCCTCACCTAGCGGGTCCACCAATGACATTAACACACAAGATTGTAGGAGTCTGCCATTTTGTTTGGCAAAAATTTGTCCTTTTTCTCTTACAACACTTTTGCATAGGAAGCAGAGGAGAGGATCACAAGCATTGTTTTGGTGTGAAACAAAGATTTTTTTCTCTTTTGAGTGGGCTGGTTCTACAAGTAGGTTTCCAGGGGCAAAAGGAAAAGCACTACTGCTACAAAGCCTTTTCTCCCTTCCCCAGTCACTCACAGACTGACATTCTACTATTAGAAATTCAGTTCTTTATTTTTTTTTACTTTTTACAAAATGTATTCATTTGAGAGAGAGAGGGAGAGAAAGCATAAGCAGAGTGAGGGGCATAGAGAGAAGCAGACTCCCTGCCAGGCAGGGAGCCCGACATGGGGCTCAGCTCGAGCTGAAGGCAGATGCTCAACCATCTGAACCACCCAGGTGCCCCAGAATTTCAGTCCTTTAGATTAATCCTTTTTATCTTTATATTTACCCTTTTAAAAATCTTTTTCTTTATTGCAAAGATCTGAGAAGGGGATAATGCATTAATGATTTGCTTATCGTTAACCACAAAATATAAATGAGCTCACCAAATGATTTTTGTTTTAGAAGAGTTTGCTGAGAACAGAGCACCAAGGTAATAATCCTTTCCAGGCAGACAAGAGGGACCTTTTGGAAGATGTGACACAAGAAACCACTGGGCCTCTTAGCGTAGGTGACAGAAGTGGGAGCAGAAGGGATCTCCACAGAAGCCCAGTGCTCCCTGGGGTTAAGTGGATTTGGAGCAACAAATTGAGGTAAGGTTACGCCTAAGTCCAGACCAGCTAAAGGCCCCTGGGAAACTGGAGCCTCCTAGCATTTATTCTGTTTCATGTAGAGGAAGGTGGAGGGGGGCAGTAGGAGAATAAAAAGACTAAAACATCACCATTATCTGCAGTGTTGCCTCTTCCCCCTTCCCATTTTGTTCATTTATTCAATATTTATTGAGCAAGAACTTTTTTTTAAGCACCAGGTTTTGTGCTAGGTTCTGCGGATATCAAAATCAATGAATTGGGTTTTTTTTTTTTTTTTTTGAAAAAAGAAAAGCCACACACGAGTAAGTTGTAATCTGCTTTATGACACCCACAGATTCACATGGCAGATGCATTTAGAAACAAATACATGATAAGACAGCATGATTTTTGCTAAAGAGGGCAATCCTTAAAAAAAAAAAAAAAGAGGGCAATCCTTAGTGCTTACCCACATCTGAAATGATGTGAAGGGTCATGGGGGACCCTGAGGGAAGTTTTCAGGCAAAGAAAACATAAAATTTGCTGCTACCAAGTGAACCCCCACTTAAGTTCCTTGACACATGTTAAAAATGGCACGTACTGGGTAGGAGCTTCATGAGAAGAAACTATGGGCAGAGAGTGTGGATGGTCAACTAAACATTAGTTTGGTGTAGCCATTACACAACAGGTGCTTCACTCAATGTGTTAAGATTGCCGAGGTTTCTAATGAGGAGGTTATCAAAAGATTCATCTTACAATATCAATGGGAAGTTAATTCTGAGTACTTTGTGATACAGTAATCTATTTACATAGATTCTGAAATGTTCAAAGGACTTTCAGATATTACCTCATTTAAACTTCACAATTAACTCCATTGGATAGGTATATAACAGGTGAAGAAGCTAAAAGTTAAGAAATCTGTCTACTGGGATCCCTGGGTGGCGCAGCGGTTTGGCGCCTGCCTTTGGCCCAGGGCGCGATCCTGGAGACCCGGGATCGAATCCCATGTCGGGCTCCCGGTGCATGGAGCCTGCTTCTCCCTCTGCCTGTGTCTCTGCCTCTCTCTCTCTCTCTCTCTCTGTGACTATCATGAATAAATAAATAAAATCTTTAAAAAAAAAAAAAAAGAAATCTGTCTACTGACTAGTTAATGGGAGAAGCAAGATCAAACTAAGTTTGATGCTTCCTCCAAGACAATACAGTTGCCTCTCTCAGATATGTGGTTATAGGTTGAATGTTCCCCAAAGCATGCAAAATTAATTTTGGTAACCTGATTTGTTTAAATCTGCTTTCAGAGCTAGATGTTTAAAGGGCAAGTTTCTAAGTGAAAACGAGCCATTATCAACAGGAAACGGTTATTGGTCTTCTATTCATTTAGTAAAACCAGGAATGAAGAGATCATAAAATTCTGTTCCTGCTTTTAAGGAACTTAAGATCTAGCTGGGAGGACTGACATTTACTCTAAAAATGCTGAATCACTGCCAATATGTTTTGTGTTGTTGGAGGTGGCAAAAGTTGAGTTCAAGGAAGGGATAGTGCCGGAATCGATGAAAGAGGACGTGGGACGGTTTGTGAATGTAGCGAACAATTTGTTAAGGAGATGGAGTGGATAAAGGGAAATATTATGAAGGATTAGTCAACAAGAATGGTGACTAATTAGCCGTGGGAGAAAAGAGGAAGAGCTAATTAAGGGTGAAGGCAACATTTCAAAGCTGGGTGACTGATTAGTATAACTGTTTTCCTGACAAAAACAGGAAATTGGAGGGTGAGATGGTTGAGGATAACTTGAATGCTTGCTTTTAAACCTCCCGGTTCTAACATGATGACATCAAAGCATTTTGACACAATCTAGGACAGTGACGACATAGGGATTACAGGTGAGATGAAGCTGACCATTATAATACTTCCTAAATTTTTTAAAGTTGAGAAATCAAATGATTTGGGTTTTTTTTCAGGCTTTGTCCCAGTAGCCCTGAGTTAAATGGCCAGTAATATCATAGCCTAGTGACATTGAGATGCATATGTACAGTAGGAAATTGGAAATGCAAGACTGAAATTTAGTAAAGAGGGCTGAATATTTCCACTGGGGTATATTCTGAGGAGAAAGGATGATTGAGACCATGAGAGTGGAGGAAACCTCCAAGAAAGGAGAGACTAAGAAATGCAACTGAGGATGAAACCATAGTTTCAGACTCAAAGGAGTAAGAGGAGCTTATCAAAAGAGTCCCAACTGAGTGTCAGAGTGGGGACCCCAACAGTGTAGGTTACAGCAGTCAAGAAGAAGGAAACCTCCCAGGACACAGGAGTAGACTACAGTGAAGGATGCCGAAGACATAACAAGGGAAATGATAACTGAGAAAGGACCCTGGGTTTGGAGGCTGAAAGGTCATTTCTAACTTGGCAGAAAATATTATCAGTAGTGAGGACGGAGACCATATTGCAAAGGGTTGGATAAATGGTGGGAAGTTCTAAGTAATAAAAAAGATGGCAAATACAATAGTGTTTGGGCAAGTAGCAGCAAAAGCAGACCTTTAGGTTAAGCAAAGCCTGGAGATATTAATGGAAAGGGAGGAGTGAAGATTCTGGAAAGAGAGAGATTTGATGGAGCAAAGTCTCAGAGGAAGGGAGAAAGGGTGGGATTAGTCATAGTTTTTTTTGGGGGGGGGTAGAATATGAAGGGGGGATATGAAAAAAGTGGGTAAAGAGGGAGAGGCATTTTGGGAACATATGGGTGAGCTGGAAAAGGAACAATTAAAGTGGCTGGAAGTGGCTTGAGGTAGATTTACTCAAATCCTGGAAAATGAGTTAGGAGGTCTTCTTGAGACTGAGGATGATAAAGGGTAGGGCTTTAAGAGATTAGGAAAGGTCCGAACCTGCCTTGTTCAGTACAGTAGTGATGTAACTACTGAGCACTAGTCCCAAATGAGATACGCTGTAGTGTAAGCTACTTCTCAGATTTCAGAATCAGTCCCAAAAAAAGGGATGTAGAGTACCTCATTAAAACTTTATGTTGATTTTTGTTGTTAAAAGGCTAATACTCTGCATATGTTGGATTAAATATATTATCAAATTAATTTCACCTGTTTCTTATTACTTTTTAATGAGGAAGTTACTAGAAAATTTAAGATTTCTAGTTAGTGGCTCACATTATAATTCTATTGGACAGTGCTGATCTAGAAAAATACAGTATGTCAAAAAGGAAGCAATATAAGGGCTGCCAGAAAGTAAGGAGGGTTTGGTTAAAGTCAAGGATCTCTAGTGGATCCAGTCAATAGGGTTAGGGGCTTGGTTTTCCAAGAAGTAGACAGAGGAGCTGAGTGAGCCAGGGCCATGAACTTGCACAAGCATCACAGTTAGAGGAGTCGAAGATCCAAGAGGACAGAGTCAAAATGAACAACTTGGGCTCAGGCTGGGAATGACAGACAGCCAATACTGTTGGGAGCTCATGGGCTGGGAGAATGGCAATGGCTGTGTGTGGTCAGAGTGACAGCAAATGGCCCACGATGATTCAGTGGGAAGGGTAGGAAATGGTAAAGTGTGATCAGAGAAGAGAGAAGAATTTCTGTGTTCCAATCTGCTGTGTAAATGATGATTTTTCACATTTTAATTTTGCTCAGAGTGATGTAAACTTGTGTAGGAAGCTTTATAGTAGCTTATCCAGAAAAATGGATATTTGAATAAAGTTTCCTTAAAACCCAAGTACAAAAATATAAGTAACTCCATAACTGCAATAAATTAACCCCAGTAGTCTTTGGGTACAACAAAATATAGACAGATTTCTCTTCCTTTAATATCCTTCTAATGCAGAAAAGTCATATGAGACCTTAGACACCGGAGTATATACTCGCTAAGCATCCTCACAAAGGCAGGTAAATTACTACTGCTTTGCCAATTATAAAAACTGAAGTTATTTTGCTAAAAACCAAGGAACAACCCATTGGCATTAAATGAGAGATCAGTGCGCCCTATAAATTGCAAAAATGGACTGGGTTTGGTGATCTCATCACAGTATCCAGACCACAGGTGGGAGCCTGCCTGGGGCTCACCTGGAACTAACTCAGTCAAGGCTGACCTGGCAGATTTGGCAGACTTGAAGAATGCTGATTTCAAATGCAGAAATCACTGCTACCCTTATTTCCATAATCCAATCAAGGACAGTAAAGAAAAATAGAAGTGATCCAAGGTTTGATTTAATAGCTAACTAGAAATGAAATGCTACGTAAAATTTCTAGACAGAAAGCCCTTTGCTGCTGTCCAGATTATTTTGGTTTAGGAAAACATTTTATTTTTAAAAAAGATTTTATTTATTTTTTCATGAGAGACACAGACAGAGAGGCAGAGACACAGGCAGAGGGAGAAGCAGGCTCCCCACGGGGAGGCCGATATGGGATTCGATCCCAGGACACTAGGATCACAACCTGAGCCAAAGGCAGACACTCAATCACTGAGCCACCTAGGTGCCCTAGGAAATAATTTTAAATGTATTCAATTATATGATCCAATAGTGGAGCAGTATTCAGAAAAATGTACGAAGTGAAAGACAGTGGTGCAATTATTCATATTTTATTACAAGGCAAAATGTAGTACAGGTGGATGATATGAAATGGGAATAAACTGTGCATGATCATTTGCATTATTGCACCATATTCCTAGAAGTATTTACTTATATTTCATTTTGGTCCAGTAGAGATCTCAGGCAGCATTGTACCACTTGCTATGTGACCAGTGAAGGCTACTTCATAAAAGGCCAAGTGAGAAAATCTTGTTTTTATATATAACACCAGTGTTTCATCAAAAAGATTGCTGAAAAATGATATGCTGTTGACTCTAGCTTACTTTTCAGCAAGCTTCCACTAATTGACTACAATACTTGACTAACTTCTGAAAAGAATGAGAGGCTTGAAAAACCTCCGTTCTTTACAGCCCAGCGTCCAAAGCAATGATGGCCAGTTTCTCTGATTTTCAGGGGGCCAACAAAATATCACCACAAGAACGTTAACAAGAGGAAACAGTAGCAGCTTTCTGTACCTTCATTTTCCCTCATTTTGTCACCAAACTGGAGAAACATGATGGGAATCGATGTAATAAAAAACAAAACTATAAACATGCACAAAGATGACATCTCCTAGTCAACTACTCCATGAGTTTCCTTTACCATGAAACAATCTCCTACATAAATTTAAACTTTAAATGTTAATCCAGGGGCCCTGAGCCCAGGTTTGGCTGGGGGTGGGGTGGGGCTGCTGGAAGGGAATTTTGTTCGTAAGACATCTGCAGTGATTCCCTGCAATAAGATTCACCTTCAGATGAATACATTTACAATACATTTTCCAGGCCTTCCTTCTCACCACTTGAATGCAGCCAATATGACTGTCAAGAAAAAATGCCAACACTCTTATTTCTAGATGTTTATATAATTCTGTGGATATTTTGAAGGAGGAGATCCATTATACCTGGTGTTCTGTATGGACAGAAAAAGAGCACAGCATTTAATCCACATGCTAGTTCTAACCACTGGGGACTGCATTCTCTCTGTGCTATGAAATTAACGCAATGGGGCTTAGGCCAGTGGTCACCTTGAAAGGGGGGACCAGGCCAGGAAATGAAACAGCAGGGCCCAGTATCTAAGACAGTGTGGCCAGCTGCTCCTGCTAAATCTTTTAGCAAGTGGGCTCATTTGGAGGGGTCTCCACAGGGCACTGGCATCAAAGGTAGAGATGGCCATATGGAAAGAGAGATAGGCTTCAGGCACATGGTGGCTGAGGGAAACACACATAAAGATGTGCAAAGCATTAAACAATGGATCTCCTTATGTGATTTCTGTTTTTTAAGCTTTCTGGCTTGATCAAAATAAAAAACTGTTCATTTGGTTTGGTTGGTGGTAGTCCATCATAATAATATTGGGTCTGCAGTTTGGTAAAATGTTTTTGAAAGCAAGACATGTTAATTGCTTAATGGATAGAGCTGTAATAAAGTCTAAAAATTAAAACTTGTTGCATTTGTACTTTTCATATCTTCAAAATTAACATCAGTTTGGGCAAAGAGCTTGTAAGTAATGCTTGAATTATAAGGCAACCTTACTTAGATTTAACTTAAAAATATAGCTTAAACATATTTGGAGAACATAGAACTCTATACTGCAAAGTTCTAAAACTTCTAACACATTTCTTTTTATTTTATAAAGATTTTATGTATGTATTTATTTTAGAGAGGGAGAGGGAGCATGCATGAGCAGGGAGAGGGGCAAAAGGAGAGGGAGAGAGAGAATCTCAAGCAGACTCCATGCCAAGTGTGAAGCTCTACACAAGGCTTGATCTCACCACTCTGAGATCATGATCTGAGCTGAAATCAAGAGGTAGATGCTCAATCAACTGAGCGACCCAGGTGCCCCACAAATTTATTATTTTTTTAATTTTTATTTATTTATGATAGTCACAGAGAGAGAGAGAGAGAGGCAGAGACACAGGCAGAGGGAGAAGCAGGCTCCATGCACCGGGAGCCCGATGTGGGATTCGATCCCGGGTCTCCAGGATCGCGCCCTGGGCCAAAGACAGGCACCAAACCGCTGCGCCACCCAGGGATCCCCAAATTTCTTATCTTATTTAAAAATATATGCTACAAATTTGAAATACATTTACAATGACCAAGGTTTTAGTGTAATTATTAATTGTCATCTAGGTAAAAGATTTCAAAGAATTATTAATGTCAAATTCTTAGCTTTCAAACTTTGAGTTTAATTATAAGGCAATCATTTTTTTGAATGGTTGTGTGTACTTTCATAAGAATTGGAAAGGTAACAATATGTAAATATTAATACATGGCCAAATGTGTACACACCTTAGGAGATCAGGTTGAGAAGGATGGGAAATTTTGTGGTGATGTACATTTAATTATTTCCAAAAAGAGAGGTGATATTCTGGAAGTTATCCACCTACATTAGCTTTTGTTTGCTGGATTCAGTGAATTTTAACATTTAATTCTACTATAAGGTAATTTAAAATACATCAATTACTTCACAGATTCTGTTCCCAAATATATTAACTAGCCTAGAGATGAAAGAGAATTGAATAAGAAATATAATTTCAAATATAAAGAGGAAATGGGAGAGAAGGAGTCAGGGAAAGGGAGAGAAAGCAAAGGAGAGAGGGAGAGGTAGAAAAAGGGAAAGAGAGAAACCTTTTCAAAATAAGAAGGAAGGGCCTTTTCATTAGGATGCAATAGGGATCTATCATAATCCTAATGATTTAATCATATAGTATCAGGAATATTATTGTTTTTTTAAAAAGATATTTATTTATTTATTTTTATCCATGAAAGAGAGAGAGGGGGGGGGGGGCAGAGACACAGGAGGAGGGAGAAGCAGGCTCCATGCCGGGAGCCAGACACGGACTCGATCCCAGGACTCCAGGATCGCGCCCTGGGCCAAAGGCAGGCGCCAAACCGCTGAGCCACCCAGGGATCCCCCAGGAATATTATTGGGTTTTTAAATGAAATAAAAATTCATGGAAATCTAAGAAAAATCATAGATTTGAAGATGTGGATTTAGATTATCATTTTTGTCAACCTTTCTCACCCATGATGGATCTTTAAGAAAAAAAAGTTAGACCCTGCAGAGAGTCCATTTGTATAGTCTAAAACCAAAGCATGAAAGTAAAAAAATTATCCTGATCTATTGATGTTTATCATAGACTTTTTCTTAATTTTAGGAAGGAATAGCTCATACAGTAAAGAAACGTATCTGAAGTTCAGCAATTTCAGTTTCATGTCAGTTTCTTCCATTAAATTACTTCAAATACTTTTTGAGACATATACAATCTTGTTTTATAAAAGCTGTTTTTGTTGCCAACTGAGTCCTCTAGCTTCACATTACATGGCATGGAGATAATGGACAATATTCAGCAAATATTAATGCTGATTAACTCTAGGTGGTAGGACTTTGGGCGATTTGTGGCTTTCATTTGAACCTCTCTGAACAAATGGAAATTTACATAATGTGTATGTATCTTTTAGAAAAAGAATAAAGCCATTATTGTCTCCCTAAACTTTGGAATGTTCCCTTACAAAGATTCTCTTGAAAATAATCATGCATTGTGAAAAAGTAGAGTTTCTTTTTTCAATGGAGTCATAACTACTTGTATTTGGTATATTATCTGTATAATGAGAGTTGTTTTTCATTAAAAAAAAAAAAAAAAAGTCCCAGGAGCACCTGGGTGGCTCAGTTGTTAAGTGCCTGATTCTTGATTTCGGCTCAGGTCATGATCTCAGGGTCCTAATATAGAGCCCCATACTGGGGCTCCATGCTCAGTATGGTATCTGCTTACGATTCTCCCTCTGCCACTCCCCATTGCCCCCCACACATCTCCTCCCTACTCATGCTCAAGCACTCTCTCATTTTCTCTAAAAAAACAAAAACAAAAAACAAAAACAAAAAACCCAGATCCTCAGCTAAGCCAGTTTCCCCACTGGATCTCATTAGAATCTCCAGAGAGGGAGTTTGCAAGTGTAGTACTTATGTTATATTTGTACAGTATTTTAATGAGATTGAATCTAAATAAAAGGTGTGTGATAAAAGGTTGTACTGGCCTGCCTTTATATAAGTATTATCTTTACCAAATGCCAACTTCGTAATACTAGCATTTCTTTCCATTTCTGCCACTGAAGCAGACATTTTTTTCCTGTGTATTCTAGGATGTTGGCTGTTTTACAACTAGCACTTTTCAGAATGGACCACCATAAACAGTTGTTCCACAGAGCACTGGTGTAAAATATTCTATTTTGTAAAACACCAGAAATACTTTTAAGTTATATTCTCCGGAAACGGTTTCACCCTTCATTGATATTTTCCACACTGGGAAAGCTGTAACTACAGAATGCTGCAACACAGTTAAGTGGGAGTGGACCAGTGGCCCCAAATACGTGATAAGCATCAACCTAGTCTACCAAGCATCCTGTCAGGTAAATTTGTCAAGTACAGTGGTATCTATCTTTGGCGCTCAAATAGAATGGTATGAATGAATGCTTTTGCTCAAGCTTTGTTCCCTGGCTACCATACTATTTGGATTTAGGCAGTATGATAAAGTCATTAAAAGCATAGACTTTGCCTTATGTTTGGGACCCAGTTAAGTCCTAGGCAAATTCCTGGCCCCCTCTGCCTCAAAAACCTTCAGTTTCCCCCTCTTTAAATTGGAGTAAGATAATCATCTCATGAAAGCTTAAATACACATGTAGCAAGAGTTTAGGATAGCTACTGTGACATAGCCAATATTTGCGGAGAATTTGGGATGATGAATTGATGATGATGGTGAGGATGACAACAATGGCATAGGTTGATCAAGATCACTAACTCACTCACAAATTTTGCTACATGTAAAGGAAGAAACTATGTTAAAAATATCTCGGCAGAGGTCAATGGAAGTTCACTCTATAACTCAGCATGAGTAAAAGATGTGTAGTGCTGTTGTGGGAAGAGTTCTGGATTTGAAGCAGGCACCTTTTCACTAATCAGTTCACCACTTATCAAAAACCTTGGATAAATCACTTAACCTCTTTAAGCCTCATGATGTCTAAGAGTAAATTGAAAAGCTCCGTGAGAAGACATTTGGCAAAATAAAAACTACATAAATGTGAGGGGTTATTAAGCCAATACAATCACCATTACCTACATAATTCATATTCTTAGAAAAATGACCGAGAAAGTTATGATCTACCATTGTGGCAGATGGTAAAGCAGTGAGAAGAGAGGGGTTCTGTGGTCAGACAGCCTAGGCTTGAATCTAGCCTCTCCTGGCATTACTAGCCATGTGTCTTGGTGGAGGCCTCAGCTTATCACTTACAAAATGAGATAATAAAATTTACACATCACAGGATTTGTGAGGATTATATGCAATGATGCAAGTAAAACATTCAGCAAAAGTGCTCCCAAAATATTAGTATTATTGTGATCTGTAACATTACTAGCTATATAGGTGTTTTATCAGTTACTGTTTTATTCTGCTTTTTCACTGAGTTGGGTGGGCTTTGGTTTATTAACCAATATTGGTATCATTTTTTTTCAACTGGAAGTAGAATCTTTGTAATGCATGCGTTAGTGTGTTAATGTTCTATAATGTATTACAGACTCTTTGTACTGGTATAATGCGGACTTTAGTCTCTCTTCAAATGCTCCTATCTCTAGCTGAAATCTTATATATTAATAAAGTAAATATAAGGTTCCTTTTGCATGTGTGCTATAGTTCTTATGACAATTGTATTACTTCCGGTAGAGTCTTCATGAAATAGTCAATGGGCTGCAGCCTCTCCATGGGATGTTTAATAATATGGAGAAAACCTGAATCTCACTTTCTTTATTCCCCTTGCTTCCCCAGGCAAAACTTTCACCTGTAATCCTTCTGGAGGACATTCTCAACAATGTTACACTGCCTCGTGCCACCGCATTCAAAGCTGCCTAGATCACACCCACTTCAACATTTGTCCACCGGACCCTGCTCTGCTGGGCTACAGACTGGTCTCATTAAGAATCATTACACACCAGTGGCTTCAACCCTGATTCTGTGTTAAACTCACTTGAGGATCTTTTTAAAAAAATACTGATACCTGACCCAATTGAATCAGAACCTCTAGGGGTGGGGCCCAGGCATCCTTTGTGTTTTTAAAAGCTCCCCAGGTGATACTAATGTGTAGCTAGTGTTAAGAACAGCTGTTTATGATAATGAGGGAACCAAAGTAAAGAAGATACATTGAAAATGCCAAACAAAAATCTTATTATAGATTTTGTTTAAATGAAAAGTTCCCTTAGTGGAAAGAGAAAGGAATAATTTACTTCTTACTATTTCTCTTTCATGCCTATAAACCCACCCACCCAGTTATTAGTCAATTTTCAAGATAATGGCTTTGTTCTATCTGACAAAAGGAAATCAGTGGTACTGAAGACGACCAAAGGTCATGGAGTGTAAAAGACCTTCAACGATCTTGCATTAATCTTCACAAGTAGCTGGAGACTGAAAATGAAAATGATTGTCTTCAATAGACAAATGATGACATTTGTGTTATTGTCTGGTTATAAACAGCCATGCATCTTTTTAACCCCTGCAGTGAGAAAATCAACTGAGGCAAAACACATGGGATTGAAATGAAATAGTGTCTTATGCAAATAAAACAGAAAATCTGCCATGTTTTGGCATCTACTTTTGGTAAGAATAGAAGAAACCCAGAATCACAGTCTAAAAACCAACTTTTTTTAAATGTCTTTGCGTTCAACTAAACTTGCTGTATATCAAGCCATAGTTGTTTGTGAAGTGTGTATATCAAATAAACTGATGAGTCTAACACATAAGAACGAAACGTCACCAAGCATTTTCACAACTGCCTTCTGGATAAAACATGCGATTTCATGTTGTGTCATCATTCTCTACAATTATGCCCTTAAACTGCCATACATTTCTTATTTCCTTGCTTTTACATTTATTAGGCTCATTTATTTACTTTTCACAGTTGTATCTCCAGAAGACCCACATAATTTCAACTCAACTGTTCTATTTTCTGTCACCGCCACCCAAACCCACGAATAAGAGACAGAGCAAATGTGTTCTTA
Source organism: Canis lupus dingo (assembly GCF_003254725.2). NCBI lineage: Eukaryota > Metazoa > Chordata > Mammalia > Carnivora > Canidae > Canis > Canis lupus. The sequence continues at coordinate 34,930,817 of NC_064250.1, forward strand.
ATTCTGAGGTTCATGTTTACTTCTGCCTTAGCTTAAAACATTTACTGAAGAAAAATCCTATGTGGTCCCTAGAGATGAAAAGCCAGTCTACTCTTTGTGACATAAAATGACAAGGGGAAGATGCCAGGCTGAAAAAAAAACTCCGCTTCTGCTCCAGACTATTTTTGGTCCCCTGGGGGATGCGGGGACCCTTCAGGTTCAGTCAAATGCACCTTCTTCAGAACCTTATTTGTTAAACATTGAAAGACATTTCATCTTACAAACACCCGAGTTTACCACACACCTTTGCATTCTTCCAAATTCTCCCTTTCTCCTCATAATCTCAAGCCGAGCAAGGTGAAAGAGAGAATCTTAATGTAACAAAGGAGAGATGGATGTGTGAAGTGTGAGGCTGAATAAAAATGGCTGAAAAGCGATCCAAGCGAGGCTGGAGGGTGGCCACACCCAGTGCTAATACGGACTGTTTCAAAATAAATCTGTTATACCGGGGGGCACTCCGCACCGCTTTTTATGCCTCCTCCATTTGCTCCACGGATACCCACTATTAATAAATAGGAGTTACAGGTTACCCCCACGCCAGACAAAACCCCTGAAATATCTCAAAGTGAACCATCCTGATAGGTGGCTACGCCATCATATTTTTCAGGATTTCTCGAGAGCTAGTCTGCATTTCCAGGCTCCTTTGTGTGACCACAAATAACAACCCTGAAATGGGTGTGTCCTCTTAAAAGGATGCACTAGAGCCCTCTCACTTAATGGCTCTACCAGGAGATTCCAACCTTTCCGCAGAAATCAAACGCACTGGGATGCATGGAACAATAAGAGAGCATTTTTAACTCCGGGGATGAGAAGAGATTAAACAGGTACTGAATGATCAACGGATCCCAAAAGAGCTCCGGGAGGAGGCAACTGATGCGTTATTTAAATTTCTAGCATTACAACAAGAAAACAAAGGGGTTGGGGGTGGGGGGTTAAAAAAAAAAAAAAAAAGGAAAGGAAAAAGAAAAAGAATCCAAACACCATCCATTTTGATTTTTGACATGACAAGTTTACTCTGCCCCCCTTCTCCCCCCGCGCCCCGCAACAAAAATCTCTCGGGTATGAAGCATGCAGAGGTCCCACAGGTGAAATGCTGCACAATGGCGAGTCCGGGTCCCGGGCTTCCCGTGCACCGCAGGCATGCACTACCGAAATAAAGAGAATACCCTGACTTTTCCAGTTGCTCCACACACAGTCCATCTTGGTGGAATCGGCCGTGGCCTGCATGGTGCGGGCGTCGGGGTGGCCGGCGCTGTCCTCGGGGCGCGGAGCGGGCGCTCAGGTCGGCGCCCCGGCTGCAGCGGCAGGGCTCGCGGTGGCCGCGCGGCTGCAGACTGACAGGCTGCACCAGCCGGCGCGCGGCGAGGGGCGGGCGCGTCGCGAGCGCCGCAGTCTCCGCGGCAGCGAATCAGCGCGGCGCGGCCCCGGGGCTGCCCGTGCGCACGGGGCTGCGGCCGCCGCTCGACGCCCGAGCGCCCGCTGGGCCCGCCGGCCGGCCTGGGGGCGGGGGGCGGGGGGCGGGAGGGGCTGCCCTGGGCGGCACAGGCGACGCGCGAGGTGTGCGAGAAGGGCCAAGGGAGAGGGTCAGGGTGCGGCGCTTGGGCTGTTCCTGGGAGTTCTTGACACAGGGAGCGTATTCTAGAAATTTCTTAGACACCCGAGAAACCTGTAGGGTAAGAGACGCAGGTGATGGCACTACATATGGCAGACTTCCAGCAGAATGCCCCCCTCTAATTGTCCCCATTGCTCACTCACCTCTCTCTTCCCCATTTCTTTACATTCTGGCCCCGACTTATTTGGAAACATTAAATAAAAAAAAATATTTATCTATTCACGAGAGACACAGGCAGAGGGAGAAGCAGGCTCCCTCTGGGGAGCCCGCTGGGGGCTCGATCCCGGGACTCCAGGATCAGGCCCTGAGCCAAAGGCCAGTGCTCAACCACTGAGCCATCCAGATGCCCCCAGACCCTATTTATTTTAATTGCCTGGCATCTTCCAGGCAATTGCCAGATCTCTCCCTCTTTCTGGAATGTTCTAGGCTATCCAAAACCTTTGTTGGCAAGCCACAATCACTGGAAAGACATCCTGTTGCTGCTCAGTAGGTCTTGTGTGTTTCTCCTGCGGCCTGTCTTCTCCAGCTCACTTTGTGGTTTGAATGAATAAGTATCTATCAGAATGAGGTGGCTGTAGGCTCAGGTTCAAAGCCCTGGGACTCCTGCACAGATAGTTCTTGGTCACTGCACTGACACTGCGAGAGGTCAGTTGTGGGGACATCCAAACAGAACTCGGGGAAGCAAAGGGTATTTTGCCTCAATAGCATCATCTTTGGGATCGACTGTTGGGGGCAGATGGAGGTGGGCTGTGTGTATCATTTGGGAGATACAAAGTTAGTTTCCAAACCCCATGAGTCAAGAGATTCAAGTCCCCCATTACAATGCAGAGGTCAATGGGAGGAGAAGAACAGTGGGTGGTGACCTATTTAAATTTGGCCATGAAATTCTTTATCAGATTATACATCAAGGCCTTGAGAGAATGAATGGACAGGGGATAGGTGCATTTTGATGAGGAAAACGTAGAGATAGCACACAGAAAGGACAGGAGTTTGGGTATTGTCTGGGAAAGACAGTCCTGGTGAAGGTACCCTCAGGAAGACAAAATCTAACATGGGGCCAGAGGACACCTTTGGAACCACAGGGGCATACAGAAGGAGGAGTTCCCATTTTATTTGCTGTGGCATGACATTAGCGGTTACACAGCATTTCTGTCTCTCCCTCAAGGAGAAATGGAGCCTTCACGATTCTTCCACAGTTCCCAGAGAGGTTCCTTGCCAGACCCAAATCTACATTTGCACATCCTGCAGCAGGAAGGACTTAAAGACCGTAGTCTCAAGGTTATGCTTCTAGCTATGATTTATCTTTCATTTTATGAGCAGCATACACTTTAAAATGTGATCTTTGGGATCATGCATATTCTTTTTAGGATGCAAGCTTCTAGAGAAACCGAGCCTCTCTCCATAGCTCTGTAACGTAACTGAAATTACTAAGGAAGTTTAATAAGAAAGATCAGGAGGATGATTTGGCACTTCTGAGCTGAAGTCTCCAAGAGGAAGGGGTATCAGAGCTACCAGGGGGCTGACAGGAAGGAATAGAGTTATTACAAAGTACTTTTCAAACTGATGTGCTCTAGTTGATTGTGTGTGTGTATATGTATATATATGTACATACATACATGTATTTTTATTTGTATATGTATATTTCCAGCCCCACTCCGAATTTTTTTTTCATCAACATGGTCATGTTTGGGAATTCAGTCAAAAAATACTTAAAAAGATCTGATGATCCTACCAGCACTGAATCCTCACTGTGAAGTAGGGCAGGACAAACTAAAAACAGGTGGGGACGAAATTCAGAAGGAAGGGTTTGCCATGTGGGCTGCCTATGCTGGCTACTTTTGAGCTGAAGACCTTTGGCACCTCGGCCACTAGGAGGCACTGCCAGTCCAATGATAGCCGCGGTCATCAGCCCTGGGTCCAGAAGGTGCCCTCCAGTTAGCCTTAGTGGTGAGTATTAAGTGTCTACCACTTTACCAGAGCCACTGTTCATTGCTAACCTGACAGTCAGTACTGGGCAGCAGGCTAGGGCAGGACATCCCTGGCAAGGGAGAACAGGCGGAGGCCGGCTCTCCCTCAGGTGGTGGGGAGCTACGTCAGATGTCTCGGGCCACACATGTACATTGGCCACAGAGCTGACCTTGGAATGTCAGCTTCACTGAAAGACCACATTCCTTTTAGCCATGCTGAATCTGAAGACAAAAAAGCTTGATGATGCCCCGATAGTCAAGACAGCAGTTTGATAGTTGAAGGTTGTGGTAAGGGGTCTGATGCCACAGAGATCCCACACCCATGAAATAAGAACTGGGGGGCTTTCAGTTAAGGCATAGGTGGTAGAAGAAACATAAATGAATTTATTAAAGAAAAATCGGGCAGAAAAGTGTGAAGAACTTGACTGAGAATTGGAGGAGGGGGTTCTGGGCATTAGACCTACTTACAAAAGTTAGTTATGTGGCCTTCAGGAAGTATTTATCACCTTTCTCTCATAATGAGAAATGAATTACACAAATGAAGTATAGCTTTAGATTTCTGTTTCTATGAAATGATTTATTTCTTGAAGACATGCTAAAGTGGGCACTTTCTTTGCACAAGTCGCCACACAGTATTAATTGAAAGCTCTTGCCAAGATCAAAATGATAAAATGGGTAGAAAAGATATGTAAATTGTCCTTGAGTGGTGAAAGAAAACAGAAAGCAAAATAAAGCTTGCTAAAAGCGGGCAGGAACTGCCACTGTCTTTAAACCAGGAGAGAACAGACGGGCTTTGTACACAGCCAGCTCAGAACTTGGTTTAGGTGCCTGCCAGGAGAGGAAGTGATGTCTTTAGTTTTCAGGATGAAATCATGCTGTAGGCATTCCGTTCTAAGGAAAAACAAAATAGTCAAGTTTTGAAATCTCATCTCAGAGAAATGTTAAAGACTACCATGCCCAGAGTGGCTGTATGGCGTCTGTTTTTTTGTAGCCCCGGGATTTTACTGATGAGAATCAGTGACACCTATATTGATACATGTATTCGATAAACATTTACAGAGCACCTACTGTATTCTAGATACCATTCTAGGCAAAAAGCAAAATTGCTATTTTTAAGAAGCTTATATGCTAGTAGGATGGGCAGATAATAATAAAAGAGGCAAATGTATATTTCACTTGTGGACAGGTGTACAGAGGGAAATAAAGCAGGTAAAGGGGATAGAGAATGGGGTGGGGTGAAAGCTTACTATTTTATGAGGAGGGTCAGCAAAGGTCTATCTCATAAGGTAAAATTAGAGCAGACGCCAAACAAAAAAAAAAAAAAAAAAGGAGAAAGCCATTAGGCTAAATGGGAGAAGAGCATTTACAAATGCACTGAGTTTCAGGACAGAATGTAATAGCTGGTAAATTATATTAAGCTCATAGAACTCCTTGTTTTTTGTGTGTGTTTTTAATGCTCTGGGAAGTATAGCAATTGGAAGAAAAGGCACAAAACCAAAAAAGTACTTCATTATGATCAAAGAACACCCAGAACTCTGCTTTATGCCATATGGAATAAAGAAAAGTAAAGTAACAACCAATTTGGTACATAATCCACTGCACCAAAATAATGCATAAATTGCCTTCAATTTAAACAACAGATTATCACTTTTTATTTACCAGGTGCTTTCTCATATGGTATATATTTAGTTGTTACAAGATCCCTATGAGTTAGATGGTGTTTACCTTCTTTTTCTTGATTCATTCATCCATTCAATGTGCAAACATTTATGAAGCCCAAACTAAGTGCCTGATTCTATAAATACAAAAGGAATTGCCCACTAGAAACTTGAGTTTAGTAGGGTGGGGGAGTGGGGATTTACACATAAATAGATAAATGCAATCAACTGACAGGTGTATGAGCAGGAAAGAGTGGATACACAATGATTGGGGGGAAGAAGAGGCTTCAGGAAAGACTTCAGAGAATAGATGGTCATAAAGCTGCATTATGAACAAAAAAAGAGAGAGGATCACCAGTTTGCATGACAGGGCTTTCCTGGCTTAAGATATGGAAACTTAATCACAGACAGATGCAGGGGACAGTGAGACAGATCCAAGTAATAATACCGTCAGTAAATGAAGAAAACACTGCAGAGTTTCAAGGAGAGGAATAACATCTTGAGAAGTTGAGTAATTTATCCAAATTTGGCTTAGGATTTTCCAGAATCGTTAAAAGACATACATTTTAGCCGTGAGCAAGACAGGAGGAAATCAATACCCTGACCTACATCATAGTGAAACTAAGCAGGGCATCAAAGACAAGAGGAAATCTCAAAAGTAGGCATAAGTAAAAGACAACTTGGACCAGCTGCAGTCTTTTCATTAACTGAAGCCAGAAGACAATGGAATAATGTCCTCAAAGTAGTGAGGGAAAATAGCTGGCATCTAGAATTCTGTACCCAGCGAGACTAATCTAGGTATATTCAAATGTAAGGAACGAGAGAATTTCCTAACCACAAACCCTGCAGAAAAAGCAACCAAGGTTGGCACTTTTGGCAGAAGAAAACTGAACTCAGAAGAAAGAAGGGAAATGCATGAAAGAATGCTAAGTGTAAAAATTTGTAATGGCTAATTTGAGGGGTTATAAAAGAAAGGAGAAATTAAAGTAGTAGACAAAAATAGAACATAAGGTAGGAAGGAGTGATAAAAGTAAGAGCATCCTAATGTCCTAGTACTATTCAGAATATTAGAGATATTACTTTTTTTGAGAACTTAATTTTAGACTATGAAAAGTCAAATTTGTGGGTTAAACCTTTAAGGGTCACTGCTAGAAATAACTAGAACATATCACTTCTACATGAATAAAATGTATAAACAAGGTAATTAATAAATTGAAGTCAGGAAAGGAAAAAATGAGAAGCAAAATAAAGAACTAGTAAATAGAAAGCATAAAATAAAGTATTAGAAAACATCTAAATATATTCAAATACTGTCAACCAAAAAGATGGAAACACTTAGATTGGATGAAAAAAATCTAGCTAAAGGCTATTAATAAAAGAAAGTTCTTAAACATACTGACACAGTGAAGTTAAAAGTAGAGATGTAAAAGACTATACCAAGGTAATAGATTTTTGGATAATGATCTTGCTAATAAACTCACTTATTAATTTTAATTGGGGATTCTTTTGAATTTTCTATGTATCTAATCATATCTTCTCTGAATAGATATAGTGTTATTTCTTCCTTCCAATCTTTATACTTTTATTTCTTTAACTTAACTGCACTGAATTCCACATACAATGTTGAGTAGAAGTGGTAAAGGGTATATATTCTTTTGTCTTATTCTTGGATTTAGGGGAAAAGTATACTCAAAATTTGACCCATTAAATATGATGTTGCTTGTAAATATTTTAGCTGTCTTTTATCAGATTAAGGCAAATGCTTTCTATCCCTAGTTTTTTGAGAGTTTTTGCCATGAACAGTTATTGAATTCTATCAGATGCTTCTACTGAAGCTATTGAAATGATCACAGGGATTTTATCCTTAATTCAGTTAATACATAAATAACATGGATTGAATTTTGAATGTTAAACCAGCCTTGTATTCCTCCAATATATCCCATATGGCTCTGATGTGACATTCTTTTTATATATTGCTACTCAATTTCGAGTCAATTTACCTAATGATTTGTGTAGACTTCTATCTATATTCATGAGATCTGTCCTCTTCCTTTCTTTTCTTGTAATATGCTTAAATTTTTGTATTAGGGTTATGCTGGCCTCGCAAAACAGGCTGAAGAGTATTACTTCCCCCTGTATTTTCTGAAAGACGTTATGTAAGGTGGTATTATTTCTTTTTGCAATGTTTGGAAGAATTCACCAGTGAACCCTTCTAGACCTAGTTTTCTTTGTGAGATGTCTTTAAATTATAGATTTCCTTAATATATATGGGATTATTCTGATTTTTAACTTCTGCTTATGTCAATTTTATTTAAGTTTTATTTTCCTCAAATCGATTCATCTATTTTAAATATGTTGTCAAATTTATTGGTATAAATTATTTACATCATAATTTTATGTTTTTATAATTTTTAAAAAAGATTTTATTTATTTATTTATGAGAGACACAGAGAGAGATGCAGAGACATAGGCAGAGGGAGCAGCAGGCTCCTCGCCTGGAGCGGGACTTGATCTCAGAACCCCAGGATCATGCCCTGAGCTGAAGGCAGATGCTCAACTGCTGAGCCACCCAGGCATTCCTGTTTTTATAATCTGAAGGAACTGTAGCCATGTCTGCTTTTTCATTTGTCATATTGGTAACTTTTATGTTTTAATTTTTCTCTTGATTTCTTGATCATCTTATTGGAGGTTGATCACTATTATGAATGAATTTTAAAGAATAAAATTTTTCTTTTGTTTTTTCTCTTTTGTATATCTTTGTATATACTATTTCATTCTATTACTATTATTGTTATTTCCTTCTTTTACTTTTTGTTTTTCTTTCATTAGCTCCACAAAATAGAAGCTTAGATTATTTTCAGCCTTTCTTCTTTTCTAATATATTCATATTCATTTAAAAGTATAAAATTCCCTCTAAGCACTGTTTTAGTGGCAACTTACAAGTTTTGATACATTATGTTCATATTATTGTCCAGTTCGAAATATTTTCTAACAGTCACTGTTATTTTTTTTCTCTGGTCCATTGATTATATAGAATCATAAACTCCTGAGGATTTTTTCTAACTATCCTATTGTTTATTTTCAGTTTAATTCACCCGTAGTCAGACAACAAACTGTACAATTTTAATCCACTGAAACCTGTCAAGACTTGTTTTGGAGTCTGGAGTATGACCTATTTGTTTTAAAAGATTTATTTATTTATCTGGGAGAGATAGAGAGCAGGGGGAGGGGCAACGGGAGAGGGAGAAAAGCACTGAACTTGGAGCCCGACTCAGGGCTCCATCTCCCGACCCCAAATTCATGACCTGAGCCACCCAGGCGTCCTGAATATGATTTATTTTGATATATGTGTGAATTGGAGATGAATATATATTCTAAAGTTTTAAGGGTGTTCTATAAATGTCCATATGGTCACATTGATTAACAGTATTATTCAAATAATCTACCTCCCTACTAATTTTTTGGCTGTATGTCTGCCAGATATTGAAATAAGTATATCCAACATCTTACTTTCATGTTGATTGCTCTATTTTCCTTTCAATTCTGTCAATTTATATAACTTAATATATATCGGGGTCTTATCAATTTAGAATTATCATGTCTTACTGTTGAGTTAACCCTTTTATCATTATGAAATAATCCTCCTTATCTCTAGTATCACTCTTGACTTAAAATTTAGTTTGGCTGATATGGATATATACACAACAGCTTTCTTTTGGTTGGTGTTCACATGGTAAGTCTTTTTCCATCCTTTACTTTCAAACTATCTGTATCTTTTTATGTTCTTAAAAACAGTATATTCTTGGGTCTTGTTTTTAATTCAGGCTAGTAATCTTTGTTTTCTTTAAGGTGAGTGTCAAGTCAATTTACATTTAATATAATCATTGATATGTCTGGATTTATGTCCTCATCCTGCTATTTATTTCTTATTCACCACATTTCTTCTTTGCCCCTTTATTCTGCCTTTCTTTAAAAATAAGCAAGCATGATTTTTGTTAATCCATTTATTTCCCACAATAATTTTTAGTTGCACTTTTTATTTTTATTTTTTAAAAGATTTTATTTATTTATTCATGAGAGACACAGAGAGGGGGCAGAGACACACGCAGAGGGAGGAAAAGCAGGCTCCATGCAGGAGCTTGATGCAGGACTTGAACCCAGAACTCCGGGATCTCATCCTGAGCTGAAGGCAGAACGCTCAACCACTGAGCCACGCAGGCATCCCTGGTTGCACCTTTTTAAATACTTTGGTGATTAGCTTACAATGATAACATTCATCCTTAACTTCCCGGAGTCTATCTTATATAGTACTTTTATAATTTCCTATGCAATTAAAGAATCTTACAATTGTGAACTCCATTTACTGCCTGCCACTTTTAAACTAGAATTGTTATAAACACCAAACAACATAATAATTTTGTTTTTAAAAAGTTGATAGTAGGGATCCCTGGGTGGCGCAGCGGTTTGGCGCCTGCCTTTGGCCCAGGGCGCGATCCTGGAGACGCGGGATCGAATCCCACGTCGGGCTCCCGGTGCATGGAGCCTGCTTCTCCCTCTGCTTGTGTCTCTGCCTCTCTTTCTCTCTCTGTGACTATCATAAATAAATAAAAAATTAAAAAAAAAAGTTGATAGTATTTTACATTTTTTCACATATATGCTTTTTCCAATGTTCTTCATCTCGCCCTACCATATTTCCATCTGGGATCATTTTCTTTCAACCCAAAGAATTTTTTTTACTATTTCTTTCAATTCTGGTCTTGGCAACCAACTCTCTCAGCTTTTTTTTTTTTTTGTCTTAAAATACCTTTATTTTCCTTTCATTTTTTGAATGGTAGTTTCACTGCACGAAGAGCTCTAATTTGGCAGATTTTTTTTCTTACAGCAATTTAAACATTTTATCCCACTGATTGTCCTAGTTTTGGTTGAAAAGTCAGCAGTTAATCCCTTTGTTTCTTTGAAAGTAATATTTCTTATTTTTATGGCTGTTTTAAAGATTTCTATCTTTTGCTTTGGTTTTATGTAGTTTGATTACAATAAGGTTATATTTACTTTGGTGTCTATGGATCTTCTCAAATCAAAAACTGATTGATGCCTTTATCAATTTTGAAAAAAAATCACATCCATATTTCTTCAAATATTCCTTCTGCCCCATTTCTCTCCTTTCCTAGAAATTCAATATTCATAGGTTCAGTCTTCTGACAAGTTTCTTATACTTTATTTATTTATTTATTTTACCATTTTGGATATTTCCTATTGAGCTACCTCTGAATTCACTAATTTTATCTCCTTCTGTGTCCAGAGAGCTATTACATGTAGCTAACTAAATTTTAATTTCAGAAATTTTATTTTTCAGTTCTAGAATGTTCATTTCATTTTACTTTTATAAATAGCTTTTCTCTGCTGAAATTCTCCATCTTTTTATCCACTTTCTTTCACACATTTATAATAGTTATTTAAAATACTTTAACTTCAATATCCAGCTTATCTATGGGTCAGCTTCTATTATCTGTCTTTCTAAATCTCAGTGTAGTTAACATTCAATGTTATATTAGTTTCAGGTGTATAATATAGTGATTCAACAATTCTATATATTACTTAGTGCTCATAATGATTAAGTATATTCTTTTTTTTTTAATTTTTTTTTAACTTTTATTTATTTATGATAGTCACAGAGAGAGAGAGAGAGGCAGAGACACAGGCAGAGGGAGAAGCAGGCTCCATGCACTGGGAGCCCGACGTGGGATTCGATCCCGGGTCTCCAGGATCGTGCCCCGGGCCAAAGGCAGGCGCCAAACCGCTGCGCCACCCAGGGATCCCGATTAAGTATATTCTTAATCCACTTTTCCTATGTCTTCTATTGCCCTACCCACCTCCCCTCTCATCTCTTTCAGTTTGTTCTCTATAGTTAAGAGTTAGTTTTAAGGTTTGTCTCTTTTTCTCTTTTGTCTTCTATAGTCCACATATGAGTAAGATTACATGGTATCTTTCTCTGACAGACCTATTTCACATACATTATACCCTCCAGATCCATCTCTATTGTCTTTTTTGGTGTTATTTATCATGATCATCTCCAACCACTTGGAATAAAATTAGAAATAGATAACCAGGAAATTTACAAATTCACAAATATGTGAAATTTAATCCATACACTTCTAAATAAGCAATGGGTCAAAGAAGAAATCACAAGGGAAATTTAGAAATATTTCAAAATGAATGAAAATGAAATAAATATTCAGAGAGTAGAGCCAAAATAATACTTAGAGGAACATGTATGGCTGTAAACGCCTATGATAGAAAAAAAAAAAGAAGTCAATAACTTAAACTTCTGTCTTAGGAAGCTAGAAAAGGAGAACAACCTAAACCCAAAGCAAGCGTACAGAAGAAATGATAGAGATTACAGTGGAAATTAATGAAGTAGGAAAAACAATATTGAAAATCAATGAGACCAAAAGTTGGTTCTTTAAAAAGATCAACAAAGTTGACAAACGTTTAGCTAGAATGACTGAGAAGAACAGATAAAACTCAAATTACTAAAATTGGCAATGAAAGAGGGGACATTGCTACCAACCTTACAGAATTAAGAGGATTATAGGGAAATACAATAAACAACTACAGACAAATTAGATAACCTAGATGAAAATGAACAAGTCTTTAGAAAGACATAAACTACCAAACCTGACTCAAGAGGAAGTAGAAAATAAGAATAGATTGAGATGAAAAGACGTTGAATTAGTAATTTTAAAACTTCCCACTAAGAAAAGCCCAGGTCCAGATGTTTTAACTAATGAATTCTACCAAACATTTAAAGAATACTTACATCAATCCTTTACAACTCTTCCAAAAATAAGAGGAAGTAGGAAAACTTTCCATCACACTCAATGAGGTCACTATCACCCTGATAAAAACCAGACAATGGCATTATAAAAAAAAAAGAGAATTACAGATCAATATTCTTTATGAATATAGATGCAAAATTTCTCAACAAAATACTGGCAAACTGAATCCATCAATATATAAAAAAGATACATTATGATTAAGTGGGATTTATGCCAGTGATAAAACAGCCAATGTAATACACCAACCAATATAATACACTGTATTAACAGAATAAAGGACAAGACCCACATAATCATCTTAATGCAGAAAAGGACAATTGAGAAATCAATCACCCTTTCATGATAAAAAATGCTCAAAAAACTAGGAATAGAAGGAAACTTCCTTAACCTGACAAAAAGAAATCTCAAAATAACCTCACAGCTAACTTAGTGGCAAAAGATCAAAAGCTTTCCCCTTCAGATCTGGAGCAAGGCAAGGATGTTTGTTCTGGCAATTTCTTTTGATATTGCACTAGAGATCCTAGCCAGGGCAATGTAACAAGAAAACGAAATAAAACTGATCCAGATTGGAAATGAAGAAGTAACACTATCTCAGGCAAAATTATCTTGTATATAGAAAATGATAAGGAATAAAAAAATATTTAGAGGCAATAAACAAATTTAGCAGTTTGCAGGATTTAAGATCACTGTACAAAAACCAACTGTATTTCTACACACTAGCAGTGAACAACCCAAAAATGAAGTTAATAAAAGTTACATTCACAATAGCATATAAAAGAATAAAATGCTTAGGCGTAACTTTTAACACAGAAAATGTAAAGCTTATACTTTGAAAACTATATAATATTGTTGAATGAAATTAAAGAAGACTTAATTAAATGGAAAGACATTTTTGTTCATAGATCGAAAGGCTTATTATTGTTAAGATATAAGCAATATTCCCCAAATTAATCTACAGATTCAACACAATCCCTGTCAAAATCCAAGCTAAGTTTTTTTTCTTTCAGAAATCAAGAAAGTAATCCTAAAATTCGTATGGAAATGCCAGGGACCCATGACAGACAAGACAATCCTGAAACAGAATAAAGTTGTAGGTCTCACACTTCCTGATTTCAAAACCTACTACAAAGCTACACTAGACAATGTGGTCAACACAGTGTGCTACTGGCATAAGGCTAGACATATAGGTCAATGGAATAAAATTGAAATTCTCAAAATAAACCCTTATATATACAGTCAATTGATAATCAACAAGGGTGCCAAGACCATTCAAGGGGCATAAGAACAATATTTCAACAATGGTGCTGGGACAACTTGCAATACAAAAGAACAAAGTTGGACACCTACCTTATACAATATACAAAAATTAACTCATAATAGATCAAAGACTTAGTGTAAGAGATAAAACTAGAAATCTCTTAGAAGAAAACAGGCATAAATTGTCATAACCTTGGATTAGGCAGAGGTTTCTTAGATACGACATCAAAAGCACAAGGAACAAAAGAAAACAGATAAATTGGACTTCAATTTTGATCATTTTTTTTTACCTCCAAAAGAAACCAAACCACTCTTGTGCATCAAAGGATACCATCAAGAAAGTGAAAAAATGGGGACATCACCTCATACGTGTCAGAATGGTTAATATAAAAAAAACACAAGAAACCAGGGTGCATGGCTGGCTCAGTCAGAAGAACATGTGAATCTTGGTTTCAGGGCTGTGAATTCAAGCCCCACACTGAGGGTAGAGATGACTTAAAAATAAAAAAATAAATAAAACAAAACCATGTCAGAAACAAGCGTTAGCAAGGGTGTGGAGAAAAAGGAACCCTCCTGCAGTGCTGGTGGGAATCCCAACTGTTGCAGCTACTGTGGAAAATAGTATTGAGGTTCCTCAAAAAATTAAAAATAGAATTATCATATGATCTAGTAATTACAGTACTGGGTATTTATCCAAAGAATATGCAAACACTAATTCACAAAGATATATGCACCCTATGTTTATTGCAGCATTATTTATAATAGCCAAGATATGGAAACAGCTCAAGTGTCTGCTAATAGATTAATGGATAGAGAAGATGTAGTGTATATAAACAAAGGCATATTATTCAGCCACAAAACAGAATGAAAGCTTGCCATTTGCAATGACATGGATGGATCTAGAGAGTATAATGGTAAGTGAAATAAGTTAGAGAAAGACCAATACCGTATGATTTCACACATATGTAGAATTTAAGAAACAAAACAAATGAGCAAAGAAAAAAGAGACAAACCAAAAAACAGACTCTTAACTATAGACAACAAATTGATAGTGCCAGAGGGGAGGTCGGTGAGTGGGGGGGATGAGTGAAATAGATGATGGGGATTAAGAGTACAGTTATCACGATGAACACTGAATAATGTATAAAATTGTTGAATCACTATATTGTACATCTGAAACTAATATAATAATGTATGTTAGCAATACTGGAATTAAAAAAAAAAGATTATATGCAGTTAAAAAAAGATTCCTTCTCCAGATGGCTGCAATGCTGCATCTCGGCATGAGGCTTGGTGATCAGAGTGGGAGCTGGAATTAAGCCTCATTTGCCATGTTGGCCAGGCACTCTTACAAAGGGCACAACCTGGCAGCTTTGCATGGCAGCTTGGATCACTACTTAGCCCACCCTCCAAGCCAGCCTTGTTCTCTGTCTCAGCCTCTCCTGACAGCACAACTGTGGCTCCAGCCAAAATTGCTCTCTGGAGCTCCTTGACAACCTGAGTTTATTGCTGTCCGTTTCCTGGTCCTTCCTTCCCCTCACATTTCTCAGAATTTCTATTGCTGGACATAACTTGAATTCGTTTCTGCAGTCTGCACATTTCCACTAGACCAGGGACATAACTCTATTTGCAGACTTTCTTCTTCCTAGGGATTTTCATTCCTGCCCTCTAACTATGAGTGGCCCCAGATTTTAAGTTTCTTTCATTGCTACCTGTTGGTCAGTGGCTAATTGTATATATAATAATGTTCTCTCTCTCTCTCTCTCTTTCTCTCCTTCTCACCCCCCCCCCCCACACCCAATAGCTTTTTCAGAATCTCTTGCACAAAGCAGTGGCAATTAAGCCAGGTATTAGCCAATAAGATAGAAAGTCTGTTGGAGGGCTTCTGGGAAAAATTGTTTTCCTGATGAAAAAGCAAGGAGGAGAACTTGTTTCTCACTCTGCTGCCTCCCGATTTCTTTGAAGACATGATGGTTGGAACCACTGCAGCCATCTTGTGATCATGAAGAGAAGACATGATAACTGTAAATGGTATAGTGCCATCATATTGTGACTGTGTTAAGCCATCAGTGTCTCTGGTATCACCTACTTCTACACTTCTTATTAAGTGTACACTCAATGTCCTTTTAGTTCACACTGATACTAGTTTGGATTTTTCTGTCACTTGTAGCCAGAAGCTTTCCTGCTGACAGACTGACAGACTGAGGTTCTATATATATATAGCAGGGTTAACACTGGTGTATTTTTTCCTGGTCCCTCATTTATTATATAGACTTCTTGTTCCAGTGAAGAGCAACAACACCTTCTGTCTCCATATCCTGCACATGATCCTTACCATGAATGAGTTAGACATTTTCAACATTTTCTTCGAAGGTCATCATTGACCACTTTGACAGAAAGCTACAGAATAATTAAAGAAATGGGTTGCTATTGAAAAATTGGCCTTGTACCTCAATGTAAAAGAAACATTTCCAATAAATCATTCAGCATAGAAAGGAGATACTGATGATTTTGCAATAGTGCTTTATTAGCACAAAGTCACCACACACACAAAAAAAGTTTCCTCTGCTGAACATGCACTAATGAACAAGGACCAGAAACTGGATTAAAAATGATGATCTCATTAAACATTTACAGCACAGCAGTAAATTTTGCAAACAGTTACAATTTTGCAAACCACCCCTAACAGATCTAGAAGGAAAATTTTAAAAATGTGAATGTGAGAGCCCAGGAAGCCACTGAAGCAGCGCTGAAATGTTTTCTCGGCAAGAGGCAACCTGAATCCGCAAAACCAGAGTCTCACTAGTTAAGGTTTGGAATTTCAGAGGAGGGCTTTGTGTTAGGAAAAAAAGATAAACAGACAAAGGACAAGGACAGTCAATTATTGTATAGAATGAGTACCAGAGAAAACCCACTGCAAAGTTCTGTGGCACACAGCCATAGGAGCTCAAAGGAATAAAAACACCACGACTGAATCAAACGCTTCTTAAACTATGAGCATCTCTTCACCCTTAGCTAACCTAATAATCATGGAATTTCCTTTTTTAAAAAAATGTGTTGGGTTGTATCTGTGTTATAGTGAGTCTAGAAGTTTCTGGGACCAGAAAGGTATTCTTTCTTTCAGAATAATGCTCATAGCGAGTCCCAGGCAAAAAACTCATGTGAGGTGAATTCTAAAAGATGCTTATAAGGACTTCGTTCTTGTCTAGTGACCTTGAAGGAATGCTTTTGAAGTTGGTTAACTGAAGATCTATACTGATGAGTCTTCTCATAGGGCTATTGATTGCAGAAATACACTTGTGGCCACTTCTTGATTCAGCATCAGTGTTCTTAGCATGGACTTCTGTGGTATAAAATATAGAGCTGTGCTCCAACTATATTCTTGTTTTTCCTTTGATCTAAGTGATGATGGCTTTTTTTTTAAATTTTATTTATTTATGATAGTCACAGAGAGAGAGAGGCAGAGACACAGGCAGAGGGAGAAGCAGGCTCCATGCACCGGGAGCCCGATGTGGGATTCGATCCCGGGTCTCCAGGATCGCGCCCTGGGCCAAAGGCAGGCGCCAAACCGCTGCGCCACCCAGGGATCCCTGATGATGGCTTTTAAGAGTCTTGAAGGTTAGAGACACTGACTTAAAAATAATTCAGCAAAACTGACATCTGATGTTATACTTGAAGTTAAAAGAAATCAGGAGTGTCTTGACCAGTCTCCTTCAACCACATGTTTTAGCAGCTCCATGGAAGTACAGCACTCTCTCAGCCCATTCATGTGATTGAACAAGAAAAATATGTGCTGGTATAAGCTGAATATGTATATGTATACTAAGTCATTATGCTCAAAGAAGGTAAATGATATCCCATTATCATAAATAATGTCTAGTATATTTTTGCAATGTATTTTGAGTCATGTCAGAAGGTGTTTAGTATGATCAAGAAGTAGTTCCCTTGAATGCTCCTAAGTATCAATATGGTTATTAACCAAGTCTTCTTCCTTTTTTTTTTTTTTTAAATTTTGCTTATTTGTTAGAGAGAGAGCTCATGTGCAAGTGGGGGAGAGGCGAAATGTGAGGGAGAGAGATAATTCCAAGCAGGCTCCATGCCCAATGCGGAGCTCACTGAGCTCAACCTCAGGATGGAGATCATGACTTGAAGCTGAAGTATCAAGATTCGGATGCTTAACCAACTGAAATATCCAGGCACCCTAACCAAGTCTTCTAAGCAATTCCCAATATAAGCCACTGGGCAAGTTATGTTTGCACAGTATCTTTTGAGGACTTTGCCACCTAGACCACCACGCAGAGCCATCAGCAGTGCTGTCATAGTGAGCACACACGCCCCCATCCTACCACAGTGAGCACCCTCCCCACATCTTACCATGCTTTAAGTAGCAGACTCTGCAGCAGTACACACTGGCTCAGTCTGTGTTTCATATATACATGGGGAGGAGAAAAGGCTGTTATTTAAGTTTTTAAAGAGATGTTTGTCTCGTAAAGCTACATGTCAAAGAGTCAAATCTGTGAAAGGGAAAATGTCCAGTGTCAGAGTTGTCCCTCTTTGAATATCCTTCTTTATGTAGCCTTACTAGATGTGTGGAGGATTCTAATTTCCTATTTTTAATCCCCGTTGAAGACAAACCATCAGGAGTTTGTGGGGAAGAAGTCCTTATTCTTCCTTTTGCAACTGTCAGATAATGTGGAATGAAGATTAAATGTAACTCATACGTAAATCAAAGAGCAGAGAAAAACATTCCACGTTCAAAAGAATAAGAATGATGCCAAAAGTAGCACACGTTCATTAACATATACCAAGCGATTGACACCAGACTAAGCATTTCACATGGACTCTCTCATTTATTACAACATACTTAAAAGGAAGGGCTGTTAATACTCCCATTTTACAGGGGAGGGGAGGTGGCTGAGGGAAAGAGAATCTGGGGCTCAGAGTAGGTAACTTGACTCCGCCCCCAAAGCCCCTCAGTGGCAGAGTCAGGTTCGGATCCAGGTTTCCCAGGCTTCAGAACTCCGGTTGTGATCCAGGATACTTTATTGCCTACTGACATTTCCTAACAACCACCCTCTGTCTGTACCAGAGGAGCCAGAGGCTGGGTAAACAAAGAGTCTACAGGTTCTGAACCTGAAAAGGCCAATCCCGAGGTAGGGGACAGCTCCAAGCCTCTACAGAGCTGGACTGGGGCTCAGAATTCAATGAAGAGAGAGGACACGGTGTGTTCAGTGTTATGTTTTGTTCAGTCATTGGCTAATGCCAACAGAATGAAAACAAGACAGCTCAGATATTACATTTCTGACTTCTAGTTCCTGCCTTTCTCTTTCTCGAAATGGATACCATATGACTTGATGCCACAGTGATTAGGAAATGATCAGTTGGATACACAAATGCTGAGAGTCTCTGAAGTCAGTCTTGCTTTCTCTCTGGACTGTGGGATGTGAATCTAGTCTGCTTAAGATGCAGTAATAGAAGAAAGGGTTCTGGATCAGCCATTTACTGGTCTCACTCCTTCTCACAGTTTGACTTCCCTGCACTCAGATACCTCAGCAGAAGAAAGAAGATAATGCTTACCACAACAGGTAAATAGGCCAGGTGTTCAGTACATAGCAGCTGGTGCCAGTTCAGAAAAGAGTAAAATTAGACAGTGCACTTTAACATAAAAAGCCATCCCACAGTAGTAAGCAAAGTGCAGTAAGTTACCTCAGGACCCTGAAAGGATGTTACTTTAAAACACTGTTATGTTTCAGGGAGAACTACTGTTTTTCCACTATGGTGTTTTGAGTTTCACATAATCCACACAAAGGATACACTATGAGGCAATTTATTTTTCAAATTTATATTGAGGGAGGTGTTAACTTTTGTAAAATAAATTATGCTTTATTAGATAATGATGGCTATTTAACAAATAATTTGGTGTCTAATAAATGAATGAATACAAAGCATTCTTTTTTACCTTGACTTTTGTTCAATCAGGAAGCTCAAAGCCAAATGTAATATAAAATCAGAGGAACCATGCTAACATTTATCATAGCACGTTTACTTCACTCATTTTTCTTTATGGACTTGGTTTCCTATTTCTTTTTTTACTTTCATTTTAAGATTTTTAAAACTTCTATTTACTTACTTATTTTTAAGTAAGCTACGTCCAATGTGGGACTTGAACTTAACAACCTGAGATCAAGAATCGAGTGTTCTCCTGAAAGATCCAGCCAGGAGCCTCTACTTTCATTTTCTTTAAACTGAAATTTTTTTAACACACTTGTAGATTCACTTGCAGTTTTAAGAAATAATACACAGAGATCCTTGACTACTTTGTGTAATTTCCTCCAATGGTGACATTTTGCAAAACTATACTACAGTAGCATAATCGGGGAGTACACATTGATTTAATCCCCTAACCTTCAGACTTGTCCTTCTACATCTACCAGCGTGAGTATGTGTGTGTGTGTGTGTGTGTGTGTGTGTGTGTGTGTTAAGCTCTTTACAGTGTTATCACTTGTTCAGGTCTGGGTATCCATCATCACAGTAAAGACACCAAATAGTTCCAACACCACAAAAGTCTCTCCTGTTGTCCGTTCTCTAACCTCACTCCCCTGGTGCAATTCTCCCACATTTAATTCTATTTTTAATAGGCCTATTACCTACATGTCTTGGAAATCTACAGGAGATAAGTAGGAATGAATACATATTTAAAAGCAAGGTTAAGCCTCATCACAGCCTTGTTGGCGATGTTGGCTAACCTGGCCAGAAGGCAAGGTGATGATGTTACCATCTGGCATCCATCCTGGCAGTGATTGTGGGGAACCAGCTGCGGAGCCTATCTGAGAACCAAATCTTATAGTCCTTGGAACACTGAGGATATGGGAGGTCCTGAGTTGGCACAATGACTCTTGACCACATTGTTTTCCAGATACAGCTCCTCGGCACATTGAGTCAATAGCCTATTCCTTTACCTTTTGAAGTAAACATGTTTTTCTCTGCTTTCCAAGGTAATCATTCCTATAGCCAATCTGCCAGCTCTCTTAAAAACTGGAGGAGACAATATCTCTGAGTCCAAGTCCACATGAGTCCTAGTCCGAGTCTCAGTTTCCCAGCCCCCAGATTAAAATTCAGTGAGACTCCAAGTCTGTCTTCATATCGTCACCTCCAACAATCCTGGATTTGTGTGTGGCAAGTAAGGAAACATACTCGTGGCAGGCACTTTCCCACATTTTTAATTTAACAAGCAGTTGAGTGCCCAGTGTTTCAGGCATGTACGAGGTGCTGGAGAAATGAAGATGAATAAAGTCCAAATGCTCATCAGTAATTGGGAGACAGAAATGTAAAGCAGTAATTGCAATGCAGGTGATATCACAATTTCAAATATTTGGTTTCCAGTACAGACAAAGGAGCAGAGAGTTGGAGAAATAAAGAGCTATTTTAACGATAGCTAAAAATTACCAACCACTAAAAATGTCTTGAACAATGACTTTATTTAAAGCTAGGGGATTTACCACCAAAGGGAATTATTTAACACATGTCATTCAAAAAAACCCCAAACATAAAAAGTGTACGTGTGTGTGTGTGTGTGTGTAGTATTCAACATACTGAAAGATCTTCACCATTTCTATTGAAAGAAGTTCATAGCTTCATACTTGAAAAGGAAGACACTGATCATGAATAATTCTGAATTGAAAGATGCAAACAGCAGAGCACACTTGGACAAAAGGGGGGAAGCAGCAAAAGAGGTAAGTAAGTACTTTAAAAACTCCAAATGGCAAAGGGTGAAAAGATAAGTGATTTGTAAAAAGATATAATGAGAAGACAAATTCGGCTGTTGTATATGCATAAAATACTTTCTTCACCTAAAATTAGGGGGAAATTGATACATTTATTCATTCAGAAATACTTACTGTAAACTTATCAAAGGCCAGACTTCCTTTTACGTGCTGGACATAAAAAGGAGAGCAAGTTACACACGGGGCCCCAAGTATGAGGTGGTATGCAGACGAGCACGCACACAATTACCATACAGTGTGGGAGGCACTGTTGAGGGAAGGACACTGAATTGCAGTGCTCATGAGAGAGGTGCTAACCAAGATGTAGTGAAGAGGGTCAGGAAGGCTTTCCAGGAGGAAGCGGTGTCTAAAGAGTTCTGAAGGAGGTAAACTAAGTCACACAAAGAATGTGTGCCTATGGGGCAAGGGGGGGGGGAGAGTGGAAGGGGTAAATGGGAGTGCATCCACAAAGTCCTTGAGGACAGGAAATCTGGAGGTGAAAGTCGGAATGCTCAGCACGAAGCCAGCATGTAAATTTGAGGGTCAGGAGACTAATTAAAGTACAGAATGTAATTATTTGAGAATGACGGCAGTTGGGAGGAAGAACATTAAAATTTATTGAGCATTTGTTATGTTCCAGACACTGCACTGGATGCTTTTCATGTGTCACTTCACGTTAATTTTTCACAACAATCCTGTGATTTAGGGGTGATCCATTTTGCTTTACAGGTTAAGAAGCCTAAGAATTGGAGAAGTTAAGTTACTGTTCAGTCACACCATGTATAAGTGCTAGAGCTTGGATTTAAACTCAGAGGGGTCCAATTCCAACACCTAGGGTCCTCAGTTAAATGGATTATTTTTTTTTACTATCTGTTCTCTGTTGCAATTTCATAATTAATATAAAAATTACAAGAAAATAAATTCTGGAGTTTTATTTTAAGTGAAACCAATGAAACCAACCACCGAGGACATGATTTAGGGTCAATATATTCAGCCTCCAATGACATCTTTAGTCCTACTTTTAGTTTTTCAAGACACATCCCTGACAATCCTACCCCCTCCAGTACTGGGTTAGGTACCACCACGTACGTGCTCATAATTCCTCTTAGCTTCTTGTCTGCTCCCCAAATAGACTGTAATCTTTTATGAAGGTAGGACAGTGGCTGACACTCATTAGCACTTAGGACAGTGGCTGACATATGGCAGCTACTTTTAAAATACCCAGTAGAGGGGCACCTGGGTGGCTCAGTGATTGAGCGTCTGCCTTTGACTCAGGTTGTGATCCTGGAGTCCTGGGATAGAGTCTCACATTAGGCTCCTCAAAGGGAGCCTGCTTTTCCCTCTGCCTGTGTCTCTGCCTCTCTCTGTGTCTCTCATGAATAAATAAATAAAATCTTTAAAAATAAAATAAAATACCCAGTAGATGAATTTTCTAAAACAAGATTAATAGGAAAAAGTTAACACTGGAATGTACACTTATGACCAATTGTCTTCAATCGGCACGTGGAAAAATGATGTGAGCTACTTTTTGCACAGAGCGTACAGATTAATGAGTCAATGTCTTCTGCACACAGGTTTCTCCCTTTATCTGAAAGTTCATTTTACACCATGTTGCTTTTACAAAAGACCTATACTAGCACCTATTTTGCAAACTGAAAGAAATCCAAAGAGAATCTTCCCTTTTATGAAATGGTAATTGCTTCTTCACTTTGTGCCATTTCTGCTCATGAGAGGTTTCATAAGAACTCTCTACTTTCAGATAGGAGAGGACACCTGTATTCCAGGTCCTCAGAAGGTTCTGTGTGTATGGCAAATGCTGTTTATTTTTTGTAGCATATAAATGACCTTGAGAGTATCACCATCATTTGTAACTGCAGTGACAGCAATTAGGGAACAAGTTCAATTAATTACCAGGAGTTTTATAGCCTGAGAGAGAAGTCAGAGTTTGATGCAAAGAAAAATTAATGAAATTCTGTGAGAGGCCTAACAAATAAGCTAAAGCTTAAGTGAGAACCTAGCTGGCTGATGACTAGAAAAGACCTCTGATGGCAAAGGGCAAATACACAAGCATGATGTGTGTTGGAAGAATGCCAAAAAGGAGGCAGGACTGTATGAAAGATGGAAGCAAATAGAAGCAAAGAGTAGGGCAATGTTCTGTTAACTATTAGCTTTAAAAATTACTTGATATATTCATTAAAAATGAAAATTTCTGTATCCATCCTTGATTAACCAAATGAGAATTAGTAGAACTTGCATCTTAACAGGTTTTTGGGTTATTATTAAGAACTGAAAAAACAGGCCCTCTAGTTCTTAAATCCATGAAACATGATAAATAACAAGAGCACAGAGGGCAATAAGGTTCAGATATGTTTATTCTCTAAGAGGTAATATGCACAGCCTAGAGAGATTGTTTGAAACGGCATTAAGAATTCAGACAATGAGAACAGATTCATCATATTCACCACATCCTACTCAAGAAGCAGATCTCACAAATCTACTTGGGCACCTGCTCCATGGCCCTCTGTTCATGTCACCCCAAATGAGGGGTGTTGGCTGTCACCTCAGAGTTGTCTTTAGGCCTTGCTTCCTTCTTCTTTCTGATGTGCCTTCTGAACCCCTTCCTCCAGAATCCCAGTCTTTGAGTCTTTCTATAAGGTGCATACCCGTAGATGTTGGTTTTCACTTAGGTTGGTTTGATGTATTCATGCATTCTGAATTTAAAAAGCAACATCATTTTGATTTTTTCTCAGATTTTTGAGCTTCTAACAGGCAAAGGCTCTCTCCATTTGATTTTCATAGTAGGTTATTCCAGACTTCTTTTTCCAGGGATGATGGTACCTCACTACTCTGCTCAATGGGGAAACTGATTATCGGAAGATAAAAGCAATACATAAAGGCAGAAGAAAAGTCCTTATTTCTTTAGGAGACATTAGGAGAGATTTACTACTTGATAGGTAGCTTAAGAGGTCAAATACAGCATTAAATGAGTGGAATATGATGTAGAAGGAAATAAACCAAAGATTGATATTAATACTGGAGATATTTATTTATTTACATACTTACTTATTTTTTATTTATTTGAGAGGGAAAGAAAGAATCTTAAGTTGGCTCCATGTCCAGCAGAGAGACCATTGTGGGGCTTGATCTCTCACAACGGGATCATAACCTGAGTTAAAAATCAAGAGTTGGTCACTTAATCAACTGAGCCACCCAGATGCCCCAAAACTGAAGATTTTTAATCACCAAAACAAAAGAATAGAACATCAACAATAAAAATCTGGCCCTGGGGAGGGAGATGATACATAATTGCTGCCAAAGGAAGATAAGGACCTGGTTTCCCCAGGTAGTCAGAAATCAATGAATCCTATGATGGCTTTCTCTTAAGTCAATTCAAAACACTTGGCCAGACTCACGCCTTCTTCTAGCTTTGAGAGGTGGCCATAAGTCAGGAATCATGCCCTCATTTAAGAGAAAGTGGAAAAGTGACTAGCCACCCCACTCATGCAAGGCAGTAACATGGATTTTAGTTTTGCAAGTAAATTTCCTAACAAACCATTTGGCCCGTTTCTGTCTTTTAATGTTAGAACAATCCCCTAAAATAGTATTTCTTATAAAAATAACATTCTTTTCTCACTCCAAGTATCTTGGCATCTAAATGCTATTCTAAGCATTTTAGAAAGATAAATTAGTCAAAGCTATTTACAACAACGACTACCACTGCTGTGGCCGGAGAGAGCTCCATTTGGATTGCCAAGAAGGGAACAAGGGTGTCATATAAGCCCTGGAAAACAAGCCAAGTGGACAGGTCCTGCTTGGGGCTCTGAGAGGGTTTGGGAGGCTGACAAAGCATAGGCAGTGGCGGGGTTGGGGGGGCATGAAGGGAATGAGAAAAAGGCGTTTCTCCAAAGTTTTAATCTAAGTATTGCGTGGTAAGGCTAAAGTGGCCCAGGTCAGTTATTTTAGCTACTTTGGCCAGCCTTCCCTATCAGCAAGTTTGAAGCCACCAACAAGTCACAAAACCTTTCACTTCTCTAAAAGGCTGGAGCCTAGTCTTTGTTTCATGTACATGCTGGTTTTCACTGTCTGGGAGGAAAAAATTGATTTAAACACTTAAGTAATAACAGATGCCTCTCACTGAGATGTCATGGTACTGCATTCCCATTCTTGTTTTACCTGTGCCTCTTGCTCTGTAAATACTGAAGGCCTGTTGTTTTTTCACGCACACACAGAGCCAGTCTGGATCACAGCACATATTGGGAACTCAGGACAGAAGGCTCCTTGCTGAGCTCCCCAGGCACAGAGGCACAGGCCTCCCTTCTCACTAACCCCACCTCCTGAACCCTCGCTACACCCCCCCCCCCCCCGCTGTCCCCATGAGACCCACAGACCACTTGCTTTAGAAGCATCACAAGAATTTGTTAAAAATTTGTTAAAATGCAGCTTCCCACCCCAGGCCTCTTGAGTCAGAATGGGGAGCAGGTAATCTGTGTTTTTAACATGTTCCTCTGCATTTTTAACATGTTCCTCAGGTAATTCTTTTTTCTTTAGATGGATAGAGGGGAGGGGCAGAGGAAGAGGGAGAGAGAGAATCCCAAGCAGGCTCCAAGCCCAGCTCAGAGCCCTACTCAGGGCTCAATCTCACAACCCTGAGATCATGACCTGAGCTGAGATCAAGATTGCATGCTCAAGGAGGCACCCCTCCCCAGGTAATTCTTACACATAGATCAGTATAAGAATCATGAACGAAGGTGCAAAGTCTCTAATCTATTTGGTTCTTGAGTTCAACAGTGAATTCAAAAAGCAAGGGACAGTATCTGGGTCTTGTCTGTTCCTGAGATTTAGAAAGTTAGCACTTGGATTGTGAGGGATAATGGCATTTGGGAGGAACTGGGCACAGGTGGGAATTAGGTAAAAAAAAGACCAGCATAATCTCTGACTTATCAAGTACCATGTATTAGTTTTAACCATTAGAGTGGCTTGGGTATGAGTTGGAGAAGTATTCTGCATGTCCCTCTTCAGTCCCGGGAGTCGTGTAGGTGCTCCCAAATGAAACAACAGCACTATCTGCTAAATTGCATTGTCTATTAATCAGAGCCACAATGATAACCCCATACATCCATGGACTTAGGTTTCGTCTCTGCCATTGTATCAATGTTCATAAAGTAAGGCTGGGGCTTGGGGCTCTCACTTTCATCAATTCAAACTCCACCCATCTCAGCTGAGACTGTGAGGTCTTTATTTCTTCTCTATACCTTAATTTCCCCCATTATGGAATGGGCATGCTTCTAGTGCTAGTCATATGCACCTTTTAGGGTTGTTAAAGGGACTGACCAGTGAAAAAAGAAGGACACTAAATAGGTGTTAATACCAGTAAGCACTGCTAATAATTTCACATTGTCACCATAAAAATTAACAATCAGAAGCTGAACTGCTTAGCTGAAATCTGAGGATTATTTGTGGATTTCGATTATTCACATTCTGCCTATCATCTACAGCAAGAGACACTTCAAAGTTCACAGTTCTTTGGAATACCATATAATTTTCTGCAGCTTCCCAACAGACCTGCTTATTCTCTTAAAAGATGCCTGTGAGCCTTGCAAATTGCTTTCATTTCATTTTAGGTCTCATAGGTTAAGTTTGTTTTTTGTTTTTTTTTTTAATTTTTTATTTTAAAGAACCTTTCTTTTTAATGTAGGTCAGACCTATCAAGAGAATCTAAAATAAGCTTTGCTATGTTGTACAATCTCTACAATACAGCAATAATAAAATGTTTGCAGCGTTTGCTGCCCTCACACCGAAAAGCATTTACCATACATCTGACAAAGTATGTCTATTTCCATGGTACCTATCACCATGGTAGCTGAGCAGCACTCCTGGAATAATCAGTTAGTAATATAGCCCTTAGCTACTGCCTCCTAAAAGCTTTGCTCTTGAATAAATAAGTGAGGTACTCTCTGTTTTTAAGAAGCCACAAAAATCCCTCCAAAACTGTTGCTAAATACTGCTTAATTTTACTAAAAACAAAATAACAAACGCTCTTCCCCTGGATACCAGGAAGAGAAACATTTCAGACCGAAACACCTTTTAATATGGTAATTCTGTTTTGAGGAACCTATGCAAAGAAAATTATTTTAAATAGACACAAAGCTTTCTAACAAAGATGCTCACTGGAGTATTTAAAATAGAAAAAACCAAAAACCTAAATGTTGAACAATAAAGAACGTGTACACAAATAATTAGAAGGTGATAGGCATCTTATGCTGTCACTAAAAATAGTGTTTAAGAAAAATTCGTAATAATTTAGGAACATGATTATCAAATAAGTAAAAAAAAGAATCACACAAAATTATATATACAGCATGATATATACAAAGTATACAAAAAATGTAAAAAACTGGAAAATGTTGAAATTGGTGACAGTTGCCCTAGGTGGTTGCATTGTGGATGAGAATTATTTTTGTCCTCTTACATTTCTGAGCTAATAGTATTGGTGTGTCTATCACTATCTTACTCATTCTTCTTTTCTTTCCCTCTTTCCTTTCATACGAAGCGTCTATAAAATAAAACTAAAATTATTTTATTATCTGCATATTTACTGTATACAATTTAGAATTCTATTGTGCCCATCCATCAAATACTTACTAAGCATTATTATAGGAACAATTTTTAGTTTGGACATATGAATAGATATTCTTCTCTAATAAAAAAAAGTTATTTTGGTTTTAAATCACTTGGTTCTCAGCTAATCTTTCCCCCTACAATTTACTATCATTCTATCGGAAAAACAAACAAACAAACACTAAACCTAAAAAAAAAAAAAGGTAATTTGAAAATACCAAAATTTTCACCATCTCGCTTTCTTCCAACCCTTTTTTCTAGCTCCAGTAATGATTATAGACAATGAGAATCATATCAATTCCATCTCTAAATGATAAACATACACTGCAGTAGGCACTGGAAAATAATGAATCTGGGTTATTCATTTTATATTTTCCCCCTGGACAGTCTCAGTCATGTTCATGGTTACCACCAGATATAAGTACCACCATGTTTGTATCTCTAGCCTGGATCTTGCTTCTGAGTTCCAGGCTCAGGTCACTAATTGCTTACTAAACAGATATCCCTAAATGTCTCATAGGCATCTATGAACTCATCTCACCTGCACTGTCTTCTCTTCAGATTGTGTTCTGGTAACTAGCACTCCTGTTCACAGTCAATCAAATAGAACACAAGTCATCAAATATTTTGTCATTAGACTTTTAAAATATTAATCAAGAACCAAAATGTCACAACCTACTGAATGTGAGAAGATTTTTGCAAATGACATATCTGATGAAGGGTTAGTATCCAAAATATATAAAGAACTGATACAACTCAACACCAAAAAACCCAAATAATCCCACTTAAAAATAGGCAGAAGATGTGAACAGGTATTTCTCCAAAGAAGATGTAAAGATGGCCAACAGACACTTGAAAAGATGCTCAGCATCACTTATCGTAGGGAAATGCGAATCAAAACTATAATGAGATCACCTCACAACTGTCAGAATGGCTAGAATCAAAAAGATAAGAAGTAACCAGTGTTGGCAAGGATGTGGAGAAAAAGGAACCCTGGTGCACTGTTTGTGGAAATGCATACCGATACAGCCACTGTGGAAAACAGTACGGAGGTTCCTCAAAAAGTTAAATATCCTACGATTCAGTCATCTGCTACTGGGTATTTACCCCCCAAATACACAAACACCAATTCAAAGGGATATATGTACCTCTGTGTTTATAATAGCACTATTTACAATAGCCATATTATGGAAGCAGCCCAAATGTCCACTGATAGATGAATGGATAAAGCAATGGATAAAGAATTAGTTTGGATATATTATCAAAACTAATAATATACAATTAAATATTATAGTATATTGTATATTAATTATAATATGTTATGTATAATGGAATATATATAATGGAATATTATATATATATACATATGGTGTATCTTGCCATTTGCAACAACATGGTTGGAGCTGCAGAGTATAATGCTAAGTGAAATAAGTCAGTTAGAAAAAGACAAATATCTTATGATTTCACTCACATGTGGAATTTAAGAAACAAAATAAATGAACAAAGGGAAAAAAACATAGAAACAAGGGATCCCTGGGTGGCTCAGTGGTTTGGCGCCTGCCATCGGCCCAGGGCGTGATCCTTGAGTCTCGGGATCGAGTCCCATGTTGGGCTCCCGGCCTGGAGCCTGCTTCTCCCTCTGCCTGTGTCTCTGCCTCTCTCTCTTGCTCGCTTGCTCGCTCACTCATAAATAAATAAATAATCTTTAAAAAAATTGTTTAAAAAAACACATAGAAACAAACCAAGAAACAGACTCAACTATAGGAACAAATTGATGATGACCAGAGGGGAGGTTGGTGGGGGAATGGGTGAAATAGTTGATGAGGATTAAAGAGTACACCTATCATGATGAGCACTGAGTAGCGTTTAAAGAAATAAATGTAACTCAGTGGAGAACCAAATGTTTCTTTTTCTTACCTGTAGCCTACCTTCTCTTACCTGTAGCTTAAGGCATATCTAGCTTTAACTGCTGAATAATTCCCACAAGTAAGATTTCTATCAGGCAAATGAGTGCAGTGTGTATTAGAAATCACAGTTTCTGGAAGTGGACTATAGTGGGACTAAACATACTTCCTCCTCTCAGTCATTTTAATCACAGGATTATGAGGAACTCAGAAATTATCCACTCATATCTTAAAGCATCTCTAAGAACTCGTGAACCATGTGCTCTCTAAATGTAGTTGATCTTGCTTCATGGAAACATAGAGTTGTTGTGTTTCTCTGTTATGAAGTATCAAACACTACTCTTTGGAAATTATGAGTTACTTTTGTAAACGTAAAATGTCATCATTTTGGTGGTATAGTCAAAACATACACATTTATTAAGAACGTAGGTTTGCTGGAGTGCCTGGCTGGCTCATTTGGAAGAACACATGACTCTTGATCTCAAGGTCATAATTTTAAGCCCCATATTGGGCATGGAGCCTACTTAATTAAAAAAAATTAATGACATTTACACTGTGGTTGATATATGAATCTGTCAACCCCATTCTCTTCTACTAAGGCATTCTTTTGGTTTTATATGGCGGCTTATTGCAAACTCAATCTCATGTTCTGTTCTATTGGAAATCAATAATCGGCATCCACCTTTTGCCTCTTCTCACTGAAAAAATACATTAATCAATCAATTAAAAAATGTAAAAAGGTGGTATTAAATTTCAGGAATTAACATCATGACTTAATTATCTAAATATTTCTAAATCATTCCAGGATCAGGGAAATAAACTGCACATTTGCAATATGGTTGAGATCGAAAATATATTTTGCATATTTGAAATGATATGCATTCAATATAAATCTTTACCAACTTATTAAACATTTAAGACTAGGATTTATGAGTGTCTGGGTGGCTCAGTCAATTAAGCATCTGCCTTCAGTTCAGGTCATGATCCCCAGGTCCTGAGATCAAGTTGCGCATCAGACTCCTCCTCCCTTTGCCCCTCCCCCCATCCCTGCTCATTCTCTCTTTCTCTCTCACTCTTGCTCTCTCTCAAATAAATAAATAAATACTTAAAAAAAAAGACTAGGTTTTTTCTTTTATTTTTTCTTTCTTTTTCTTTTTTTTCCAATTTTCTTTTAGAAAATTAAAGGAATCTTGATAAGAGTGTCTGGCTGGTCACAGAACACTTTACGGTACTTTCCTAAGATCCATTCATCGTAGAATTGAATGTCACAAATGATGGGTTTTACCACAACTTCTGAAAACTTTCTTTGTTCTTCAAACCAGGTGAGCCAAGTTACAAATCTGTTTATTCATTCTATTTCCTGAAAGATTAGATACTCTAGCTCAATAGCAGGGCCCTTGAAGGACTCCTTTCTTTTGCTTTAGAATTACTCTTTATTTCCTCTTTGGTTTCAGGTAGTTGACCTTATTAGTCAGAAAAGTGTTTTTGGCTTTTGTCTGCCAAGAAAGAAAACTGATGATCCATCTAATTTGCTCTTCCTTGGTTTTCTATTCTTGTCAAAGCCAGCTCCTTTCACTATGAATAGTACGCTAGTATTCTGATAGTCTTTGTGTCATTCTTCTTATCAAGTATCATGCTTTGAGTAAGTTTCTTAAAAGTAATTTTAGTGACTGACTTTCATAGGCTCAGAAAGCTTCCACATTTAGAATTTTATAATGAATCAAGCAAAATATATAGAGTGCATATTGAGTTTGCAATGGTAATAATATAACTGCAAAAGGCTCTGTGAATTTTAATTAGAATGGCCTTTTTTTGAGTCTTCCTCACGCCACCCTATTCCTTTTGCTTAGTTTCTGTTTTTTATGTATGATAGTTACTATGATTTATTTAAATGAATCTATTTTGCAACCATTTCTCGATTTACTAATTTTAGACAGTATCTGTTTTATAAAAAATTTTTAAAAACTTAGTACATTTTCACTACCATTCACTTCCTTTCCTGTTACTGATTTTTCACTCTATTTTTAGTGCCAAGATTTATAAAATTCACATTTTTTTTAAAGAGTTCATTTATTTATTTGAGAGCAAGTACTAGAGAGAGAAAGTGTATGAGTGAGAAGGGAGAAGCAGACTTCCTGCTGAGCAGGTCCTGAGATCAGGACCTGAGCCAAAGGCAGATGCTAAACCAAATGAGTCACCCAGGCACCCCTAAAATTTACATTCTTTTAAGGAGCTGTAATTAGGACTTCTCTGCCTTGTCCATGGAGGTGATTCTAAAATTTATGGTATTTATACTTATAGCACTACGATTATTTAAATATTATTTACTAAAAAAAATAAGTAGTGAGTTTAGACTCAACAAAAGGGAAAGTAGTAATCTACCACTAAAGATGCCACTGCTCAACAGAAAAAAAACCTTAAACATTAAGATCCAATACAGGGCATACTTGGGTGGCTTAGTCAGTTAAGCATCCTGCTCTTGGTTTGGGCTCAGGTCATGATCTCAGGGTCACAAGTGTGGCTCTGTGCTTTCCCTCTGCATCCCCTTCCCCACTCCACACACACATGCCCACACTCTCTTTTAAATCAATCAATCGTTTTAAAAAAAATCCAATACATTTTCTACAAATTTCTTTTCAACTGTCTTTGCTCTTATATGTCATATTCAGCCACTATTCTTTCTTATATTTTACTCCATCTTTTCCTTGAATTTATTTTTGTTTTGTTAAGGTCATCTCCTTGAGAATTTTTTTTTTCCATATGGGCTACTTGAGTGCAGAACCTTTCAGAGTTTGCAAGTCAGAAAATATCTTGATTTTGCTCTTTTATATGGATAAGAGTTTGCACGATTACAGAAGTCTTGGTTCAAAATCATTTCTCTGCACAAATCTGCAATCATTGCTCCTCTGCCTTCTCATGTGCCGTTCAGAAATACACCACCTGACTGATGATACCCATGCCCTCAATCTTTATTCTCCTTTCATTCTCCCCATTTCTTTTGCTAGGTGCCCTCCCCAGACTTTTTTGGAGAGGTTCTCTATCTTAATCGAGGGGCTCAAGTCCCATTACCAGCCATAGTCAAAGAGGAGAGTGAACCCTGTTATCTCATCTATTCAAACGCACACATAGAGGTCCCCTAGCCCCCTTGGCCATGGTATTTGTAAGCTGGGAGCCTCTCTGATTCTCTTGAGATGAACTGTACCAGGAGCTGATGTCTGGACTACAATTTCTTTTGCAATTCCTCTGCCAATCCCATCTGCTTTCTGTTTTTCAGAAAAATCTTCAAAACTCCTTGTCTGCTGATTTCATTTAGTTCATATTTTCTAGTGCCTATATATAAATTTATTATTTTAAAAAAACTTTCTGTCATTTCAGTGGGAAAACAGAAGAGAGGAGAAACGGGTGCAATTGAGTGTTCAAGCCATTCTGGACATCTTCTAAAGACTGGTAAAAGTTTAATTCTGTTGGCAAATTTTGCTCTGAATATGTAATCATTGTTTTGTTAATACACATCTGTCCTGGCTTTGCTATAGAAATTATAAATGATAATTATTGGTTAAGTCACTGAACATCTTTGTGTCAGTTTCTTTCATTTTCAAAGTGAAGAAGGCTAATAAGGACTTTCTAAATTTCTTCCCAGAATTAATATTTAAGGATTCTAAACTCTTCTTTAGTATCACAAGATTCTGCCATTATTTGAAAATCAGAGTGTCTGCATAAAATGTCTAATACCTCTTAAACCTGAAGGGCAGGTCCTCTATGTATTATGTAACCAGAACCCTGTTGGATCCCCCAGAATTTAATTAGCTACTTTAGAGAGAGAACTAAAATAGGATCATGTGCAAGCAACTAACTGGTGGCTACTTTAGATTTAGTGGTCATGGAATGCCTCTCTGAGGAGGGATCATATAGATCATGTAGGCTGAGAACAGAATAACAACCTAGAAAAAGCCACAGAAAAATGAGAAAAGGAGAGAATGCTGGGCAAAGAGAATGGCTAGTGCAAAGGCCCTGAGGTAGGAACAAACTTGGTGTGCTATAGAACCATGAAGAAGGTCAGTGCACGAGAAGGAAGTGGTAGAAAGTAAAGTCAGAGAGTGAGGCAGGAATGATTTTGCTGGGCCTTTTATATCACATTGGGGAGCTCAGATTTTATTCTATGAACATTGCAAAGATAATCAATGATTTTAAACCAGTAGTTGACATTCTCTGATTGAAAATCCTCGAGTTGCCATGTGGAGAACAGACTATAGGGGTCCAGAGTAGAAGCAGAGGACCAATAAGATTTTGCACAATTCGTCTTTTGCAGCATTTACTGGAATATTAATGAACATCTGTATGTTCATCTTGTTGAACATGGCTCCTGGTTTTGACTGTTTTGTACACTTTGATTTAACCCTAGTCATCCAAATCAATACAGACACTGCTGTCCAAGGTTGTTTTTCTCTGTGTGGCTTACTTTTGCCTATAATGCACTCAGACAATGTACATGCAATAAACGAGCCCATGAGAATCCAAACAAAGGCTAATCTGCACCTCAACAGGTACCTGAGTTCAGCCAAAAAAGGAAGTGTGCTTGCCCCACAGCAACACATCTAAAGACGATTTCTGCCAGACTCAACATGTTCAGAACCAGACTGACTTTTTCAGTTCCCTTCACCTTTGTTCACAACTCAGTTTGCTTTAAAGGAGATACATCTCAAAGCAAACGGTCCATTTAGGTTCTGAAACCTTAATTCTCAATACCCCCTTTCAGCACAGGGTCTTCATGGTGTTCGCTTTCTTCAGTCAAGTGTCTTATCACCCAGCTCTTATTCCTCAGGTGCAGTAGCAATTTTGTTTTTTAAGGCAGGAATTTTAAACTTCAATAAGATACTGATCATAGTTAATTCTCAATAAAAGTAATGCTAGCATGACAACTAATTTTAGCATATTATCTATCTAGAAGCAAGGAGAGCCACAGTTCAGGACAGGAGGGAGAGAGGAAGTGAAAATCACTCCCAATGGGCAGAAATGATTGACCACTGCTCCAAGAATGGAAGGAAGAAATAGCATACGTGAGTATGTGTGCACTCTTCTTTTGAGAGTCAGAATCCCATTAAAATATATTTCCTGTGACGAGGATAATTAAATATCTTTTTAAAGAATGTTAATTACAAATTTCTGAAAATAATTTTGAAAATTTGCACAGTGCAAAAACATTGAAGTACATCAATCACAAAACTGAGAAAAATGCCATATGGTGTCTTAGAACCTTAAAGATTCAGGTTGAAAGAGAATTTCTGTTGTATTCTTATACCCAATATGAATTCAAAATTGACTGCCAACCTCCCAACATTATGGATCAATTTATAGTTAGGATATGCAAATTACTGTTTACCCAACACAAAGTACCTTGATAAGATTATGAATGTAAGCCAGTTGCTGCTTCCCTCCCCCATCCTGACCCTGGAGATGCCACAGAAAGGAAAAAGAGTCTGACAGATCTCAGAAACTCATATATAATCAGGGAAACTCTCAGGGGAGAGTAGTAGCTGGGTTCCAGTGTGGACAGCAGACAGCAGTCCAGAGTGGGCATTCACAGAGTTAAGACTGGAATGGAGCTTTTTAGATTTTTTTCCCCTTTTATT
The DNA here is from genome assembly GCF_003254725.2 of Canis lupus dingo. Taxonomy (NCBI): domain Eukaryota; kingdom Metazoa; phylum Chordata; class Mammalia; order Carnivora; family Canidae; genus Canis; species Canis lupus. The sequence continues at coordinate 34,966,101 of NC_064250.1, forward strand.
ACTCCGGTATAGGTTACTGGAGGCAGAAAAACAGGAATGCCAGCTTTTCAGAGTGACAGAGCATTCCCTCTTCCTCCAGGGGGAAGGTACAGAGAAGAGTTCCAGAAAGACAGGGCCGCTTGGTGGTGTCACAAGTGAGTGATATGGTCGGGGTGGTAGGGAGTGAGGAGATAAGGCAGGAGGGAAGGTCCAACCCAGATCGCAACAGGAAAGGCGTTCTACTCTGAAGAACATTCCCTTTGCCAGTCCCCAGGCTTATCATGAGGGGCTCAGCTAGAATCTCAAAATATATGAAGCATAATTGATCAAACTATGGGATGAAATAGATTCATCACAAATTGAAATTGGAAAGTTTAACAAACCCTGCATAGAAATTCACAGATTAAGGACACAGAAATTTGGAACAACAATATCCTAAGAAACTGAAACAGTAATCAAAGACTTCCTCCCCAAAAGAAATCTATAGATTCCAGATGCTTCTACACTTCAATTCTATCACACTTTCAAAGACTACATAATGACTATTTTATACAAGTTGTTCTAGAAAGAGACAAAGAGGGAAAGCTATCGACATAATTTTATGTTGCAAGTATAAATGGGATGAGGGCAATATAAGCAGCAATGATTATTGTCTCCATTTATTGATGGGAAGCAGTAAGGCACAGCATGTAGGAATACAGATGCCACAGCCAGACTCTCTGAATTCAAATGGCAGCTCCACCATTGGCTAGATGGTGTGATCTTGGGAATGTTACCTCTTTATGCCTCAGGTTCCTCATCAGTAAAATGAGAATTAAATGAGTTAATATATGTAGAGTCCTGGGCCAGTGTCTGATATGGTGCAAATGTTCTATAAGTGTTATAAAATAGGAATTTAACTTAAACATTTTATTTGGGGGATTCCTGGGTGGCTCAGCGGTATAGTGCCTGCCTTCGGCCCAGGGCGTGATCCCCGGGTACCGGGATCGAGTCCCATATCAGGCTCCCTGCATGGAGCCTGCTTCTCCCTCTGCCTGTGTGTCTGCCTCTCTCTTTGTTTCTCATAAATAAATAAATAAATAAAATCTTTAAAAAAATATCTGTATCTATTATGATAATCCTGTGATTTTTCTCTTTTGGTCAATTAATGTAGTGAACTAAACTGATAGATTTTCTAAAGCGAGACAGTCTTACCTTCCTAAAGCAAACTCTGGTTTGATTAGCTGCTATTTTACATAGCATTTAAATATCTGTCGGTTAGGTAATATTTATTTAGAACTTTGATATTTGTATCAGTATTAATAATTACTATTTTATGACAAAAAATATTAGAGAATTAGGAAACTGAGGAAACTTCCTTCATAAAGGTTATATGTCAAAATCAAATTATAGGGATCCCTGGGTGGCGCAGTGGTTTGGCGCCTGCCTTTGGCCCAGGGCGCGATCCTGGAGACCCGGGATCGAATCCCACGTCGGGCTCCCGGTGCATGGAGCCTGCTTCTCCCTCTGCCTGTGTCTCTGCCTCTCTCTCTCTCTCTCTCTCTCTGTGTGACTGTCATAAATAAATAAATAAAAATTAAAAAAAAATCAAATTATAGACATCATACTTAGTGCATTCCTTTATGACCAGGCATAAGATATGATTATCTATATAGAAAGGTTCAGTAGACGTGATATGGAACTAATACACAACTTTGGCGAACTTGTCAGAAGTAGACCAGAGTATTTTTCTATACCAATAATAACCAACAAAAATATGTTACCTTTATAACAACAGCTATTGGAATTAACCTAAAAATGTTGGAATTTTTAGGAAATTGGAATTTCCTAAAAACTTTTGGAATTAACCTAAAAATGTAGAACTTTATTCAGAAAAAATTTAAATTCTATTGAATCATCACACAAAAAAATAACTAACTCCAGTATGTGGAGATATATATACTGCTTGCATGAATGAAAAAGTTAACATTAAAAAATGTTAATTTTCTCCTAGTTAAATATACAAATTCAATGCAATTCTAATAAAAAATTTCAGTATGATTTTTTGAGGATACGGAAAATGTTTTCTCAAAGTTATATGGAAGAATAAGGAGCCACGCAAAACTAAGTCAATTTTGGGAAGCAAAAAAAAAAAAAAAGAAAGTAAATTCACCCTAGCAAATACTAAGACAAACAACTAAAGTATAATAGAAATAAAAATAAATGTGGCTCTGACACAAGAACACAAATCTCCTTGATGTACATTGAGCTAAAAGGTTTTTAGCTGATACCAATATGCTACGCTCTGTAATTATTTGTTTACATTATATTCTCCCTCCTTTCTTTCAACTTGCTTGCCTATCCATTGACTTTGGGCATGCTCTGTGGCATGTGACTCTGTGGCATGCTTTCGCTAATAGGATGTGAGGGAACATGGCACTTCCCACATCTGAGCAGAAACTTAATGCAATTGTGTGGCTTGGTTGGTGCCCTCTTGCTCCATCGTTTTAACAAGAGAACAACATGCTCTAGACAGAGGCTGCTCCTTTAGCCTGGCTTCCAAAATGGAGCAGAGCCTAACAGAGTTTAGCAGAGTCAAACCCTGATGTGATGTGTGGAAGAAAAACTCTTTCTTGTTGTAAGCCCCTGAGATCTGGGGCTTATTTGTTATAAACTAGAAAAGGCTGAAGTACTCACTGCCTTAGATGGTGACGAAAATATTTACCATTTATTTTATCCCCATGAATTAAAGATATTCTTTATTTTTCCCTCTGAGAATTATTATCTGACTTTGACTATTGTTCCCTAAAAATACCTTTGATTTATTTTAGCACCATTTTGATATATCCTATGTGTCTGTCGTCTATCTATCCGTCAATCTATCTATCCATCTATCTATCTCAGAAAAATCCTAGCACCTTACTGAGTCTACAGAAAAAAAAATTCAAATGCTATGTTTATTTGGCCCCAAATCTTACAATATATATATTTACCATACATTAGAACAATGGGGGGAAAGGAACGGTAATCTTAAGCAGCCTTTATACAGAAAAGCCAAAGATGGCACACCAGCAGTAAACCAGAACCAACAAGTACTGTAGGTATATGTCATCATGTACCCCTCCTTCAGGCAAATCCTCCCAGCCACCCTGGTCAACCTTCTGGTTTGCATTATTCCCCCAAGCCTTATATGGAACCACCAGAGGGAAATGCTGGCATGATTTCCATATTTTTATTTCTGCTTTATTTCCATGTGGTGTCTAATATAGGTTGCATGCAAATAACAGGCAGTTAGTAATGTTTACTGAATGAGTGAAAGAATAAACATATACGTGATGGAATTCCCTATCGATAGTTTAAATGACAGGCAAAAAAGAAGTTGAGTGAAAATACTTGTGAATTACATTCACTATTTCTCATCCCAGACAGATGTTCATAAGTGCTGCCTTTGACCAGAAGTAAAGAGATTGCCAAAGAAGATTCTTCTCTGGTACTCACTGTGCCTTAAGAACCTTCACCAGTAGTACCATCCTCTAGAAACATTCAGTTCTAGGCTGATGTGCGCAAAACCACAAAAGAAACTAGGCTGTGGCTTGAGAGGCAAAGGTAGGAGCAACTAGTAATTGTCACTTTTCTTCCAGTGAACTCTGAGTTGCTTCACATCAAAGAAGACACTGACTGTGCTAGGTAGTCAGCATTTAAACAATGGTAAATAGAACACAATCCATGCCCTCCTAGCGCTCACACTCTAGTGGGAACATAATCATTAATGAAAGAATACAGCAATACATCTTTAACTAAAACCCATGATAAAAGCAAAGAATAGCAAGCTATGAGAGGTTTAATGTAGTTTTAAAATTTTTACTTTTTTGGGCCCTTGTATTATTCTTGGCTTCTCTGGAGATTTAGACAGACTTAGCAGGTGACTTTGTTGAAGTCAGAACACCTATTCAGCTAAGTCTCCAACAATCCAGCTAAGTGTTAAACTTCTCCACTTATCTTCTGTCAACAGTAATTTAATACCTGCATTTACCTGCCTGGCAGTGGACGAGGTCATGTGCCTTTATGCTGAGGCAGCAGCTAGAATGACTTTGCTTTGAAAAGCTGCAGGATCATGCTAAATGGCATGGGCATTTCTGACTAAATGAATGACTTGGCCTGCAGCAGAACTACCTTGGTCTTGAGATGGCTTTCTGCCCAAGTCACTCATCATTCCCAGGGCCAGGACATTGCTTAAAAGGTCAGCAGCATAACTTAATAAAATGACAAGTACTTTTATATTACAAGTCTTGTTGTGAAAGAAGAGAGGAAGCTTTAATTTTGTTTCAGTTTTTAAAGGAGAAAATCTCTTGCTAAATTGATTGTCCTTGTAGAGATATTAAATGGAAAATGCTATTCACTACAGCCGCATGAGCTCGTCCTGGCTTTAGGGCTGGCAGGCGTGGTGACAAATCCATTTATTATCAGCAACAAATTTCTGAATTTCCATGAAGGTATGGAGTCCATTGTGAGTCTTTGGGGTCCCAAATACTGATTGAAGAGGCTGGAAGGTACTATAAACTAACTATTGGAGGATCTACTCTGGGTAAGAGTTGTTCCTCCAAGATGGTTGAATCTGTCACAGAGGAGAAATTTGGGCCAAGAAAGATTAGCTATCAAGAAACAATTTTTCAGGATTTCCTATTCTTGGCTCCTAGAACCTAAATTTAAGGAACATCAGGAAGAGTTTCCTAACTACCCTCAAAAGGCAAAAAAAAAAAAAAAAAACCAAGAAAACACATGATCTAGACAATTTTTAAATGGAATTTTCCATTCTGATGGCATGTGATTGCTGTTATCATTGTGAAGTAACCCCTGGATACTCTGGCGTCTAGGTTAGGTGGGCTAACATTATTTGATCTACTTGCTCCTCAATGGAAGAACTCACAGGAAAATAACATTTTGTTTTCCTATGAATAAATGGTGATTAATGAATGACAATAAGCCTTTCCTCTCCTCTCACAAGTACCTCCTCCTCTTTTAACACTTGGCTCAAATATCACCTTGTCTTGGTACACATCATTATCCTCGTCAGGTAATTACTGACCTCTCCTCTGTGTTCCTTGTTCACATCTTTGTTATTGTACTCCTCATTGTATACCATGTTTATTTTTTTTATGTCTTCCTCTCTATATAGACTAGTGATTTGCTTGAGATTACCATCTTATCTTGTTTGCCATTGAATTCCCAACTCTGACCATAGTTCCTCACCAAGTACATGCTCACTAAATGTTTATGGAATTAAATTTAAATGCAGAGAGAAGTTTCTAATAGTCAATCACAGGATTTGGGCTCTCAAGCCTTCCATCAATGATATGTAAAGAGCAAGCAATCATGCCTACAAATAATGCAAAACTCGGCAGAGATAGCAAATGTACTGAGAGACAGAATTCTCTCAAATCTTGGCAGGCTAGGAAAATGGCGTTAACCTGACAAGATTAAGTTTACCAGAGATAAAATGCAAGGTTTAGTACTTCCTTCCAAAGTGCCAACCATAATAATATGAGATATAGGAAATATAGCTTATTGCTAGCACATATAAATAAAATCTTAAGAATATTGGATGACATAAACTCAACACAAGTCAACAATGTGATGTAAGTGCCAAACAGGTAATGTGTCCATAGGTTGGATTGGTAGGAATTGGGTATCCACAGTGAGGGAGAAGCCATGGTATTGCTGTGGAATACACTAACCAGTACACACATTCCTCAGAAAGATGTTCTTCTTGGACATCTCAGAAAAGGGATTTGGAGGGACTAGAGGGTGTACAAAAGAGGATAAATGGTACATGGACTTGAAACCAATCTGTGTTGGGTGATAGGAAATGAAATATGGACTCCAGAAAAGCAAAAATGCATGGTTAGTATGACAGTTAACTTTTCATTTTATGGCCCTACATGATACAATAGGATTAGTGGATAAGTAGCATCAATATGAGATAAATTTCAGAAGTGACCAAGGATGGAAAGTCAGTTTGGAAGCAGAGTTCCTGTCACTGAGAATGTTCATAAGGTCTTTTGTAAAATGATTCCTTCCAACCTGGAAATTCTCTGATTCTGAACTCGTTGATCAGTCAGGTTAAACAAAAATGATCTCCACACTTGATAATTTCTAATATTATGTCTCACTAGAAAGAATGAGTAGTCATAATATCCTGCCATTTTATTAATAGGTTATAATAGCTAATGTTTTGCAAGGCGTTAAGAATCAAGCTAAAAAAAATATTGTGCCTGAGTAAGGCCTCTGTCTTTCTGTAAGCATTAGATTTAAGGTTTGCATCCCAGATAACCATAGGGTTATACTCGAAGTCTGTTGAAACTTTTAGTTGTGGCTAGAAGTCTGGATTTTATGTGTACAACTGAAGTTGCTGAATAATATCTTAATCTGTTTTAGTACAGTCAACATTCTTTTGGAATAGATTCAAAAAAATAAAAAAGGAATAAGTGGAAGCCCATTTGAACCTGTTCCAGCTGGAAGTCTGTTGTCAACTATACCAACAAAATAGATACTGCAGGAGATGTGCTTTTGGTGGCTGAAACCTCTATGTTTTCCATTTCATTACATTTAACGTAAATGTTTAGAGCCAAACCAGAACACCATTACAAGAAATAGAGGTAACATCTTTTCCTTAAGGGGACAGCAAACAAAACAAAATTTGTTTCAATATCACCTAATACTGAGTAACCAGCATAGTTTTCTACCCTTCAATTTTTATGGAAAAGAAGCAAATGGTATAAATAAGTAATAAAGGCACATCTAGCAAGCTGATATTAAGAATTTAATGTGGGAACTAGGGAAGGGGCAACATTTATTTATTTATCTATGATTTTATTTATTTATTTGACACACACAGAGAGAGAGCATAAGCAGGGGAAGCAGCAGGCGGAGGGAGAGGGAGAAGCAGGCTTCCTGCTGAGTGAGAAGCCTGACACAGGACTCACTCCCAGGACTCTGGAATCATGACCTGAGCCAAAGGCAGATACTTAACCAATTAAGCCATTCAGGCATCCATTTAAGTACACCCAGATGTATTTAAATTACATCTCCCAGGTAGAAGTTTAACTTCTAAACCATGGAAATGAAAATGGACAAAAAGGTAGAAGTTCTGGAATCGTGGGCCAAGTTCTGGGCCCAGTTCTTAACACTGGCTTTTACATATGACATTAGCAAGTCACTTTCTTCCCTCATAAGAAAAGGATACTAATATTTCAAGGAAGAGAAACAGAATATCAGAAAGATGAAATAGAAAAAGTAATGGCCCAGCATTTGAACTCAGATCTCACTAAGTCCAAAACTCATCTGAGGGAAGAAAAGAAAACAATCAGTATTTCCTAGGAACAAATTATTTGATTAGCAAACTTTTTCTGTGAAGGGCCAAGTAGTAAATATTTTAGGCTTTATATAGTCTCAGCTTCAACTATTCAACTCTAGCCTTGCAGCACAAAAGCCAAAGACAATATATAAGCAAATGAGTGTGTGGCTGTGTTCCAATAAGCTTGTATTTTTTAAAAAAAGGTAGTGGTATGATAGCATCAAAAAGAATAAAGTAATTAAGAATAAATCAAATAAAAGAAGTGCAAGACTTGTATAAAGATCATTACAAAACATTGTTGAAATAAATGAAATATGACCTAAATATATAGAAAGATATGACATGTTCATGAATTGGAAAATTTAACATCATTAAGATGGCAATACTCCACAAACTATAGATTCATTGCAATCCCTAACCATGGAGCTCTATCAAAGTCTAAGCAATCCCTATCAATTTCTGTAAGACAGAAGTTGATTCTAGAATTCATATGGAAGTACAAGGGACCCAGAATAGCCAAAACAATATTGAAAAAGAAGAACAAGTTTAGAGGACTTATACTTCCAGATTTCACTTACTATAGAGTTGCACTGATCACAAAAATATGGTACTAGCATAAGGCTAGACATACAGATTAATGGAATAGAACTCAGAGTCTAGAAATCAATTTTTACATTTAGTCAATTGTTTTCTGAGATGACAAGGCACTTTGATGGGAAATAAATAGTCTTTTTAACAAATGATTCAGGGCGCACCTGGGTGGCTCAGACGGTTAAATGTCCCACTCTTGGTTTCAGCTCAGGTCATGATCTCAGGGTCGTGAGATCGAGTCCTGTCGGGCTCCATGCTGATCATGGAGCCTGCTTAAGATTCTCTCTCTCTCCCTCTACCACCTGCCCCCCACTCCCATCTCCACTCACTCTCAATCTCTCTCTCTCTCTCAAAAAAAAAAAAAAAAAAAAAGATTTGATTCCAGGACAACTAGATATCCACGTACACACTAAAGAATAAAGTTGAACTCCTATCTCACATTAAATATAAATTAACTCAAAATGGACCAAAGACCTAAGTATAAGAGCTAAACCTATAAAACTCTTAGAAAAAAAAAACAGGAGTGAACCTCTTGTGATCTTGGATTAGACAATGTTTTCTTAAGCATGTTCCAAAGGCCCTACCTCTTTTTTTTTTTTTTTTTTTTTTTTTTACTTATTTATTTGACAGAGAGAGCAAGCATAAGCAGGGGGAGCAGGAGAGGGAGGAGCAGGCTCCCTGCTGAACAGGGAGCCCTACATGGGACTCAATCCCAGGACCCTGGGATCATGATGGGAGCCAAGGGCAGACACTTAAACAATTGAGCCACCCAGTCACTCTCAAAGGCCCTACCTCTTAATATCAGCATCTTTGGGGGGTAGGATTTCAACATATGAATTTGGAGGATGCAAATATTCAGACCATAGCAGGGGCCCAGCATAAGAAACCCTGAATTCCAATCCCTTTAGGAAGGCCCTCAAAATAGTCAAATCTCTGTCAGCTTCAAAGATCTACTTAGACGATTATTTAGCATTGCTCAGAAATCCCATCCAATATTTAACGATGTTCCCTCTCAACAAATTACTCCTTATGTCTTTGTGAGGATGGAATGAAAGAGCAGTGAGTACAATATGGTCTGCCATCGGGAAAAGGAGAAACAGAAATAGTCAGAGCTTTGAAAATCGCTGGCACCTAAAGAGTCAGCTTTCAGAGTTCCAAGGCTAGGGAATCACTAGAGTGTACACGCTAGTCCTTGTTTGCTTTGACAAGGTACCCCTGCCATAGAATGAAGTGCCGGCTAAGTTTTTCTTTTTTTGAATTCAGCATTGTCCTGCACAGACAGTACAGAAGTGAAGCCATTCAGAGAAATAAATCAAACTGCCAGCTACTGAGAGAGAGGAGTCAAGATATAGAAATGTCAGGGAAAGCATCTGGGGGGAATCCTTGTTGGTCTGAGTTTGACTTGCTGCTGCCGCCACCACTGATCTTCCCCAACACTGTGATGAGAAGGGAAATCCATCTCTCACAAAGGCTGTGCCAGAGAGCATAAAAGTATCATGTCGATGCCAGCCAAGCATATTGGATTGGGGGAAAAGAGAAGTGGGTAATCAGAGGGTTGGATCATCAATATAAACACTCAGCAAAAAGCTAACTACGGCTTTTAGTTAGCCCGACAGATATTTTCCGGGCTTTGAAGAGTGGTACTCAATTGGGTAGGAATTTTATATACAGCAAGGGTAATAATATGGTGGGCTTAAATCTCTTCTTTATGCCCAGAAAAACCACTTTAAAAGCACTCCAGAGAGTAGGAAATAAATAACATATTTAACAGCCTCTTCCTATTCCCAAACTCAATTTTACTCTTGCCTTCCACACAGCTACCCCAGGCTCCCAACCACAGGGCACAGGAGAGAGGACAGTACCCACTCTCCTCAATCTGCTGCTACCCTGCAATCAGCCTCTACTGAGGTGAGCACTGACACTTAACAGTACTGAGGACTAATGAGTCTCTTAAGTCATCCAGTAACTCCATGTACATTGTACAAATAGGAAAACAGGGAGATAATATAATCTTACCATTTGCTTCTCTCCCACTGGTGTGCTATCTCTATAGCATCTGATAATGCTACTCCAGCTATTAAAACAATGATTCTCTTTATGTGGCTTATTTCCCAGTAAGCCAAAACAAATATTCTCACCACTTTGGGACAATTCAACCTTCCTCCTTAAGGTAAGAAAGGGGTAGGAATCATTATTCTGCTAATACTTCCCTCTGCCCTAGATTTCTTTAAGAAATGGGGAAATAGGCACAGAAAGGTCAGAACACTCACATAGCATCTCAGCCAATGCAGCATAAATCAATAACACACACAGGGCTAGGACAAATATGCCTTCATTGCTCCTATCACACTTTATTGCACTAATTGTCTATATTCTTGTCCCTACAAATGCCTGTGGGCATTATTCATCCTACTTTCCTCAGTCACAGCCTAGTCACTCAAATACAGTGGATGACTGAGACTTGATTCTTGAATGAATGAATGAATGAATGAGCATGTGCCCTAGTGAGTGCACGCACATACAGAAAAATCCAAATGGGTTGCTCATGGTTCGAATTTCCTCAGAATCTCCTTTTTTTCTAATTACAGAAATATTAGTAATTTCCATGGGGCTCAATGTTTAGCTCAAACTGACATTTAAAGGGGGTAAGTAAAGGGAAATGCACTGGTTTTAATACTTCTCCCTTTTCTGAAATCCAACATGATTGCACTTAAGACCGGTAGCATTTTTTAGTGAGAGTTAATTGCAACAGTACCTGGCATTTTTATTTAAATGCTCCATTTGCATTTATTCTATCCCCTGGGTGGGTTGAAGGCTGGCAAAGTACTCAGTGGAAAGCAACTCCTGGAGAGCAGGCTCTGACTTAAAATCCTCTGGTGCTCCCCCATGGAACCCAGCAAAGACCTAGACACATACAGAAGCTAAAACCATGTGCTGAATTAAAGAACTGTCAAACTGAGTCAAATCCAAGGTCTGCCCAACAGCAGAACCGACGGCTTCAAAGATTAGACTTGTTCTTCATCTGTGTAATGTTGCTGGTTAGTGTTGAAAGATAACTAACAATGCATTTCTGTCTAACAAGAGCTTCAAGGCACAGGGTTGGAGGATACATCTGTTGTCCTTGTTAGCAATCGTAATACATTGGCGATGTCCGTTGCAATATTTTAATCCCATCATCCATCTTTAACCATCCTATTTAAAATAGCTTTGCCTGTTTTAGTTTTTAGTTCACAGCGCCTACCACCACGTGTGTTTTCTAGTGTACTGTTAGTCTCCTCTGAAACGGAATTCCATGGAAGCAGGGTATCCCCTCTGTTCTCCATTCTCCCCACCACCCACCATGCCTAGGGAAGATTTTGGCATGTAGTAGATTTTTCATAATTATTTATTTAATGATGTTCCTGAATTTACAAATGTCCACTCTAGAAGAGTCAGGCGTTTGTTTCAGGTAAACAGAGGTCTAGGAATGTGTTAACTGCTTGACAACTATCACATGCACGCATGCGCACATCCACTCAGCTGAAGCAGGAGTCTTCAGGAAATTGACACCTAGAGCCAAGGGGATATGTTTTTCTAACAAAAGCCTCATCCAGTGACCAGTAGGAAGAAACAGGGCCAATCAGTATAAAAGGTTTGGAAAGAGATTTGCTGCGTTCTATTAATTCTAAAACAGCAGCGGCGGGCGGTGGGCTGGGGGGGATTGCAGCAAATAAAGCAGATGGGGTCGAATGCCATGAAACTTACAGCAGATGGCACTAAAATATTAAACTAACATTTCCTTATGCTCCAAGCTGAGCTCTATGTTAATGCTGATTAGGGGAGTCAGTCTATTTTAAAACATTCAAATGAAAAATGAATCCTGTACTGTTAAATCATTTTGCTAAAAACAACTCTAAGCATTAGCATCTAAGTGCTTTCACACAAGCAATATGTTAATATTATTCAGGCAAGGTTACGTCTAACAAAACCACCCAGAATAGGAGAGAGAGAGAGAAAAGCCCACAGTCTCATGAATCTGTTCAAAAACAAGCTCAGCGTGGTAAAGCCATGAAAATCTGCTTCTCCGATCTCCATAGCAACAGCAGCAACCCTCAGACAGACACTTTAGAAACCAGATTTGTTTTTCTCTTTTCCAAGTACCTTTGCACGATATTTTTGGGTAATGTTGAAATACAACTGACATTGCATAAGGTGTAAACACACTGCCTATTCCAATTGCTTCAGTATTAGGGTGGCTTGTCATTTTCTCACTTAACCACACCTGGCTCTCCGGGGATATCCCAGAAAATTTCTGTCAGCTGAAAGTCAGGCTTAATAATATTTATAGGCTGGCATGAGCTACCCTAGTTGAAGAAGATACTCTCAAGATTTATAAACTATGCAAAGTAATAAGTACACTATCTATCTGCTTTGCCGCTATTATTTAAGGCTTCCACCTAAAAAGAAGTCATAGAACATTCATTTTCTTACTGAATCTGAGGTATGGAGACTATCCAGTCCTAGTCAGCTCAGCAAGTCAGAAAAAGAATTAAAAATAGAACCATGTACACAGTGGTGCACTGAAGAACTCTTTTAACTATTCTGTATGTTTGAAAATTTTTATAATAAAATATTGGGAAAAAAGGAAATACATCTGATCATCATACAATATATAAATCAAAGGAACTTTTCACTGTTCCATGCTCTTATTACAGTCAGTGTAGTGGAAAAATAAAAGCTGAGAGATATTTGCTCATTGGCTAATTAAAAGTGACCAAGTGAAGGGGCGCCTGGCTGGCTCAGTTGATAGAGTGTGTGACTCTTGATCTCAGGGTCTTGGGTTTGAGCCCCACATTGGGTATAGAGATTACTTAAAAATATAAAAAAATAAAATCTTAAAAAAAGTGACCAACTGAAAAAAATTAGAGGATTCTTGAGGGAATCTGAATATGAACTGAACATTAGATGATGGGAGGTATGTTTTATTAGATGTAATAATGATACCGTAGTCACATAAGTAAATGTTCCTATTTTTAGAGATATACTCTAAAGCATTTAGGGATAAAATAACTTGATGGCTGTGACTTAATTTTAAAATGCTCCCCTCAGAAGTCAATGAAACAAATCTGAAAAAAAAAAAAACGGTAATGACTTATAAATTTTGTTGATCTATATGTGATCTATATGTGCATAATAGTATTTTCTCCAATCTGTAGGCAACTTTCTATACTAATTTATTTTAAATATCTTAAAAAAGAACCATGAGTATTCATTTTTCAAATCATAGATAAAAGTTAAATGTGTGAAGAGTCGACCATAACCTTGTCTTCTTTAAAGGATAATTAAAATATAGACTAGTTTATGGATGACAAGTCTTCGCCAGTGCCTATGAAAGAGTCTATATGGATTTTTGGAGTTAATTGATGCATAGTTATTTTTGAAAGTATGAAAATTGGTGGAGGGGTGCCTGAGTGGCTCAGTTGGCTGAACATCTGACTTTTGGTTTTGACTCAGGTCATTTTCTCAGGATTGTGGGATAGAGCCCCACATGGGCTCCATACTCAGGAGTAGTCTGCTTGAGATTCTCTCTCTATACCCCTCCTCCTGCTCATGCATGTGTATGCATTCTCTCTCTCAGACAAACAAATAAATATTTTTTTAAATGATGGAAAAAGAAGATGAAGAAAAATGCACTAAACAAGCAAGATATTACAAGAAACCTCCATAAATGGAGGAAGAAATTCTCCGTAAACCCTGCCCCCTGCCCTGTGCCAGTCTGCCTGCCTGTATGGAACCGCACAGATGACACTGCCTGGAATTGGAAGCACACCAAAGCTTCCTTCCCACTTAGAATGACTGAATGCATATAACAAAAATGGAAGAGCTTTTCGAGAGACATGGCAGTCATTGGAAGCATTTTACGTAAGAATCAAATCCTCAAGGATACGTTTATCCATTTTAAAGAGGTTAGTCCACATTTATCATTGTAAGAATATAGCTAAACCTCTCCCCCAAATATTGTTTCAAATATTCCTAAAGAATCTGATTATTCAAAAGGTAGTTTTCCGTAAAAATAAATCATAAGGCTGAACCTTCTTTATGTGTAGAGTTACACTTTGGGAGGAAATGAGAAAGAAGAATGTAAAATTCTAAGCTTGCCATGAATTCAGTTCCCTTTAAAGGAAAGTAGCCTTAATGGTTCTGCTAAAGCTGCTGGTCATTCTCCTGTGTTGGGAGAAATCCCTTATTCTTGCTTGAGAGGACCAGTGTTGGGGGCTTCAGCTAAATGTCGACGAGGGGCAAGAATGTCCCTGAGATGGACTATGACAGGTGAGCATCGACGGTAATGAAGCAGCCCACTCAGATCCTCCCCATCCCGGGGAACAGTAATAATGTTCAGTGCACAGAAGGAAGATGGGCTGCTGATGGAGCTCAGGTGCATGGCCAGGCTGCCACTGCTGTGCTGTAGAGGCTTGCCATACTGCCAGTCTCCAAGGCTAGGGGGCTGATCCACTGCGGAGAGCCCACCTCTGCTGCCTTCCATTTTCTCGTATCCTTGGCAACTGCCATCACTGACTATAACCTGGGTGTACACAGCCTTATCTGGTACAGAAAACATGATTCAACCATATGTGATAATAATTGCTGCTGTTTACAATGTGCCAGGTCTTCCAGTAAACTAAGCCCCTTAAAACATTATTTAATGAATTCAATTTAAATCTCATTACAATTCTAAGGAGTAGGAATTATTATTTTACAGAAGAGGCTTGGGAAATTTTAGGTCAGCAACTGGTGGATCAAGGTTCAAACTCACGTATGTCTATTCCAGAGCTCATGCCCTTAGTCACTATGTAATACTGCCTGTCTCCATATCAACCTTAATAGCAAGTCTTGTTTTAAATTGGGTTCTGCTGTGTTCCAAATAACAAGAAGCATTCACTGCAGAAAGTTTTTCCATTTTATAAGGGCTATAAAGTTTCAATAGACTGGACTTGTACAAATTCCATAGGCTCAGCAAAGAAAGGCTGAACACAGGCCTCCAGTGATGTCATCTTCTGCTTTGTCAACTCAACTCTATTATTGGCTATGTCAGCTGAACCTCAGAAAAGCGTCTTTCTCTGCTGACTCCATTTGTCCTTTCCTGGGATGATCACTCCAGGAGTGCACAGACAAGAGGTAAATGCTCTTCATGAGTAACAGTCGGGGATCCACACACAATATTCTCCTCTTAATTGGCCTATTATTCTTTAACCTTTCACTGGACTCAATAACATTTAAATGAGCTCTTGGAAAAGAGCACAGCTATAAAGCACACTGACATACAACAAAGTCCCCTAATATACTTCAGTGTCTTCACCTACATGTCCAGAGTCACTATGCATTTATTTATCAAATGTTTATTGTGTCCCTGCTTCCTGGCACTGGAGACACAGCAGCAAATCAAAGTGTGTGATATTCAAGAACTTAAAATCTACATGGTAGAGACAAGCAATAAACAAATAAACAAATGCACATATAATATAGTGGGTTATGATACATTCTGTGAAGTTCTAAAACAAGAGATAATTGTGCAAGAGGTCTTTGATAAGGACTCATCGAATTTCTAGTGTGCTCCATGCATCAGCAGAGAGTCATGTTACTAATTCTGGCCAATGGACCATAGGCAAAAAGTGGCATGTGTCATTTCTAGGAGGAGGCTATGAAGAACTAGCATGTCTCTCCCGCTTTCTCTTCTCCTGGCATGGCAACCTGGGAAACCGTATGCTGATATTCAGTGGCATAGGCAAGAAGGAACTTGGATGCTTTTGTAATTGGACAAAGAAGAGTCCCCATCAACTAGCATCAGATTTTGCTTAAGCTAGAAATAAATATCTGTTGAGCTAAGCCACTGAGACTTGGGGGTTTGTACTCTAGTATGGCCTGAAAGTAAAAAAACCACAAAATGCTGGATCCTGGGGAGAAATAACAAATGGGGCTTAAGATTCAGTCGCCATATGCCACAGTTGGGGTTAACTCAGTGGCTGCAAACCTTGCACAGACATTTTAGAACACCCTAGGGAATTCTAAAAAATTCTGATGTATGGACATTACACTCAAAGATTATACTCTGGGATGTTTAGGGTGAGGCCTATATATTTGAGGTAGAAAACCAACACTCAACAGAAGAAGATAAATTGGGCCAGCTGGCTTTAGGAAGCCTTCCCAGAAACAACCTGTCCCACAATATGCTTGGGAAGGAGCTTATTAGTGAGATCAAGTCAACTTCCTATAAATCACTGGAAAGCAGCCAATCAAACTATGACATAAGAAGAAAGCCTATAAATTTATTAATTAAAATGTTATGAAAGATGTTGCAGAAAGAATTCCTGCATTAAGTCAGTAACTGGGCTAGACTCTTCCAAAGTTCCTTCTCATTGTATAATTATTATTAACATAAATATTTAAATAGGAATAAAACAAGAGAGTAATTACTTAACCTAAATGATTTCAATTAATCCTCACAGGAATCCTGCATGCAGGTACAGTTCTCCTCTTTGAACAGATGAAAAAAATGAAGTGCAGACAGTTTAACTTGCTCAAAATTACACAGTTAGTAGTAGTGGTGGAACTAGGATCCAAACCCAGCTGGCCCCTGCATCCCTGTCCCAGTGAAGAGAAAGATACACAATTAAAATCATATAGAATCCAAAGAAGGGGAATCTAGACAAGGGACCACTAGAGAGGGAAGGACCTCAGGCATGGCTCAAGGATTCTGCTCTGATTCTGGTTGAGGATCCCAATCCTTAGAGAACAGTTCACAGGTCACAAAAGTGAGATGGAAATTTCCAATGAAGCTACCCATTCTTCTTGCTCTAATTCTATAGCAGGCAACAATGAACTGATCTCCACATTAGGATGGAGTTTCCCTGGTACATGTCCAGTGTAAGTTTAGAAAGGGCATTCTGGTTTCAACCAGATTCTAATATGTTTGCATTTCAGAACACATGCTGCTGAGAATGGAGTCTTGGACTAAGGAAACAACTCCCTAAAACAGTGATTAGCCTTACCTTAAGGTGGCTCATTCTGGAGATCTGTTGCATAGGAGGAATCATACACTAGTTCACTATTACATGAAAAAGAATTGGTTTATCAAATTAAGCCTGTATGGTACACCCTAAGAAATGAAGGACTTCAAGGATACAGGATACAGGGAACATGTGTTCTGAAAGGGAAGCCAAAAATGCTCAAGAGCACTGGGAGCCTCAAACAGCTGAGGGACAATGTTGAGGTGAGGGATAAAGAGTGGTGGGAGGCAGAGGACTCCAAGATACTGTGCCTATTTTCCAATTTTGCCTGGGATAGCCTTAGACAGAGGGATTTTTTTCTAGTTCTCCCAGCAGTCTATCTCACAAAAACTTCATATGCTTCTGCTCTGTTAATCCTAATGGTCACCACAAGGGCTACTTCTTATTTTGCACAACTCCAGAGGGCACCAGCTACTCAGCCTGTGGTTATCAAAGATCTGTTCAGTTTTTATGACAATATTTCATTAAGTAGCAATACAATGTCTTGAGGACAGGATTGTCTTTTTCTAGTAGGTTCAGAATAATGCAACAGTAATTCTAGCAGTGGGACTGATTGGCATCAGCAAAGCAGAGTACAAAGTAAAAGGGTGTAGAGGAGAAGCAAGACAAAATCATGCAATTATGGGACATAACAACCCCAAAATTTCAGTGGTTTAACACGGGAGAAATTTATTTTGAGCTAACTTAATAGACCAACATGGTGTTTATTACTAGGAAAGCAGCTTTCCTAGGGGACCTAGTTCTTTTCTCTTTGTCATCTCCTAGATGTAGAGCCTTGAAGGAGGACAGCACACAACTGTGTCTTCAACATTGCCTCATATGGGGCCCAACTCACTTCCACTCATGTTCTATTGATAAGAATCAGGCTCACAGCTTCACCTAGATGCAAGGAGGTCTGAGAAATCTGGGGCTTAACTGAGCAGCCACTTGCCAGAAATAACTCTATACTATGGAAATGAAAGTATCAACTTGGTAGAAAGTTTATCTTATCTTTACCTGTTACAAAATAGGCATCATATAAATTGGAAGAGCAAACATTATATACAGATGGAGAGATAAAACTTACAATTCAAGTAAATGATCTGTATCTCATCCTAGAGGCCTATCAATCCAGATGTGACAGATGAACAGTAAGGCTGAATTCCAAAAAGCGTCTCCTCACTAGGACTTTGCCCTCAGCCTCTAGGGTTTGGCTCAGACACTTCTCAAACAAGGAATCCTCTTACATTTTTAGCCATATAAATGGGATCTGAGGGAAAGGTGTGGTGTCCACAGGAATGAGAATGGAAACCATGAAATGGCTTTAGAAATCAAAGTCAAAGCCAAGATTTTTGGCTTTGGAATTAGAGCACATCCTTGCAAAACATATGAAATCTACCCCAAATTTCAAGATTCTGTTCAGAGAAACAAAAAAAAAAAGCCTAAAAATGTGGACCCCTGATAGAAGAAAAAGAAAGAAAATAAAAGGTATATTGACAATGAGGCCATTTTACCTGTACCAAAATTATCTAGAATCAAATTACTTGTGATTTTATTTATTTCCAACATTGGATAAAACTATGACTTTTTTAAAATGAGATTTCTTTCTTTTATTTTTATTTATTTTTATTTTTTATTTATGATAGTCACAGAGAGAGAGAGAGAGAGAGAGAGAGGCAGAGACATAGGCAGAGGGAGAAGCAGCCTCCATGCACCAGGAGCCCGACATGGGACTTGATCCTGGGTCTCCAGGATTGCGCCCTGGGCCAAAGGCAAGCGCCAAACCGCTGCGCCACCCAGGGATCCCCAAAACTATGACTTTTTATGTAAAGTTGATTTACTATCTGTTGACTAACCTAAAATTAAAGAAAAACTAAAACCTTTCCAAGTAACTGGACTAAATTTCCAGCTAACTGACAATGCTAACACTTGACCTAACTGCGCATATGGTGTACTATGATGAAAGTCCTATTTATATCAATATACATTAACTATAGTAAACCTTATACCTTCAAATTCTAAAGTAACCTGACATAGAGAACTTTTAGATTTTTTTTATAAACAAGCCAACTATTTGGAAATCAATTTAGTTGGAAAAGGGCTCTGCATAAGAGTCTGACCCTGAAATATCACCTGAAACAACTGCGATGCATCAGTCTTTGACTCCAATTTAAAATGAGGGCATTGATCCAAAAACTCCAATTAGTAGGCATGGTTCACAAATTCTACATGGTATTATATTTTATTGTTTGGCACAGGCCAAATGCTATAGCTTAAAATTAATTCTGGCAAAAACTAAGTTGCCCATTGGAGAATATTTTTTGAAACTCTGTCCTTGTGCTTGTTCCAAGGAAAATATGGATGATGATTTAACTGATCAATCACCACAAAATGGTCCGGCCATTTAGCTATTCAGTGGACACTGTAAAATCATTTAAAGATATATTTTCTTACATCATAACCCAAGAGATCTGTAAATATCAAATCTGGTGGTTTGAGATGAGGTTAAAAAGTAAAGGTTGGATATTTTCATCACAACCACTGGATGGCAACAGACATTAACACTGAGTTTAGATAATCAATAGGAAAACCACTTTTCTGCCTTACAAAATTTCTTCTGTACTTTTAGATGCAGAATCAAATCTTGAGATATTAGGGGGAGGTTAAAAAAAGTGAGCTTGGAAGTAAAAGAATTAGTTTGGGAACATATCATCTGCTTTTGCAAGTGATTTGTGTGTAGAAAAATCCCCCATGATTTCACTGCTCAGCCAAGAGTTGTAAGAAAATAAGGTAACTGCCAGAAGAGAAGACGTAAGCCAGAATGTTGTATTTACTAGAATCTGTGGCTTTCAACTGAATTATTTACTAGTGGCAGTGAAATCTTTTATCTTGTGTAAGATCAAGCTTGTAGCTCCTCACTTGTGCCTGGTACAACCCCACCCTCAAGCCCTTTCTCTCTTCCTATGATTTTTTCCAAGCTGTAAACAGAGGCCACCTGGAGGACTCTCCTGACTCAGGAGGCCCTAAACTACTATGAATGTGAATGCTTAGCCATCTGTGTTCCCATCATGTTTTTCTGGGGTCTTTGTTCTGGAGGCTCTGTGAGGTGGGGAGCTGTTAGGAGCATCCTCCAGAGTGGACTGGCAAGATTGACATCTGCCCTCTATTTCTCCCATGAGGAGGTGGAAGTCTGAGAGTTAACAGTATACATTTCATTCTAAAGCCCTCACATGGGCAGCCCTGGTGGCCCAGCGGTTTAGCGCCGCCTGCAGCCCGGAGTGTGATCCTGGAGACCTGGGATCAAGTCCCACGTTGGGCTCCTTCCATGGAGCCTGCTTCTCCCTCTGCCTGTGTCTCTGCCTCTTTCTCTCTCTCTCTGCGTCTCTCATGAATAAATAAATAAGATCTTTAAAAATAAAATAAAAAAATAAATAAAACCAATACCTAATCCCAAACAGAAAAGCCAACTTTCAGAGGAAAAAAATGGAATGGAATGGAATGGAATGGAATGGAATGGAATGGAATGGAATGGAATGGAATGGAAATGAAAGGAATGGAATGGAAAGGAAAGGAAACGAAAGGCAAGCCAAAAATTGCCAAAGATTACCCTGAATGTTCTGAAAATTCAACCTCAACACAGTGCCTCAAACAGTAATTCTTGAATTCTGGTGTACCTAGGATTCACTGGGATTCCTCAGCCCCTCCCTAGGAGATTGTGGGGTGAGCCTAGGAATTTGTATTCTAACAAAGAGCTTCTGATATAAATCGTCCAACAACAACACTAAGGAACCCTGCTGAGAAAAGCCAAACAGTTCCCCACAGCACCTAATCCTCTCTTCCTACCAACTGACCCAAATCTCCAGAAGGAGAGAGAAAATTCCTGGACCAATACTTCACCTGACTGCTGCTTCACACCTAGGTCATTTAAAACCCAGAAGGATCATTATAGAAATGGCGCTGACTCAGGAAGCACTGAGCAAGCACAAAGACCATGGTCAGCTGTAGCTTTGAGATGACATAACCAGACTCAGTGGTGTGCTTGTCCCTACTTCAGACTCCACCTGTTCTCTGACTTTAACCTCTGCTCTTTGGCAGGCTGTTCGCTTTTCTTTGTCTATTAGTATAATTTTTACCCATATCCAGGACAGTACTTTAGGCTATCTGAAGTTTTTGTGAGTTCCTGGCCCTAGCCAAACTTGTACCTAATTCTGTATAAATAACTGACCTGCTTGTCCATAATCCCTGCCCATCCTACCACATGCCTTTTTTAACCTCCACAGGTACCCTATTTGACCCTCATTCCAGGTCCAGTCTCAGGCCAACCAAATATCACAGTCACCTAAACACATTGACGACCATTAGACCCCCCTCAATGGCTTGGCCATGGGAACATACTAGATACAGAGCTCAAACTATTGAGAGAATATTTCAGTGCCATCATCACTCAAATGGATTTTTTTTAAACAGCAGACACACAAAAAATGGGTTCAATGACTAGTGAAACAGCACTAAGTTTAGGGTATTTTTTCCCTATTGTAAAAGTTTTTGCATCTACTTGTAATCATTATGGTGACTGAAAATTGAAAGATAATTTGAGAGGTGTTGAGAATAAAGTCATCCCAAACACCCATCGAATGGATCAGTAAGTCCTATGAAATCAGTCTCCAAAATCTACTTCAAATCCATTCACTCCTCTCCTTCTGCTACCATCCTGTCCCAGTCACTGTGATCCCATGCCTGCACTTCTGCCCTAGCTTCCTGATCAGTCTTCCTGCTTCCACACTTGTCCTCCTCCAACACTATCCCCTGATAGCAGCCAATGTGGCCTTAAAAAAATAGAAAGCAGGTCATGTTTCTTCCTAGCTTAAAACTCTTTTGATGGCTCCTTGCAATGGTTGGTATAAAGACCAAACTGTGCTCCCTGGTCTGGGTATGAAACGGCACTGCTAACCTTCCAATCCCATTTCTTGTCACTGTCACCTTTGCCTACCATACTCCAGCTATGCAGAACTTTTTTTTTTTTTTTTTTTTTTTTTCAGTTTCTAGAATGATCCCAGAACTTTCCTGCCTCTGGCCTTTGTATTTTCTACTGTTTGGAATTCTCTTTAATTATCTCTTGCCATAGCTAACCACACAGTTTCCTCCTTCTCTCACTTTCCTACCTAAGTGTCACTACCAACAGGTACCCTCTCACTCTCTCACACATCACTCTATTGATTTTCTTTTTAACTGAAACCTCTGTTTCTATAAATGCAAGACCTATGAGAGATGGATTCATGTCTGCCTTGTCAGCATTATATTGATAGCATCAGGCATGTAGTATACCTTGTTGGTTGAATCAAAAGAAGGATGAATGAATCGGTAAGGTCTTGCTTTTGCAAGGCTGGCATAATATTAGGTAAAGTTTATTTCATTCTGTATTAGAGTATTTTGTGGGGTTGCAAAGATAGAATCCAGAAGTGCAGAGACTATGAGTATCCCACCCAGACTTTAGTGGAAAGTGAGGTTAGCATTTAAAAGGGGTGGAGAATCCTCTGGAGTTAGTCTTGCCTCTGAGAATTAGAAGCATGTGAATTATATCCTTCAAGATGCATGATTATATCAGCAAGAAAGGATGATTTATGTGAGGGGTACAGGGGCTGGATAGTGAATCAGGATCCATCTAGTAGGGTCATTATTTATTAGAGGTACCATAATGTTTGCCATCTGTGAACTCTATCTCTACAGGCAAGTTCAAGGTTGACTTGAATCCAGATTAGGAGCTAATCTATGCTCCACTCTGTGCCCAGGCAAATATACTAGAGACTTAAGGTTTACCATGTCCCCCCAAAATGACATTGAAATATTACAGAGGTATAATAACCATTTCAGATCTATATATACAGCCTGTTGAAATGTCAAGAATATCTGTGCCTA
The DNA here is from genome assembly GCF_003254725.2 of Canis lupus dingo. NCBI lineage: Eukaryota > Metazoa > Chordata > Mammalia > Carnivora > Canidae > Canis > Canis lupus. Next base: position 34,988,943 of record NC_064250.1, read on the forward strand.
GAAATAATAAGCTTCAGGGCCACCAAGATTTGAAGCAATTCTAATTAAACCTGAGAAGAAAACCTCCCCAGTGTTTTCAAGTCACCATTCAAAAAACATTGATTAATCTTCCAGACAATGCTAACTTTGTAACTACCTCAGAAGGAAAAGCCAATGAGGTTGAGCTGCTTACTGGCAACCTCATTTGGGATGCCTAGGTCAGGAGAGCACCTTCTGTCAATGGGCAAAGTCTCACAAAAAGTAGCTTAATCGTTTCGAATAGTCTAAGATGGAAGACTCAATGTCTCCACCTAAGTCATACATTGCATATGTCCTCACAGAAGCCAAGCTCTACCCAGCAGTTCCTGGTCCATCTTCTTGAAAGCTGGCTCGAGGGCAGCAGCTACAGTGGAAGGGGCCTTAGTCCTTAGGCTGATTCTGAAATCTGCACTGTGAAAGATAGAGACCTTCCAAGAATCTTTACAGCCTGATTTATGAATTCAGTCTCATGAAAGCAAATAAATATGGGACAAAAAGAGGATGACTAGTTTTTAGAATTATAGGAAGAAAAGTACATGGGTCACACTTATTTTGGTTCCCTTCAAATGTTTTAGGACAGAAGTAATACCTGGCATAGTAATGAGAAGCAGTAATAAACATCATAAATGCTAGGTCTATTTAGAAGACCTCCATCTGGTAGCCTTCCTGCAAATCATTCCCCCAAGGAGGACATAAGCTTTTCCCTGCTGCAAGGGGCTGAGCCACAAAGGGAAGATACAGAGGCCCGCTTCCCAGGGCACAGGAAGGGATGGAAACAGCTGAGTGCCCCCTCAGTCTCCCTAATTAAAAAATGACATGCCTAGGGCATGTTCACCAAGGTGGTTTTTTATTACAGGTCTGGGCTGCCCAGCTCATCTGCTTACAACCAAAATTCTCTTTAGCACGCTTATTATAAGTACAGGTCTGTGCCCTGATGCACTCTGATTCTGCAGTTCTGGTGCAGGAGCAGAGTGGGAACCTGCATTTTTAATCAGGACTCCAGGAAGTTCTGAGGAACCTGATGCTCTGGCAATACTTTGGGGGCCACTGGCTTAAACCAACATTTATCAGACTGGTGTCACCGGATGCATTCTTGAGAGTCCCACAAAGAGAATTTTCACATTTTGTATTTTTATTTTAATAATATTTCAAATGTTAAGAACATTCTGGGGGTGCCTGGGTGGCTCAGTCTGTTAAGCATCTGCCTTTGGCTCAGGTCATGATCCCAGGGTCCCAAGATCAAGCCTCACACTGGGCTCCCTGCTCAGCAGGGAGCCTGCTTCTCCTCCCTCTACCCCTCTCCACTCCTCCCTGGCCACTTGTGTTCTCTCTCTCAAATACATAAAATATTTTTAAAAATTCTGAATCATTTGGATGATAATTTTATGACCAAACACTGCCACAAGACTTCCACCAAATGTTTACATTCATGTTGTACTTTTAACCTTGTCTTAAGCTAGTGAGTTTTTATTTAGATCCAGACTTGATTTGAATTCATGTCAAAGTGAAGCCCAAATGCTATCTCGTCATTGGCTCAGGAAGGGCACAAAGGAAGGAAAGGAGCAGATTTTGACAAGTAGCATCAACAAATTGCATTTGGAGGGTCTATGGGATGTCCAATAACAGTGGGAAAATGGGCTTGGAGCTCAGGAGAATTCTGCAAAGCCAGAGATTTGGGAGGTGCTACACATAAGGCAGTAGCTGAAAACCTGTGTGGGTGACAGCAAAGAAAGAAGGGACAAAGAAAGACAGGGACAGAACTCAGAAGCAAGAGGGAGGAACTGGAAGGAAGGTAACAAAAAAAGATTGGATAAGAGGTCAGAGAGTGAGGAGTAGAGCAGGAAGGAGTAACACCAGGAAGATAAGGGTGGAAACAGTTCTAAGAAGGAGATAACAGTGTTCATGTGAGTGGACATTGTCCCTGATTTTACCGTCAGTGGAAGCAAGTTACGAAGCAGCCTGTTCATGTGATCTCACTTGTGCCATCACAAGTTATGTATCTGAACACTTAGAGAAAATTTCTGAAAGGAACCAGAACAATAAAACCAAAACAAAAGGCTGTGGGTATCTCTGAGAATTAGATCAGGAGGGTGGAGTAGGGGAACTGTAGCTTTTATTTGGCACCATTTTGTTCGGTTTATATTTATTATTCTAAACATACACTACTTTCTCACTGATGTTTTAACTGGCCAGAGCTATGATCTTAAATTACCAGAGAGGACAAGAAAAATGAGACTAAAAAGAGGCCATTTTAGGGGCAAGAAGGTGGCACTGGTGACCCTTCTCAGGACGGTTACAGGTAAGAATGTGAAAGCTGACTGCCATCGTCTAAAACACTGCTTCTCAGGCTTTGCCAGGCATAGGAATCACTTGTTAGAGTGCAGATTCTGACTCTATTTGTCTGGGATGCAGTGAGATCTAATAGGCTCCCACATAAGACCCACATGACTGGTTCAATATTTTCGAGTTGCAAAGTAAAGAAATCTGAATGTAGGGAGTAGACATGAGTAGGAAGAGACCACTGTTTCCCAAAAAGTGTTCTCCAGAAGATGAACCCCAAGGAACATGTTGATTGAAAAAAGTCCTGCAATTAAGCAGGTTGGGTAAAATAAATTCCACGCAGCCATCCCAATGAGTCACACTGCGTGTCAGTGTTTTATTGAGAATCTCTTTCTCGTCTTTTCACTTGGATGTTCCGGGCAGTCCAGGCTAACCTTGCAGCAGTGAGAACTTAGCTATGCTCTCAGAGTCTGATACTCTTAAGAGGCCTTCCTGGAAGGTGTCGGGGAGCAGAATTACAGGGCAGTGAGGGTTCCGGAGAGCACAGAGGAGGGAAACTGGAACATGACATGTCTCCAGTGCAACAGCACCAGAGCCTCTGAAAGGCAGAAAAACTCCAAAAATAGACCTCATGAGGCCATGCACACCAGCAAACCCTGAAGCTCCTCGACAGTATATACTACAACGCCTTCAGATATTTGCCAGACCTTATTCTAAATAAGTCTGGACCTTTCTCAACTTAGCTTAGCATCAGCAGCATGGCTCCAAAACCAGGGAGATAAGCATACTGTGAATACTTGAACTTAAACGCATTTATACTGCCAGCAGCTTCCGTGGGCAAGAGCGGGCAACCAACCTGACTTCACTGCTGACAGAGTCCTGCTTGACACGAGCACAATCCAACTGCCCAATGACAGTGATGAAGAACAGCCTCGGGGAGGCTGGGCAGCACTGATCCTCTCACCTGCTGAGACGGAGCAGGTGAGACCAGAAGGAACCTCGGAGCTCAAATTACATGCTGGCAGCACTGAGTCATCCTCCCAAGACCTCTGGTGTTTGGCTGTCCCAGAACGGCCTTTTAGACTCCTTTGTAGATAATGCAGCTGAGCAGTCAGTTTCGGCGGGAGACTAGAATTCAAAGGACCCCTCAGTGCAGAGAGCAGAGGTTATTCACCTTGGCATCCCTGAATCGTTTGAAAAGACTGCCACTCACTCCTCTCCACTGTCTCAACTTGGCAGCAGAGGGTCCAAGCCATATGGGACAACTCACGCAGGGGTGAGAATGACACCAGAATTGGCTGCAAGAGATGCTCTGAAGCCTTTGTATTCACAGCTGCAGTTTTCCGTGGCCTTTGCCCTTTATCAGACGGCTGGTCACTCTGTCAGTTCCAGCTGTCAGACTTGTCTCTCAGATTTACTGGGGAGAGAAATGGGCCTGCACAATTCTGTTTTCTCCTCATTAGCCTTCCCATGTATTTGCTTTTGAGAATAAACATATTTAAATGGCACTGCACACATGATGACCATTTCAGGGACATTATAGGATAAAATGGAAACACATGTTCATTCAAGTACAGTGATATGAACTTGTGCTCAGCAGGACTCAAGCAAGCTCCATGGCTTCAGGTCCCAAAGGGATGGAAGGTTGTTTGTGCTCATACTATTTTCCGGGGCTCCCCGCATTTTGTAGGGTCCTTCCCCATCACAGTCAGAGTGGTAGCAAAGGAATCCAAAATTGGTTTTAATCTTCACCTTAACAAACATACATTCCCACTTTAAATCTGTCATCAAATATCCTCACTGTTGCACACACTAAATACACGTTAAACTCTCAGGGAAGAGTTATTTGGGAAATCAACAGTCAATTCTATTGGACCCTACATGATGCCACATGTCTAAGCCACCAGCCACCATGCACAGCAGGGTTATCTTTTTATCACATCCCTCTCAGTTTCCCCTGGCCCCGCCCCAGTTCCAATGTGTTAAAGAATTTAGAAGCTAGCTTCTGATCTACAATGGGAAAGATCTGCCCACTATTTTTATATGAAACACTTTAATTGCTACCAATATCACTGAAGTTATTAGCATATACACAGGAAGGAGGGCATACCCTTGAAATAATTTATCCCCAAAGGCAAAATACCTTGGAAGAAGCAAATAAGCAGAGGAGGTGGGTGGGAGGGGAATTTGAATAAAGTTGTGCTTGGAGGGTTTGTTATAAAGTTCTACCTGGGGGGTATAGCTCAGTGGTAGAGCATTTGACGAAAGTTCTACCTGGGTGTTCTGCACCCCGGAACTGGAGAGACATTTCCTCCCTTCACTCAACACAGCCCATGGACTAGGCTGCACAGGGCCTAATTTATTCACTAACTCTGATTCCTTTCCTGAAGTCGGTAATACAGGTGCAGTCAGGTATATGGTAGATGATCTGGAAAGAAGAATGCTACACATTATTCACGTACAGTGTCTGTAAGATAAAAATAAGAACTTCCATTTCTCCTGCATTTAAAGACTTCATCTCAAGGTTCCTTGTGGGAGAAATACAATGGCCAAATTGCAATCATTCCTAAATGATAAGTGACTTTAAAAATTAACTTAGATCTTGCCGAAGAACAAGAAGAATTCTGGAATTAACTTTGGTCCTTGTCCTTCTTGACTAGCCAGGACACCAAAACAACTGGACCGCATCAAGGTCCAAATCCCCGCTCCTTGGGTAAGAGACAGGAAGGTGCTGAGATCCCCGGGGCCCACTGAAGAACCTGCGGGGCTGGCGAAAGTGCATGGGTGCTAACGGTGGGTTCCAGCCTCTAGGAGGATGGCGCCACTCGCCATCACGGAGGGGTGGGAAGATGGAAGGGAGCCAGCATCTCTTCCCAGGTGAGGAAATGCAACCCTGGGGGGAAAGGAAGGACGCATTCATCCCGTTCAGGAGATCCAGGAGTGTATGTGGGAGTGCTCATTACTGGGCACGGGGCCTCTGCTAAGCCAGCGGGGCCACCTGGCGCACGTGGCTCTGCCACCAAGTCCCAGCTGTGAATCTGATCCTCCCCGACCTCTCCTCTCCATCGTCCCCCCGGTCTCTGGCCATCTCTTGGACCCGCCAGGACAGGGCGACAGGGCTGGGCCTGAACCGCCAGGCTGCCCGACACTTCGGAGCACCCAGGGAGGAAGGCTGTCACCCTACCTTGTTGTTTACTGAGGAACAGCGGAGGGGGTGCCACGCCAGGACCTGGCGGCTCGGGGCCCTTGGTGGCCACGGGGCTTTGGCTGGGACTCTCCGGGTCCGCAGGGTCCCGCTGCGCAGTGGGCCCCTCGGGCGGCGCTGGGGCTCCGTCCCCGTCCCCGTCCCCAGAGGGCAGCTCGGGGCGGCTCTGGGGGGCGGCCGAGGGGAACCGGGGCAGGGGGCCGGGCTCGGCCTGGCCGCCCCGGCCGGCGGTGCCCTCCTCGGCCCGGGAGCCCGGCTCCTCCCGGATGGCGTCCAGGGCGGCCGGCTTCATCGGGGGTGAGTCCTGCTCCCGCTTGGGGCTCTCCTCCGAGGCGGAGGACGCGTCGCACGACTCGATGATGAGCTCGCTGTCCAGCTCGGCCTCGCGCTCCTCCCTCAGGATGCTGTACTGGATGGACGGCGAGGCGGGCGACGGCGGCGGGCCGCCCACGTGGCCGAAGGTCGCGTAGCCCGAGGGCAGCGCGTCCTCGGCGGCCAGCGGGTCCTCGGACACCAGCTCGATCTCCGAGTCCCCGGACTCCGCGCTGCTGGCCTCGTGGTCCAGGGGGCTGGGGAGCGTCGGCAGCCCGGACCGGGCCTTGGCCTCGGGCCTCTGGGGCCCCGGGCCCGCTGGCCTCGGGCTCTCGGCGGTTTCGTAGGACAAGCCCTTTGCTTCTTTAATGGCAGTGATCAGCTCATCCTCGGAGATGCTGCATTTCCCCTGGGATTCTGCGGCAGATGGTTCTGTCGTCCCACGAATGGAGAAAAGAGCCGGAGAGGCACACACGCGGACAGACAGATGGACACAGAGAGAAGAAATAAAACAAAATTCCGTGAGGGGAGATGTTTTCTTGTTGCTCAAGAAACACATATCTCATTAGCACAAAAATAGTCTGTTTCCAGGGCTATGCTGAAAAGGCAGGCCACCTGAAGGAAAAGGCTAATTACTGCTATGGCCCAATTAATCAGTGTTTTGCATACCCTTCTGTCTTAACCTAGCTACTTTTAAAAATGACAAAGCAATTTCTTGGCAACAGCCCCTCAGTGGGTTTATCTATTTCAATGTGACAAGGATTCTGGAAGTCATGGTTTTAATTTCTGACCCCTTATCAGCGAACTTTTCCAAATTCACAGATTGCATCAGGCAATCTGATGTACAGAACCCTCTAATTTGGCCCACCAGTATCAACAAATCTGAAAACCACCCATTACTCCTCATCCTTTCATGTTCCCTCTTTCAATGGATCCTTGTATAGAATCTAACTTCTGAGCTTTACATTCCCCATAAGAAGCAATACCTTTACTCTTTTTTAGTGAAAAGCGTAACAAAGTAGAGCAATAGAAGAGAAAGTTTTTGCCAGTTCTCCTGAACAGGCTGTGCAGATTACCGTAATGCACAATCTCCCTGGGCTTCTAATGGTAGACCCCACTATCATTCTTTTTCCTTTCTTCCCCTCCTCTTGAGAAGAACAAAACCTGAGAGTCACCCCCAGTCCCCTGGGTGAATGCCTGCCTTCTGCCTGATGTTTATCCAGATGGCCTGAAAACTTCACCAGCAATCTTGCTGATATTTCTTTCCCTTAGATGAGATGACCCGGGATCACCATGACAACAGCTTTTGGGAGCTTGGTTTTTCCCTTGTCGTACAGTAGGGCCTTATTTCACAATATCCCAGACAGTGGTCTCTGGCCCTTTTAAAAGCCAGAAATATTTTTCATTTCTCCAAAGCTTTGATGTCACTGATTTGGCAGGGGGAAGGGGAGCAGACTATGGCTAGGTAATTTGTTGCTTTAGGATTGTGGGAGAACCCGATAGACAAAACATTTTAGATTTGTCTAATTCTTTATAAAACAGCATTGATTTTATCCTTTATCCACACAGCATTCATTCATCTATTATTTATTGAGAACCTACTGTGTGTTAGGCTTTCTTCTAGGCATTTGGGACATTTAGTGAATGAAACAGGTAACAAAATCTCTGCTTATATTCTAGTGGAGGAGAACACAATACATAATTATATATAGTAAATGAGTAAAGTTTATAGTAGGCAAGATGTTAAGTGCTGTGAAAAAAAAGGAGTAGAGTAGGGTAAAGAGATCAGGAGGGTTGGAACAAGGTGGGGATGAATCTGCAATTTTAGATAGGATAGTCAAGATAGACCTCACTGAGAAGTAACCTAATTCATCACATAGGGAGGCAAGAGAGTGGCTCAGGACAATAATCAGAGGAAAAAACATGCCAAACAAAGGGAGCCAATAGTGCAAAGGCCCAGAGGTGGGAGTTGCAATGATTCCTGGGTATCACAAGGATGCCCAACGGGTCTGACCAAAGTCCTGCTTGTACAACATTCCTAGCTGATCATGAAGGCAGCAGGCCAGGCCTCAGGCTCAGAGGGCTACAAGGGGCCCCGTGTGCAAGATGGCCTGGTGCTATATGGATCAGGAGACTGGCTAGTGTACACTCATTTTCTACAACTAGGAGACCTGAGTGGCTTTGTATTTGTTTGTGTGATGATTTGATTACCATCTGTATCTTCACCCTTCTCCACTTTCTTTCACCCCCAGATTGAAAGCACCAGAAGGGCAAAGGGCAGCCAACATCTTTTTGTTCACTGTCATATCTCTAGGACCCAGTGCAGGAGCTGGCTGATGTGAAGACTAGCTGAAATCTTTAGAACAGTGGTTTTTTAATCATGTGCTCAAAACTACCCTCAGAAATTCTGCCTTTGGGATCCCTGGGTGGCGCAGCGGTTTGGCGCCTGCCTTTGGCCCAGGGCGCGATCCTGGAGACCCGGGATCGAGTCCCACGTCGGGCTCCCGGTGCATGGGGCCTGCTTCTCCCTCTGCCTGTGTCTCTGCCTTTCTCTCTCTCTCTCTCTGTGACTATCATAAATAAATTAAAAAAAAAAAAAAAAAGAAATTCTGCCTTAGTCGAAGAAAGTCTGAAGGGGCCTACCCATCGTACTTTATAACTCAAAGGGTAATTCTAATAGTCACCTCTAGTTAGGGTTGGTAGATTTGGCAAATAAAAATGCAGGATATCCAGTACATTTGAATCTATGCTAAACTATGCATGTTTTAAGTGTATGTATGTCCTGTGAAATATTAGTATTTTATATGGCAACCCTACCTCCAGTTGAAAAATACTGAGAGCATTTAGAAAAGGCTCCAGAATCTTGTTTCACTTACACAAGAGGAAGGATGGTATCAGGCAGCTGTGGGATGTGGGAATGGAAGGGCATGATGTATTTCATCTTGGGCAGGTGAAGGTACTACTCTGAAAGGGATCCATCCTTATTATGAGTCAAAAGCTTCTCGGTAGAAATTATACAGGCTGTCCTTCGTTCTTCATGGGAACCAAAAGTATAACGAAGTACCAGGAGGAATTGGAGGGAAAACTAAAACAAAATAGAAGTTCTTATACTCTCAGTTTTAAAATTGATGGGCCTCTAGCTAAGATATTTGGTCTTATGCGTCACGACTGACACAGCAAAGCTAGAAGCTGTCAACAAAAATACTTGAACAGATTATGAAAACTGAGAAGGTTAGAACTGCCCTGCCTGGGGAGACGGGTTTGCTGCTGCTGCTAATTATGATGATATAATTTAGAATGACAAAAGGGAAGGTGAACAGGGGCCAGTTTACCAAGTTGCAGGTGCCACCATCCAGCTATGAAGGATACTGCCATTCGGTCTCCCCTGTATTCCTGGCTCAGTCATCACTCATCACCCAGAGGGATCATTTGAAAACATATATCTGTTTTTTTTTAATTTTTATTTATTTATGATAGTCACACAGAGAGAGAGAGAGAGAGGCAGAGACACAGGCAGAGGGAGAAGCAGGCTCCATGCACCGGGAACCTGACGTGGGATTCGATCCTGGGTCTCCAGGATCGCGCCCTGGGCCAAAGGCAGGCGCTAAACCGCTGCGCCACCCAGGGATCCCTGAAAACATATATCTGACCCTGCCACCCTTCCCTTCCTTCTCCCCACTCTGGCCACAGTGACCTTGCAGCTATTCCTTGAACACACAAGACATGCCTAGCTCCAGACCTCAGGCACTGGCTGTCACCTCAGCCTGGCACCTCTTCCTTGGGTATGAAGGAGCATTATTTGCTCCTTCCCCCACCCCATTCCCTCCCAGCCCTCAACAGGGAGAAGCCTTTCCTCACAACCACCCCCATCACTCTCTTACATTGTATCTTGCTTTATTTTTCTTCATTACCATTACAAATACCTGATACTATATTATACATTTATTAACTTGTGTGTAAGTCTTCCCAACAAGAATGCAAGCTCCATGCAAACAGAAATCTTGTTAGGTTTCACTGTATCCCCAGTGGTGATGGGACAATGCCTGGCACGGAGTAAATGGTCAACCCAAGTGAAGGGATAAATGAATGAATGATGTCTATTCCCAGATTAAAACCCTCCAGTGGTTTCCCATTGCATTTGGAACAAAACCCAAATTCTTCATCCTAACACTGGAATCCCAGCCCACCTCTGCAGCTCTGTTCTATGCCATATTTAACCTTTGCTCCTTTAAAAATTAATAAAAGGAAATCTCACTAATGTAGAGTCCAGAGGCTAGATGAGGGTGCTATACCACTCAATGCCAATTACAGGAAGAACTATCAATTACAAACCTCAATAGAAGAATCATCAATAGGAAAGAATGATCACTTACAGGCCCCAAAACAAAAAGATGTATATGAATCTTCTAGGAGAAGCTGATTACCTCTGCAACTCAGGCAATGAAAAATCATCATCACCCTGAACTCTTGCTTTTCTCCCATGGACTTGCATTCAAAACAATCCCTCCCAACTTCCTTGGTCTTATCCATAAAACAATGCTCCTCTCCTTTGTTGGACTTGCCTATGGGTTTACCATAGATAGCATGTCCTGAATTGTAATGCTCTGCTATTCCTCAATAACCAATGTTTGTTGGCAAAATAACTGTTTATTTTTAAGGTTAATACTTCTTTGCACCATCTTTCAGTTCCCAAATAGTATAGCCTTGGGACCTGTGCACTTGCTTTCCTCTGTACTTGGGTCCTCTTTTGACCCCTTCCTTTGAATTGTGAGCTCCTTCTTCTCATTCAGATTTCGGGTCACATGTCACCTTCTCAGAGAGGCCATCCTTGACCCCTTCACACTCAACACTCTATCGATCCTTCTAGTAATCAGATTGTAAAATTTCAGATGCTGCATAATTGATTTACTTCTTATTGCTTATTTCTTACTAAGACAAGCTGGTTTAATATTGACCTCTTAATTACTATCCTTTCTGAGGCTAACATCTTTAAGAACATCCATGACCACCATAACATACATCTAGGCATCGTGTCAGAAACAACGTGGTGCCAGTCGGCCAATGGTCTGGTGTGCATCAGGACACTGAGCATGTTTTCCTAGAGTGCTTCACTTGTATTCATGACTGATCTTTGCTGAGAAGAAACTTCCAGTGTGTAAGCTGTAAGAACTTTTGCCTCTGTACCTCAGAGTGTATTACTAACATGATGAAAATAGTTCAGTACTTTGGAGAAAATTACAAAATGGAATAACCTCCTGGAATTGAAGGAAATATATTAGACTCCTTGCTTAAGCTTCAGGGTCTGTGGCTAAAATTATTCTAAATGAGAATTTCTCCTGATTCATAATTCACATAATTAGAATGATTAGAATTAGATAGATAATTAGAATCATTATTACCAGAATGTCACATGCCCAGAGTGCCAGGGGCTCACAAGATGGGGAGGGAACTAGGGTAACCTCTTAGGATAGAAAGAACAAAGAGAAAGGCCTCAGTGACAAACTAATTCCTCCTAGCTTTCCTGTTAATTTTATTCTTACCTGTTGTCATTTGACTCAGGTGTTATGACGTGAGGCATGTGTGGAGAGAGGAGCTGAACATGGGAGAGAACTATGTACTGGGTCTTGACACTTTCTCTTTCTTGAATATACTTTACTTGGAATGTTTATTTGGAGGGCAGGCCAGGTGGCTCCACGGTTTAGCACCACCTTCAGCCCAGGGCCTGATCCTGGAGACCCAGGATTGAGTCCCACGTCGGGCTCCCTGCATGGAGCCTGCTTCTCCCTCTGCCTGTGTCTCTGCCTCTCTCTCTCTCTCTCTCTGTGTCTCTCATGAATAAATAAATAAAATATTTTAAAAAAAGAATGTTTATTTGGAGCAACTACAGAAAAAAAATGCCTTTGCCCTAATTCAATGCTGTTAAGTGGACAACCCAAGGTCATAAAACTCCAAGATCATGTCAGCCAAATCTGTCTTTGTCGTATCTTGAAGTTGCTCCAAAACCCCAATGGGCTATGGTTACCAAAACAAAAAAAGGAAATTTCTTAATAATCCCTAAACCCTATATCATATCAGGTCTTTCTCATCAGCTCTGCAAACTGTATTTTTTACATTAGGCATGTGTCATGTAAATGAATGAATGTGCTGGAGCATTTCATGCTTCCTGGAGACTGCCTGCAGTTCTTCTAAAGTGACCACCAGACAACCCTGTAGGTTGAGAAAACATGACTGATAGTATAGCTTACATCTTCAGAGCATTAATACCTTTATGTCATTGAATAACAGAAGGGTTTTATGATGCATTATCTTGAAGACCACAAGGAGGCTTCAAGACTCAGGTAAGTCCCTAAATCATTTTGTAATCTGGGACAAGTCACATCTAATTCACTTGGAGCCTCAGTTTCCTTATTTGTTGTCACTACTCAAATCTCAATTTATATCCCATGGAAATTCACTGTGGCCTCACACCTCCATGTCCTTGAACCTCCTCAAAATAGAAAGCCACCCTCCCTTTTACCTGGTTATTTCCTCCTGCTCTGCTGACCTGGGACTGCTGGATTCCCAATGCTCCTCAGCGCTCTATGTCTCCCTCTCTCAGAACACAAATCACACTGGAGTGTGACTATTTCCTTGGTCATCTGTTCTACCGGAAAGCAGAAACTGGTGTTTTGTTTGTTTGTTTGTTTCAGTTCCAGCCTCACCAGTACCTCGTAGAGTGCCTGACCAAAAGAATGTATATAGAACGTGTTTGTTGAGTAAATGAATGAATTTGAAAATTAGGGATGTGGTGCAGTGGATCTTTAAGACCCTTGGAGCTTTATAGGTGAATGAATCTGAGATCAGGCTAGGGAAGGGAAGAAATTGATTCTAAAATCTTTAGGGAAACAGGACTGGAGGGACTTCCATTAAGTCCTCTCAACACCTGCGCTTACTGTATTATCAGGATTTAGAGCAATCACTCCTAATAGGCTTTGGATCTGTTTTAAGACTTCAGTAAAAGCTCTTGCACCTGACTACTGAAAATCAATTTTTGGATATAGGAAAGATTTGTAAATCACTTTTGACTAGGGTAGGAATGCCAGCCACTGGAAGAAGGGGAAGATCCAAAAACCTCTCATTATCTTCTCCATCCTGATGCTTCCTGAACATTGAAGAGAGGTAGAGATGTAAAGGCTCCACCTTTGCCACCTGGGGTGTGGTGGTACAGGGTAGAGTGGGGATGCTCCTGCTACTACCCTGACCCCTCACCTGGGTACAGGAGACCCCTTTGTATTTGAGAGGATATACTGAGTGTGGTTTAACTCCCTGCCTTGGGTCACAGTAGGAGAATTTTCAAGTTGAAAAAGATCAGAGCTTAGTGAATTCTGAAATTTTTAATTCTAATCAAATCTATTCCCTATGTTTAAGAAATAAAACTGAGGGTCATTTGAGTGGCTCAGTCAGTTAAACATTTGCCTTGGGCTCAGGTCATGATCCCAGGGTCCTGGGATCCAGCCCCAAGTCCAGCTCCCTGCTCAGCAAGAGAGTATGCTCCCTCTCCCTCCACCCCTCCCCCTGCTTGTGCTCGTGCACTCTCTCTCTCTCTCTCTCTCTCAAATAAATAAAATCTTTAAAAAGAAATAAAAAATAAAACTGTATGCAGAACTTCAACAAGGTAAAAAGACAAAAAATGGCTCCACTGAGTCAACTGAAGGACAAAGAAGAGTATCCTTTTTTTAGGTTTCCTCTCACTGCTCACATCCCCCTAAAGACCCTGATGTGCACCCCAGCCCCTTCTTCATTGTACATACTTGGAGCTAAGGCAAGGAATGTGCAATGCCCTGTCCCAGGTGGCCCAGCTGGTCCAGGGAGGACAGGCAGAATGCTCTCTCTGTGATGTCCTCCCCAGGAGACCTGGAAGTCTGAATGGGAAGCTAATCTAGAAGCAGGCAGCACCTCCCTCTCTGCTCTGATTGGTAGAGTCACATGAGAATTTTCATGTTCCAGTGTATCATCTTTCTTTACCTCTCCCCTCAAACGAGGAAACACCTTACAAGACAAATCTGATAGAACTTTTAGGAAAACCCCAATCTCAATCTTTGTACCACGGGCACAAGGCCGAAAAAGATGTATGTTAATTAAATCAGTTAAACTGAGCCTTAAAGGGATCCTATAGTAAAATATTTTGAATGAAGATTCACATCCTTTAATATTCAGATCTCCCTATCCTGCGTTTTCCCAAGGCAGGGAATACCATTCCCTTACCTGTCCCGGAAGACGGGGGTGTGACTGATCCCGGGCTGTCATCTTCAGGCTCCGAGACGGTGACTGTGGGGACCGTGTCAGGACTTGGTTTCAGACAGACATCTTGCTTCTCGGGGGTTTCCTCTTGGGTCGCAGTTTCAACAGAAGGTTCGATTTCGGTCAGCGTGATTTTGACAGGGGCAGTGAGCAGAGGAGCGCTGTGCTGTTCTTCAGAGAGATCATCGATATAAGGTGCAAATGTTGATTCTTCAAATAAATGGTCCTTGAGGATTTTTCCCTCCACAGGAACTGGTTTCTCTGGTTCACGAGCCTCTTCGGATTTTGTCAAGATTCCAGTGTCCTTCGTCTTAAAGTCCGAGCCTTTCTCTTCCAGTGCGGGGTGACATTGCTCCTGATATTTCGGCTCCTTGGGCCTGGTTATGTCAATGTATTTATAGGCTTCTGCTTTCATCTGGTCCAGGGGGTCTGCTAAGATTTTGTTCACTTCCGTGGACTCTGCAGGAGTCATCTCTATTCCAGAATCAGAACTAAATAAGCCACGAGGCTCTGTCCCAGGCACATCTGGTAAGGCGGGCTCTGGGGTACTCAACTCCCCAGGGCTCTCCGAAGTGGTGACTTGGCCATTTTCCTTCTGAAGAATTCCAGTGAAATACGTGGAATCCTCCCGAGGTGGGTAACAGATGTTGGAAATCAGAGATGTGTAACACGATCCTTCCCTGTCCTTTGACGCTGTTGAAAAGGTATGATCCCCGGCCCTGGAGACATCTGCCGCACCTATGAATCAAAACAGCAGCAGACAGTGAGTGGGCGTCTGGCTTCCCGTCTCTCTCCTGCCTCACCCGCCACCCACCCCGGTCCTGGGGAGACACGGCATCCTTTCTCCTGAAGCCCTTGGACTTCCTCAGAGCACACTCATCATGTTCATGCTCCTTGTCCCCCTCTGGGCCCACAGCACAGGTGGTTTCCTGGGAGCAGAGCGCACAGGTTCACGTAAGCTGTCACACTCAGAGAAGCTCGGGGACAGACACCCGAGGAATGGAAAGCTGAATTTTCAAAATCTACTATCTCCTTATACAAGGAACTGGTCCTTCAGGGTATTACTCAGCAGAATCCCTCTTTGTATCTCAAGTATTACTGGCTCTTTAAACACAGCTGGAAATGTGGGCTTGTTCAAGTCTATAAATGCAACAGTGGGACAGCTGAGTGGGGGAACGGGCTGCTCTTGGAGACTCAGAGAGCTGGGAGAGGCCCCCAGAGATGCTCTGGCCTGGCCCTTTCAGGCAGGGACATCTGCTTCTCCTGGACTGGTGCTGTCCCTTCTTTTTGTAAAGGTCCTCAGAGAAAGGGACCCCCTCGTTTTCCACTGGCCTCATCCCCAAGGGGTATCACCTTAATAAGCGCTTCCCTCTTTCTTCAGTTTTCCCCTCATTTTGTTTCCCTCCTCATTCACCTACCTACCCCCCACTTTCTATCTTCCAGTGATTTTCAAAACAACCCACTGGGAATTTTTGGGTTCCACTGGTGGTGCTAAGGGCAAAACAAGTTTCTAAAGTTTGAGTCTATGCAATGCTTTCACCTGGCCTCTATTCTCTTCGTAAACCAGCCAAAACATTTTGCTAATAGCAAGCAAAATTATAGAGGGAAGCCTCTATAGTCTTTCTCTGCTATAAAATGCTGCCAGAGGGGAAGAAAACTAACATTTATTGAGGCCTTATCAGGTGTTAAACAGTGGGAAGTTATCTAATTCTCACAACTCTTCTGTAAACCGAGCCCCACACTCTCAACACATCACACAAATACACACACACAAACATGCACTAAGCCCTTAGGATATACTCAAAGAATATTCCAGGGCATCAATTCATAAAAGTAAAAAAAAAAAGTAGTAGCAATAATAATAATATAATAATAATAATAGCTAATATCTAAGTGCTTGCCATGTGTCAGAGATAGTTCCAAGCATTAAATTAATATTAACTCATTTGATCATCAGAGCAATCCTAGAAGAAGGGTACTATCATTAGGCACATTTTACAGATAAGGAAATCCCAGCCAGGATTCAAATCCAATAGATCTCAAAGTTAGGAAACATTCCCTAATACTCTTCACACCTCCTTAAGTCACTTTGTGAAGTTTTCTTTAAAGTAATTTTGAATCAGTTTTATTACAAACAAACTTGGCTTTTGTCTTTTCCTAGCTCTCTTCTTGGTTACTCAAGCCACTGCATATCTTTGAGGAATGAAAAAGCGCAACGCCTCCAGCATCTCCCACCTTGCACCTGCTGTTTTCCTTCCTTAGAGATCTCTTCCCCCAGATACCTGCCAACCTGACCCCTTCACCACCAAGTCTGCTTAAATGTCACCTTCTTAAGGAAGATGACTCTGACTACTCTCTCTCTCAAATTGCAACTGGCCCTCCCCTCCCTACCCCCCTGGCAACCCTGTGCTCTCCTACCCTTCTCTGTACCTTTTCTTTTTCTCATAACACTAGTCTCCTTCTACAATACGCTTAATTAACCTATTTATTGATTCCCTATTTATTGATTGTTGAGGTGTGTTCTATGAGGGCAGTTTTATTCACTAAGGTAGCCCGACACCTAGACCAGGGCCTGGCACATAGTAAGTACTCCAATACTTGCCAAATAAAAGAAGGTAATTTTGAAGTTCAGAATAAAACCCAAATAATAGGATTGTGTGAGAAGACAGGTTGGAAGTATTTTAAAGTTTCTTTCACCATATGGGCTCAGTCCATAGGTAGACTTCACTGTAAGCAAGGGGAATCAATCCTGAGGTATTTCGCCACAGACATCTGGACCTTGGGATTCTCTAGCACAATTCTCTGGAAGTACTTCTATGTATTAGTAAGTAATTAGTCACCAGAAAGTAAGGAGGGTCTTGCCCAGGGATATAATGAGCCTGGCAGTGTGGAGAGTAGGGAAGAGGATGCTCTCCTGGAGAATATGTAGTAGGTGGTGTCAAGGGCTGTGGCAGAGTCGTTATCATTCAGCTCCCACCTGATGCTTCCCCTGCAGGAGCCACCTCAGGGCTCCTGGTCCCGACCACCTATACCTGGCACATGGCCCACAGTCTCCTGCCATCAGTTCTCCTACTACACCCAACTGTCCAATACACAGCCACTGGCCCCAGGGCTCCACCCTGTCTCACTGGGAAATCCTTAAATTCTGCAGCCGGGCATTTGAGATGATGTGAAGGCCATACCTTCTCACTCACAGTTCTGTCTTGGCTGCTCCTCTCACTTAGCCTCCACTCCGGGCACACAAAGCCCTTTACAACCTCACACTCACTCCGTCAGCCCTTCTAGACCTGCCTTCCACTCGCCAGTTCAAACTCTGAGCTCTGGCTAATATAAACAACCATCACATCCCCAACACTTTATCCTTCCAATCTTCACATCCAAATCTCTGCCTCAAGCCATTAAATATAAGTAGCTTGAAATGCTTCCTCCTCCACAATGAATTCGCTGACCACATCTGTCAGGATGTGACCCCTTCCCATTGTCCTCCTTTCTCTTTACCGTTGCAGCTAATTTATTCTGCTTATGCAGTATGTGTCCATGTCATGTCCTACTAACCTGCCACCTTCTGGAGTTTGAGGCTCATGTCTTGCACGCTATAGCGCACATAGTAGGTACTTGATACAAAATGAATAAATGAATGAATGTACCAATCAGTCGGTGAGTAGACTTACCCTACACAGCTACTGAAAACAAATTAGAACTGATGCAAGTTACAAAGAGGATGTTTTTAATCTGTCATGTGAAAGAACAGTCTAGAATTAGAGTTATTCCGCAAGATGATGGTGCTGTGTCTCAGGAATAAGAGTGTTTTAATCCCCCGGGGCACTCAGATAGAGAGGGGCCCAGCACCTGTCTAGGCAGGAGCAAGCATTTAATGGGAGACTGGATAACACAACTGCAGAAGTCCCTTTCAAGCTTCTCTGACTTTTACACTGATTGGCTGCCGCCAGAGTCACACACAGCCTCCTTTACTTCTTATCCCTTAACCTATAAAAGAGACTCAATATAATTTTCCCCAAGGTGATGCCATAAAGAATAGAGGCTTCCCAGACATATAATGATAACTCAGGGAATGGAATCTGGGGTACATTTACATTATTTGTGAGTCTATAAGTAGAATCAGTAGTTAAGAAGAACTCCTACCCCTGAAATTCTTGTTCTGTCAGCTTCGTCTTGCTCAAAGAGCCCAGCATAAAATTGATAGGACCCTGTTGCCATACTCTGCACATACCACCAACTGGAGGAAAAAGAACAAAGCCATGGAGAACCTGGGTGGCTCCATTGGTTAAGCATCTTACTCTTGGTTTTGGGTCAGGTCAGGATCTCAGAGTCGTGAGTTCGAGCCCCGCGACCAGCTCCATGCACTCGGTGGGGGGTCTGCTCAAGATTCTCTCTCCCTCTGCCCCTCTGCCTGCTCACACTCACTTTCTAAAAAAATTAATAAAATCTTTAAAAAACAAAGAAGAACAAAGTCATTTGTATAAACCACACATTTTAGATGGGACCATGTTAGGATCCTCATAAAATCAGCAACAAATAATGTCCCATTTTCTTACACTGAGCTGAATATCCTGAACACTTCTCTTCAGTCCTAACTTACTGAAATGTGTATACATTATATAGTGCCTGTTAGATAGAACTCGTGAAACTAGAAAGTCCTTCTAGACCGTAAATTATGTGAGGGCAGAGTCTCGTGGGATTGTTAGAACAGAGAAGTGGAGCTGAGCCTCAAGGCTCAGGAAAGCCAATCAATTCTTGTCAGCACTTCCTGCAGAGCTGCCCAATGTGAGAACTGAGGCAGAGAGCAAAAGCCAGTGGCCCCAGGTTGGAACCAATATTGTTACATTGTTAAATACAAATCCACCAAATAAAAGCGCTTTCCTTGTCTGGGCTAGAAATGACTACTTTCTTTATATAACCAAAGATTCCTTGGAACTGACTTCCTCATTCTCTTTGGCTGTTTCCTTGGCCGTCTAGAAGTTTGATCTGGGTGGAGGCAGATGTACATCGAGAGTCAATGTGTGGATCTGCAGATGCTCTCTCAAGAGGCAGCGGCGAGACCAGAGGGCACAGTGAATTCAGTTTCCTGAATGCATTTAAAATGGGATTGAACCTTCAATCTTCAGTTGATGCCTGGCAACTGGGTGGCTCAGTGGTTGAGCGTCCGCCTTTGGCACAAGTTGTGATCCCGGGGTCCTGGGATCGAGTTCCGCATCAGACTCCCTGCAGGGAGCCTGCTTCTCCCTCTGCCTGTGTCTCTGCCTCTCTGTGTGTCTCTCTCATGAACAAATAAATAAAATCTTTAAATAAATAAATAAATAAATAAATAAATAAATAAATAAAATTTCAATTTACAAGTAGGTTTTTAGGAATGTGCTTACAAAAACAAAACAAAAAAACCTTCACAAACCCTGAAGGACTCTCATAGGCCACTATTTCTAGCCAAAAGCTAAGTGGAAGAAGAATGAAAACAAGCTCAAACTATTGTCATTGGATCACATGTGTGGATAAAATCAGGCTTTTGTGTCTACTCATGTCCTAGGTCAAAAATACTAATAACGAGCTAGACAAATTCTGGGACTTCATAAAAGGTGAGTGTTTTATTTTATTTTATATTTTTGATTCCCTGGCAGTACTAAGGAATGAGGTGGTAAAGACAACTTGCAGAAGATGGTTTTACATTCTCCAAGGAAAGTTTCAATCCTAAAATCCTTTAGTTCTTAAACTCTGACTCATCCTCACATAATTGAGTTCCTTGAATTGGTGGCCTACAGCTTAGTTTTGTAACTATCGGTTGGTTACAAACTACATACAAGACTATGGGAGCCTCTCTGTAAGTCAGTTTATTCATTTTAAAAATGTGGGCAGGAAAAGCTCCTCTTGTATTGGCTGTTAGGAGGATTAAATGACATAATGCACTTAGCTCTGTACTGAGCATATGGTACACACTCAATAAATGAGAGCTATAGATTTTATTATTACCTCTATTTTCCAAAAAGGATACTAGCCATTTGCAACACATTCCCACCTGCCTATTAGTTTGGTACTTTATCTGTAATGAGGTGCGATCAGGAGTTAAATCTAGACAAAGCACACTCATGTTGCACTCTGGGATCTGCCTTAAATGCTCAAGTCCCCAGAGAGCAAGGCCATGGCTGTCTGCACAGCATCATGAGCAAGTGGTTGTTCCTTAAGTACTTTTTAGTGATGCAACTGACGTAGATCCTGCTGTGCATGTGGTGATGTCTGACTTGAATGTGAACAGTTGAAACTTACCAAGAGAATAGACAAAAAAGGAACAGAAGTATTCAGTGTCTATGGGTGAGGTTTCTCCCCTTGTGGATAGACCTCATTCTGACTCCTCCCGGTTAAGAGAAGGGATTTATGGTTTAAGATGATACTTTATAACTCAATAAAGCCCCCTTACTGCTTTGAAATGGAAACAGAGAATGCCAGAAAGAAAGACTGATGACACCAAAAGGTTTTCTCAGCACAGAGGTAGATAGGCTCCATTAGAGAAATCTGGTTTAAAATATTTTTTTAAAAGGGGGGGGGGGTAAAAAAAGAAAAATCTGGTTTACCCTTCTCTCTGGATTAAAAACAAAACAAAACAGAAAACACCAATGATTGTTTGAATAGAGCCAATACTTACAGATATAAGGGACATTAGTCCCATTAAATTGAGAAATATATTTTTAAAAGGGGATATGGTAAAAAAAACCAAACAAACTGGAATGGCAGTGGGGGTGGAATGAGAGATACACATTAAAATTCAAGAATTAAAGGCCAGAAGCAGTGACCCGGAGTGAATCTGCATTCATTTTTCCTTACAATCATTTGCCCTTAGGCTGCCTGTGTGATGGATGGCTGTAGCCTGCACCGTTTAGGCTGTAAGGCTTTTTCCCTGAAACTCCCACTCATCTTTTCTGAGCACTGAGATATCAGCAGGCCCACAGTATGGAGGCTGTGACACATTTGACAACAGAGCCATTTATGAGGGATGACTATGCCAGGGAGGCTCCGGGAGCCTCCATGTCACCTAGAAAACATTCTCCTCCTGAAATTAAGTGGTATGTGATTTAACATAAAAAATGGGTGTTGAAAAATCCAGGTATATCCATTCTTTAAAATTTTATCTATGTGATTAGTTATTAGAGTACAAAAAAGAAAAATGAGCCTGCATTCTCTAGCAAAAGACGCTAAGCCAAAGCTGATGGCAAGTTTGGGGTTTAAGAATATGAGTAACTACTCTTTCTTTCTCCAATTTCCTGCCTTATTTAAAGCTTGCCTGTCAGGATAATAGATTTAGCTGTTGAGATTGCAAAATTAATGTTTAATAAAAAAAGATTCAGCAAGTTTTGGGGTTTTTGTCGGTGTCCCCCCCCCCCCCCCACCACCATATGAAAAGCCAGGACTTGCCCTGCCTGTGGAGTTTTCACTTTAGCAGAGGGAAAAACCTGGCCTGGCAGACAAACCACTGTTTAAGTTTCTCTGACAGTTCTCAGTGGTGCCTTGGAAAGCATAAAGCTGCAGAGCACAGAGATGGAATGGGAGTGGAAATTCTGATGAGCTTGGAAGTGTGGGATATATTTTGTCTAAAGGTGAAAATGTGATTCTATGACGTTCTTTGGGGGACAATCATGTTTGGGAGGAAAGAGGAGGTAAACATTTATAATTTCCTTAGATCTTAAGAAAAGGTTCCTAAAATCCTACATGGACTTCCTACAGCCTGCCTTTCTAAATAGCTTTACTGTTTTGCAATTCACAAACCATAAAATTCCCTCGTAAAGTGTACAGTTCTGCAATTTTTGTATATTCACAGAGTTCTACAATCATCATCACTACCTAATCTGCTCACCTAATTCAGGCGCATTCTATCTACCTTGATGCTTTCAATACAGAGAAAGCTCTAAGTTACCTCTGCCGTGCAAAGAATTACCTTTGGAACATAAACAATAACTATCCCAGCCTATTTATCATTTGTGCATAGAATATTGCTCTCTGATTTCCAAAGAGGAAAATAATGTTTTTTTGTCACATTATTTCAATGCTATGTATACATGAACAGAAAGAAAAGGTACATTGGCAGGTATTACGCTGAGTGAAATAAGTCAATTGGAGAAAGACAATTATTATATGGTTTCACTCATATGTGGAATATAAGAAATAGTGAAAGGGTTCATAAGGGAAACTGAGTGGGGAAAAATTAGAGAGGAAGATAAACCATGAGAGACTCCTGACCCTGGGAAACAAAGGGTTGCGGAAGGGGAGATGGGTGGGGAGATAGGGTGACTGGGTAATGGGCATTAAGGAGGGCACGTGATGGGATGAGCAGCACTAGGTGTTATACTATATTTTGGGAAATTGAATTTAAATAAATATTTTAAAGGTATACTTTATATTTGTAATTAATGGCTCATTTGCTCCTTCCCCCCACATAGAATCATCTAGCTAACCCCCATAGTTCCTTTTATGTGATCTCTCTCCCTTACTCCCATTCCATGGCTGCCTCCTCAGTGGACTCTAATCACCCTCCACTTGAACGGCTATGAAAGGTTCCTATGTGTCTGGCTTCCAGCCTCACCTTTTCTTCTGTGTGTCACCCTGCACATGGATACCATATTCATTTCCCTAAAGCCCTCCTTTGACATGTCACTTCTTTGCTCCAAAATCTCTGGTGGCTGTCTCTGCCCATTCTATCACTTAGAATTCAGGATCCTCTTCAATGAGGTCCCAGTCTGCCTTTATGGTTTTATTTCTGAGCCTGTTCAGGAAACACACTTGTTCAAGCCCACAAACATGAGAATTTCAACTTCTATACCCTTTGCTCAAGCTCTCCCCTTGAACTGAAAGGCTCTTTTACTCCATCCCAAGTCCAAATAAAGTCATTGGTGATGCCTTGTCTCCTCTAGGAAGTGTCCTCCTGCCTCCCCAGCTCTCACTGCTTTCTCCCTCATCCCTACTCCAAGGGCCATGACCATTTATTTAGGGCTCACTGTTTTTTCTGCCTTTGTTGGCACCTATCTTTTTTCTGTATACTGTGGAAAACCATGTCTTATACTTCTTCACACTCCTGAGTTCCTAGCTCTGTGCTTTGCACATAGCACACACCCAGTAATACTGACTGGACGACTACCTCCATATTACCATCTGATTGGGTCACATTCAAGAGCTTTTGGAATGAGCTTTATCATCAATCAGTATTAGTCCAATTTTTAAAATTTACTGAACACTTAACCATTGTGAAGCACCAAAATGAAAGACATTCTTATGCTTACATATGCTTAATAATCTACTGTGTCACAAACATTCACCATGGAGCCATTGTTTCTAAACAGGATTTTGGGTCCCCCATGATTGCTTATGGCAGTAATGCCAGGACAGGTCATAACTGGAGCAGGGAGGTCCCAAATGGAGCCCCGACATTTAGTATATCTTGATTTATCTTTCTGGTCAGGCATGGTGTTATCAGAAAAAAATAAAGAAGTATCAAAATGATTCTTTGCGGGGTGCCTGGGTGGCTCAGTTGGTTAAGCGACTGACTCTTGATTTGGGCTCAGGTCATTATCTCAGGGTGGTGAGATTGAGCCCCACATTGGGCTCCACGCAGATTCTCTCCCTCTGTCTCTGCCTCTCCCCTTGATATGCGCTCTCTCTCTCACACATGCACTCTCTCTCTCTCTAAAAAATAAAAACTATGTTGGGGGGGTTCTTTGAAGTCATCTAATCCCAAGATCTCATCCACAAGATTAAGGATTGACCATTTCCCAACTTTAGTTTGAATATTTGCATTGATGGCAGCTTACTATGCAAGCTGAATTATTAATAAGTGTTGTGTTGTAGTTAAGAGCCTATGCTGTGGGGTCAAGTGCAGCACTTTGAATACTGACTCACTCCTGTGTGAACAGGGGCAGATTTCCTAATGTCTTTTTACTTCAGCTTCGTCTATTAACAATAATTACCATCTCTTAGGATTTTTGCAAAAACTAAACAAAGATACTGAAATCAAAACACTAAGCATTATGCTGATATATATGAAAGGCTCACTATTATTTTTAAAATTTAGCTTAAATATAACTCTCTATTGCTTTCAGCCTTTCCCCCCAGGTAGGTCTTCATAATCTATCTGTAGAAACAGACACCTGAAATAATTGGTAAAACAATATGGCATATGAAGAGCTAATCCCCCTAATATATAGTGAGTTCCTAGAAATCAAGAAGCAAAAGCCATCTATCCATTTACTCAATAATAGACAAAGGACAAGAATAAGCACATTGCATGGAAAAGTCAATATAAATGACCCCAGAACATAAAAAGGCAAGTTAAAACAACCCTACACCCTAAAATGACATTTCTCCATTTTCAGACCAGGTAAAACTCAAAAGTTTGACAACCCACTCACTGTTTGGTGAGCCTGGGGGAAACAGGCACTGTCATACTAAGCGCAGGCTGGCAGGCTGGTACAATGGGAATATGATATACCCCTAGGGAAAGCAATTTGGCAGTGTCTCTCCACATTATAAATTCATTTACTCTTTGAGCCAGCAATCTTAGAGAAATTATTCTATAGACATCCTTGCACATGTTTAAAGTGAACATGAACAAAGCTATTCATCACAGCATAGTTGGAAATAATA
Organism: Canis lupus dingo; assembly: GCF_003254725.2. Taxonomy (NCBI): domain Eukaryota; kingdom Metazoa; phylum Chordata; class Mammalia; order Carnivora; family Canidae; genus Canis; species Canis lupus. The sequence goes on from NC_064250.1 coordinate 35,013,676, forward strand.
AAAACTGGAATCAACCCAAATATCCATGATCAGGGCCTAGTCAAACAAATTATGTACTTTTATACATAGATACTGTGTGGTTCTATGAAGGAATGAAGACAATATCCATGTACTAATATGGAAAGATTTCCAGATAAATACTATTAACTGAAAAAGTAAGATGCAGAAAACATGTTATAGATATAATACAGATACACAGAATGCTAACTTTCTTGTAAGAAAATGAAAAACTAGGACTATATATTTGTATTTGTTTGTGTCTGCATAAAGAAACACTGAAAGAATACATGAGAAATTATTTATTAACCATGGGTTTGGGACAGGAATAGAGAATAACAGAAATAGAAGGGAGACTTTTCATTGTATCCTTCTTTTTAAAAATGGTTTTCCTTTTCCAACTACTTAAAAATTTAATTTTATGTTAAGACAAAGAAAAAGAAAACAATGTAGGATGATAGTAATAGTGTTGCATTAGCTCTGATGGGAATCCCCAACCTAGCTTCCTTCTTCCACATGACAGACATTCAAAGATGTGAAGGCAGACAGGTCCTCTTCCTAGTTCTGATGGCCCAGGCTAAAACCCTTCATTCTCTCCTTCATGAGTTTTGTTCTCTCCGCATTGAGTTCCAAAGAGACACAGATCACACCTTGTAGTCACTGCTTTCTCAGGCTAGCATACCTGCTAGCAAATAGATTTTGTTTGGTAAATACTTATGGAGTGAATAAATATGTTTCCAGGCTCATCATACTGGTTTCTGTTGGGGGACGGATACACTGCAGTCTCTCCTCTTCCCTCTAAAATCTGAGCTAGACCTGACTACAAGCTAGTGAGCACAGAGACGATTCCCTGACTGGTTTTGATTCCCTTGATGTAAATTTCCTATTTTTATTCATAAACTTTTAAGTTTAATTTAACTTAATTTTAATGCCAGTGTAGTTAGCACACAATGTAATATTAGTTTCAGGTGTACAATATAGCAATTCCACCACTTCCATCCATCACCCCGTGCTCATCACAGCAAGTACACCCCTTCGTCCCCATTGCCTATTTCACCCATCCCCCACTGACCTCCCCTCTGGTCACCATCAGTTTTTTCTCTAGTTAAGAGTCTGTTTCTTGATTCACAAACTTTTAGACCTGACACTCTGCACTATTAACTCCTGTTGCATATGCAGCTAACCAAAACACGTGAATATATAAGTCGTTTTATTTCTCTAAGTAAATGCATAATTTCAAAATGTATTTTAGCCATTGTACTGGGTGTATTTCATAAGCTTGAAAGACATTAAAGTCAGAGGCAAAGAATATTCATGATAATTGCTGATGACTTGCATCTATCATGTAGAACACCTCGAAGAAACCCTAGAAAGGGGGATTTACTTCAGTCTGGAATAATCCACAAAATCAAGCTAATGCTAGTGCTGGAGTTGGGGTCTTCTCATTAGAATGTGTTTTATTAAGGGAAATGTATGGCCACAAAGCCTACGGCCATTCTTGTAGGGCTGCCACCAGTCCACACTGTGTCTTAACAAAAACAACAACAAAAAAAGATATTCTTCAGGTGGACACACACCTGTGCCACAGGCTTGCATCCTCTGCTGAAAGTCTTGGATTTCATGCCAGAGTTGGTTATTGAACAAAGGCCACTGGGATCTAAAACAATGTCACACAAAGCTTTGAGAGGTCCATAAGGAAGGACAAATATGGATGACAACTGGGGAATAATACTGCTAGAAAGATGACATGGCATGTGATGCGTCATGATGTGTTATGAAATATGTTATGGCATGTCATGGTGTGGTGTGGTATGCTGTGTGGTGCCACGTGCTGTATTGGGGTATATTGCAGCATGACATGACTTGGCAATACATGGCATGGTGTATGGTGTGGTATGCTTCTGGGTATGGCATTTTGGGACAGAAAAATCACAGGCGTCAAGAAGACTTGGAGTTCCATCTTCATCATGTTACTGACCTTTAATGTCATTAAACTCTCAGGAAAAGAGGAAGATAACAACAATAACATTTAAGTTACATGCTCACTATGCTTCAAACAAAATAATTAAATGGATTGTCTCATTTTAAGCTTCAACAGTTTATGGGACTCTTTATTTCTTTTTTTTCCCACCACACTCATGCTATTGAAGCTTTGAGAGGTCAGGAATTTGCTCTGAGGAACACAACCAGAAATGACAGGACCAGAACTTGGATTTAGGGCAATTGGACTGCAAAGCAGATGCGATTAGCACTATTCTCAGAATTGCCTGGAGGATTAAAGTAGACTAAACGGTTTGTGGCTGGCTTCTTAAGCAAAGCTAGATGGATCTGATTTGGAGTCACGTCACAGCTAATAATGCAGTCAAGTAGAAAGAAACTGTCTGCACGATCTCTGCACAAAGACTCAGTGGCTGGCTGATCAATGTTGATTTCTTACATAAATCGTTAAGTGATTGTGGCAAGAGAGTGTGTGTGTTCTAGGACTTCTGATTTAACTGAGAGTCTATCAAAGTGGATTTTAAAAACTCTTAGGATGACCTCCTTTTGGAAGTACCTGGGTAGAAGACAAGCCTTTTATTTTGAAATGTAATTATCATTAGCTGCCATTTTGCCTTTGTACAGCATTTATTCTTCCTCAAGGTCTCAAAATCTAACTCCTATGTTTTGCTAGTCATGGAATATTTGAAATTTAATTTGGGGGTTTTGAGCATTCCTAATTTCAAACATAATTTCATACTGGAATATATCTTATACAACTGAAATAGGTGAATGACATCTTGGGACAAATTAGCTTAAAACTGGAATTTGGGGGGCACATCAGTTAGGTCCTTTGACTTTCACACCTACACACAGAATCAAGATCAAAATATATGTAAAAAATGCATTCTACTAGGTGTACAAAAAATAGACCCCAGAGGTAGCCCTACTAACCAAGGAAAGTGACAAGAAAGATGAATGTTCATTTTGCTCCTCTGAGCCCTTTGATCTATGGGCTGAGGTAAACTGTGTGCTTAAAGCAAAACAATAACTCAGTCATTGATGTGCCAGAGTTTGGGAGTATTGATCCAAGTGGTTCTCAGTGCTAAGGTAGGAAACTATAGCAATATTTCTTTTCTTTCTACTTTCTTTCCTTTTATCCACAGGAAGAAAAAGGACAATAAACAACAAGCAATAGATTCAAAGTATACGTAATTTCTGAAATTCATGCAAAATTTCAATCACCTGCACATCCTAAGGGAGTAACTAAACTATTCCGTTTTTCTAGTGTAACCTACCTAAATGATCAATAAAAATACATTGTGGGGTTCTTCTTTAAATTACTTTTATGTAGGCTCTATGCTGGGCTTGAACTCACAACCCTGAGATCAAGACCCGAGCTGAGGTTGAGTGGGACACTTAACTGAGTGACCCAGGTGCCCCCTACATTGTGTTTTTAGGAATTTGGAGAAGGGCTGCTGTTCAGAGAATAGTGAGACTTGCTCTGGGGCTTTGAAAATAGGTATGATTTAAAGAGACAAAGGGAAGCAGTTGGAAGTTATTTTAGGGGCAGAGATAATAGCAAAATCAAGGGCAAAATAATGAGTAGAGAAGAATCCCGACTCCAACAGAAGAGTTTGGGAAGCAGAGGAAACTCTGGTCAGAAGGAGTGGCCGGGATTATGGAGCTGGCATGAGGGTTCTGTAAAGGTGGTGGGACGTAGGGATCCAGTGATTGTTTCAGAGTGATCAATGCATAAATAGCTTCCACAATGGCAGTATATAGGTTGGGGGTCATGTCAAATAAATTTGTGATTTATTTTTAAATTGTAAAAGTAATAATACATGGTCACGATAACATTTTTAAAAAATATAAACATACACAAGTTAAAAAGTTAGTCTCTATCCCTACTTCCTGGTCTCTCTGAGAGAGAGAGAGAGAGAGGGATCTACTTTATATTTAAAAAGTCAGTATTCCATAGAATGAATGTTGCAAAATTCATTCAAGCATTCCCCTTTTGTTGGATATTTAGATATCACTATTCTTTTGCTGTTATGAATTATGATGCAATGAACATCTTTTGAGAACATAACTTTTTGATGGGACCGACCACTGAGGTCAAGAATGTAAATATTTTTATTTTTATTTTATTTTTTTATTTTTTTTTTAAGAATGTAAATATTTTTAACTATCTTTGTACTTTACTACATAGCTACTTGAAAATGGCCCTGGTAAAAATTCTTCTTTGTGTCAAAATGGAAGAATCAGAAGAAAACCAAGCAAAGAAGGAGCAGGATTCAACAGTACAGAGGCTAAGAAAAAGAGTGGTTCCAGCAGATGCTATGAAAAAATAGTAAACATTCACTAGGACTTGCAGTTAAGCATAGCCTGGAGTTCCAGACCTCAGACACAATAGCTCTCAAAGAGACTAGAGAAGATGAGTTCAAACAAAAGACTTTTTACAACAGAAGTGCCCAATTAGGAAAGTATCACAGAATTGCAGGGATTGAAGCTCAATCTCAAAGGATGTGAAGAATTCACAGAAGCTAAATAAATAAATAAACAAATAAATAAATAAATAAATACTTTCTGAGGATGGAATTCTGGTGCTCTAATGTTCAGTCAAACACATTCACAAAGTTGTGTGAATTTCTATATATTCCATCTGAAGTTTGGATACCATCTCACAAGTCATCTTTTTTGAACAGTCTGAAATGAATCTGTCATGTTTGAGTGAAAAAGTTGACTCTAAACAAGCTACTGTGTGAACAGTTGAAATTGCCTGAGGAAAACCTCAAATAAATAAAAGCTTGCAGAGGCTACAGCATTTCTTTGCCCTGTAAGATCTCATAAAATGAAAGCAGAAGCCACCATCAAATGCGTCCTGGAAGAGGAACCAGCAACAAATTACTGTGTCAATAATTCAAGATGAGCATTAAATTTTCATAGTTTTTAAAAACTCTTTAAGATAATCCGCAGGACATCATCTGCATCTGGTGTTTGGAGCCCTCCAATCATGACTCCTACGACTGTACTCTGTTCTAGTTAAGCACTGAATTAACAGATTGGGCCACAAACAAAAGTCAGTTCTATTTAAGTGTGTGTTCTTTAAAAATTGGTTAACAATTAGCTGGAAATTTTTTTTTATTTTTTATTTTTTAAGATTTTATCTATTCATGAGAGACATGAAGAGAGAGGCAGAGACATAGGTAGAGGGACAAGAAGACTCCTCACAGGGAGCCTGATGTGGACTCGATCCCAGGACCCCAGGATCGTGACCTGAGCCAAAGGCAGATGCTCAATCACTGAGCCACCCAGTTGCCTGCAATTAGCTGGAATTTTAATCTGTCCCTCAACAGAAAGTAGTTTTTCAAAATAAATGCTTCTTGAAGAGAGCATTTAGAAAGAAAACAGAGAATCACGTTTCCTCTTTCCTAAACTGTGTAGAAACAGGGCCAGAGTTGATGTATACCTTCTGTTCTATCTTTGTTATTTTTGCTCCAAACCCATGTATGCTATTCAAACATATTACAGTTGACACTTGAATGAAGCGGGGGTTGGGGTGCCGACTCCCTGCACAGTCAAAAATCCACATATAACTTTTGAGTCCCCGATACTTAACTACTAATGGCCCACTGTTGATCAGAAACCTCACCAGTAACATAAACAATTAACACATATTTTGTATGCTAACTGGATTATATACTGTATTCTTATGACCAAATAAGCTAAAGAAAATACTCAAGAAAATCATAAGAGAAAATACATTTACGGTATTGTACTATATTTATCCAAAAATTCTCATATAAGTGGACCCTTACAGTTCCAACCTAGGCTGTTCAAAGGTGGCTGTATTTTTTATTTACCTGGAAGTTTGTAAGGCAGATGCTCATATTTTGAAAAGAAACCAAGGGTTCAAACAGCTATACAGCTGCCTATTAGCTGATGCTAATTGTTTGTCAGAAGATCTCAGAGAGACCCTTGAAAATGATTCTCATTAAGGGAATTCCTTTTTTTTTTTTTTTTTTTTAGATTTTTAAAAAAATTTATTTGAGAGAGAGAGCGTGAGCGGGGATAGGGGCAGGGAGTGGGACAAGCAGATTCCATGTTGAGCCGGGACCCAGAGGGGACTCAGTCTCATGACCCTGGGATCATGGCCTGAGCAGAAATACAGAGTCTGGCACTTCACTGACTGAGTGAACCAGGCACCTTTAAGGGAATCCTTTAATTCAATTCTTTAATACTTCAGATTTCTTCTGTGAATTGCAAAATTAACAGTTTCAATATTATTTCTTAATATATCTTTATATCCTCTATATGAATCTTCTCTTCTTGACTAAAAGAAACAGAAGGTAATTTACCATTTGTTGAATACTTGCTATGTGCCTGCCAGTCACCCTGCTAATGCCTAAAGCTTCCATCAAGTTAATCAATAAATATTTTGAAGCCAAACCTAATAATAATATAACAAATGTGATTTTTATTTAAAAATCAGTGTGTATCTTTCAATGTTTTTAAACTTCATTCATCCAATATATACTGAGTGCCTACTATGTGCTAGGTACTTATCCCAGTTTCTAGAGGAATAACAGTGAATGAAATGGACATGTAGGTCCTGGCCCCACAGAAGACAGAAACAAACCACAAATGAACAAAAACACAACTATACAGGCATGACAGGGACTGCTAATTGTCCCCCAGTGTCTATCCTGTCCCTCTCTCCTTTAGCAATAGACAAACTCCACCCCCCACAAATCTACCATATGGTCACCCAGCTAAATACTATACTCCCCAACCTCCTAGGTATGGACACATGACTGAGATATGAACAAAAGTCATGTGTGTGGTTTCTGGATCCTGTCTTTAAAGAAGAAGCTGGTTACCCTCCACCCTTTCTTAGCCCTTTCTGTGAGCTGGCCCACCAACATGGTCTAGCAGAGGAAGCTGACACTTGAGAGGGTGATGGGCAATAATAGAAGGAATAAAGTCCTGGATGACTTACTGGGACAGACTCTCACCTGCTTCTGGGCTGTTAAATAAAAGAGAAATAAAATTCCAGCTCTTCTGAGCCACTGTATTTTTTTTTTTTTTATCTCTTTGTCATAGCAGTTTAGGTTGTACTCTGACTAATACCAGTAAATCAAATAACTTACAGTTATAATCAGTGCTTTGAAGGAAACAAAAGAGAAAAAAAACAAAAGGTTATCAGTGGGCAGGGGTGGATGACTTTAGAGAAAATATGCAGGTCACTCGGAGGAAGAGACATTTGAGCTGAGATCAAAGGATGAGAAGAGGCAATAGGTAGCTTTTCAACTTCTCTATGGTGCCGACACCCCATGTTTTGACTGTATTGTTTCTCTTACTCTTGCCCACACACCAGGGTGCAGTTACTATACACCTGTACAAGTCCTGGGGCAGGGCCATTACTGGAGTATCTGCTCTCTCTGGATGCACCACTGTGACCACCTTTATGTGAAACGTCATGTACATCAACTGACGTACCAGCCAGTAACAGACCCTATAAATGGTTGTCTGCCTTATGCCTTACCTTACAGTCACACTAGACTGGGAGATACCTGAGGGCAAGCACGGTCCCATTGTCTCTGTATCCCTAGCACAGCACTTAATACAAGTTCAATAAATTTTATTGAATGACTAAGTTTATAAACTGGATTCACCAAGTACTTGAGAAATTCCCTCTTCTTTGGCAACAAAAAGTTCAGACCTCAAAATGGCTCTACCTTTTAAGACGGCTTTTCCAAAGGCCTGATAATGGTCCAATGATTAAAAGGAGGATTTAGATCATCCGCCCTGCCCTCAGTTGGGCTGGATAACCCGAGGTAACTGAAGGGTGGCTGTACCTCAGAATGGTGGATGCATTGTGGCTCTTGATCTGGTCTGCTTTTGGCACCTTTGCTCACATGCCACAGTGCCCTGGACTGTGCTTAGAGGACTAAACATGTCCTGCACACTCACTCCTCTGTCCTGGTCTCTATTATCAATGACTCAAGGAGAGCAGCCTTAGCCATGAAATGACTATATGGGGGCCTTGAGCTTTGCCACTGACATGTTTACTTAGTCCTGCTTTCCTCCTTTCATTTAATTCCCTGTGACTCACTGTTAAACAAAATACACTGGCCAATAATGACAATAACTCATTTATTTAACTTCCCTATGTGTTGTCAATGCATTAACTCATTTAAATAATAACCCTTAGGCAGGTGCTATTATTACCCCCATTTTAGAGATGAAGAAACTGAGAATTAGAGAAAATAAATGACTTGAACAAGGCAACACACTATTAAGGTTAACAGTCATCTTGGTTTGCTCAGGACCAAATGGTCTTTCAGGACAAAGGACTTTCAGTGTTCAAAGTGGGAATGTCTTGGACAAACCGAGACAAGTTGGTCATCCTACACGTTGCTGAAGAATCTGACCCTGGTAGTTGGATTCGAAGGCAATTGCATTTATCTATGATGCTATACTGCTTGATTTTTTTGTGTGTTCATCATTGTTATAGACTGAATCTAGCCCCTAAAATTCACATGTTGTAATCCTTTCCCTCCAATGTGATAGTATTAAGAGATGGAACGTTGGGGTGGTAATTAGACTTAGATGAGGTCTTGAGGGCAGAGCGCTCATGAGTGAGATTAGTCTCCAGAAGTTGTGAGAGTGCTTGCTGCTGTCTGCTCTCCCCAACGTGGGGACACAGCGAGAAGCCTATAACCCAGGAGAAGACCATCACCAGCATTGAACCAGACTGGCACCCTACCTCAGACTTCTAAGCTCCCCAACAGTGAGAAATAAATTTTTGTTGTTTATAAGCTTCTTATTTTAGGGTATTTTGTTATAGCAGCCTGAGCTGATGAAGACAATTACTAAAAAGAATGGAAATTCTCTCTAGGGTATCTGGCAAATGTTAAGTGAAAACAATGATAGCCAGAAAGTCTTTTACATGAAGTCATAATATTACGCACTGCAATCTCTCCATCACAGGGTTTTTCAAAACACTATTAACATACGAATTTTAAGAGAGATGCTTGCTTTTTTTTTTTTTTTGAGACAGAGAGACAGTTATGGAGTGGGGGTAGGGGCAGAGGGAGAGGGAGACAGAGAATCCCAAGCAGAGTTCACAGCCAGTGTGTAGTCTGATGTGGGGTTTGATCTCATGGCCCCGAGATCATGACCTAAGCCGCAATGAAGAGTCAGATGCTTAACTGACTGAACCACCCAGGTCCCCTAAGAAAGACACTTTATGATTTGATGCCTGAAGAAAGTATCAATACATAGTAAGCATTTCTTTTTTTTTTTTAAGATTTTATTTATTCATGAGAGACAGAGAGAGAGAGAGAGAGAGAGAGAGAGAGAGAGAGGCAGAGACACAGGCAGAGGGAGAAGCAGGCTCCATTGCAGGGAGCCTGGCGTGGGGCTTGACCTGGGGTCTCCAGGATCACACCCTGGGCTGAAGGTGGCGCTAAACTGCTGAGCCACCCAGGCTGCCCCATGGCAAGCAGTTCTTAGGCTATATATTATGAACATGAATATTAAACCTCATTAGAAATGAAATACATTTTTTTGTGAACACTTTCCCCAGCGATGAGTTGTTTTGCCTCTAGAATTCCAGAACAACTGATGACAACTGTGTTAGGTAGCCTGAAGGAGCAAGGCCTATTCCTTGCTGAACCGTCCCAAGGAGCAAGAAGCTTAGAAAGCAGAAGACGGAAATGCAGTCTCATGAGATCAGCCATGCAGATCTTGTTTTGTATTAAGAGTAAACTTAAGCAGAAGATAAAAAGAGTTATTTCTCTTTCACTTTATCACACAATAGTCTTACACAATCCCTGTAAACATCAAAGGCCTAAGCACCTCTTGGCTGGTTCAGGGGGAAAAAAATCCACCTTGATTTATCATGTGGATCAATTGACACTAAATAAGTGGAACACAATAAAATAAACAAAGCAAAAGCCAAAACAACATAGAACTTGCAATTTCAATGATTAATGCATGGTTTTCTTTTATTTAGATGTTTGGGCTCTGGAAATGTATCAAGTATGCACTAAGGCCACTTCAACATTCTTAGACCCCTATTCATTTCTACGGTTCTTTCCCAGAATTTATCATCAAAAACCTTAATGTTTTAGTTAACCTTATGTATGTATGTATTATGTGGATCTGTATCTTTATTTTCATAAACTAGAAATTCATAGGAATCAATAGTGATTAGATCAACTACAGATATTAAAAAAAAAAGACAAAATTTCAAACCAAGTTTATTTCCCAGAAGCCTTGCCAGCCTTGAATGTTTTATTTAAAGAATTGTGTAGGATTGCCTGGGTGGCTCAGTCAGTTAGGCGTCTGCCTTCGGCTCAAGTCATGATCCCGGAGTCCTGGGACTGAGCCCTTGTCTGGATCCCTGCTCAGTGGGGAGCCTGCTTCTCCCTCTCTCTCTGCCTCTCCCCCCACCCCCACTTGCACTCTCTCTGTCTCTCAAATAAATAAATAAAATCTTTAAAAAAATTATGTAATGACATGAGCTCCTCTTCCTATATCAAAGTCACCTATCATCAGCAGGATGTGTATTTTGAATTATTTCTCTAAAAGGGACTCATGATGACCCTTTTATATTCTCATTCCCCAACTGATATTTTGGTCCTATATTTTCAAAATGGCAGAGTAGGAGCAGGGAGCCACCACAGTCATAGAATCCATCAAAATCAAAGGCCTCTATAGGGGTCTTCAGTGGGCTTCTCACCAAACAGGCTAAGAATAACCAAGAGTTGCTGGTAGAGCATCAGTCTGAACTATGCACAAGAAGTACAGGCATTGCTTTTTAAGGTGCCAAGTGCATCTGTGAACATCATGGAGGTGTGTGAATCATAAGCATTCATAAAATGTCATGCCTAAATTAAGTCTTATCACCAAATAGTATTTATTAAACACCCACATACTGCATAGGCATGGCAGTATTTGAGACACATTAGCAAAAGAATGCTGTATCTTCAGCCATGAAAATACTTCATAATAAAATGCCAAACTGCTGCTGGAGGCCATAAAGATTATTCTTTCACTGTGAATATTCTCACCATAAATTTCAAATAAACAGTGGAATGGGGTAACTTCTCCCACATGGTGAAATCTTCACTGGAGTGCTTCATGTTCAATTATCCTTATCAGTAAATAAAAGGCTTATATGCAAGTATAATTATGCGTCTTTGGATATGACAAGACATTCTCAGAAGAATTACTCATGTATGAATTCACATCATTTTGCACTGTGCGTTTTAAAATTATGAGACCACAAAAAAATGCAAAGAGAAGGAATGTCTACATTTAAATTGTCAAAGAACTATTTTATTTTAGACTCCAGTATACTACTCATTATTTATTGCTATTGCCTTTTATAATCACATCTAAGAATACAGAGACTAAAAGATTTCATAAAAGCTGGACAAATAGAATCTGTGAAGACAACGACACTGAAAATTACTTTTTATATGTGGAGGCCCAGGGCACACATAGTTGCTGGGAAAATAAAATTTTTAGTCAATCAACTGATGCCTCATCTACAGAACATTAAAAAAAGATCTGTTTTTATATCATGTAATTGGCTTTTAAAAAACTGAACTGTATTAATCAACCTGTTGTTTCCACATTTTTAGAAGGATCCTGAGGTAGTTTTACATTTGAATGAGTTATGCTATCTGTTGGGATTTTTTTTTTTTAATTTCTTACTTGCATTTACAAATGGGCTCACTATAAGTCAATTCCATTGTTCAACTTATCAACAATTACTTTTAACTGCTTTCAGTGTGCTAGGCATTCTATTTGGAAATTTAGGTGCCAAAGAAGCAAAACAAGGTCAATATAGCAGCTTATGCCTTTCCAAATTAAGTTCCATGACAGCCTAATTCCTTCCTCTCCTTTCACAAGATTTAAGAAAAAAAATAAGGTGCAATAAGAGGAAATCTTTGCTTCTAGCTGATTCCTTTGCTAACATGTTGCTAAATCAGGCAACTATGACTAGGCATCTTTTAGGTCCCTGCATTTCTGCTCAAGGAAGCTCCCAGGCTGTGAAAAACACTCATTCCCTAAGATGAATGAGACTGAGACACAGCTTTTGTCCTTCATTATTTAATATCTCAGGTTCTCAAAAATGTAGGCAAACCACAAATAATATCCCTATTTGTCAAGAAGGGACTCTTTTTTGCCATTTTAGATATGGCAAAATTTAGAGCTTAGGAACAAATTAAAATATGTGTTATTTATGAAACCCTGTGGCTATATCTGAGAGATCCCTGTGATTGAATTCCAGTTAAATGGTCCAGCTCTAGGTGATGGAGCTCTATGATACACCAGTCATCGTGCTCCTTTGGATGAGGTTCAAGTCATGCCAAATTTACACTGCATTCTGTCCCTTAATGAATACCGACTGTTACAAAAAGATCCCAGAGCAATGAATTTCAGATGGTTTGCTATAAATTAGTATAATAGTAAATTTGTTAATTAATGGATGTAATTCCTTACCTTTAAGTAGTTCATAAATTAGGCCTTAACTGCATTATCCTTTCCTGAAGTATTTTAAGTGGCTCCTCAATGTAAGAGGGGCCCCAAAGACAGTAAAGTTCAAATCTTTTTTTTAAGATTTTATTTATTTATTTATTTATTTATTTATTTATTTATTTATTTATGATAGAGAGAGAAAGAGAGAGAGGCAGAGACACAGGAGGAGGGAGAAGCAGGCTCCCTATCGGGAGCCCGACATGGGACTCGATCCCCGGGACTCCTGGGCCACCCAGGGATCCCCATAAAGTTCAAATCTGAGAGACATATTTCAAAGGGTATTCTATCTCATTAGCTATAAATTATTACCATGCCTAGTTAGTTATATATAAAAAAAAAACATTCTCACCATTTATTTCTTGTTACAATAAAAAGAATACCATATTAAATCTCATTAATAAATAAACTAGGGATCCCTGGGTGGCGCAGTGGTTTAGCGCCTGCCTTTGGCCCAGGGCGCGATCCTGGAGACCCGGGATCGAATCCCACGTTGGGCTCCCGGTGCATGGAGCCTGCTTCTCCCTCTGCCTATGTCTCTGCCTCTCTCTCTCTCTCTGTGTGACTATCATAAATAAATAAAAAATTTAAAAAAATAAAAATAAAAATAAATTTAAAAAATAAAGGTAGTATTAAATCATGTACGTTTACTGTTGTGGTTCCAAGAATAAATGAGGAAGCATTCTATATCTATTATGTATATTCTGCTGCTAAAAGCTAATTTCTGAAAAATAAACCAGCACAGAAAAGAGAACTCACTTTAAACCAAAAACAATATTCATTTACAGGGGATAAATATTCTCATTTTGGATTAAACCTTTAAATAGCTCACAAAAGCTCAATTTTCCATAATCAAGTATCAAAAGTAGTTGTTCTATCATGTGAAGAGTCTCCTAAAGACACTGTAGTGTCCTCACCTGAGCTACCAACTCATCCCTCTATGTTTAAGATTCAGTAGGCACAAGGGCATTGATAAGGGCTCCGACAGGGGGGTGGGAGCATTGTCAGTTCTCAAGTATGCAGGGATGATATATCTTGGATTTTCCTTTACTGTCTTTCTTCTCCTTTCTACCCTGCTTTTTTGACAATCTCATTAATTATTACACCCAAGAGAAGATGAAAGAAAAGGACAAGAGACAGGAAAAGCAAGGAATATTCAGCCCATCCTCTGGTACCTCATTTTTGGCATATTCAGAAAGGGGTATCATAATAGGATGATGGAATACAGTGACTGAAATAAGGATTTTAGATTGTATGAAGGGGTTTTTAAAAGATTTTATTTATTTATTTGAGAGACAGAGAGAGCACATGCAGGGAGAGAGGTAAAAGTAAAGAGAGAGAGAGAGAAGATTGGGCTGAGCAGCAAGTCCAATGTGGGGCTCGATCCCAGGACCCCAGGATCATGACCTGAGCCAAAGGCAGACACTTAACTGACTGAGCCACCCAGGCAACCCAGATTATCTGAAGGTTTTATCCACTTAACACCTTTCTTTTGTGTTAATAACGGAGAGTTATTGTTATTTTTCCATTATTGAAAGATGTGTTTCTAACTAGAATATCAAATTTACAAATCTTGGGCTAGTATTTACACTATGGTAAAAGAATATCTATAATGAACTGCTAGTACCACTTAAATGAAAGGAAAACTTTAAATGCCTTAAGTAGCAGAATTATAACATAATGCAACTGCTGAGTTAATTATAGCATAATTCCTTATTGTTCTATGACCAAAAAAATATGAATTGCTTACTAAACTCACTTTAAAAATTGCTGAATTTCCCCCCAAAGCATTCTGCATTCCACCAGGTAGAATGTGGAATCAACTATGAATAAAAAGTGTACAAAAGTGATGTATAATCTATACAGCACTATACAGATTATTGTAATTTGGCTCTGAGGGGCTGGTTTCTTTCCACCTCTGCAGTTTTAGCTATGTCACCTGCTGTTTTAGCTGTGTCGACATGGGCAAAATTGAAAGCTGAAGTAATTAGGCAAATAATTCAGGCCAAAAATATGACTGAGAAATAAACTCTTTGGCAGTCTCACTCTACACTGATAAATTCAGTTCAGAATAGTCCAATTCTTTACTTTTTTTACCCAAAAAAACCTCAAATAAAAACATGTGAAGTCACTGAAATTCAGGTAATTTGCATTCAGAATCTAATATTTACATACACATTCCTTTTTTATCGTTAAGTTAAAGATTTATTTATTTATTTTGAGAGAGAGAGCATTAAGTGTGAAGGGCAGGGGAGAGGGAGAGAGAATATGCCAAGCAGAGAGTGCACTGAGCATGGAGTCGGATCTGGGACTCCATCTCATGACCCTGAGATCATGACTTGGAAACTAAGAGTTGGATACTTGACCAATTGTGCCACCCAGGTGCCCCTACATATGTATTCTTAATGTTCCCTTCTGAACAAATCACAAACCATAGGGACAAATCTGATCACAGTATTTCACAACTACCAAAGTTGAGTTTTGTGGAGTGGTATGGTAAAATCAACCAACAGCAACTCACAAAACATCCACCAATATCCCCACAGGGAGATGGCATGATTGGAAGTCACTCCTCTATAAAATCTTCCTGCTAATTAAAATATCTTCTCCGATTGACTTATTTCACTCAGCATAATACCCTCCAGTTCCATATCGGAGAAGGACAAACATTATATGGTTTCATTCATTTGGGGAATATAAAAAATAGTGAAAGGGAATAAAGGGGAAAGGAGAGAAAATGAGTGGGAAATATCAGTGAGGGAGACAGAGCATGAAAGACTCCTAACTTTAAGAAACGAACTAGGGGTGGTGGAAGGGGTGGTGGGCACGGGGTGGGGGTGACTGGGTGGCGGGCACTGAGGTGGGCACTTGACAGGATGAGCACTGGGTGTTATTCTGTATGTTGACAAATTGAACACCAATAAAAAATAAATTTATTTTAAAAAATAATAAAAATAAATTTAAAAAATAAAAAATAAATAAAAAATAAAATATCTTTTTCTCACTAATCAAACGGCAAATATGGCCAAGTAACCACTTCAATATTGTTTTACTTAATTTTACCTAATTAATATTTCAGAGGGAAACTGTTGCAATAATAGACAGACATAGGCTGTAATCTTTTGACATCAGTCTTAGCAACATTCTTCTAGATATGTCTCCTCAGGGAATGGAAACAAAAGCAAAAATAAACTATAGGGACTATACTAAAATAAAAAGGTTTTGCACAGCAAAGAACACCATCAACAAAACAGAAAGGCAACCTACTTAATGGGAGAAGGTATTTGCAAATGACATATCCAACAAGAGGTTAATATCCAAATGCAAAAAGAAATTTCACAACTCAACACCAAAAATACAAATAATTCAATTAAAAAATGGGCAGAGGATCTTAATAGACATTTTTCCAAAGAAGACATTCAGATGGCCAACAGACGCATGAAAAGATGTTCAACATCACTGATCATCAGGGAAATGCAAATCAAAATACGAGATATCACATTACAACTGTCAGAAATGGCTAAAATAAAAAGTACAAGAAATAAATGTTGGTGAAGATGTGGAGAAAAAGGAACCATGGGGCACTGTTGGTGGGAATGTAAATTGGTGCAGCCATTGTGGAAAACAGTATGGAGTTTCCTCAAAAAATTAAAAATAGTAATACCATAAAATTCAGTATTTCCACTACTGGGTATTTAACCCCCCCCCAAAAAAACCCCCACAAATTTGGAAAGATATATGCATCCCTATATTTACTTTTTTTTCCCTATATTTACTTATAATATTACAGTTTTTACAAAAATACAACATTATTTACAATAGTCAAGATATGAAAGCAACCTGAGTATCCATTGATAGATGTATGGATAAAGGCGAAATGGAGGGTGCCTGGGTGGCGCCGGTTAAGCACCTGCCTTCAGCTCAAGTCATGACCTCAGGGTCCTGGGATTGAACCCCAACTGAGCCCTCTACTCAGCCAGGAGCCTGCTTCTCCCTGTCCCTCCATCTGCTGCTCTGCCTACTTGCGCTTTCTCTCTGCCAAAAAATAAATAAAATCTTTTTTTAAAAAAAAATTAAGAAGTGGTTTAGAAATATGCAATGGAATAGTATTCAGCCATAAAAAAGAATGAGATTTTTGCCATCTGTGATGATGTGGAGGGACCTAGAGGGTATTATGCTACATGAAATGAGACAAATAGAGAAACACAAACACCATATGACTTCACTTATATGCGGAATCTAAAACACAAAACAAAAGAATAGAAAAATGCAGAGAACAAACTGATGGTTGCTAGAGGGGAGTGGGATGGATCAAATGAGTGAAGGGTAGTGGGAGATACAGGTTTCCAGCTTTGGAATGAATAAGTCACGGGAATGAAAGGTACAGCAAAAGGAAGATAGTCAATGGTATCATATGGTGACATAGGGTAGCTACACTTACATGAGCAAAGCATAAACTACAGAGCTGCCAAACCACTATATTGTATACCTGAAACTGATGTAACATTGTGTGTCAACTATGATCAAAATAATAATAATAAACAGAAACCTCCTTTAACGGTATGGCAAAGATAGCTGCCTGGGTGGAACCATGTGACCAGTTCTTGTCAACACGATGTAAGCAGAAATGATGTGTGTCACCCCTAGGCTCAGGTGGTTAAGAAGGGAGTATCTGAGTTCCTCCGCTCTGTCTACTGGGTGAATGTCTCTGACTGACATAACATTGAAAACCTTATATTAAAAATGGCAGAACCAAAATACGGAAGGATCCTGGGTCCTTGAGTCACCATTTGAGGGCCATCTGCATGCTCCTTAGGAACACACATTTTAGGCTTTATGTGAGTGAGAAATAAATCTCTATTGTGTTTGAGCAATTATACATCTTTGGTTTGTTTGTTTGTTTTAAATAGCAACTAGCATTACTATAATTCAGAGAAAGTCTATCACAGCATTTAGAACATGATGCATCTTGATAGTGATGATGATACCTAACACTTATGAATTGTTCACTGTGTGCCACACGTGACCTAAATCAACTCGATCCTTATAATAGCTTCATGAGGTAGGTTCTATTCATTATTCCGATGAGAAAATTGAGGCACAGTGAGGTTAAGAACACACAGTAACAGAAATTCAACTGAAATACCAGATGATGCATCTCCAGACCAAAAAAAAAAAGACATTTTGTACATCTTAAATGACACATACCAAAGTCCTCTGTCTTAATATATATTTTAATGCACTCTATAAATAAGCAATAAAAATTATGGACTGGTAGGCTACTTTATTATAAAGACCATTCAGGGATGCCTGAGTGGCTCAGTTGGTTAGCATCTGACTCTTGGTTTTGACTCAGGTCATGATCTCAGGGTCATGAGATTGAGCCTGGCTTTGGGCTCCACGCTCAACCTGAAGTCTGCTTGAGATTCTCTCTTTCCCTCTGCACATCTTTCTCTCTCTCTCTCTCTCTTTCTTTCTCTCAATTAATTAATAGAACCTTTTAAAAATTAAAAAAATAAAAAACCATTTATTCATGGAACAAGTTGTCGCTAATAGCTGAAATAAAGAAGAAAAGCCATTCGAAGGCTGAATTGTAACTGTTATAATCAGGAATAAAAAGTCTTAAATTAAGGGTAGCAGAGATCAATTACTATACATAATATCCAATAATAAAAATTACATAAAATGTGATTCTATAAGATGCCCCATTATAATTGAGTTAGCCCCTTTCTATCACTTTCCTTTTTATTCTGAACTTAAAAGCTTATGGTGTCTTGGAGAGTAAACACTTTGTGTCAATACTCGTGAGAAAAACATCAGTTGCCCATCCACTGTTCTTTCTCCTGATTTCTGTCAAGGTCTATAAAGCAGGAACTTCCTTTGTCTTGGAAACTATTACTGAAAATGTGGCATCAATCTCATTAGACACCCACTCATTCCCTAGAAAAGGTAAGACATCGCTTGGTACTAACAGTGGTCCTGAAAAGGGACAAAAGAGGCAGGATTCAGAGTCTAGCATTAAAACATCCTTAGCTGAGCCAAAGAAGCCACACTGACTTCCATTTTACTCCACAGAGAGATTATTTGGAAGAAGTGCTCCCCAAGTTAATGACCAAAGCAAAGAAAGAGCCAGCAGTAGGTACCAGTCATAATAGAAGGGCATTTAGACAACAAAGTCACTGGGTTGACATAAGTTTAAAAGGAGATATTGCTTAGATAGGATAAAAAACTATTTAGGCCTGCTCTCTGCCTCACTTGTCCCTACCCAAAAAGAAAGGGTGAGCTTTCCTCTGCCGGGTGGAGCTAAGGAGCTTCAATTTGCCTCCCCTGAGCCTGCCTCTCACTCTCTCTGATTCTCCTTTGGAGCTGTACACACCTCCTTTCTGCCATCAGTAGGAGTCTATGCTGGGGACCCAATGGGAAATTCATTTCAGGAGGAGTAAGAAGTCCATTTTACTACTGCAGATCCAAGCTGTGCTGTCCAACTCAGGTTTACCAGAAATAAAGCAATCATATAGGCTTGAATCTGACTGGATTGGTTCAGAACTCAGAGAGGAAGGTGTGAGACTAATTGACACTGAAACTCCCACTGATATCCTAAATTACTTGAGTTACAGCTCTCAAACTAAAAATAATTCACTTGCTATCACCATAGGCCAACAATGTGCGAGTGTTCATCATGGGGAGAGAAGCCCCTCACCTAAGAAGACTAAATGTGTTAGCATGAGCAAATGTGGCTCCTCAGTGCAGGGAACCTCAGGATGGGAATTCTGCTCACATTGCAGAATAGAATGCAGGATCCCCACCTTGCGCTCTCAATTGTCTAATGTCACAGTATTGGAAGAGAGCAAATGACCTATCACTGTCACGGGCATAATGGAACATCCATCATCTCCTGGTTTAGAGGCATACCCTTAAATCCTAGGGAGTCTGCTTCTCCTGTTTGTCTTTCATCATAGCCCACAGACTTTTTACCTCTCAACACTTTCTTTTCTCCCAGGAACAGTTGCTGATCAGTTGGAAGTAGAGCACATTATACTTGTTGAAGCTGCAGGAATGAGATTAAGCAATACCTCCTTTTAAACTTATGCTAGGGATCCCTGGGTGGCGCAGCGTTTTGGTGCCTGCCTTTGGCCCAGGGCGCGATCCTGGAGACCCGGGATCGAATCCCACGTCGGGCTCCCTCTGCCTGTGTCTCTGCCGCTCTCTCTCTCTCTCTGTGTGACTATCATAAATAAAAATTAAAAAAAAATTAAACTTATGCTAACCCAGTGACTTTGTTGTCTAAATGCCCTTCTATTATGACTGGTACCTACTGCTGGCTCTTTCTTTGCTTTGGTCATTAACTTGGGGAGCACTTCTTCCAAATAATCTCTCTGTGGAGTAAAATGGAAGTCAATGTGGCTTCTTTGGCTCAGCTAAGGATGTTTTAATGCTAGACTCTGAATCCTGCCTCTTTTGTCCCTTTTCAGGACCACTGTTAGTACCAAGCGATGTCTTACCTTTTCTAGGGAATGAGTGGGTGTCTAATGAGATTGATGCTACATTTTCAGCAAAACAGAAGGATCCTTTTTCCTCTATTTTTTTTTTCTTAGTCTTTAGAAATCAAGGATGAGGGAAAATCAAAACAAGGAAAACTACATGTCTTTGCTGTGCTGAGTCAAGGGCTGCACAACGTAGCCTCCACCTGCCTCTGTTTCTCGTTCTATGCTCATCCCTTGCCCTCTGTATCTCAGAGACATAGACTTTCTTTCAGTTCCTTGGATATACCGTGCACTGATGTCTCCTGCCTAGAAAAATACTTTCCTCTCACTTTACTTAACATCTCCTCCTCATCCTTCAGATCTCTGTTCACTCATTGATTCCTCTAGAAAGGCTTTCCTGACTTCTCGGATTAGGTCAGTACTTCTAACATAGACTCTCTAGGCCCCAAGTGGTTCTGTTTTTCAGTACTGGTTGCAGTTGTAATTTCACATTTATTTTTGTGATTATTTTATTTCTGTAACTGGATTGCATCATCTGTGGCAGCAGGAACCAGGTACGCTTTTGTTCCTCATGACATTTGAAGTCATGTTTTGAATTAATGAATAAGATGCTTTAATAAATTCCAAGAAAATCCTATGCTATAGATATTTTAAATTCAATTTTTTAAGACAAAGAAGCACTGTTTGCTAAGCTAAATGATTTGTCCAAGTCACTGTAAGTGATGGAGCCTGAGACCATACTTATTCATGCATTCATCCAATATTTATTGAGTGCTCACTGCTTGCTGTGCTCTATGCCAGAGAGTGAAATAAACTAACAAATAAGCCACAATTCTTTAAGGAGCTCCTAGTCTTTTTGGTGAGAGAGGCTTGCAAACAAATAAGTCAAATAAAATATTTTATAGGTTAGGATGTTTGTCTAGCTAGTATACAGCAGGTTTACACAGGAGAGGGTGCACTGGTCTAACAGAAGAGCAGTGAACCCTGAAATATAAGCAAGTACTCACCAAACAGAGTGGTAATAAGGGCTTTAGGATGGAGGAAGTAAAGGCATGAAAGACTATGACTGCAAAGCCTTCTAAGATAGAGCAATGATTGGAGGCACCAGAACACAGGTTACAAAACTAAAATGATTGGGCATGATCAGGTCAGGGTGGGTTTCATATGCCATCAAAGACCTTGGGCATTATGTTAGAGCTATGAGAAATCACTGAAAGGTCTTAAGCAAAGAGATCTGACCAGATTTCAGAAAAGTCACTCTGAAGTGAGGAGGGTAGACAGATTAGGGTCAGGTGAGTCTGGAAACTGTAAGCTCAGAATAGAGGATCCAGCAGTGGTCCAGGATAGCAGTAATAACAACCAGAACTATGGCAGTGGCAGTAGAGATGATGGGGAACAGATACAGGAGATGCTAAAGGAAGAGGAATCAATAAGATCTGATACCCACTTAGTGTGAAAGTGAGGGATGAGTCTGGGGTGATCTTCGAGTTTGGAGCATGGCTAATTAGGTGGATGGTAACTTTCCCACCTATGAAGGGCAGAGACAGGTTTGGGAAGACAGAAAACAAATTATATTTGGGGTCCCAGTGAGTTTTAAACAGAGTTTAAACAGGAAACATGTAGTGGAGCTGCCACTGGGCTAGAGAAATGAAGACGAGAAACCTCAGCTCAGCATTGATAGGTAAAGCCCCGGATGTAAATGAGGCCATGGGGAGGGCTGCTGGGAGGAAGGCCAGAATGCCAAGGAACCACACCTACGTTTCTGGGGTGGCCTCATGAGCTGGAGTCAGTAAAGAAGACAGTGATCCCCAACATTTTTATTCTAAACAATAAAGAATGGAAAATGATTCCCACCACATGAAGAAAATCACACTCTCCTCCTGATACACTGTATTTCCTTTTGGGGAATTTTCATGGTGTTTTGGCACGTTCTTCCCGGGTTACTTAGTGATTCTGAGAATCTGCTCATCTCTTCTGGAGAACCTAGCACAGCTCTGTGCATTTAAAATGCCCATATGTTGCTAAGTCCTTTCATTATCACTCATAACCTCACTGCTTTTGTGCTTTCTCCAACCTTCACCCTGCAGTCTCAGAGGAGAACATTAACATAAAGATGTTAAATGATTTAGCAAGGATTACATCACTTGTCAATAGGCAAGAATTTAAACCCAGAATCATCCAGTTTCTTTTCCTTAACTTAAATTCTACCAGGACTAGAAAGAAAAATCCATAAGTAGCCCACTACTTGGTATTTCCTGCACATTCTGGCTTCAGTCCTTCATTCACCACTCTTGGGCGAGGCATGGCATGATTCTCGTCCTCAAGGAGCTCCCAGGCTGCTGGGAGGTTGGCCTCCTTGACTGAAAAACACTGTGATTTCTGCTATGGAAGAGGTCTTTGCAGATGCCACTGAGGGTGGAGAGGGGGTGCTGAATTCTATCTGAAGGTCTGGGGAGGAGGGTCAGCGCTTGTACTGAGACCTAACTTTCTTAGCATGTGAATATCACTATAAAAGCAAAGAAATTTGAATAAATTAAAGTGAATCTATGACCAATATTAACAACACATCATCTTAGATTTAGATCCAACTGTCATGAAACCGAGAGGAAGTTTGGAAGAAAAACCATAACAAGCAAGTGTTACTCCACAGTGCCAACCATCCAGGAGGTAACCAAAGCTGATGGTTATCAAACTGGAGAGAGAATATGAAACAGACTCATTTTAAGTGAATGAAGAAGCTATTGAAAGTCTAGTGCCAATGTCTAGTGCAGATCTCATATCTCATACAATTCACTAGTTTTTCTTTTCTCTCTCTCTCTCTCTCTCAACTATTTAAGGACAACTCCATTTCTCCTTGTTTTTTCTCATTGCTTCATACAAATAAAGGACTGCAAAGACTGAATTACCATGACATAGCTCATTTTGGCAGCAGTGAATCCAATTATATCATAGAGAACAAGGTAAATACAAAAAGGTGCTGCAAAGCCATTAGTTCCACAACTATTTATTCACCTCACTTGCAACTTCCAACAGCAATAGATACCATGTGAGGGGTGGAAGCATTTGTCTTAGAAATAGAAACAAAGCCTCTACTTCCAGGCACCTGCCTGGGAGGTATATGTATTAGAATACAATAATATGTACCATAATAATGAACAGACCATGCAAAGCACCTTTTACTCCTATCACCTTATTTAGTCTCACCAGCAACCCTGTGGAACTGGTGTCTTATCCCCACTATGCAGATAAGGAAATGGAAGTGTTTGGACAAATGTCACATGGACAGAATGGAGCTGGGATCTGAATCCAGGAGAGCCCAGGATCTCCATCACTCAGCCATCTCCTTTCTACTTGTTCAGAGCAGACCAGAACAAAGATCAGAGCAGACCTCATGGATGATTTTCTTTCTTTTTTAATGACTTCGCTGTAGACTCTATCATCTTTACGGTAACAAAAATCCCCAGAATTTCAGTTATCAACTCTTTATGTTCCTGTTCCTGTTCTATTCCAGTTGTTGTCACTATATATGCTAATGTTTAGCTTAGTTGTAATCAGGATATAATTTTGAGTCTCTGCTTTTTCTACTCAATATTTTAAAATCTGGCCCCAACTTCTGATATGGCTTACGCCACTTGTCATTTTAAAGCTATAAAATATTCTAAAATGGCCATTTCCTTTTGAATAACCATATATAGATTTCATGTACCCTTTCCCCTCCAATCCTATTATCATTAATTGCCATCGAGGTGTTTATAAATTGTAAGAATTTCTAAAGTGCCTATTATTTAAACCTTACTTTTCTTGTATACTGAGTTCCTTGGACACATGACTTGATTAAAACTGCAAAACTGTTGAAGTAAGTTGGATAAGAATTAGATTTAAAAAATAAAATAATAGATAGCTTTTAAAACACTTCTGATGTAAAAACACTTCTGAGATGAAAGACACTTCTTGAAGATATGATTAAAGAGTGCATAGACTCAGTACAGGAAGGTAGGTCATGTGGGCAGTGTTATTGGAAGACAGCTACCCAGCAACTCTATCCCTCAAGATCTATTCACAGGAAAGAGAAGATCGATTCTCACTTTAATCCCTTGGTTTGGGGCTCTTCTTTTACAATGAAAGTAGCCAGGAATAAGAATGCAAGTTGGAAAGACTAAATAGCTCTCTATCAAGTCAGCTAGTGCAATTTTCCCCTGGCTTGACAGAACTAGAACCATCTTAAAGGACCAATAAAACTTCACTGCAGACAGTTGCAGAAATAGAAAGAAGTCAAGTCAGCCTTTTATCCCAGGTCTCTACCTAAATTAATTATTAAGAGCCTAGAAAGAGGCAAAATGTAACCAAATGGATGAAGTAGAATAATATGTGATGATTACCTTCTATAATGGTTTTCTTTCAGGTCAGGGCCCTAATTTCGAGCTGTCCCATTAACTACAAGAAAAAGCATGCACTTCACCAACACCTTTTCAAGTAACTGCTGTGTAATGTTGCTGAATTGGAGCAGTTACTCGTCAGTGCAATTTTTCTTCTTTCTTGTCTCAGTCACGAGTTTCCCTTTCTTCTTGGCCAGAATGATTGTTTGATTATCACCCACAGAGGGGTGGTGATGATGGAAGCCAAGTTTACCCAATGGGCTGTGTTGAGAGATGGTTTGGTGATGGCTGCAATGGCCCTGCTTACTATGACCCTTTTTTCTGTGCTAAGCACTTGGCACACTTTGCATACATAGTCTCATTTACGCCTTACAACTACATAAGGAAAGCTCCAATGATCTGACTATACAGATAAAGAAAACAAGACAGAAAAGTTAAGAAAGTTGTCCAAAGACATATAGTCTTGACCTATTCCTTGAACCCTATGCTGTGTTAGCTTCCTACATGTCTGCCTATGGATAACTGTTTTTGGTCAATCACAAAGATCTCCAAATTTCTACTGTATGTGCAATAAGATGGAGAAAAATATAGCCCCCAAGATTCTGTGTGAACTGGGGTGCAGAGAAGGAATCAGGCAAGAAAATTACCCTGATGTGGCCACAACCCACAGGAGAAGTAGTTGGAGTGGGGTCTGTATTACATTCCCAGGAGGCTCAGTGCACTAAGAAATACTTTCACTTGAATTTTGGAAGGGGTGGAAGGTGAGAGGAACAGTAGGTGGGGTAGTCAAAGCTGTGTGATGTGGGATAGGATTCCTCCCCCACAGTCTTCTGATTTTTAGCAGAGACTAAACTTACAAAATGCCCTGGGTGTTGGGATTCCTTGTTGAGAGCAGTGAAGAACAGCCTCCAGACTCAAAATCACACATGTAATAGAAACAGTGAAACCAAACCTTCCGCTTTCCTCATAGCAAACCAGGGGAAGGGAGTGGGGCCAGTGACACGTGAATAACATGGGAGTATCACTGAAGGTCATCAAGGATATCGTTCCTTCCTTGGGGGAACACACAAAGAGGAAAACAACGAAGGGGCATGTTCCTCACCAGCTAGCAAAATGCACTATATACCTCGAGCAATTAAAACAGCGTGCAGATGACTGGTCTGAAGGATAAGGCAGCCAAAACACAATAGCAGAGTACATGCAACACAAACTGGAGATACTCCCTGAAGCACCAGGTCCTGGACAGTACATGACCTCTTCTTCCTAAAGCCATTACTTTCAGGAAGAGGAGACATAACTGGCAGAAACATAGACAAAATGCCAAGATGAGGAATTTATTTAAATGAAAACAAAACAAAACAAAACAAAACAAAACAAACAAACAAACAAACAAAAAAAAACAAGAGAAGGCCATAGCCAGAGATCTAAGTGAAATAGATATAAATAACATGCCTGATGGAGAATTTGAAGCAACAATCATGAGGATACTCACTGGACTTGAGAAAAGAGTGGGAGATCTCACTGAGACCCTTATCACAGAGAAAAAAAAAGAGTTAAGAAAGAATCAATCAGGGATGAAGAATGTGATAAACAAGATTAGAAACAGGTTGGGAGAAGCAGAGGAACAAATCAGTGACCTAGAAGACAAAATAATGGAATATATTGAAGCTGAACAAAAGAGAGAAAAAAGAATTATGCAACACAAGAATAGACTAAGGGAACTCTGTGACTCCATCAAACGTGATAACATTTGTATTAGAGGAGTCTCAGAAGAAGAAAGAGAAAAGGGAGCAGAAAATTTATTTGAGGAAATCATAGCAGAAAACTTCTCTAATCAAGGGGAAGGAAACAGACATCCTCATCCAGGAAGCACAGCAAACTCCCACCAAAATCAACAAAAGCAGGCCAACACAAAGACATATTGTAATTAAATTTGCAAAATATACTGATAAAGTCTTAAAAGCAGCAAAACAAAAGAAGTCCTTAACTTACAAGGGAAGACCATAAGACTGGCTGGAGGATTTCTCAACAGAAACTTGGCAAGCCAGAAAGGAATGGCATGATATATATCCAAAGTGCAGAATGGGAAAAATCTGCAGCCAAGAATACTTACCAGCAAGGCTATCATTTAGAATAGAAGGAGAAGTAAAGAGTGTCCCAGACAAAACAAAAACTAAAGGAGTTTGTGACCACTGAATCAGCCCTGCAAGAAGTATTAAAGGGAACTCTTTGAGTGCAAAGGAGAGACCAAAAGTGACAAAGACAAGAAAGGATGGAGAAAATCTCCAAAAATGACAAAACTAGTAATAAAATAACAATAAATACATATATATCAATAGTTACTTTGAATGTGAGTTCCCTGGGTGGTGCCCTGGTTGAGTGTCTTTGTCTCAGGGTGTGATCCTGGAGTACTGGGATCAAGTTCCACTTTGG
Source organism: Canis lupus dingo (assembly GCF_003254725.2). Lineage (NCBI taxonomy): Eukaryota > Metazoa > Chordata > Mammalia > Carnivora > Canidae > Canis > Canis lupus. The sequence goes on from NC_064250.1 coordinate 35,040,500, forward strand.
GCTCCTCATGGAGAGCCTGCTTTCCCTCTGCCTATGTCTCTGCCTCTCTCTGTGTATCTCTCATGAATAAAAAATAAAATCTTTTTTGAAACTTACATTGAATGTAAATGGACTAAATGCTCCAGTCAAAAGACACAGTGTGTCAGAATGGATAAAAAAAACAAGATCCATATATATGCTGCCTACAAGAGACTCATTTTAGACCTAAAGACACCTGCTGATTGAAAATGAGGGGATGGAGAAACAATGATCATGCAAATGAATATCAAAAGAAAGTCCAAGTAGCAACACTTACATCAGACAAATGAAAAGAGTATTGCTTTTAACCTGCTTTGGTGACAGGGTAGTACTGGCTTCATGAAATCATTTTGAATATGTTCCCTCAATTCCATTATCTGTAATATTTTGATAAAGATTGCCATTAATTTTTTTTTTTTAACTTTTGGTAGAATTCACCAATGAAATCATGTGGTCTTGGGCTTTTCTGTGCTGGGAGATTTTTTATTCCGAATTCAACTTTCATTCTTGTTATTGGTCTAAGAAGATTTTCTATTTCCTGAATTAAAGATTCATGATTCAGTCATGGTAGCTTGTACATTTTTAGGAATTATCTGAGTTTCCTCCCAAGTTGTCTGATTTGTTAGTTTTGTTTATAGTAACCTATCATCACACTATGCAGACTATGCATGTCTGTGGTTATCCATTGTATTGTTTTCTCTTCCATTTCTCATTTTGGTTTTGTGTCCTCTTTTTTTCTTGGTTAATATAGTTAAAGCATTTCCATTTTTTTTTTTTTATAGCATTGCCATTTTTAAAAACTGGTCATTACTTTTAATGCCGTGTTGTTGTTTATTCTGGCCTCTATTTTATTTACTTCTGATATTCTTTGTTATTTCCTTCCTCTCCTAAATGTCAGCTAAGTCTCTTCCTTCTCTAGTTCCTTGTGGTGTAATGTTGTTTATTTGAACTTTTTTCACTTTTACACAAGCATTCATAGCATACATTTCACTCTATCATCTTCTTTTGCTGCATCCCATAGGTTTTGGAATATTAGGTTTTCTTTTTCTTTTGTTTTGAGACACATTTTGATTTGCCATTTGATTTCTTATTTGGCTCCTTGCTTGGGCAATAGTGTATTGTTTAATTTTTACATATTAAATATTTAATATTTACATTGTAGATTTTCTAGCTTTTATTATTGACCCTTAGTTTTGTACCACTGTGGTTGGAAAATATACTTGGTATGAATTCATTCTTCTTGAAAGAAAGAAAATAACAGTGTAGTATAGACAGATGAAAAAAAGTAGGTAATAAAGTCTTACAGTTTTCTAATCTTGTGGCTAAAAAAAAATTATGTTTCATGGATTAAATTTGCATTTTCCTGATTTCTTGAAAGGGTATGAATCTTTACAAATGCTTACTGGCTATTTATCACTTTTTTCTCTGTGCACTGACTCTTCATATCCTTTACATATTTTCTATCAGGTCATTTGTCTTTTTTATGTTACTTTGTTGGAACTCTTTATATTTTATGATTATTGATCTTGTCTTCATATATTTTTAGAAAATCTCTATGACACTATTTTCAACTTGAATTTTTAATTTCCTTGTGTTTAAATCTGTATATCTTTGCTGATATGACTTTTGGGTTTTGTGTATCGTGCAGAAAGTATTACCAGAGTACACCTGGGAGTATGCTTTGGTACAGCCTTTTGGGAAGGCAATTCAGAAGTTTCTTTTTCAGAATGACAATTCACTTTTGTGAAACATGTTATTTCACTTTCCTTAATTTGAATATGTTGGTAGAAAGAAACTGCATCCCACATGCAAATTCATATTGCTGCGATAGCTAAGTGACTCTTAGTGGCTGAGAAGTAAGTAATGATAACTATTGGGGTATATATTTCAGGGAAAATAAGATTGAAAATGAGAGCGGGAACAGTAAACTTTTTGGACATATAGTTCTATCTTTTAATTGATACATTTTAGTAACAAAAAATCTTCCCAAATCTCCTGATAGATTTAAATAAATTTCCAACTGTCACTTTTTGTTTCCAATTTGATCTTCTTTGCACAGATCTTACAACATTACAAAACTTAATCCAGAGTTTACCTTACTGGATAAATCCTGCAGTAATTGCTTCAAATACAGCCATGTCTATGTCATACAACACTAAATATATTAGCTCATGTTCTAAATGGCTGAGTTTCACAAACCCTGATGTAGCAGGCATTGTCTTGACACTCTTTCACTTACAAAATAATGTTTCCTAATCATTATGTTAATCAAATTAATAAAACTCATCAATGCTCAAACTGTTTCATCTTATTTCTTCCTGCAACATTGATTTCATTTTTCTTCTTACAATAGTCTCATTTTGCATTACGCGAATTAATTTTAGTGCTTAATGATACAAGTACATTGCTAAAACCCATACAAAAAATTGTAACAAAAGTAAAACACATAAGATCTGAGTGCCAAGACAAATTTTGTCATCTGGTGCTTTGTCTCTACCTAAGTACATTTGTTTCTCTCCCATCTGTTTGGAAACGTATTTAAGTAAATTAACATTTGTCCCAGAATTAATCTGGCTTCTGTATCAAATGGCAAATAATCTTTATTTGAAGAAATTTTGCATACTTTATTATTTAGTCCCCATCAAACACTTTATGTCCTTACAATATTATCTCCATTATACATATAAAGAAACTGAGTATGAAAATTGTGCAGTGATTTGCCTACAGTCATACAGTTCTTAAGTGGCATAACTGGAATTTGAGCTAGTCTTATCTAGCTTGTCCCTTCTTTTTCCAATACATGCTACTTCTTCCACACTTCTACTCATCCGTGAAGGTCAGGATGGTGTTGTTGGGGACTCCAGAGATGGGGCTCTCAATGGCATTTCTTAGGTAAGAGTAGATTTGAGGGAGGTTTTAAGAGCTGAAACCCCAGCAGGAGATGGGCCACACACAGAGATAGATCTTCCCTCTTTCTTCCAAATGTCTTCCCTGTACTTCCTCTTACTGGCCACAAAGGCTCAGAAAATTTCCCCTCCAATCAGCAGGCAGGAGAGTATAGAAAGTTCTCTGCCTCACTACTTAGAAGTTGAAAGATACCAACAACAGCTCACAGAATTTAATGGCTCAGTGAAGACCATAGGCAACCTAGAATAGAAAAAAGGACAAGGACCTTGCTAGATATTATTATGCTTACTTGTATGTCTAAGATGGCCTACTGGAAATCCTATTTTGAACATAAGTCCATGGAAAAAAACAAAGGATTTGAAGTCAAATAGGCCTAGGTTTGAATTCCAGTGACATAGACTCACAGTGACTCTATGACTTTGGGTAGAACTTTTTAAAGCCTCTATTCACCTGTAAAATGGAGTGAATAGAATCACCTCACAGCACTCCATTAATGGCAATTACAATTAAGATTATTATTAGAAGTGTAGGCCTGAGCATCTCTGTCTTCTATGCAGAGAAATAAATGATATTGAATATAAAGTGCCTACAACAATACATGGTTCATCATTGGTACCCAATAAGTAATAATTTTACTACTACTATTACTACTACTACTACTACTACTACTACTACTACTGCTACTACTACTACTATTACTTTCAGTAGGGAAGATAACAACTGGCCTCGTGAAGGTGCCTTTTAGCTTCTGGATTTTAGGAAAGGGCAGTAAGAGTTATGAGAAAGAATAAGAGTTTAGGATTAAGAGGGAGGATTGGATTAAGAAAGAAGAACACAAAGAGGCAAAATTTTATAACCTAAGGAAAAATTCCCCTTTAATTTCTGTTCAAAGAGTCTCATGCATATGTAGGCTAAAGCAATCATGCTGGGCCAATTTTTCACCTTTGTTGTCAGAAAAACATAGCTACTGAGAGAGAAAAATAGCAACTTGCCTGAAACAATGTTTAGCTGTAAGAGGCATCATGTCAGAATCTAGTAAATGAACTGAAGCAAAATGAGTAATTCCAAAAATACACCTGTGTGGTACCAAAAATAGTCCTGGCAACTCTAAAATCAAGCAATCAGAAATTATCTGGGGAGAGCAATCAAAGGACAGTAAAGTACTTAAAGAATTCTGGCTGTACATGTATTATTGCAGGGGGAAAAAACCCATTAAGTTGAGATGGTTCTCAGCTTATAAAGGACTTAGATTTCCCCCAGGTCCATCGGACTCAGATGGACCCTGAGTCCGATGGACCTGAAACTCACATCCCCATCAAGAAAAAGGAGCCATAAGGGAGGTTTGCCTGGGCCCGGGAAACACACTTCAACACCCCCTGGGGCTGAGCTGTCCTTTGAAGAGAGTAACAATGGTACAGTGAAAGCTTCGAAGCTCTAGCAGAGGTTAGACACATCAGGGTTGGAAGTCTTGACCTGCCTCCTCTTAGACAGTTAGGGCCTGGGCAAGTATTTACATCTGTATAATCCTCAGTCTATGTTCTCCCCACCCCCAGCTTTATTGACATATAATTGGTAAAGAAAAAAACTGCACATAATTAATGTGTACAATTTGATGAGTTTTAGAAATATGTATACACTTGTGTGACCATCACCACAATCCAGGTAATATACATATCCATCACCTCCAAAAGTTTCCTTTGTGTCCCTTTTTTATTTTTGCTTTGTCTTTTGTGGCAAGACCACTTAACATGAGATCTACCCTCCTAACAAATTTTTAAGTCCATAATACCTTATTGCTATCTCTAGGCACCATGTTACACAGCAGATTTCCAGAGCGTTCTTCATTTTGTATAACCCTAGCTTTATAGCCCTTGCACAATTCCCGTATCCCAGCCCCATCCACTGATAACCATCATTCCACTGGGTACTTCCCTACCTTTGACTATTTTAGATACCTCATATAAGAGGAGTCATGCAATATTTATCCTTCTGTGACTGACTCATTTCACTTAGCATAATGTCTTCTAGGTCCATCCATGTTGTCCTAAATGGTAAGATTTTTTGGGCAAATGGACATGAAAATAGTATCAGTCTCATGAGTCCTCATGAGCAGGAACTGAGACCATGACTGGGAGGTGCTCAACATAATCGGCACTGAGTAAACATCAGTGACTACTAGTATTGGTAGCACAAACAATGGCAAGATTTTCTCTATATTCCTTATGCAGATTTACCTGCCAGGGTGAAGTCAGCACTAAAGAAAAACGCTGAACATGGTACAAGTGCACTCCCCAACAGGAAGAAAGAGAATAGGCTGGCAGCAGGACTGCTGAGGCTGGGTCCCAGGTAGACTGGGTGTCATGGATATGCACACATGGTTAAAAACCCAAACTGGACAAAAGGCGTAAGATTGAAAGAAACAGGCTTCCTCAGCTTCCTCACCTCCTGATACCTAATGTTGTCTATTTTTATGTGTCCCTTAGGAAATCCTATATGCCTATATTAGCCTACATTGATCTCTATACTTTTTCTAGCCCTACACCTGCATCAAAACCGCCTCCTCTTTATTTACACAAAGTCACCGCTGACATGTGATCTTTCTCACCTGTTTCCTTTCTTCATTAGATAATACAACTCAGAACCTATTCCACATATGCAATTATGCATCCGTCTCCTGCTCAGTAATGATTCAGAGGCATTCTGAATGTGTTTTAATTTTTTTAATCCAACCCCTATCGATGGACATTTATTTTTTCTCAGCATTTTATAATAACACTTCAATAAATATCCTGGTACACATAAATTTACATATTTTTGCAAAATTTATCCAGAGGGTAAATTTCCAGCAATGGAGTTGCTAAATTAAAGGGTAGGTGTTTTTTTTTTTTTTTTTTTTTTCCTGTTGAGAAATACTGCCAAATATTTTCCTTTAAAAATAATGCATTAATTTTCACTCCTACCCACAGCATGAGAGTTCCTGCTTCCGCTTACCCTGGCCAACACTGAGCGTTAGCAAATGCTGAAAATATTGCCATCAGATACACAAAAAGTAACATACCATTTTCTTGGGCTTTTCTTTGGTTATAAATGACATAATTATCATATTTTTTGGTTTTTGTTTTTGTTTGCCATTTGTATTTATTTTTCTATGAAATTCCTGCTCATACTCCATGTCCAGTCTTCTATTTGAAGGGTTTTTTCTTCCTTTTTTACCAGCTAAATTAACTTAGCCGTTTATCATATCTTTTCCTATATTACTTTGAAATGCTTCATTTTTTAATGCCTCGTGTTTATACAAATTTTAGTTTGCTTCTAGAATCTTTATTCTTTTCCACCAATCGATTTCTTTTTCAGTTCTAAGCAGTGTTGGCTATTAGAACTTCATAATTTATTTTCAATGTTTTGACTGGTTATTGTCCTCTCCCTATAATCTTCTGCAGACTTATTTTTCTAGATGGTCTTGATTGCCATTCTATCAATTCCAAAAAGGATACCTAGACTTCTAGTGGATATTTATTAAGAGATTAATTTAAGGGAAAACAACATCTTTTGGAATTTTCCTATTCAAGAACAGGGTACAAATCTACATAAGTCTTCCTTGTATGTCCTTTGCTAGATTTTTCATGTTAATTTTATACTGGCCTTTCACATATTAGGTAATATTGCCAAATTTTTCCTATACATTTTTGCCATTTGGTTATTATTATAATAGGATATCTTCTTCCATTGTATTTCCATAATTTATTTCCTTAACTGATTATGTAATGAGCCATCTTACTATATTCTCTTAACATTTTGAGCAGCATTTCCAGTTTGACTCTTTCAGCTTTTCTTGATACATTGTATTTTGCCTCCTTCCTAGGGGTATTTCTTTCTTTCTTTGGTCTAAATTCTTTTGTGAAAACAGAAAAATGCTAAATAATAAAGATAGATGGCATTTGCTCATGATTTTAATGGGACAAAAAGTTAATGTATGATTATTATTTTTTTAATTTTTTTTATTTTTTTAGTTTTCAGGGTCAATTTATTCCTCATCAATTTTTAAAATCTCAGGCAAATTAAAGATTGATTTTTTTTTACTAGTGTTTAAGAAAATTTTCATCTATTCTTATTTTGCTAAAAGGTACTTGTTCCTTTTTTTCAAGACTGAATTTTTTCCAGTGCCTTTTTGACATCTACTAAATGATCATGCTTTTTACCCTTTACGAAAATTTGACAAAGAAAAACAAAATGATTTTTAAGATAATATTTCTCAAATTTTTATGCAAATACATTTGAAAGTCTAGTTGAAATAAATGCTTCTCTAGGAATTACATGCATGAAGGTCTTACATGTTTGAAATATTCTGCTGTCCTTAAATGTCAACAATTTGGCTGGGTATAACATGCTTGGGATGAGCTAAAAAATGCACAAATCCTGCAACTTAGAAATTCTAATGTTTACCTTAGGTTCATGAACATTCACATTTGTGCAGAAATATTTAAGGATGTCCTTTGCAGCTTTATTTGTAAAACTAACAAAATTAGAAACATTCTAAATATCTACATACAATATAACAAAGCACATAAGTTAAAAAGAATAAGGAACATTAAATGGGTATGAGTGAGGACAGATGTAAACATTTTTGTTAAAAAAAATAAACCAAGTTGCAAAATAATGCACACAGCATGATACAATTTATATACATTAAAGAAAACACATAAACACATTGTATGCTTTTTATAGGTGCATATCATATAAAAGTATAGCATGAAGATTGGAATGATAAATATACTTAATTAAGAGTCTGGGTATGTATCCTGGGACATTCTAATTTATCTGTAATCATGTAATTTTGTAAATGGTAACAATGTAGTAATTCACTATGTCTGATACATAAGCATTCACACACTTAGGAAAATGTGGCAAGAATGTGACACACCATTAACTGTAATTATTTCTGAGTGGTAGCCACCGTTGTTTTGTTTAGTAAGCAATAGGGGTTTGCATCTTTTTTTGCTTGTTTATCTGTAAATTTTAAACTAATACATGAAATTCATGAGCTACTCTTTTTCTTTAGAATTCTGTACACTTTGCTCCACTGTCTTTTGGCTGTGAGTACTGCTTTAGAGAATTCTAAGATAAGCCTGATTTTTCCTACTTGTCAGTGATTGGTTTTTATGTGTGAAGATGCCCGAAGAATTAATTCTGTAGCTTCAAAGTTTAACCAGAGAATATCCTGGCATTGAGGTTTCTGCATCAATTTTTCCTAGAACATAGTATGTTCTTTTGATATGAAGAATCAGTGATTTCAGAGTTGGGGCTGTTGTTTCTTTTTTTTTTTTAATAAAATAATTTTTATTGGTGTTCAATTTACCAACATACAGAATAACACCCAGTGCTCATCCCGTCAAGTGTCCCCCTCAGTTGTTGTTTCTTTTAATATTTTTCTAACCCATTTGTTCTATTTTCTAACTCAGATATACCAATTTTCCTTTCCTTTCCTTTGACCATCTTTGAGTTCTATAACTATTATCTTCTAATGTTTAAATCTTCATCTTTCCCTTTTATATCCACTGACTCTTTCAAACCTTTCTTTTATGTCATTATTTCAGGTTTTATCCATGTCTATCCTCTTCTTCCTGTTTCTAATTTATTTATCACTAGGGTAACAATATTGTTAGAGCCCTTTATTATTGCCTTGACTCTGGCATTTCCTTTTTTTATCTCGTTCTATAGTTCTATCATCTTATCTCTGGTGCCCTTTTCAATGAATTCATGGTCTTCTAAGTTCTTTTTTTTTTTTTTAAGATTTTATTTATTTATTCATGAGAGAGAGAGAGAGAGAAACAGTGAGAGAGCCAGAGACACAGGCAGCGGGAGAAGCAGGCTCCATGCAGGGAGCCCACTGCAGGACTCAATCCCAGGTCTCCAGGATCACATCCCAGGCGGAAGGCAGGCACCAAACCGCTGAGCCACCCAGGGATCCCCTTCTAAGTTCTTTATAGCAGAAAGCAACAGCTAGATAATATGTTTCTATTTCACAGCTAGTATTCTTCCAGAATAAATTTTCTTTCTCTTTGACTTTCACTGCTCCTCTCTTGTTTTTCCTCTTTGCTTTTTAATCCTTGCCTAGTTTCCATGTGTTACCTTTTCCCCCTTGCTCATGTTTAACCTGAACAGCTCTATCAAGACCATGTAATTGCTTCTTGGCTGTCCTCCACATTATCTGATCCCTTCACTTTCTCTTTTATTTTTAGTCAGGGAGATGGGAATTGCAGGTTCTATCGGGGGTGAGTTCAGCTGGGACTACAGGCAGCTATGGTTAATAGCCCTGGCCGCTGCTCTGGCAACTCTGCTCCTAATAAATAAAGATCTTGCATCTTGGTGCACATCTCCTAATTCTCCCTATGCTGAGGATTCTTATCCTCATTGTCTCCACTTCCCAAAGGCCAAGCTAAGGAAAATTCATTTAGACTGACCCAGTGTCAACATTCTCTGCATCACCTTCCTCTACCAGTCATGGATCCCACTCTCTTCCCAGCCAACAGAGACCAAAGTAAAGCATTTGGGCTGCAGTAACATCCTGCTATGGTCTAACAACTGGACCCTCCAAGTACCTCTTCCTCTAGGTTCCTACCTCTCTCCTCTAGTTTATCCTTCATCCTCCATTCAGCTAAATCCTCAACATTAGTGCTGGAGAGCATTTGCCCAGGGTAATTACAGTCACTCCCAGTTCTCTCTTAGCTTTCTTTCCACCTAGTCGGTTTCATAAAGGTTAGTCATGATGCTTTTCTACCTTGGGTGAGACATAGAGGGCATAAGAAGGGCTTTTCAAATTCTTCCCCAGGGATACCTACACAATCCATTGATTGCTTCTATCTAAATTGAGGAATGCTGGAGAGACTTCTGAGAAGTTTCCACTCACATCCTATTCCCTCAATTGCCTCAGGGGGGCAGGAAGAAAAGGAATGGAATTAGGAGCCATGTAGATTCCCGGAGTCATGCTTCTTTCTGTGGCTATTGTGTTGCATGAAGATGTACTTCTGCCTTTATCTCATGGTTGCCAGCATTGTGGTCGCTGGTTTTGAAATTGATTCGATCTCGGGGCATGCCACACATGGACTCTTTGGAAGAGAGGATTCTGTGATCAGGCTTCATTCTGCCATCTTATTCTGGAAGTAGAGTTAAGATTATATATATCAAGGCTCTCCTCCCAAAAGCAACTCTAAGTAAATTTTACTCTTCAACAGGAAAAACATAAAAAAGATCAATTCATCCTAAGAAAAAAAGGTTCTGAGGTAACATATCTATTGAAAAACATTCATGTATCTGTGTGCATGTGTAAGGAAATGTGAGTAAGGAAATGTGAAAGCCAAATAGAGAACTGGACATCCTAATACTTGGGTAAGCTTTATGTATTTATAAAAAATGATAAGGGGCCCCTGGGTGGCTCAGTCAGTAGGGCGTCTGCCTTGGGCTCAGGTCATGATCCCAGGATCCCAGGGTCCTGAGATCGAGCCCCACGTTGGGCTCTCTACTCAGCGGGGAGTCCACTTCTCCCTCTGCCCTTCCCCCCCTGCTTGTATTTTCCTGCTGTCTCTCAAATAAATAAAATCTTCCCCCCAAAAAAATAATAAAAAAAATTATAAGGTAACAACTGCCTTACTATCATCAGGGAATTTAAACCAGGATGAAGAGTACTCTTTACTGCTCAGTTCTAAAAAGGGATTCAAAATCCTCCATTTCCTGCTTTCTTTGTAATTACTACCATTCCAATTTCACCAAAAGTAGCAAGGTGTAGTCAATATAATTTAACCCAATCACACTTAGTGAATATTTTAAAAACAGAATTTAAAAGCAGAATCCTTCAAATATTACTCATAGGAATAAAGAAATAGTCAATAATACTTTGCCAGATTTCTTGGGAGTTCTAGTAAATATTTTTCTATTAGCAAAGAGAATTGTTAAATGGAATTTTCTTTTGTGGCCTCCAGAATGAACAAAAAAGCTTCTTTTACATGCTAAGATGATCTATATTGTTTCATGAGCCAATAGCAACATAATAAGACAATGAAAATCTATCTGACATCATATGACAATCTTAGCCTGATTTTTTTTTTTTAAACTCTAAAAATACTGTTTAAAGCAATTGATTCCCCCGGCCCCAAAGTCAAGCCATGACAGCCATAAATAGAAATTACTGAAAAAAAAGAAAGAAAGAAAGAAAGAAAGAAAGAAAGAAAGAAAGAAAGAAAGAAAGAAAGAAATTACTGAAACATGGAAAATCTGAAGAACATACAACATAGCAATTCTTCTGAGAAACAAAGACTTAGCTTTAACAGAGCTGCCTTTATTTTTTTAATTTTTATTTTTTAAAGATTTTATTTATTTACTCATGAGAGATGGGGGGTGGGGGTGGACAGAGACACAGGCAGAGGGAGAAACAGGCTCCATGCAGGGAGCCTGATGTAGGACTTGATCCTGGGTCTCCAGGACCACACCCTGGGCTGAAGGCAGCGCTAAACTGCTGAGCCACCCAGGTTGCCCCAGAGCTGCCTTTAATAATAAACATAGAGTACACATTTTAAAACCAGTATGTAGTATTTTACTTTGTTCTAGATAAAACTAATATTTTTTTTCTACAGAAACCTGATTTCCCAGTTTTATTCATCCTGCCAAGTGACAGAAGCAGAGCTCTATGCTGGGCACAGCCAGATGATTCAAGATATATAAACTATAGCTGCCACCTTTACTTTCAGCCACCCATAAGATGAAAGGTGGTGCTAAATTATAAGTGCAACATAAGAAGCACTAGGCTCCATTCCAAGTCTGCTTAGCCAAGGCAAAGTAGATGATTTGTGTCATTTATCTGGGTAATTTAGGCAAAATCAAAACAAGAGCAACAACAACAATAAACACCCAACTCATAACCTTAGAAATGTAGTAAGAGACTGATTACTGTATGTAAGTGTGTAGGTGTGCTTTTATTCATATATAATCCATTCTCTGTGCCCAGGACCTTTTAACAAAGAATTCACAAAAATTCCATTACCTTCTCAGGACTATATACGCACACTGACACACACACAAGTAATAAGCTATCTGGACATATATTCCCTTAGACTCTCTTAAGTATCATTATACTAAATTTACACTTGCTGTTGTGCTACTATCAAAAATCACCATCAGGGGCACCTGGCTGGCTCAGTCAGTTAGGCATCCAACTCTTGATTTCAGCTCAGATCCAAATCTCAGGGTTGTAAGGTCAAGCTTCCTGTCAGGTTCACACTAAACATAGAGTCTGCTGGTCCTTCTCCCTCTGCTCCTCTCTCACCACTCAAATAAATAAATAAAATCTTTTTTAAAAAATCACCTTCATTGAGTCCTGCTCTATCTAGCCTTAGCCCAAATGCCCAACTTATAAACAAAATCCTGATTACAACTTTCAAACACCTTCTATAGCAGACCCACTCAGCATGTATATTCTACTTCTGAACCACATAAGCCCCATGCTCTCTCCTTCAGTCTGCTCATATTTGGTAGCGGATACCATCTAGATGCCTCTGCAGCATCCATTTCACTCCTCTCCCATGAGTAGCAGCCATGAAACTTGAGTTACACTGACCCTTCATCCAGACCCAGGGATCTTCACTGGCTTAAGCTATTCAGGATGGTACATTCCCTTTACCACAATTCTCAATAACCCAGAGATGAGCAAGTAAGCATATGGCATTATTTTGGTCATAAGTGACTAATTCAGGTGTAGACATGAGACCTAAATTTGTTGCATTCAAAATGAAACTCGATTTCTTTGTTCTGTTCAGTGGTGGAGGAACAAGAAGCTCTTACCCTTACCATCTGTCCTCAGAGTGTTAACGAAAATGTACACAGTCCTAGGGGCTTCCAGCAGTACCTTTTTGACTTACCAAGGAAGACAAGTGGAAAGAATTATGGACAAAAAGCACCACAGTCCTGAAGGTATTGTGAACCACTGAATTAAATCACCCCTGGAGCCTGTCTACCTCTAGAGTTTTCATTTATCAACCAATAGATTTCCTTATTGTTTTGACCAGTCTGGCTTGAGTTTCTGTTATTTGCAATACAACAGCTTTCTCCTCCTTCCTAACTGTATTAGAATAAAGTTTTAAAATATTTGTTATCCAAAATAACAATGACTTAGTCCAAGGCCAATATGGTTGCTTTATGGTATTGGGGCCAGGTTCTTAATATCTTATTGCCCTGTCACACTTTAGATGTGCTGTAACCTGTATGGTAGAAGGTGGCTCATCACCAAGTCTGTGTTCCTGGCTCAATAATGAGGAAGGGAAAAGAGAAAGGAAAGGGCCTATACTTTTCTTTTAAGAGCAAAATTCCGAAGTAGCACATACCACATATAGTCATAGTTTATTAACAAGAAGATGAAAAAAAAATAAAAAAAAAAAAAACAAGAAGATGGCAAGAAGATGGTTGTATGGCCACGTTTAGCTATAAGAGAGGCGGAGATATGTGATCATTATCTGGGCAGCCATATGTCCAGTGAAAGATTCTTCCATTGTGGGAGGAAAAAAGAATGGATATTGGAAGGAAACTATTAATTCTGTACCTCAACTTTCACCCAGATTGTCTCCTATGGGTGCAATAATCTATCTCCTATGATCCACTAATTTATTTCTATTTGTTCTTTTAAACCTATTTAATATCCACTCCAATTTAGCAGAATTTCGATTCCATCTGCTGAGTTCTACATGAAAATAATTCCATATTGTGTGTATGTTTGTGTGCATACCAACTAAAGTTCAAACTCTGGTTAATTTCAATATTCTGTGACTAATTTTAATCTTTGATAGGACAAACTGGAATTAGCCCAAATTGTTTTCACTTGAATGACATTTAAGATTTTTAAAGAATGGTAGTACAACAAATGTGAGCACTTACTATCTAAGGTCAGTCAAGAAGAGAATGGTTTAGGGGTGCCTGTGTGGCTCAGTTGGTGGAGGATCTGACTCTTGATCCCATTCTCAGGTCTTGATCGCATAGTGGTGAGCTCAAGCCCCATGCTGGGCATGGAGCCTACTTAAAAAAAGAAGAGAATGTTTTTGTTTTTCAACCATTTCAAAATAACTAGATTAGTGCTAAATGTTGTGGATAATGGCAACCATAGCCAGAATTCTGAACTTGTTCTAATGCATAAAATACATCTTTTTGTGTTATCTGTTAGTGTTCATAGATTTTTATAAATAACTTCTTCGTGCCTAGGAAGCTACATTCACATACAGAGTTTTAAAACAAATAACTTACTGAGATATTCACTGGGATACCTGGGTGGCTCAGGGGCTAAGCATCTGCCTTTGGCTTAAATCATAATCCTGGAGTCCTGGGATTGAGTCCCACATCAGGTTCTCTGCATGGACCCTGCTTCTCCCTCTGCCTATGTCTCTGCCTCTCTCTCTGTGTTTCTCATGAATAAATAAATAAAATCTTTTAAAGAAGAGAGAGAGAGAGATGCACCAAAAGACAGAGGCCAAAGCTTGACACTGATGTTTGGTACCTAAGCAGCACATAGGCACACCTAGACTGATGGATTTTTTTTAAGGTGTTATTTATTTATTTGACAGACAGAGAACACAGCAGGGGGAGCAGCAGGCAGAGGGAGAGGGAGAAGCAGGGCTTGATCCCAAGATCCCAGGATCATGACCTGAACCAAAGGCAGACACTTAGCCAACTGAGCCACCCAGGCACCTCTGGACTGACAGATTTAGATGTATATACATTAATTGTTGCTGATGAATGTCACAGAACATGAGTTTGTTCTCACCTCAATAATCTAATAGGAACTTGGGATGTAATTAAAACTCGGGATAAGGAAAAGACCAGAATTGGGCTTTATAATAAGTATCATCATTAAAACAATTTACATCAATCCAAAAATCATGTATTAATTACCAACTATGTTCCAAGTACTGTGTGAAGTACTAATAGGTAAAGAAGAATGAGACAAAAATCCCTGCCCCTGTGATGTATGCTGCCTGGTAATATAGCCAATGTCATGTAACAATAAAGCACTGTTCAGATCATTTTTGTTGGTGGTGGTTAAAACCTTCAATGTCCTCACTGCTTGCAGATAAATACCCCTACTTCTTGGCAAAATATACAGGAATAATAATGTATCAGCTCTTGTTTACTTAGCACTTCCCTGTACCATTCTACATTTTATCCTTACATCAGTACTTATAGCTATAGGAATATTCTATCCTGTCTCACATGTCCATGTCTTTACATAAACTCCCACCTCAGCCTGTTTAAATTTCACCTCTCTTTGTTTGCTATTTATTCTTTAACATTCAGCTCAGGTTTCACCCTCTTTAGAAAGAAAGTTTTCCCTAAGCCTTGTAAACAGTATTAGGTACTCTTTCTAATTCTATCCAAACAAATCATTCTCATTGATTGTATACATTGCATTATTTCTAACTGTTAATTTACTGACCTCTTTCACTCACTAGACTGTGGGGAGGGGTTTTATCCTGTCCATCTTTATA
This sequence comes from Canis lupus dingo, assembly GCF_003254725.2. Classification (NCBI taxonomy): domain Eukaryota; kingdom Metazoa; phylum Chordata; class Mammalia; order Carnivora; family Canidae; genus Canis; species Canis lupus. The sequence goes on from NC_064250.1 coordinate 35,055,943, forward strand.
TCTTTATCCTGTCCATCTTTATATTTTATCCTGTCCATCTTTATATCTTCTGTGCCTAGAATAGTACCTTATACAACATAAGAGTTCAATAAAAAAATTTCTTGAGTTAATGAATAAAAGTTAAGGTGTGTTAAGTTTGTAAATGAACTCAATGAAAATTACTGTAATTAATAAACGACTTCTCCAAATTCTACAGAAGTTACTTGTATTCTCTGAACATCTCCCCCCATCATTGTTTGGAGTAACACAAGCTTTTGGCTTTCAAGGAGGGTTTTTTTTAAAGATTCATTATTTATTATGCATAAAGCAGCTTGAACCTTTTTTTTGTAACACGCCATTGCTAAACACTAAACAAATCATTATCGCCACCATTCTGTATCATTTTCTGAGCAACTTCTACAAGTACAGAGTATGAAACAGTGATACACTGTAAGGAAAACCCCCTTGTCCAACAACTATGTTGGGTTGCCTAGTTCAAATAGGCCAATTGTATTGGTAATGCAACCTACTGTGCCATTAAAAATAAAAATTGGAATAAGTCAAAGTAGGAAACAGTGGATTCTGATTTGGAAAGGCAGTGCAATACCCAGCAGTATTTCTCCTGTAAACCTGTAGAGAGAGCTTTCTTTTTAGTTACTCAAAAGTCCATTGTGCAAGGAGAGTCTCTGAAGATGACTGGCCTAGAATATAGGAAAGGCAAAACACACAGCAGAGCACACAAAACACAAACCAGAGATATTCCCTGAAGCACCAGGCCCAGTCCTTGGCACAAGGCCCTGGACACTACATGACCTCTTCTTCTCAAAGCCATTACTTTCAGGAACAGGAGACATAACTGGCCTATTACACAAAAGAAGGTAGAGACTTAGACAAAATTCCAAGATGGAGGAATCTCTCAAATGAAAGAACAAGAGAAGGCCACAGCCAGAGATCTAAGTGAAATAGATATAAGTAACACGCCTGATGGAGAATTTGAAGCAACAATCATAAGGATACTGACTGGACTTGAGAAAAGAGTGGGAGATCTTAGTGAGACCCTTACCACAGTGAGAAAAAAAGAGTTAAAAAAGAATCAATTAGAAATGAAGAATGCAATAAATGAGATTGGAAACAGGCTTGATGCAATGAACAGCAGGCTGGGAGAAGCAGAGGAACAAATCAGTGACCTAGAAGACAAAATAATGGAATATATTGAAGCTGAACAAAAGAGAGAAAAAAGAATTATGCAATACGAGAACAGACTTAGCAAACTCTGTGACTCCATCAAACGTGATAACATTTGTATCAGAGGAGTCCCAGAAGAAGAAAGAGAAAAGGGGGCAGAAAATTTATTTGAGGAAATCATAGCAGAAAACTTCCCTAATCAAGGGGAAGGAAACAGACATCCTCATCCAGGAAGCTCAGCAAACTCCCACCAAAATCAACAAAAGCAGGCCAACACAAAGACATATTGTAATTAAATTTGCAAAATATACTGATAAAGTTAAAGTCTTAAAAGCAGCAAAACAAAAGAAGTCCTTAACTTACAAGGGAAGACCATAAGACTGGCAGGAGGATTTCTCAACAGAAACTTGGCAAGCCAGAAAGGAATGGCATGATATATATTCAAAGTGCAGAATGGGAAAAATCTGCAGCCAAGAATATTTATCAGCATGGCTATCATTTAGAATAGAAGGAGAGGTAAAGAGTGTCCCAGACAAAACAAAAACTAAAGAAGTTCGTGACCATTAAACCAGCCCTGTAAGAAATATTAGAAGGAACTTTATGAGTGCAAAGGAGAGACCAAAAGTGGCAAAAACAAGAAAGGATCAGAGGAGCACCTGGCTGACTCATAAAAGCGTATTATTCTTGATCTTGAGGTTGTAAGTTTGAGCCCCATGTTGTGTGTAGAGATTACTTACATAAATAAAACTTTTTTAAAAAAGAAAAGATTAGAGAAAATCTCCAGAAACAATGGCAATAAATACATATCTATCAATAATTATACCTTGAATGTAAATAGACTAAATACTTCAATCAAAAAACATACAGTAAAAAAAAAATACAGTGTCAGAATGGATTTAAAAAAAACAATCTATATGCTGCCTATAAGAGATTCATTTTAGATCTAAAGACACTTGCTGATTGAAAGTGAGGGGATGGAGAAACATTGATCACACAAATGGATGTTAAAAGAAAACTAAATACTAGCAATACTTATATTGGACAAACTAGACTTTAAAATAGACTGTAGGGATACCTGGGTGGCTCAGATGGTTAAGCACCTGCCTTTAGTTCAGGTCATAATCTCTGGGTCCTGGGATGAAGTCCCGTGTCAGGCTCCCTGCTCATCAGGGAGTCTGCTTCTCCCTCCCCCTCTCCCTCTGTCTCTGCCCCTGCTCATGTACTCTGTTTAATATTTTCTCTTTCTCTCTCTCTATCTCAAATGAATAAATAAAATCTTTTTAAAAAATAAAATAGACTATAACAAGAGACACAGAAGGGTACTATGTCATAATAAAGAGGACAATGCAACCCAATAAAGATGGGACAATTGTAAATATTTATGCACCCAATATGGGAGCACCAAAATATATAAAACATTTAATAACAAACATAAAGGAATTGATAATAACATAATAGTAGTAGGGGATTTTGGCACCCCACTTATGTCAATGGACAGATTATCTAAACAGAAAATTAACAAGGAAACAATGGCTTTAAATGACACACTGGACCAGATGGACCTAACAGATATATTCAGAACATTCCATCCTAAAACAGCAGAATACATATTACCTTCAAGTGCATAGGATATTCTCCAGAGTAGACCATATATTAGGTCAAAAATCAGGCCTTGACAAATACAAAAAGACTGAAATCATACCATGCACCTTTTCTGACCACAACATAATGAAACCAGAAGTCAACCAGAAGGAAAAATTTGGAAAGACCACAAACACATGGAGGTTAAACTACATGCTACTAAACAGTAAGTGGGAAACTAACCAGGAAATCAAAGAAGAAATTTTTTTTAAGGAAGAAACTTTTAAAAATACATAGAAACAAGTAAAAATGAAAACACAATGGTCCAAAGCCTTTGGGATATAGCAAAAGCAAGCTTATGAGGGAAATACATAGCCATATAGGACTACATCAAGAAACAAGAAAAATCTCAAACAACCTAACTTTACACCTAAGAAGCAATACAAAGGACAATGAATGAAGCCTAAAGCCAGAAAAAGGAAGGAAATAAGATTAGAGCTGACATAAATGATATAGAAACTTAAAAACAATAGAATACATCAATGAAGCCAGGAGATGAAAAAAAATTAGTAAAATTGATTAACCCTCAGCCAGACTAATCAAAAAGAGAAAGGACACAAATAAATAAAATCACAAACAAAAGAGGAAAAATAACAACACCACAAAAATAAAAACAATTTTATGAGAATACCATGAGCAACTATATACCAACATATTGGACAACCTGGAAGGAATGGATAAATTCCTACAAACATATAAACTACCAAAACTGAAACAGAAAGAAGTAGAAAATTTGAATAGACTGATAACCAGCAAAGAAATTAATCAGCAATCAAAAGACTCCCAACAAATAAAGTCCTGCCAGATGGCTTCACAGGCAAATTCTACCAAACATTCAAAGAAGAGTTAATACCTATTTTTCTTAAACTATTCAAAAAAATGGAAAAGGAAGGAAAACTTCCAAACTCATTCTAGAAGCCAACATTGCCCTGGTACCAAAACCAGGTAGACTCCACTGAAAGTATTATGCTAAGCTAAATAAGTCAAAGACAAATACATATTATTTCACTCATATGTGGAATTTAAGAAACAAAACAAGTGAGCAAAGGGAAAAAATAGAGGCAAATCAAGAAACAGATTCTTACCTATAGAGGAAAAACTGATGGTAACCAGAGGGGAGATGGGGAGGTGGGGATGGGTGAAACAGGTGATGAGGCTTAAGGAGTGCACGTGTGGTGAGCACCAGGTGTTGAATGGAAGTGTTGAATCACTACAGTGTACACCTGAAAGTCGTAATTACACTGTATGTTAACTAATAGAAATTTAAATAAAAACTTTTAGAAAAATTCCCCTGTGCAACCAGTAAGTAGAATCTATTATTTAGTAAGCAGAACCCAGGGATTAGGGCAGCTATCTACATGGCATAATATTAAAGATATAATAAAAGGTCTGAATGCTGCCAACTATCTGCCCATTATTTGAGTCATTCCTTTGGTTTAAGACAATAGGTCTACTCCTTCCTCATATGGAAGTAGAGGGATTCAAGTCATATTAAAGATAAAAATCTACCTTTTTGCCTTGTGCCATCCATGTTAGTACTATTGAGAAGTAGTGTTTTATTATGGTTTATTTATTATATATTAATATATAAAGCAATAATAAACTATTATAGTAGTGTTTTATTATATAGCAAAGCAATTAGTAGTGTTTTATTATAGTGACACCCATGTTAGTACTACTGAGGAGCAATGTTTTATTATAGCAATAAGGATCATAATATTTGGAGACATATGTCTTTTAGTACAAATCTAGCTCTTCCAGTGACTAGTTTTATGACCTTGGGCAAGTTATATCAATTTTCTGAGCTTTAATTACTATGTTTTTTTTTAATTACTATGTTTTAATAGTGAAAAGAATCACTTATTTTTGTAACTATAAGAATTATATGAGATAAATTTTAAGTGTCTAGCATAGTATATGACTCACAGTAGAAGGAAATTTATTGTTGTTACTGCTACAAATAATAATGGCTCAGCTTTATTTTTTAAAAGATTTTATTTATTTATTTATTCATGAGAGACACAGAGAGAGGCAGAGACATAGGCAGAGGGAGAAGCAGGCTCCCTGTGGGGAGCCCGATGCTGAACTTAATCCCAGAATCCCAGGATTATGCCCTGAGCCAAAGGCTGATTGATGCCCAACCACTGAGCCACCCAGGCGCCCAAATGGCTCAGCTTTAATTCATCAAGGCAACAAATTCTATGGTGAAGAGGCCATATATATAGATATATATACACATATATATTATATATAATCATACATATTATATATAATGACATATCATTATATATTATTAATATATTATTTTTGTTATTATTAATATCATATATATGAAATATGTTCCCCATTATGAGGATAGATTGTTGTCCATTATTATCCATGTTACAACAGGACATCGCAGAAAATCTCTGGAATAAAGGGTATAATATCCACTTTCAGGATAAGGAGCCACTAAAAATCATGGCTCTTCTCTTTCATTAAAACAAATCACTTATCATGAATATATATCTGCTAAAATCATAGGACAAAATCCATTAAGCAGCTCTAGTGACAACATAAAGGACCCATTTTAGGATTACCAACGAAATGCTCACTTGACTGAATGTTCTTTGAAATGGTCACATCCACTGGATAATTGCTTTCCTTATGCTATAAAGGCATAAGAAACAAGATTTTAGCCTTTCAAAGTTTATGTTAATTTCCTTTTGCTGCTATAACAAATTACCATAAACCTTGTGACTTTAACAACACAAATTTATTACCCTACAGTTATGGAGGTCAGAAGTCCTAAAATCAAGGCATGGGTTCTTTCTCGAGGTTCTAGAAGAGAATCAGTTTCCTCCCTTTTTTACCCTCTAGAAGTGGCTGCCTACATTTCTCAGCTCCTGGCCCATTCTCATCTTCATAGCTGCAGTGTAGCATATCCTGGTTCTCTCTAATTATGACCCTTGCTTCAATCATCACATCTTTCTTGATTCTGACCCTCTTGCCTCTCTCTTATCAGGACCTATGATAACATTAGACCTATCCAGATATTCTCTCCCTTTTAATGTCCATATGTAACTTAATCACATCTGCAAAGTCTCTTTTGCCATAAAAGGTAACACATTCAAGGGTTAGGACATGGACATCTTTGGCGGGTGCATTATTCTGTCTACAATGTACATATTTAGATTAATAAATTTATAGATAAAACATTTCAAATGCTGATGACTTAAAAAGTGACTCAAATTATTAAAATAATAATCAAAGGATTCTCAGATCCCCAATAACAGTCTGTGATCTGCCAAGGTCACTTGAGAAACAATTCCCACACTTTGTGAAAATGTAATGAGGTCAGGTGAATTATGACTTGACTGAACAAACAAGTGTTGTACTACTTTAAACGTATGGTTGACTTTATACAACATAGAGTACTACTTCACAATTTGAGATGAAAAAAAGGATTTAAAATTCTTTTAAAACGGCACTCAGAGAAGAGGCCAACAACAACACTGTGAATAAGAACACAAATATTTGGGAATAAGAATAAGCTACTGAGCCACACTCATCATGTTTCATTCATCATAATAACCGTGAAGAAAGGAATTTTGCTCCTTCTTCAGAAGAAAAAAAAACTTCAAGAGAACATCATTCCCATTCTAACATTGAGGAAAATTTGGATAATCTACAAAATTATCAGTTTTCCCAAGCCCATCAGAGAGCTGAGGTTATAAAACAATCAATGAACTAAGTTTCAAAGAGGTACATCTTCCCCAAGAATATATGGGACACAAAGCTTTCTCACTTTGCCAGAGCATGGAGGGAAGAGATAGCTACCATAAGAGATCAGCTAAAGTTTTAACAAATTTGTAGAGGCTAAATGTGGGTTAGTGTATAATTTAGAATAACTAAGAGTCCCAAAAACAGAGAATTCACATTCTTCTCCATGGATCTTATGAGGTGCTCACAAGAAAGATTTGTAAAGGGCAAGAGATGTGGAAAGCTCCACCTGAATGACACAGGTTTTCAGGTAATAATCAGCTACCAGTTGGGGACAGATATGAAATAACACCCACTTCAACAATCTCTTCTCTCTTACAAAGCAAATACCTTGAGCCACTGGGTGAAAGGATAAGAAACCTTCTCACTGCCAAGACTCAAGCACAAATCTACTGCTTATAGAAGGGTAGATATAAGAGCCCTCTACTCCTGGGGGAAGGGCAGGAAAACCTTTTGGGACCAGGATCCTTAGCACGGGTGTGTACTCACTGGGCAGGGTAGGGAGTGGTTGGGGTGAAGAATCTATACTTTCCAAGGGCTGCAAGAGATACAAGACAGAGTTTGAGTGCCAACATGGAAGAGGGACAAGAACACCTAGAAAGCTCTACCTTCAAGCTCTAAGCACAGAAGACTTGCCTAAAAATAAAGCTGGACCAGCAGAATTCTCACCTCCACAAGCCTTGCACTAATAATCAAAAGAAGTCTACAGGTTGGGGAGAAAGAAAAACAAAGAGAGAGAGACTAACTCTGTGGAGTAAATATGTAGAGCTGCTGTCAGATGAGAGTGAGGCAGGAAAACTAAGAAAAGCCCTTTGGCATTACATGACCACAGTAAGCACAGAGTAACAGTAACCTACTATGAGAGAAATTTGAAGACACTGTGAGACGATGAAAGTAACTATAGAAACGACAAAACCCAAGATCAATTCAACCACTGACTCAACCCTCAACTCTAACAGCCTTTCAGAAGAAGCCCCATGGCTAGGCATAAATGCTGTTTACCTCAATCTCTGTTGTTCTTCTATCCATAATATTTGGTATTTATTCAAAATTTGTAGGAAATACAAAAATAAAACTTAATACATATATTTTTTTAAGATTTATTTATTTTAAGAGAGAGTGAGCACAAGCAGGTGGAGCAGAGGGAGAGGGAGAAAGAATTCTAAGCAGACTCTGTGCTAAATGTGAAGCCCAACATAGGGCTCAGTTCCACAACCCTGAGATCACGACCTGAGCCAAAATAAAGAGTCAGATGTTCAACCGGCTGTCCCATCCAGGCACACCTAAAACATAATTTTTTTAATTGTCAAGAGATAGTAGCAATCAACAGAATCAGACTCAGAAATGACACATATGTCAAAAAGACCATTCAGTGACTTTAAAATAACTGATTCACATGATAAAAGATCCAGTAGAAAAGGTTAAAAAATGAACAGATAAATAGGAAAAATAAGAGAGATATGGAAAAAGTTAAAAGGATTCTAATGTGAATACTACAACTAAATGAAAGGATGTAAAAAATTTTCTTCAAAAAGCTTACCAGATTACTGAACATAGTTGCAAAAAGAAAGAAAACCACCAATAAGTAAACGGAACTTTATTTTTTTAATTATAAAAATAGGCATTATAAAAATAGAAATTATAGGAACACACAAAGAAAAAAGGTGGAGGGGAAAATAGAACAGAGCATCTAAGATCTGTGGGACCTCAAATAATTAACATACATGTAATCAGAACCTCAGAAAGGGAAGAAAGAGAGAATATGGCAGAAAAATATTTGAAAAGATAATGGCTGAGAATTGGCACCTGAAAACTGCTGAATTTCTAGGAGGAAATTCATTGCTCACCCAGTTTTGCCAGGGGATGGCCTCCTCATTCTTGCATGATTTTCATAATAATTCTGATGACCTCCATTCATAGCAAACATTTATCAGAACACTTTTTGAAGTGTTTTGATGTGAATAATCTTTTGTGCCCACAGTGACTTCTTCAGACTCTAGAATTCATTAGACCATAAGTGTTCCATAATTCTTTTTAAAATAAATTACTTTAAGGGCTAGTATTTTTAAATATATATATTTTTATTTAGATATAAATGAATATAGATTTATAATAAGTATGATATTAACAGTTAATATCAGTATGTTTACAGTAGAGAAACCTGGCAAACACCACCTCTGGTAATCAAGATCAACATGGCCAATGATAAGTCATGTTCACTTCTTATACTTCTGATTGATATGCTGAGAATGGTACCATACTCTATGGCATTCATCCCAGAAATCCACAACCACAGCAAAATCATGAGAAAAATATCAGATAAACTCCAACAGAGGGCATTCTACAAACTATCTGATCAGTACTCCTCAAAAAGTGTCAAGGTCACCAAAAACAAGGAAAGTCTGACAGCCAAGATGAGCCTAAGGAGATGTGACAAGTAAATGTGATGTGACATGCTAGATGAGATCCTGAAACAAAAAAGGACACTACGGAAAAACTAAGAAAATATGAGTTATGTACTTTAGCTAATAATAGCATATCAATGCTAGATTCATTAATTGTAATTATTGTACCATACTAAGGTAGGGTGTTAATAATAGAGGAAAATGGATGTGGGGTATGTGGGAACTCTGTGCTATCTTCAAAACTATTCTGCAAACCCAAAACTACTCTAGATAGTGTTTAAACGGATAATTATTAAAATAAATAAGTAATAAATAAAATCCTCAGTGTAAAAAGGGAGTCTTTATCACATATAGACAATAGAGCATAGAAGAGTGAGGCCTCAGATTTCTAAATTCCCAAGAGTCCTAAACCACCTACCTGCTTACTGTTTCATTTGCTAGTTACTGCTGTTTCTCCCTCAGGTCACAGGTAATACAGCTCAGAAAAGGACAGTACTGTTTAGAATGGAAAGCAAACTGTAATGTATCTAGGCAAAAAGAGCCAGAGGACAGATGTAAGTGGGTTACATTAATGCTCTTAACCTCTCTTGGCTGAGACAGAAAACGATGCCGATTTCCCAAGAAAGAAAATGCTGGAGGATTTCAATCACCCTGAATTTATGGGGGACCAGATCCTACAATGCTCTTTAACTTGAATACCTCAGGCCCATATAGATTTCGGTGGCCTGAATTTTCTGGATAGTTGCCCTAATTCTTTGCTTTGACTGTGGAGACTTGGCCTTTGAGGGAAATAGGCCATCCTTTCCCTGAGATACTCGTTCCCTTCCTGGAGGATTAAAACTTACTGACAGGTCTGGAAACTTTCACATCTGGATTGAATTATTAGATTGTAAAGGCTTTAACTCAATTGCACACTCCTTGAGAGTAGAAGCAAGTCACAGGCAGCTCAATGTCTTTACAGAATCGACTCTGCTCTCCCCCATCAGGTAATCAGGCAAGCCAGCCAGAATCACAGCTCCAGGGGGTTCTGATTACAGGTATCTTCGCTCCAGCTGTTTCTGGTCAAATGAGAAAGGAGCCATCCAGTCCTTGTGATTTCATGTAGACAGACAGCTATTTTCTGCCTGGCCTATATGCTTATCCCAGAGTAAATGACAGGCTGTTGTCTTTATCAGTTTCACCAAAGGGGTGGTAGATTGTTGTGTAGGTTCTTTTTTTAAGTGATGAAAGCAGTGAGAATTAAATGTCACCTGTGAATTCCCAACTCCCTGTCTCCTCTTTGTAAAACCGATCTTTTATAAAGCACTATTTCCATTTTATTGTTACTTTGAGACAAGCAAGAAAAATGGCACCTGGTCTGCCTCCGGCTTAGCAAGATGGTGACAGCCTTCTAGAGAAAGAAAAAAGATTTGGTAATACAATTAAAAGCCGTTGCCATGTTAGCAAGTGAGATTTTGGTTCAGGTTATGGTCAGATAGTTGGAGGGCAAAACCTGTGAAGCTTCCCCAGCAGTGAAATTCGTGGACAATCCAGAAGCTTCCTTCGTGGCTATGGCTGCTTAAGTATTGGAAGTGGTAACTAAAGAAAACCTCAAACGTTAAATACATAAATTTGAAGTGCATTACTGAATTTCAAATGCTTATTTCATCTGAAATTACACATAAGCATTAAGTGTAAAGAGTGTATATCAACAACCAGCATTTGAATTAAGAATTTTTTCTACCAGTCATTGAAGCAAAGGCAAAATCTGATGCTTCTATAGCTCAGATTCGGAGAGATTTAAACCGTATCCCCAGAGGTAAGACAACATATAGGAAGTCAAATTCCACACCACTGCAGCCGAGTGCGACATATTTTTCTAGCCTGCTCCATTTGGGGATTCAGGAAGTTTTTGGCATAGTCTGAAATTCTGCATTTCAAACATGCTCTCAGGTAATACTAGGCTACGGGCCACACTTTGACTAGCAATGCTCTAGCCCCTTCCTTTGAAAAGATCACAATTCTGTTTACACAATTCTGGGTTTTAATAAATCAATCCTTAAATTTTCCACGACTTTATTTTTACTCATCAATAAATGGAACCAATGAGAAAAAATAGTGCCCTCCCCTTTTTTTTTGCAGATTTCATTTAACATTAGAAACTTTACCGGTTGCTTCCAAAACTTCAATTGTCCATGATGTGCTATATCCAGGCACCATTGCCCAAACTACGTATCTTCTGACACAATTGAGTTCTAAGATGTTTCCATACTCACAGACATTTAGGAAATGCTGCATAAGATGGAGTGGCATGTTAACGGGTCTCAAAAGTTTGCTGAACGCTGCCCAAACTTCTATTTGATTATGGAATATTTTTTTCCATGTGTTATTCATGAAATACTGAGATATCCCATGGAAAATTGTGGGATGAGGTAAAAATACTGCACTTTTCTCTAATTATAGAATACTTTGACTTATTACAATCTATCTTCAAGGATAGTATCAGCTGTTTAAAGGTCCCTTCACAGGGAGGTGGTTTCTAACCACTGCATCTAAAACAGCACCCCCAAGCCCAGGCCTCTGTCTCCTTATTCTGTTCATTTTTCTCTGTGATACTTATACACTCTGACATTGTTTGTTTATTGCTCTCCATCACCTCCACTGGAATGTAAACTCCATAATAGCAGGGACTTTTCCTTGTTCACTGCTCAAATTTCAAAATAGTTTCTGGCCCACAGACTTATAGGCTTAAGCAAGGTAGAAGAAGACAGGGAGGTCACTGGCCTGGAGCACCTAAGAACTTAGCTGTGCCTGGCCAAGTCTCTGCTCTGAACCTAGCGGTGTCTGGCCAAGTCCTGACTGGGACTGAGCCACTGACATGGCCATCCACCTGCCTCTCAATAAGGTCTCATTTATATCAATGGATATAACATTAGGACCATGTAACAGCTTAGAGCCAAAACCACTGATGCTCAAATTACACCCATGAATGAGCCTTTCCTGGAAGGCTTACATAGCGTCATAAACCTGGATTACTGGATTATGACAAAACAAAAAAGTTTGACCTAAAAAACACTGTCTTAAAAAAAAAGATTTTATTAATTTGAGAGAGAGCATGCACATATATGTAGGAGAGAGGGAGGGAAAGAGAGAGAACAAGCAGGGAAAAGGGGTAGAGGGAGAAGGAGAAGCAAACCCTACATGAACAGAGAGCCTGATGTGGGACTAGATCAGACCCTGGGATCATGACCTGAGCCAAAGGCACATACTTAACTGACTGAGCCACCCAGGTTCATTGCAACTTTATTTACACAAGCCAAGATATGGAAACAATCTAAGGGTCCATATACAAATGAAGAGATAAGGAAAATGTGGTATGTATATATACAACAAATATAATTCAGCTGTAAAAAAGAATGAAATCATTGGCATTTGCGACAACATGGATAGACCTTGAAGGCAATATGCTAAGTGAAATAAATCAGAGAAAGATCAATACTGTATGTGGAATACTTCTATGTGGAATACAAATACTTATATGTGAAATCTAAAAAACAAAAAACAGAAATCATATATACAGAGAATAGATTGGTGGTTGCCAGAGACTGGGGGACAGGGAGTAGGCCAAATGGATGAAAGGAGTCAAAAGATAGAAACTTCCACTTATAAAATAAAGAAGTCATAAGTATGTAATGTACAACATGGTGACTATAGTTAATAATGCTGTATTGCATCTTTGAAAGTTGCTAAGAGAATAGATCTTTAAAGTTCTAATCACAAGAAAAAATTCTGTATAGACATTAACTAGACTTGTGGTGGTCACTTCACAATATATACAAGTAATGAATCACTATGTTGTACACTTGAAATTATTATGATGTTGTATGTCAATTATACCTCAATTAACAAAAAAGTTTCTTCTACAAAAGATTTTATTTTTCATCAGTTAGCTTTCCTAAATGATACCTCCTGATTTTTACAATTAAAGGGACTATTATGAATTCTACATTATTTGGTACTTTCCCAAATTACATCAAGAAGACCCAGAAAAGAAAGAGCACAAAACAAAGATAAAGAATGTATAATGCGTTTTGTTTATTGAACTCAATCCTACTTGGGAGGCATTCATAAAATTAGGACCAGAGGATATCTGCTATGGATTATATTACTTATATACCTAAGTAATTTTATATGTTTGATTTAATAAAAGTATGAATCACAGCCCATAAAATTATATTTCTTTCCCATTATATATACATGTTTTCTTCTCAATGTTAATCTGTGGAGATTTAATTTTTTTCTAAGTCTGACTGTAATCCAGCAGAAAAAAATTGAATTAACAAACATAAATTGCAAACTATTTTTATATTTTCCCTTTCAGAGCTAAATCTTTTAAGTGAGATTCTTTATCTCAGATTTGGCTGAGGCCCCAAAAGGCTGAGAACAAAAGACTAGGTGGCTAGTATTCCTATATTCCAAAAGAAATGGGAAAATTAAATTTATAACTCTTTGCTCCTAACTCGTTCAGTGTGATCAAAGTGTTAAAGTTGGTCTGGCTGAGAGTTACCCAGAGGACTATTTCAGTGATGGAAAGTGTCAGCGTGCCTTCAGGAAAATGACAATGCCTTCCAGGAGAGCCTACCCCAGCTTGATTTGTATTCTAGTGCCTGGAAGCACTGTGGTCTGGTGGCCAATGAGGACAGAGGTGGTTGCAGAGTGGAGAGCTGGTTTGGGGAAGTAAAGGTATTCTATCTATCACAGCCAAAGGAGAGTTGACCTCCATTGTCTTAGATCTGTGGGACCCAGGAAATTTAACAAAAATCCCCTACCCCTGGCCAAGCAGAGCAGGACTGACTCTATTTTGTGCTGCACCCGCCTTGTGCTAACCTGCTTATTGCTTAGGGCACTGCCCCACCCTAGTCAAGCCCAGGGCACACCCTAATCGGAAATCAGCTCAGTGATAGGCCAGTTCAAATGGATACTTTAGGGTAAAATATAACTCAATTGACCACCTGCGAGTGTCCGGACCAGCATGACTGAAACTTTCTGCGTATCCCATTGGCCACTGGTCCCTATAAAGTTGCTAAACCTCTTAGTCTTGGGATCCAAGTCCCTGCTCCGCTGTGTCGGGCACACTTGGACCCAGGCTTGAGCTTGTAAATAAACCCTCGTGTGTTTGCATCGGTGTCGGCTCCTTGGTGGTTTCTCAGATTCGCGATCTTGGGCACAACAGATCCATCCCCAGAAGTTGGCCTGGACCTGTGAGGGCACTTCAGCAAAAAACGAGGCCAGATTTGGTCCTCAGGATGTGGAAGTCCACTAGAGATGCAAAGAAATTGCAGGCAAGAGACATTTAGGGAGGGGACAATCTACAAAGAATCCCCAATACCTCATAAAAGCTTTAATTTAAACACCTGCTACACTCCGAGGAGGTGAACGGCCCTTTACGTCGGTCCTTCAAGTGAACCTTTTCCTGATGCTTTCTCTCCCCACCACCATCTTAGCCCTGGAAAGTCACAGGCTGCCCTAGGACATGACAGAGTTAATAGAAAAGCTTGCCAGCCCCCTCTTTTCTACTGGAGTAGCCCTACAGGCTATGGGAGGGGAAAGCTTTAACTTTCTATGAACTGGCATGAAGTTTACAAGGACATGACATTATGTCACATTAACAAAGACATGCTAAATGTGACAGCTTTTTGCTATTCAATGTAGCTGAGGATGTTTTGTTTTCCAACAGTGACCAGACACATTATGGAACTACTTTAGCACTGATCGAAAAAGCAAAGAAGAACTCACCCCACAAAGCAGACGGTAAAGGGGGCAAAGGGTAAGAGTCAAGTTTTTGTTTGAGCTCCATGGGCCCTATTACTTCAATACACCCTAAAGTACATTAGTAATTGGTTCTTACTTGCAATAAATAAGAGTGTTTTTATCTCTATAAGCATGTTGGAATTTCCCATCATTTTACAGCAGGAATCAGATCCAGCAAACACTTTCTTATGCTAATATCACTGAGCCAAAGAAAAAGCCCATAATTATACAAATTAATGATTTAGTGTGATATAAGGGTAAACAGAAGCCTAACTAATGAGTTCGTTAATTGTCCTTCCTTGTAGTAGGCATCAGCGCTCAGTATTCAGCTTTAACACAGCCATTGGCCAGGAAATAACAGAGTTCCCAGGGTGCCTAGATATGTGGTCAGAGGTTTTTCTCTATGAGGGTCTCCCTCCTGGGGCCCACTCCCACAAAGCAGCTGAATGAAGGCTGAGAACTTCCCAAGTGCAAACGCACAAGAGAGCACTCGGATGTGCCTTGTAAGGTAGATAGTATGTCTCAGGATGATTTTGATGCTTTTTTATATATACTGAAAGAAACTGATCCCTGTTCAAAGATTTTTGAAGGGAAATCTTCTGAAATAAGCACTTTTTAATCGCCCCTCCAATTTTTTTTTCAATTTCCAGCTGCTCTCAATCATCCTTCAAAAAATATTTACTGAGTATCCATTATGTTCCCAACCCTGTGCTAGCTGCCAGAAAGAACAAAGATTAATGTTGGGGGGATAATTCTCCATGGGTCTCTTGTGCTTCTGCAAGTCTTATGATGAGGTGTTGACAGCTATGTTGACAATCCTCTCAAGAATGTTTGTACAGCAAATAATCTTGGAGGATAGGGAGAGTATCTCCCTGCTAGGCAAAGGGCAGGTTTGTTTCCCAACCAGGATATGATGTCTCCTCTGAGGGCAAAGGTGGGACAGATTTGCTAGCAGCCCCTGAGAAGGCTGGAGGTTTTCCTAGCTCAGAGTTCCTTGGCTGTGACACATGCCCACTGTGTGTGCAGCATCTATCTGGTATGCTCTGCATCACCCTCATGGAATTTGAGTATGGGGAACTAATGCAAACATGAAGTTCATGCTGCCTGCCATGCTGTAGCAGAGTTCTCTGCCTCTGACCCAGAATCTCTATTAGCATCTAAAACTGTGGTTCGTAAGAATGGTAATATCTCCAACCATTTCTATTCTTGACATTCAGTTCCTCATGTCTAGGAACTCATGGTCTCTTGGGGAAATAAAAACAAAATTTCTGAAATAATGTGTATACTGTCTGAGAGAAATATGCTTCAGGTATAATGTGTACAATGCAAAATCAAAGAGGAGAGACAGTCAAGAAAGGTGTCTGGGAGGTGATGATACTTGAAACAGAATCTTCAAGTATTCATTGGAGTCAATAAGTGAAGAAGGCAGCAAGCATATACAAAGATCTGACAGCAAAACAGCATGGTGTATACACAGGACTAAACCATTCACTGATGCTGGAGCATCAAGTGTGAATGCAGAATTAAACCAGACTCTGGCTGGAACGGTAGATAGAAGCCCTCATAGCTCTTCACAGGAGCCTAAATTTTAGTTGTAGTCCTATGGTCTCCAAAGAAAGGCATACAAGGCAATCTACTCTAGCACTTGAGAAAATAGATTGGAATATATATATGCATATATATAACTTTCATTTTAAAATAATTTTATTAATATTTAATATATAGACATTCACTCCCTCACTTGACAATCTGTATTTTTTATCTTGTGGGTTACATGGATCTTTTATATATATCTACATAAATCTATCTGAAGATCTATATATAGGGGATTCCTAAGAGTGTGAAGCTCCTTTTAGCATGTTGTGGCACTGCAGTCTGTGAACACTGAGTGAAGAATATGCGAAGATTACATGACATAGTTTGAAACTAACCCTCACAACATGGACAAATGGCTTAAAGAGATTCCAGTAAAGAAGCCACAGACTGACAATTATAGTAATAATGCAAACACAAACAAATGATTTGAAAATGGGTTGTCATCTCTAGTCTAATTTCTTCATCAGCCACATTACAAGCTATAATCAATGATAATTTAATCAGATCTGACCACAGAAATTCGTTTTCTTGTTAATTGAAATATGGATTTATATCCACAATGGATAAAGATGAACAGCATTTTAAGTGTCTGTTGATTCTTTACATATTAGCTAATGTCTGTGCCAAGTCATCACAATTAGCAAGACATTTAAAAACAAGCATCCTAAACATGGAGTCAACAATTACAAATTTTTTGGGATCCTGGGTGGCTCAGCGGTTTAGCCCCTGCCTTTGGCCCAGGGCGCGATCCTGGAGTCCCGGGATCGAGTCCTGCGTCAGGCTCCCTGCATGGAGCCTGCTTCTCCCGCTGCCTGTGTCTCTGCCTCTCTCTTTCTGTGTCTATCATGAATAAATAAAATCTTTTTTAAAAAGTTACAATTTTTTCAATGTTGCTTAATATTATATGTGCTTCAACCCAGAAAATATTGTTGGAAGGTGCATTAAAAATATTTCTGCATATTTGAAGAGACTTGAATTAGTACAAAGGTTTGCTACATGATTGGATGAGAGTACAGGGGTTTCAACATGTCTCAGCTTATGGTATTTGGACTCTGTTTCAATGATAAAATACACAAAGAGTTACTTCTGATGAAGGACTGAAGCAGTGATTCTCAACCCTAACTACACCGGGCACATTTGAAAAATGCCTATGGTCAGGTCCCTTCCCAGCCCAATTAAATCAGAATCATTGTAAATACTTCTTGTATTAGGAAGAAGAAAAGGAAGAAAGGTTGCAGCGATAGCATCTCATTGAAACCCATTCTTGAATCATTCACAAGCAAACCATTGCGCAAAGCAGTTAAAGCCAGGATTGTACAAACTGCTACTGGAGGTCATTAACGTATGGTCAGTTCTGTTATAACATGACATATATAGTTCTCAAAATCACAGCACCATATGATGCAAAATTGCAATAAAAACCACAGGGCTTATTTAAAAAATGCCCAAAATACTAAAAAAAACTCCTCAATGACAGGTTTTTTATAAAGATTTTGTTTATATATTTATGAGAAACACAGAGAGGGAGGCAGAGACATAGGCAGAGGAAGAAGTAGGCTCCCTGTGGGAAGTATGATGAGGGACTCGATCCCAGGACCCCAGGATTATGCCCTGTGCCAAAGGCAGACATTCAACCACTGAGCCACCCAGGCGCCCCAGATTTTTTTAAAAAAGGTTGGAGATGTAATAAAAACAGAAGCACAGAAGTTTTACATGTTAGATAGCTAAGAAATACATAAATATATATTAAATTTGGCACACTGTAGTTTGAAAAAGGCCTAAAGGTTTGTGGATATAGGTGGCAGGGGAATTGCATTTGTGAGTTACCGTGAAGTGGTAAGGAAGGGTTATCTGAAATTGAAGGGAAGTCATAACACCAGATGAGAACAAGTATGGCTCACAACACACATAACACAGAACATAACATGGTAATCTGAGGCAGCTGGTAGGTGTCTGAGGTGTGTGTGTGTGTGTGTGTGTGTGTCTTGATTCAGGTATTTTCTGCATTCACCTAGCTTCACATACAGTTGGTTTCCCATGGAGGAAACTGCATAAGCAAACATAAAATTTGTGTTATGCTCAAAGTATTCCTTGGAACAAACTCATATTTCCAAATAAGCTTTACAGCAGAAACTGACTGTGCTTAAGATTATAGATGTCATTCATTGAAATACAGAATAATCTTTCAACAATTTGCAATGAGATGGAGAGTGACCAGAAAATTTTTCCATGACATCAAGGTTTGCTGGTTATCTCATTGTAAAGAAAATAAAAGAATTCTTGGAACTTTAAGTTAAATCACCCCCACACACAATAGTAATCTAAATTTGCCGACCTCTCCTGGTACAACAAACGCCTTCTGTGATATGGTACCAAGCAGAAATTTTAATAGAAACACACACACACACAGTCTGTTTTCATCGTAAAGGTGGCATTTGAACCATGAGAAGAAATTGCAATTTTTCAAAAGAGACTTGGGCTCTGGAGGGAGTATTTTGAGAACAAATAACTGGAAAGGACTCCATTAATAGGTTTTGTTTTGTTTTGTTTTGTTGCTGAAATGGATGTGTGTCACATATAAAAATTCTCATATATACACACATTAAATTGGAAACTGAATTTCCTGATCTATCTAAAAATCTTCAAAAAATAAATAAATAAATAAATAAATAAAAATCTTCCACATGAGGAATTTCCATCTGTGGGTTTTGAAGTCAATTGTTGAAAAGTATAAAAAGCATCATTCCCAATCAGTCTGCATGGAAAGTCATCAGGGAAGAGGGAGGTTTACTAGCCAAATTTAATAATTAAAACAAGAACAACTTTGCATTATTGACAGATGGAGGTGAATAATGAGTATCCATATTTAATATGTTCAATGGATGTCCTACTTACGCCTTTTGAAAATATGTATCTTTGTGAGACATCTTTCTCAGATTTGACAGTCAATAAAACCACATATAGAGCTAAGCTAACCTTGAAGACAGACATTCAGAGCATTCCATTACAAAAGTGCTAGGCTAAGATTTTCAAGAAATTTGAAAAAAGATTGAAAGCATATTAATTATAATCATGCTGCTCTCTACTTTGAGTAAAAAAGATTTTGTATCATTAATAAACAGAATGGAATATGAAATTATTTTTAAATGTTTTCTGCCTTTATCTCTTTTCTCTATTATACTAGTACATGTGGGTAGCTAGTAAATAAGAATACACATAAATATGTAGAAATATGTTTTCAATTTTTTTTCTTTATTACTAGACATCATGATCAAAAATACTTTGGGCCTAACTCTGGTAAATGAACAAGGGGTAGTGGAAAGGGAGGTGGGCGGGGGGTTGTGGTGACTGGGTGACAGGCACTGAAGGCGGCACTTGATGGGATGAGCACTGGGTGATGTGCTATATGTTGGCAAATTGAACTCCAATAAAAAAATACTTTGGGGGCGCCTGGGTGGCTCAGTGGCTGAGTGTCTGCCTTCAGCTCAGGTCATGATTCCGGGGTCCTGGGATTTGGTCCCACATCAGACTCCCCACAGAGCCTGTTTCTCCCTCTGCCTATGTCTCTGCCTCATACTCATGTGTGTCTCTAATGAATAAATAAATAAAATCTTTAAAAAAAATGTTTTGGGCACCACAGCGAGAGACCATGGGGAGATGAAGCAGTTAAGACTGCATTCAAGGGGTGCCTGGGTGACTCAGTCGATTAAGCATCTGACTTGACTTTTGCTCATGTCACAAGACCTGATGAGATTGAACCCTATATTAGGCTGGGCATGGAGCCTGCTGAAGATTCTCTCTCTCCCTCTGCCCCTCCCCTGCTCACACACATGCCCTCTCTCTCTCAAAAAAAAAAAAAACAAAACAAAAAAAAGACTGCATTCAACCCCATGTTATCAGATATCCCACTTTAGAGGTTTAATTTTCTCATAAAAAGGAAGCCCAAGTATAGGTGGTCCTAGGCTATGATTCATGAAAGGTCCACATGCCTCTATTTTCACAACGCCTTATTTCACATAGGGATTTACCCTCATGCACACAGGATGCCTGTTGCACTCTTAAACATCGTGTCCACCTTACAGGCAGGAAGGAGAGGGAAAGGTGGAGAAAAAAAGACAGAATCCACACATTTGCTGAAGGCTTGGACAGTAACCCAGGGCTAGGCAGCCAGGGGAAAAAATCCCAGGAGGTCAACTAAGCCTCTTGCTGTCTCGTATCTATATCAAAGCAGACAACAGAGCCAAAGGCTGAAATTAGGCTCAACAAGAATTACTGTAGGGAAGGGGGCAGGAAGCATGCCTGCTAGCTGGCTGCAAGGACAGCCGTGTTCTAGAGTGGGGCCGGGGCGTGGGGTCCTCCTCACTGGCAACAGCCTGGAGCCTGCTCTACATCTGGAAGCGCAGGCTCTGAAGACATGAAGTCATCGCTTCTCTGGAGTCATCAGCTCAATGTAGAGGAAGACTGTGGGAAGCAAAAGCCAAAGGAACCTCTCTCTGTCCTACTCCCTCTCACACCCATTATTTTATTTTTGCAAATAGTACATCCGAGCATCGCAGCTTTAATAAGCCAGATTGGTACCAGCCTCAAAATATTCTTCGGGAAAACCCTGACTGGAAATGGCTGAAAATGCACTCATGACTTATAACTCATTCATTCGCCCAAGGAAAGCAACCTCAATGATTTTAGGCTAGGACAGGCAGCCCAAACAAAGAAATAAATACAGAATGTCCACAGCTTAGAATAGCAGCCAAGTTCTCTCTGGGATAATTTTATCCTGATAAGGAAAAGTTGTCCTGATTTGTGTCCTGCCTGATTTGCTCATATGTAGTATTTTTGAGATTTTTTTTTCCCTCTCTGTAATAGACTCAGCGACTTTGCTAAAACAGCAGAAATAGTAGTACTTAAGGCCAGGATTATACATTGCTTTCTCATTATGTCCCGGCTATTTTATGTTGCTCAAGACTCAAAAGTCTGCTGCATTATTCATTTACTCCAAACAAGGCATGTAATACATTACTGCTGAGATGCTACCACTTAAAGCAAGACAGCTCATATTTACTCTGCAAAGTGATTTTTTTTCTCAAAGAGCTTTTTCTTTAAGGTCACTGTCACGGGCGCTGACAACCCTTGTGATGTTTATTCTTTACTCTCCTGCACACTGCCATGTGTAAAGCTCCATCCCATAACTTGAAACAGAAATAGAATTTTGGGTTTTGCATTCTGAGGGTGATAGCTCTGGAGGAACTAGTGTTTGGGGCCCCCCAGTACAGAGTCCAAGTCTCCTTCCAGCTCATAGGCACCTTCCTACTGCTTTGTCCAGAGACGTCACTCTGTGGATCATCCCCCATCCCTCTTGTACTGAAAGCTCCCTCCTGACTTTAAGGGTCCCCTCCCAAGTCCCACATGCCCCTGCAGTTGCCATGGTCTCCCTATCTCATCTCTTCACATCAGTCCTAGCAGTAGGTAATCTATACTGTCTTCACCTCTCAACTCCTGCTCTCTCAACTCATCACAAGTTCCTGGTCCATCAACCAGTGCCTCCTGAGCCAGGCAGGCCCATCTGTAGAAGTTACCTATAGACCCCTCCATCTCTGTGCCCTTGTGGAGACACAAAGGTGTTTCCTAGTGGCCTTTCCCTTCTCATCACAGCTCTCTCTCTGTCCTTCAGCCCTTCTCCCGTGCCATATGGATTTCACACACCTCCCTCCCAACCCCACTCCTGGGGTCAGCCTGTTCAACATCCTGCCTCCCTTCTTAGGGCCCTCCTTTCTTCCTCATATCCATAATTCTGATTTCCAGGCCTTGAAGTTCCCCTTTCATATCTGCATCCTTTTGCAGTAGCTCAGTTCATCTTCTATTTCCTGTGTTGTTTACCAACTCCTCATGCTTTTGCTCAGGGCTCAACTTCTATTAGCAATGCTTCTCCCTACCACTGTGAAGTCATTTGTGCCACCTGTTCTTAGAGATATTAAGTACCTCCATGTGGCCTTCCCAGATTAATCCTCATACCACTTATTTTACTCAACATCCCCTAATACACAGAAGCACAATTTCTCCCTGATGCCTGATTGTAGGATCCTTTTTTCCTATTTCTTCTATGATTTTCTTTCATACTACAAGCATAATTTTAGAGACTAACTTATGTAAATATACACACACACCCACATACTTAAACATAAATACAAACATAATAGGTACTCGGGTGATTCATTAATTCTGAGTCAGATTTTTTAAAAAGAATGAAATAGCCATTCCTGGGGAAGCCACTGTTCACCCTCACACATCTCCACTAGCATTTTGTCCAATTCTCTTTCACTACAGAGCTGACCACATGGCAATGCGGTGTGCTGTCTGCCTTCTCTGATCCCCACGTAGTTCCTAGGAAACCAGAACTGAACCAGATTTAGCTCTGTGTCTCCAGCCCTCATACAGTGCCTGATATAGAATAGGGGCTTAATGAATATTTACTGCATATATAAATGAGTTTTGAGATGGAAGACACACACCAGGTTGTGACCAGCATCCAGAATAAAATTAAGACCAGTGTGTGTGGGGGGTGGTGAGGAGCTGTGAAATAATATTGTGAAGGATCATATTATAAAATGCCCAGTATTAATAACGGTTGTTTCATGTATATCTTAAAGGCAACCCCCAGTGTGATGAACAGTATACAGTGAACTTACAAGAAAGCATCTTAAGAAATATTTCTGTTTTGAAGGCAATAGTCAAACATAGAGCTCAAGTTCTAATATATATGCACTCACTTATTCAGGAAATTGTTACTAAGTGCCTATGTGTGACAGGCGTCAAATCAAACCCTAGAGTTATAAGAGTGATGGTCCCTGTCCTTAGAGGACCTCTTATAGTCCAGTGGCAAAAACAGATATTTACGAACTAGTGGGAAAGAAAATAAAAATGTAATTACAAATGGTGACAGGTGCTATGAAGAAAAAATAAAAGATGCTATGAACCTAAATACAGAACCAAGATGATGCTTCAGTAGGCAGGAAATTGCATTTTTCAAACAAAAGGATAAAAGCATATCTCAATCAGTTTCTTAAAAAGCCATCAAGTTACCTTATAATCTCTTCCAAATGTCTGTGAAAATAACCCCATGTTCCAAGATCCTGACAAGGAGCCTACCCTGAAGAAGATAATCTTCCTGTTTCTTGTTTGTAGAGACCAACTCGCAGCCCTCTGAATAAATAGGCCACACGCTCTTCACCACCTCCTTACTAGCAGGCAATTCGTAACACACTAAAACTTCTGTCTACATATTTATTTTCCCTTTGACTTTCTTTTCCTCAAGAAAAATTCTGAGGAGCAGGAGTGCCGGGGAATAGTGTAAGTGCTGTGGTGCCTCCTGGGAGGCCCTGCAGCCCAGAACGCTGGCCGCCCTGCGTGGGGGCGAGCGCCTCGCTGCCCGCGGCCCTGGCAGCAGCCCGTTTCAATGGCTTCTCTACTTTTGCTACTCAAATAGATACAAACCAGTGCCTCATTCTGGCTTCTTTGCTGTGAGCTTCAACAGTTTTCAAAAGCTGATTAACTGGTTTTTGTTTTTTTGGGTTTTTTTTTTTTTATTTTTTTTATGTCATTTGAACAAATTATTGACCTTCTCCAAGCTTAACTTTCTTCATATATCAAATAGGGATAGAGTACCTATCCCGGGACACCTGGGTGGCTAAGTGGTTAAAGCTGGTCTGCCTTTGGCTCAGGTCATGATCCCAGAGTCCTGGAATTGAGTTCCACACCGAGCTCCCTGCTCAGCGGGGGTCTGCTTCTCCCTCTCCCTCTGTTTCTCTCTCTCTCTCTCTCTCTCTCTCTCATAAATAAGTAAAATCTTAAAAGAAAAAAAAAAGGAGTACCTATCCCTGCAGTGTTGTGTAGGATCAAATGAAATTATGTTCTTGAGATGCTAAATCCATTATCTAGGATGCGGCAAACATTTAATAGATTACTATCGTGCCCATCTATCCATCATCAATGTATTTATTTTTTTTTAAGATTTTATTTATTTATTCATGAGACACACAGACAGAGAGGCAGAGACACAGGCAGAGGGGGAAGCAGGCTCCAAGCAGGGAGCCCGATGCAGGACTCGACCCCGACCCCGAGACTCCAGGATCATGCCCTGGGCTGAAGGAAGGCGATAAACCACTGAGCCACCAAGGGATCTCATATCCATCATCAATTTAATGGTGTTCTTTTTTACATTTGAAAGTACTCATTAGGGATCCCTGGGTGGCTCAACCGTTCAGCACCTGCCTTCGGCCCAGGGCACAATCCTAGAGACCGGGGATGGAGCCCCCCCTCCCGCCCCCCCCCCCCGCCCCCCCCCCCCCCCCCCCGTCGGGCTCCCTGCATGGAGCCTGCTTTTCCCTCTACCTGTGTCTCTTCCCCTCTCTCTCTCTATGTCTATCATGAATAAGTAAATAAAAAATCTTTAAAAAAAAAAAAGAAAGTACTCATTACATTTTATGCAATAATCATTAACCAGGCAAAACGATTGAAAATATTTTCTCCCATTCTACCATTTTCTCTATTATACGTATGTTCCTTGTTCTTATTGTATAGAGTAGCCTTTGTAAAATAAACACATTTTGAAGGAGAGCCCATGAACCTCTGCTAATATTTCAGCTTTATTTTCTGGATGCTGGGACACCTATATTGATGGTTTAAATTTATGATGGGTAGAGGTGAGGTAGACAGTTCATGCTTTGGTTCACAACGGTTTCCTAAAATTGCCCAAAATGTGATCTCTAGAAAAGTAAGATGCTATATAGTATTTACCATACAAATGTTTATGTTTGTGGTTACTTCTTAAACCCATTGTTCAGGAAATACCCTCCTTGTCATCCTGAAGGAAATTTTTGGTGACAGCTCCCATGTTGAAGTCTTTCTTTTATCTAAGAGGTAGCTAATTTTTTCAAACTATAGTTGGAGGAACTGTAGCAACAATAAGTTCTGGCTGAAAAAGCCACTGTGCTGTATTTTACTTTATAATTTTTTATTCAGCAACTAAGAGGTCTAGACCCTCAACCTCAAGGCATCATTAAAGTTAATGTTGTCAGAATATGTGAAATTTCCGATTTCATTAATGAGATCTGTTCAATGAAAGATAAGAAAATTCTCCCAAATTCCTATGTGCTAAAATCTGAGCACAACCACATACCCCTTCATTGACCACTTCCTTGCCCTCTTTCTGCATTGATGGAGGAGACTGAACAACTACCCCCATCCTCACTCCCTGCCTCACCTGCTCTGGCCACATGATCTGACCTTGACCTCCACCCTTCTCAGTCAAACAAGTGCAAGACTTGCACTCTGAAGACTCTGTTACTCATTTACCATGTTGTATTCAGCAGTCACTTAGCCCCTCACAGTCTCAGAAGGCCCAGCAGTATAATGGAAATAATAATGGCCATACCACCCATCTCAAACAGCTGTGATGAGAATCAGATGCTAGAAGTATGCCTATTTCTTGATGCCAGACTTGACCCAAAGCAGGAAGCTGGCACCAGCAAGGTCCTCAAAGAAAGAAAAAGAGGCTCCTACTTCAGAAAGCAGATGGCACATTAGAAGTTTCATGCTGCTGGTGGTCTATGCCTGTTTCCAGATGTCTGGCTTAAATCCTAATCCTCAACTAGGTTCCTGAAAGTTTGTGGAACAAACCTCCTACCTCCCACTGCCTGCTCTCCTGTTACTAAATTTGATTATTACCTAGTTCCTTATCTCTGATCTCAGACTTTTCTAGATATGACTCTTTGTGTGATTCCTCCATCTTAGTTTAGGGTTTCTTAACCTCGGCACTACTGACATTTTGGGCCAGATAATTCTTTATAGTGGACAGCTGTTGTATGCACTGTAGAATGTTTAGCAACATCCTTCGCCTCTACCCACTAGATGCCAATGGCACTCCTGTGTCATGTCAAACAAAATTGTCTGGAAACATTGCCAAATGTCCTCTGGAGCAGGGATGGGGGATCGCTCCCTCTATTGAGAAAGTTAGGTAACCCTCCTGAACTCCACCTCTGGGCTCTCTGATCTCTGACCCCCGCTTGTGGGCTCTAACATGTTTTAGGCAAACACATTGTTCTCCTAGCTTTCCCTGCTGTCAAAAGCCTGGGATATCCAGGAAAATGCTTTAGCTCATAGTAAGTTTTTGTAAAATAATAATGAAGTAGTTAAAATGTGCTTTCTGATTTTTCAAAGTTTCATCAGCCTGAGGGTGAGCTGTCTGCTTTGCAGCCTGCAGCATGAAAAGAATATAGTAGCATCATGTCTGGGCCTTCGGGCCTTCGGGCCTTCGGGCCTCCAGGCCCCCAGCACCACTGTGTAAGGCCAACCAGCAGAGCATACGGCATTCATTCATCAAACCAATGAGTCTGCACAAAGCATGAAAAGGCCACGGAAGAAAGCTATCATGTGCTCTTAAAGTTACAAAGAAGTTTACATTTCCCTGAAGGCAAGGGCCCCATCTTACCTTCAGTTTTGAAGAAAACCAAACAGAGGCCGTCTGGGCAAAATGGCATACACCGAGTCACAAAGCTATTTAGCAACTGAATTCAGACCAGACCACGTGCCACTCCTTCCAGGCACGGTGGAATTAGGCACCCAGCAGATTGTGGCCTCCATTCCCAGTATTCTAACTCAAACGTTTCATTCTTCAGCATTGGCTTTGGTATTTACACCCGCACATTCTGAACTACTAAACATGGAGTATAAATTGTATCTCCCCACCAGAGAGAGGAGAAAGAGAAATCGATAGAAAAGTATTGAACCACAATACCAAGGGATCCAAAAAGCATCAACAAGAAGAGAGAAAGAGAAAGAAGGAGGAGGGGGAAGAAAACAGTAATCTATGAGCACAAAGCACACTTTTAAGTAATCATCCAGTTCTCCACGTGATCCGATGATGTATATTTGATACTGACTCCACCTTTGAAAACCTAGGTGACGTTTAGTAAGTTACTTAAACTCTCTGCACCTCAGCTTCCTCTTCTGTAAAATGGGTACAATGATAGAACTCCATCCTTTATACAGTTGTAAAGATTAAGTGACACAGTGTATATAAAGTGCTCAGCATAGTAGCTGGCACATTGTAAGTACTTCATAACTATTAGTGATTACCATTATGTATTCCAGCAAGCTGTGTCTGTTTCCCCTCCATATTCAGACTATCATGTTTCCAATCCCAATCTGGCCAGATAACCATAATTTTGAGCAGCTCACTGGAAGGCCCTGAGTTCTTTCCATACTTTTCATTGGCTAATGCCTCCTGGGAGCAAGTGACAAGGAAAACAAAGGTCACAGGAATAATCTCTCTGCTTTACAGTAGCCTAAATTTGTTCAATAAATGCTTTGGAGCCAGAAATGTACAATTCAAAAATAAACAATATAGGATTTCCCCACAAGCAGTACACAGCTTTGCATCTAGCAAATGTTTACTGAGCTCCTATTCTGGGCTAGGATCTATGCAAGGCTCTGAGGATAGATTGCATGGAGGGAGGACAAGTGCCTGATTTCTGATTTCATGGTTATTGCATTCTAGTGACAGATAAGCAAAAACACAAAATCAGCTAATGATGAGTAGAGAGAAGAAAACTAATAGACTTGACTGGCAGGGGGTGATGGGACGTGTAGCATGGTATTTAGAACAGGTAGTCAAGGAGGGCCCCTCTAATATCTGGATGGCCAGAAGCACCCAACCAGATGAAGGTCCGGTGGCACTAAATGAATCTGCAGCCAACAGGGGCCTGGACATGTGCCATTCTTATTGCACGTTTCTTCTCTGCATCGGTTGGGTTCATTTTCTCACTGGACTTGCCCTCCTGTTGGCTGCCATAGCAACCTGGGCAGACCATTTTATTTTGCCCACCCAGTCACTCACCAGCCCACACTCGGTGCATACCCAATCCTAGCAACTAGTCATGGAAACATTATTGAGAAAACAATAGATTCCATAACTCTTTACATCAGCTCCAAGGACTATTTGGCTGTAACTGAAAATAAATCAGGCAGCTTTACCCCCGGAGAAAGCCTCAGTCATTGCCTATCCTTCACAAATATAATAAGCTCAGCCTTCTTAAACCAGTTTCTTCCTTGCTTTCAACAAAAGGCTCCAGTCAGTCAACCCAAATGACCCATAATAGCTCTGTCTGATACCACACAGTGTTCTCCTCCCATAGTGAAACTTCTTATATCTTTTCATCTGGATACATTTTCATTTGAGACAAGTATTTTGATTTCAGATACTTCATGAAGACGTACTCCCAGAAGTCGCAGCCTATGTAGGATTCGTTTCTACTCATCTTTGGTACCTACTTTAAGTTCTCCCATACACTCCATACAAGCAAGTGGACAAGGCACTTCCATGTTTAATGAGCCATGTCAGACCAAAATAAGCTATCACCCTAGTTATCTCCCAGGAAATGAGTTCAGGGGAGGCTTATTTACTTTTGTTCACTTCACATTGGACTGTAGCTTAGCAAATGCAGTCTCACATCTTCAACGACCATTCAGAATCCTTTCTCCTGCCATGGATATTTTTTCTGTGCTTCTTTGTCATTATTTCCCAAAGATCTTCAAACATTTGTTCTTAGTTTTTATTCTAAAAGAAGAGCTAAAGAATTGAACACATGGGGATCCCTGGGTGGCGCAGCGGTTTGGTGCCTGCCTTTGGCCCAGGGTGCAATCCTGGAGACCCGGGATCCAATCCCACGTCGGGCTCCCGGTGCGTGGAGCCTGCTTCTCCCTCTGCCTATGTCTCTGCCTCTCTCTCTGTGTGTGTGTGTGTGTGTGTGTGTGTGTGTGACTATCATAAATAAATAAAAAATTTTTTAAAAATTTAAAAGAATTGAACACATGTTGCTCAAGCCTATACCATAAGGGAATCATTTCCTCAGTACTGAAGTATTGGGTTAAGTATATAGCCAGAATGGAGGGGGGTGCCGGGGAGCCAGGGGGACGGAGAGGGAGAGAACAAGGGAGGGAGAGAGAGAGAGGCTGGCTGTAATACATAAACAGAAGCCAGGGATTATGTTCTGACTAGCCTGACTCTCCCTGGAGAGCTGTGCTCATTTCTGGGCTGGACAAAGCCCACCTTAAGAGGATACTGGAGGGAAGAGGGAAGATGACAGGGGCCCGAAAGGAGAGATTGGTGAGGATGAGCAGGTGTTAGGTGGCCTGGAGGGAAGGCTGCAGAGCATCCTTTTGCATACCAGCAGCACGGGAACTGCAAATTGCCTTAAAACCAGACACCTGTGGTCCAAAGATGCCCCAGTTTTTGTCTCAGGCAATGGCTTGCTACCAATGCAGCTAGAGAAGGGTCCTCCACCCTTTACCACCTGGTCAGATCCCCCCTGCTATGCCACGGCGGTGGGTTGGGGGGACACGCACTGCTGGCTACAACTGACAATGTGATTTTTTGCTTCCATGGCACAAAGGTAGATGGTTAAAAAAAAAAAATCCGAGTAGTGGGGGAGGGGGAGGTCTCACGATTTCAGTATGAAAATCTTGAGTATAAAAAGATACACATTCACAGATAAAGTTTCTAAAGCACTTAAAAAGCTATAGGAAATAAGGAAGCAAGGTGGCCTATAAATGATGCAAGGCAGAATTGTATGTCTAATGAAGCAAAGCTGTATGGTAAGTGCCTTCTCTGCCAGCCCCACTTCTGCCAAATATTGCATTATGCAACGTCCTAAGCTCCCACCACATCTCCGGTTGATCTCATAGCTCAATACTGAAGCAGCTGGATAATGATGAACTTCAGGATATTTAGCACCTTTTAGGTCCCCAGATCAGCTTCTTATTTCTCATCCTTTCTTCCTAAGACACTAGCAACTACACAGCCAATCCAAGCATTCGTTCACTAATAAACATTTTAGAGTACACAACACACACTACCACGTTGGGAGGGATTCAAAAACAAATCAGATGTGCTCTCTTAGGGAGTTTGTGATCTGACAGAAAGAGAATAAAAATATCCATGAGCAACTACAATACAGGGGAAAAAATGTTCTGTTTGATGAAAGAGGGGAAATCAAAATATGATATGAGTCTGAAAGAATTCCGTGTCCTTGCAATTAAGATAAGTAGCTTTAAGAAAGGAAAACATCTCTATTAGTCAAAATTCAATACCTAATGCTAAGTTAACCTCCAAATCTCAGTGACTCAAAGTAGCATTGTATAGTTATGTAAGATAGAACCACTGGGAAAAATGCGGTGAAGGACCTCTCTGTACTATTTTTGCAATTTCTTATAAATCTATAATTGCTGCAGTATGAAAAGTCCAAATAACCAGGCAAGTGAGGGAGTAAAGAGCAACATTTCATGTCTTGCTCATGAGGCTTGTGCAGGCAGGCTGGCTGGGGCGCTATGCTCTGCAGGCCACACACCCCGACCAGTCCCAGGGAAGCCCCACCCCCGCACCTAGCAGGTCAAAGCCCACGTTGTGAAGCACAGGCACCTCCTGAAGCTTTCACCCTTAAGAGGCACATGACACTGCCACTCATGTTCCATCAACCAAAGCCAATCACACGGCCATCCTTAACTTCCAGGGGATGGGGATGTGCCCAGAGGAAGACCAAAAATATTTGGCAAGTAGCACTAATGACTACTGTACCCAAGGACACAAGCTGTCAAATCGGGCACTGGTTCTTGAAGAGTTTTCAATGAAAAATAATAAGTGCTTGTGGCACGTATTTGCTCTCGAGTGTGATTTTTCCTGTGATAGCAGAGTAAACTCTGAAATGAGTTTCACTGGAACACAGTCAAGCAGACAAGCCAGCCACAGAAGGAGCGGTTGGGAGGTCCTCTCTGCTCCCTCAGCTGTCTGGCCCACCGGCAGCACAGAGCCTTTACAATGCCTTCCTGAAGGCATTACAGAGAATCCGGATCGATGCGGGTAATGCCTGCTGGAAAGCAACCCCAGCTCCACCCGATACGAGTCTGAATATGGAAGTAGCCAAACTTCTTCAGTGCCAGCACTAAAGATGCTCTGTGCTGACTCTTCAAGTGCATGCTGTAAGAAAATGATCAAGCAGCAAGCCACAAGAGACCACCCGACCCTCCCGTGCCCACGGAGCTAACACCAGCACTGCTCAGTAAATCAGGATGCTCAGGGAGTTCTCCAGCCCAGGCAGGGATGACAAAAAGTGCTCAATGAGGATTAGGAAAGGGGAGCCCAGGGAAAAGGAGCCTATAGTCAGGCAACAGACCGTAGCAGGGGCTACCTGGAAGGGATGACAGGTACCTGAGGACAAATCCCAGCTCTGCCTCCTAGACATCAAGTGCCTTTCAGAAAATCCTTTACTCTCTTCCTGTCCCCTCTTTCTTCAGAATCACAGAATTGCACCCTTTCCTAATTAAGAAACAGATCGTTTGTGTTTAAGTAACAGCTCTGTCCCTAACTAGGTGTGTGACTCCGGCAAGCACTTAACCTCTCTGTGCCTCAATTTTTTGTAAAATAAGGATAGAAACAGACATCATCCATGGGGTGATTGTAATGAATAAATGAGTTAACACATGTAAGTCCCTTAGAACAATGCCTGGCATGTAGTAAGGGCTAAATAATTACTGCCTCCTATCAGTGTTATTACTATTAGTAAATTAAAGTCCAAGACGCAGGAGCAACACTTAGAATTGTCAGCTCTGTGTCCTGGATGAGTTCACAAGAAGATACAAGTGTATTTTAGATCAGGTTCCCAGTGAACATGGGTTTTAAGATAAAAGTTAAAATTACAGGTTATAAATTAAAAGAAAAAATGTTAAATTATTATTACTTTTCTAGCCTCTTGAGATTAGAAAAAAACCAACTTCCTTCCACCATAGTTGAAAGGAAGGCCACACTTCCAATACTCTGTTCACCTCTCATGCTCTGGGGCACAGAAGATGAAGGCTTTTGAGGCATAGTTGCCTTTTGAGGCAGCATTTCCTGGGCATCACACTGATTATCTCCCTGCACTCTGGCAAATCTGACAGACTCAAGACCATGGGCTTCCAAGAGTCACAGTTCACACCAAGTATCTGAAGAGTAGAGACAGGAATAATTATAATCTGAGATAGGGAGGATTGTAAGGATCAGAAAAGGGCCACTATATTTACCTATAAAAATAAGTAATAATACTTATATTTTTATAAAGATGAAAAAAATTGTTATCTTTTCTTTTTTATTTAAATTCAATTTGCTGGGCAGCCCGGGTGGCTCAGCGGTTTAGCACTGCCTTCAGCCCAGGACGTGATCCTGGAGACCCGGGATTGAGTCCCACGTCAGGCTCCCTCCATGGAGCCTGCTTCTCCCTCTGCCTGTGTCTCTGCCTCTCTCTCTCTCTCCTTTCTGTGTATTCTCATGAATAAATAAATTAAAAATCTTCAAAAAAAAATAAAAAACTAAAAAAATAAATTTAAAAAAATTAAAAAAAATAATTTGCCAACATAGAGTACAATATTAGTTTCAGATACGGGTTTTTATAAAGATAAAAATAATTATATTTGCTCTTTACTGTATCTATAATTATTCATAATTATCTATAATAAATTATAGACAATGTATTTATCTTTTCTCTTCTCGTTTATCTAGGAATAGTCATTGAATCCACTTTGTCACTTTTTCCCTCATTCTCCTCAGAGCACAGGTAGACACGAAAAAACCTATGCAAAGCAAGTCAAGCCTGCACTCTAAAAAGATCACACATCAGGAAGCATCTTTATAAATGAGGTACACAGAGAATGTCTGGAAGAGAATATGACAAAGGGCCTCAGGAGAAAAATAAATGACAAGACACATCTGGGTAACTGCCAAACTGAAGCTTGAACAAATATTTTCCAAGATGTAGAGCTCACAAACCTAGAGAAATGGCTCATAATGCAGAGATTTATCTGAAAATGAGACATTTATATCCTCATGGATTCATATGGGTGATATAAATCTAAGGGCTACAGAAAGAATGAAAAAGAATAAATATTGACTATCTTCTGTTTGGCAAATATTCAAAGTAGTAGTGTAAATTTTTAAGTATAAGAAAACATTAAATAATAGTTTAAAAGTTAATGAAATTATTTATACACTAGATTTAGAAACAATGCATGATCTAGTAAATATGGTAACTTCCATTTTTCTCAGAGCACAAACAATAAGAAAGATCACACAGACATGTTTGCTCCCCAAAGCAAATGCTAGTTCTGAAGCATTGCAAGATTCTTCTAAATAATACTTCAGAATTTTCCTTTAATTTAAAAATCATTTCTTTATGAAGACCCAAGTTGGAAGACAAACAGTATCTAATTTCAAAACATATTATAAAGCTATAATAACCAAGAGAGTGTAGTACTAGCTTAAAGATAGATCAATAGAACAAAATAATCAAGAATTAGAGCCCACTCTTACATGGACAACTTCTGTTTTTTAAATTTTTATTTTAATTCCAGTTAGTTAACATATTGTTATATTAGTTTCAGTTGTACAATATAGAGATTCAATAATTCGATGCAACACCTAGTGCTTCTCACAACATGTGCCCTCCTTTATCCCCACCACCTGTTTCACCCATCCCCCCACCCACCTTCTCCTTCGGTCACCATCAGTTTTTTCTCCATAGTTAAGAGTCTGTTTCTTGGTTCGTCTCTCTCTCTCTCTCTTTTTCCCATTTGGTCATTTGTTTTGTTTCTTAAATTCCACATTGGGTGAAATTATATGCTATTTGTCTTTTTCTGACTGCCTTATTTCACTTAGTGTGATCCTCTCTAGCTCTATCCATGTCATTGCAAATGGCAAGCTTTCATTCATTTTATGACTGAATAATATTCCTATGTGTGTGTGTGTGTGTGTGTGCCCACATGTGATCATGTGTGTGTTTACATCTTTATCCATTCATCAATCAATGGACACTTATGCTGCTTCCATAATGTGGTTATACAATGCTGCTATAAACATTGGGGTGCATGTATCCTTTCGAAGTCGTATTTTTGTATTCTTTGGGTAAATACCCAGTAGTGTGATTGCTGGATCACAGGATAGTTCTATTTTTAACTTTCTGAGGAACCTCCATACTGTTTTCCACAGTGTCTACACCAGTTTGCATTCCCACCAACAGTGCAAGGGAGGTCATGAACAATTTATTTTCAACAAAGGCAATTGAGAGAAAGGAGAGTCTTTCCACAAATTGTACCCAAAAAAATGTGAATATCCACTTCTAGAAGGAAGGAAGAATGAAGGGAAGAAAGTAAGCACCTGTATTCATATTTTGCACCATATACAAAAATTAACTCAAAGTGGACCTTAGATCAATATGCAAAAGCTAAAATTATAAAAGTTCCAGAAAAAAATCGAAGAAAACCTTTGTCACCTTGAGTTAGGGAAAGATTTCTTATATATAGATGAAAATCCATAAAAACAGCAATCTATAATAGAACTGATTAATTAGGCTTAATAAAAAGTAAGTCTTCTGCTCTTCAAATAAACTGTTAAGAAAATGAAAAGGCAAGTCACAGACTGAGAGAAAACATTGGTAAATCATACCCAATAAATAATTTGTGTGCAGAATATATAAAGTACACTCAAAACTCAATAAGACAAAAATCTATTAATAACATGGGCAAAATATTTGAACAGATACTCCACCAAAAAAGATGTGTAGATGACAAATATGAACAGAAAAGATGTTCAACATCATGAATCATTAGAGAAATTCAAGTTAAAAGTGCAATGAAGTATCATTATACACCTATTAGAATGGCCAAAATTGAAAAGACTAACAATACCAAATGTCGGTGAGGATATAAAGGACCTAGAATTCTCATATACTGGTGATGGGAATGTAAAAAAACACAAACACTTTCTTTTTTTTAATTATTTATTTGCGAGAGAGAGTGTGAAAGAGATCACAAGCAGGGGGAGCAGCAGAGGGAGAACAGGCTCCCTGCTCAGCGGGGAGTCCAATGCTGGGCTCCATCCCAGGATCCTGGGGATCATGACCTGAGCCAAAAGCAGATGCTTAACCAACTGAGCCATCCAGGCGTCCCCGTAAAAGCACTTTCAAAAAAAGTTTGGCAGTTTCTTACAAACTTAAAACTGTACCTACCTTATGATCTAGCCTGTCTACTCCTAGGTACCCAAGAGACATGAAAGCATATGTCCATATGGAGACTTGTATATAATGTTCACAGCAGCTTTATTTGCAGCAGCCAAAAACTGGAAACAATTCAAACGGTTCTCAACAGATAAAATGGATAAACAAATTCTGATGTATCCATGTGATGGACTCAGCAATAAAAAGGAATGAAATATTGATACACACAATATGGATTAATTTTTAACAATTACATTAAATAAAAGAAGCTATACAAAAAAAGAGTACATATTGTACACTTGCATTTATATCAAATCCCAGAAAAGCAGATTGGGAGGTAGGAGTGGAAGGGATAGATCACAAAGGGGTTACAAAAAACTTTTTGGGCATGGGAATATTCATTCTTTTGATTTGTACAGTGGTTTATCAGATATATATATATATATATATATATATAACTCAATATATCCTTTAAGTATGTGCAGTTTATTATGTCAATTATACCTCAATAAAACTGGGTTTTTTTCCAAAAGAAGATAATAATTTTATGCATTTACTCACCAAAAATGTGTTGAGCACCCACTCTGTACCAGACACCACTACAGGTATAGGCTATAACAGTGAACAAACTAGACAAAAATCCATCCTGTGGTCCTCCCAAACAAAGCTATCCTCTTCATTTTTAAAAATTATTTAAGTCCAGGAAAAAAGTTAGAAACTGATAGAGTCAGGATCAGGTCCTCCCCTAACATATGCTGGGCCTGAGGCGAGAGTGCAGAGGCTCACAGCACAAATTTAATATATAAAAGCAATAAATCAAACTGTGCCTCTCTCCAGCCCACATTCTCTCCTGGGCCCCAAGAGCTAGAGGCTAAGGAGCTGCTCTTACAGAGCCAACCCTGCTGCTTGCAAGCCTGAATAAGGGCATGAAAATGTAGGGGCGAAATAGAAACTGGGCCTCCCTGAATCCTGAGAGGACTCCCAGAACCAAGCTTCTCCCCCCAAGCCTCAATTCCCAGACCCAGGATTTCCAGGTGCCTCTCAAAAGGACATCACCTGAGCAGAGCAGAGAGCAGGAGTACAGTTACCTGGGGCACTCTGTGGGCCCAAGCACTTTTTGGTGTCCAGGACAGAAGCTATCATTTTCTCCTTGCTTGTGGACTCATGCAAATCTCACCTCTGAGTCCCTGCCTGGGCAAGGGCTCAAGCACTCACCTCATTTGTTCAGCTGGTTTCTGAACTTGGAAAAAATAAATTTTACAAGATGGAAAGGTTTTTTTTTTGTTTAATCTTTAAATGTTTGTCTTAGTGTTTGCCATACACAGAGTCCTCTTAAGAGCAAGATTCAGGTCAGGGTTCCCTCTGGCCTGCATTTAAAGTTGGTACACATCAGGAATAGAATGCAAGTTTCCAGGAGACCGCATGGATTTCAAAATTTCTATAGGCAAATCATATAAAAAGATAAGCAGAAAGCATTCAGTAACAGGAAGCCCACAAGCTTAGGGTTTTTGTTTTTTTAAGATTTTATTGATTTATTCATGAGAGACACACAGAGAGAGGCAGATATATAGGAAAAGGGAGAAGCAAACTCCCCATGGGAAGTCTGAGGACTTGATCCCAGGACCCCAGGATCATGACCTGAGCCAAAGGCAGACGCTCAACCACTGAGCTGCCTATGTGCCCCAAGCTTAGGGTTTAAAACAATGCATATAATTTTCTTACGATTTCTAAGGCAGAGAAATAGGCTTTCTTTTCGATAGGTATTGGGCACATATCCTGGGTTTCAAAATTTATTTAAAATAAAAATTTGACTCAACCTTAAAATACTTACAGAAATCGTCTCTAATTCCATGAACCAATTCAAGGAAGATGTATGAAAATTTGGCTATTTTACACACTTGAACTGTGATGAATTTCATCTTTCCTTTAATATATTTTTAGTGAGTTCAAGAAACCATGCCAAACCATGTGTAAGTTACTAAGTAGTGCGAGACACTGCCCAGGTCCTCAAGAGTCCTGGAATCTAAATATTTAACATAGGTCCTATGCGATAAATAGCATGGAAGTGGGACATCCAACAGTAATGGGAATAAAGCAGAGAGAGAATGTGTATAAGCAATTCCTTTTTTTGGCATAACAATGAAAATAACTAAAAGGAAAGGCAATATAAGCTAGATTCAAAGACTGAAATTTAGTCTGACTCTCTACAGGGTGCATGTACAACACATTCAATAAGAGGTTATCCAGTGGCTCCTTCAACTACTCCAATATAGCAGTAATTTTTTTATTATACTTCTGCGAAGTCAGGTTTTTTTTTTTAATTACCTCAAAATATCTTTTCTTATAAATTCCTATCACTGACTTTGGTTCTGCCCCCTGGATCACATAGAATTACTCTTCTGTATGAAAATTCTTTAACTATATTAAGACTGAGATCATATCATAACGCTTCTTTTTTCCAGGTTTAATGGTGATGATGACGATGATGGTGATGATGATGATGATGATGATGATGATAAAATTAATTATAGCATTGTATTCACTTCCTACTAATGCAATAATTACCACAAGCTTAAGGGCTTAAAGCAACATGTTTGCCTACATTTATACAGATCAGAAGTCTGGGCTAAAATCAAGTTGTCGTCAGGGTTACGTTCCTTCTGGAGATTCTAGGGGAGAATCATTTCCTTGCCTCTCAATTCCTTCCTCCCATCACTCTGCTCTCTGCTTCTGTAATCACATCTCCTTTTCTGACTCTCACCCTCCTGTCCTTCTCTGATGAGGTCCCTTGCGATCACACTGGGCCCACCTGGATAATCCACGATAATCTCCCCATCTCAAACTCCTTATTAATTATGTCTACAAAGTCCTTTTTTCCCTGTAGGGTAACATTCATAGGTTGTTGGGACTGGTACACAGACATCTTCAGGTGAAGAACACTTTATTTCATCTCCCACATCAGTTAACTTTTTTAGTATTCACTGTGCCCCAAGCATGCTTCCAAGTGCTTTGCCTGCCTCAACCCATGTCATCCTTCCAACAATCTTATGAGGTGGGTCCTAATCTTGTCCCCATTCCACAGAGAGATTTATTAAGTTAGTTTAGGGGCATTAAGGACCTTCCCAGGTCATACACCTAATTTTGTCAGTTTTCACAATTCTTCTTCATAACTCATGGTTTCCAAAGGCTATAGTCTCTTGTTCTCATCTGTGGACTTGCTACAACTTGTTGCTATTAGAAAAGACAGAAGGGATGACAACCCAGAGAAAATTATGTAAACAAAGGGGTGGAGGCAGGAAAGCTAAAATGTTTCATTAAGGGAAGGCAAGAAGGCCAGACTATCCAGGGCAAAAGGCATATGCTGGAAAGTAATAGGAGATAAAATTGGAAAGGGGAGAGGGTGGAAGCTGGATTGTAAAAGGAAAAGGATTTGGACTTAGTAGAGTAAGTGATGATGAACCCAAATATTTATCACTAAAGCTTAATAAGGAGACAGCATCAGACAAAAATAAAGAGAAGCACTCTCCAGACTATTTTACTAGCAAAATCTTCCAGATTTCTCATTGAAATTCCTCATTATGAATCAAAGAGAAAGACTGAAAATGATCAATAAAATTGGACTATCAAGTGAATTCATTTGAATGGATAATATTTAGATTTTTTGCTTTCTATTTTTTTCATGTTCCTAAAAAACATATGCAGATACAACCCAGTTTATACTAGAAATCAAATTTTAATATATCTTTTATTACAAAAATACTTTCTGATTACATGAACCCTGTTCTTCCTCTCAGAAGCTCAAAATGCACATTAGCTTGTCTTTAGCCTTACCTCATAAAATACATTATGATTTCCTTTCATTATTACTATAATTATTGCTTTTTCAAAGTAATGCCTGCTTACTGTAACCTGTCAGACAACTCAGAGAAATATAAAGAGTTGCTAATCTTCCTTCCACCACTAAATCCATCCTACTGAGGAATCAAGGTTAATTGTTGGACCGTTGTCCTTTGGAAGTCTCTAAAATACTTATTTTACTTTGGTTTTATAGGTTTAAAAAGAAAAAGTTCAGGCCATTAGCAAAATGTGTTGTGGTTTTGTAAAGTATTAATCTATATTACTTATTAGAAAATCAATGGAAAAATATCAAAAGTGATTCAAAACCTTTACTAACTTGAATCCTGAAGCAGGAAATCTTTTCCATAAATCAAAGCTAAAAATTCAATAAATTCAGCTTTACCCACAGGGAAAACTCAGCTTTTTCTCTGTCTACTACATATAATTAATTTTAGACAATGAATTTCCTTTGCAGAATTCTCATTCATATAGAATAATTGAAAAATCTGTTTTCGGTGTTAAACACGCAGGGAAAAAAATTTTAATTAGATCTTTTCTGCATTGTAAACTTACCCTTTCCTAGGTTCTAAGATCACCTGATTTCTTTGTATTCTATAATTAAACTTTCTTTCCATTTTTTCCCTTTTTTCTTACTGTTCTTCTCCCAAACTTTTCAAAATAAGTATCCAGAATCATTTTCAAACTCTTCCTCTTTCAGCCTTTGGAACCGCTGCATGCTCGGCACTTCATTTGATATGGTCCTGCGTCTTCTACTTCTATTCCACTCCAGCATAGACCCATCCTGATGATGGGGAGAAGTCTTGGACTCAGCAGATAGCAATACTGGATGTTGGTGAGCTCACCTAACCACTGTCTCCATTTCCCCATCATTAAGAGAATAACTGCATTTATTGGCTTCAGAAAGTTGTTGTAAGGCTTACATGAAATACAGTCCAGAAGAGCTGTAAACTGTCTACCTTCAATTTACATAGTGGTTAAGAACACAGACTTTCATTATTAAAAAAAAAAAAAAAAAAGAACACAGACTTTTGAGTTGACCTAATTCTGCCTTTTTCTAGGTGTGTGATCTTGGGCACATCATATCATTTCTGTACCTTAATTTCCTCTTCTGCAAACTAGAGATAAAAATGTACCCATCACATTCGGTTATTGTAGGGATTAAATGTGATAATATTTGGATCCAACAGTCCGACTTCCAGGTACATGACCAAAGATAATGTCTTAAAGACATATCTGTACTTCCATGATCACTTCAGCATTACTCAAGTCAAGATATCTAAATGAGCTAAGTGTCCATCAACAGATAAATGAATATATTAAATGAATACATATAATATTTATATAATAGAATATATATGTATATAGTAGGATATTACTCAGCCTTATAAAGGAAGAAAATTCTGCCATTTGTGACAACATGAATGAGCCTGAAGGACATTATGCTAAGTGAAATAAGCCAGATACAGAAAGATACATATATGTGGAATCTAAAAAAGTTGAACTCGCAGAAACAAAGAGTAGAACGGTAGTTACTGAGGGTAAGGAGGTGGAGAAAATAGGGAAAGGTTGGTCAACATAAGCAAAGAAATAAAGAGAAAAAAATGTGATGATATTTGAAAAGCACTTAATACATTTCATTCTCAAAATAAATCCAAAGCTAAAATATTTTTCCATCTTCAAACTTCAAAATGTTCACTACTTTCCCTCTGTGATTCCTCTTCCATGGACTTGCTTTCTTGGGGAAACTTATCAATAATATTTCCATGTGATTAAAGAAAATTTTCATTGAGAAAGCAGCCAATCTTTGCCTTGAGATGTCAATTTCTTTCATGAGAAGCAATTGATGACAGATCAAGTAGAACCTGCACTAAGTCCTTAGCACAAATATTTGATGCTATTCACAAAGGTAATTTGCATAAGCAATGACTATATGGAGAGAACAAACCACTTAACTAAATATGACCAGGATCATTTAAGCACCTCACATTCTTTAGATGCTGTCTTTGTTCCATCTCTTCCCATACATCACTCTAAACAACTTACATACCCTCTTTGAGCATCTTTCCTCATCTGTCTAGAAAGTCTAGAAAATAATGCATACTTCAGAGAGTAGATGTGAAGATTAAGTGGTTAAAAATGCTAAAAATGCTAAATTTCCATTCCAAGTAGAATTTGATAAATTAAGGATATTAGCTATTAGCTATATAGCAACCATTAAAAACAGTAGCTAATAAAGACAATAGAAGAAATAAAATGGATAGTAATGAATTTTGATTAACACAAAAGAAGAAACAAACAAGAACAGAAACCAAATGAGACTAATAAAAAAAGAAACAATAAAAAAGGTAGACTTAAGCCCAGTCATATCAATCAATACCAATATCAATAAATAACACAAATGTGTCTAAGCACTCCACCTACAAAGAATTGTCAGTAACTGTATTGTATGGGGGCAGATGGTAGCTACACTTGTGGTAAGGCACAGCATAACATATAAACTTGTCAAATGACCATGTGCTAAATTAAACTAATGTAACATTGTATGTCAACTATAATTCCATTAAAAATTAATTAATTTAAAAATAAAAATAAAATTGAAGGAAAAAAGAAGGGATTTTTTAGATCGAATAAAACAGTAAGACTCAAAGGTATGTTGTCCATAAGAGGCATGCTTTATGAAGATTTAGATAGAAAAGGTGAGTAGTAGACAAAGATATACATGCAAACAATAAGCATTAAGAAAAGCAAAATCAGGTACACTCAAAAATAAGGACTATTAGCATAGTTTTATAATTATTTGAGGGACAATTTATCAGACAGACATCACATTCATAAACGTGTATGCAACTAATAACAGTGCTTTGATTATATGAAGCAAAGAATTAAAAAAACTAAAGAAATAAACAGAAAAATCCACTATCATAATTGGAGACTTAAAAATACCTCTTTCAGAAATGGTTAAAATAATTAGACAAAAAATTTTAAGGATATACAGCAGCCTTCCTGAACTAGAGTTGAAAAAAAAATGTAGGCACTTAAAAAATGATTTGAATAACTATTTTTTTCAAGTTTTCCAAAGATGGTATATAACTAGCACCATTCCAGATCCATACAATGGATGTGTCAGGCATTATGACTCATCTGCAGAACCTCAGTTACAAAGAGTTGATACAGAATATATGAAAAAAATTCTTTATTAACTTGACCTAATTGGCAATTACAGACAGGACATTTATATTCAAAAATGGATTGGGATGGTAGTTACACAGTTTAATACATTTTTGGAAACTCATCAGTCTATACACTTAAAACGAGGGCTCTTTATTATATGTAAATTACATCATGATACATTTCAGTGGGAAAAAAAATCCCACAAGGAGATTACACTACAAGTCCACCAGATGTCTGAAATTAAAGAGTTTAACAATAACAAGGAATGGTGAGGATATGGAATAATGTCAACTTTCATATACTGTTGACAGGAGAACAAAATGATGCCACTACTTTGGTAAACTGTTCTGGAGTTTCTAGTAAAACTAACAGAAGCCTATCCTATGCCTTTCCTTTATACTTCTAGGTACATAATTAAGAGAAACATTTCTATAGGTCCACAAGATAATATGTTCAAGACTGTGCATAGCGGCTTTATTCATCAGGGCCAAAAAATAAGGGCAGAACCCAAATGTTCACCAATAAGTAAATGGGTAAGCAAATTGTGGTATATTCATATTATAGAATATGTCACAACAATACAAAAAAAATAACAAACTCTCAGGATACATAATAACATGAGTGAATCTTAAAAGCATCTTATTAGGAAAAAAAAAAGCTAAACACATGAAAAAATATGCTCAACATCACTCAGTATCAGGGAAATGCAAATCGAAAATACCATGAGGTATCACCTCATACCTGTCAGAATGGCTAAAATAAAAAACACCAAAAAACAAAAAGTGGTGGTGAGGATGTGGAGAAAAAGGAACCTTCTTGCATTGTTGGTGCAGACACCATGGTAAACAGCATGGAGGTTCCTCCGAAACTTAAGAATAGAACTACGCTATGGCCCAACAATTGCACTACTGAGTATTTACCCAAAAACACTAATTCATGGGGATAAATGCACCCTTAGGTTTATAGCAGCATTAATTATGATAGCCAAGGTGTGGAAGCAGCCCAAACGTCCATTGATTAATAAATGAATAAAGAAGACGTGGTACACACACACACACACACACACACACACACACACTGGAATATTACTCAGCCATAAAAAAGAACATAAGCTTGCCATTTGCAATGACATGGATGGAGCTAGAAAGTGTAATACCAAACAAAATAAGTCAGAGAAAGACAAATACCATATGATCTCACTCATATATGGAATTTAAGAA
This sequence comes from Canis lupus dingo, assembly GCF_003254725.2. Taxonomy (NCBI): domain Eukaryota; kingdom Metazoa; phylum Chordata; class Mammalia; order Carnivora; family Canidae; genus Canis; species Canis lupus. Next base: position 35,099,620 of record NC_064250.1, read on the forward strand.
ACAAAACAAATGAGCAAAGGGGAAAAAAGAGAAAGAAAGAGACAAACCGAGAAATGCACTCTTAACTATATAAAATAAACTGATAGTTGCCAGAGGGGAGAAGAGCAGGGTGGTGGATGAAATAGGTGATGAGGATTAAGGCGTGCATGTGTTGTGATGAGTACTGAGTGATGTATGGAATTGCTGAATCACTATATTGTATATCTGAAACTAATATAACACTATGTTAACTGGAATTAAAGAAGGAAAAAAAGCCAGATACAAAAGTATTCCCTTCATATGTTCAAAAACACATAGAACTATTATGTGGTGATAGAAGCCAGAATAATGGTTGCCTTTGGGAATGGAGGACTGACTGGAAGAAGTGGTATGAATGAGCCTTCCTAGATGATGGAAATGTTCTTTCTTGATCTGGGTGATGGTTACATGAATGTGCATCCACCTACTGGTACAAGTAAGATTTGTTTACCTTTCTTTCTTTTTTTCCTTTTTTTAAAAGATTGTATTTATTCATCTGAAATAGAGAGAGAAAGCTCGTGTGCAGGAGCATGAGCAGCAGGGAGAGGCAGAGGGAAAGGGGGAAGCTGACTCCCTACTGAGCAGGTAGCCAGATGTGGGGCTCCATCAGGGGACCCAGAGATCATGACCCAAGCTGAAGGCAGATGCTTAACCATCTGAACCACCCAGGTACCCCAATTGTTTACTTTTCTATATGTAAATTACATCTCAGTATTTTTAAAAGATTAAATGGTATAGTTAAGTTAAATCACAAAATCAGCCTGACATGCGGACAATGTTTAACAGATTATATCTATTACTGTTACTCTAACTTAAATACCTACTACTAACATCTGGTAAGCAAGTATGACTGTATGCATTTGGAAAGATAAGCTAAAACAAATTGAAAAGGGAGTGATTTAAGAAAGGAAATGGTGAGTGCAATTTCACAAAAGTGAGACACTGGAAAAATGCAAAACTTGCAGAATCTATGCCCTATAAATGGTTAGATAAACTTTATAAAACGTTCATAAATTACTTAGCCATTGGAGTTCTCAAAGTCTTCCACTTAGAAAGCAACAGTCATAGCATAGTGCTTTTTTACAAATATTTTAAAGGCACTAGAAAAAAGAGATTTATTTTAAGAAAATAAATGGGTTAAGATTTAGGTCAAAATCCCACAATGATTTGTGTTTGTCCTTAATTTGCTCCATGAAAAAAGCTGCTTTGAGAATCTTAGCATCCTCTTGGGATGTCCTTACTCCCAGCGTCTCTGCAGGAATACAGGCTGGCTTAGCAATGGAGGATTGAGTCCTGTCTGGGCAAAAGAACAAGGAAAACTTGTGGATGTTCTCACGGGCATAAGTACACAGGTCTTATAAACATAAGCTCAGGATGGAAGAGGGATAAACAACAGTTTATAATAGTAGCCTTGTTACTTACTCACATGAAAAGAAAAAGAAGAGTTTATGATTATTATTTTTAAAAGTGTTTTAAGATGGAGAAATACAAAAGAAAAAAATAGGCAAGGTGCGGTGAAGAAGTACAGGATACCTTCTCAATAAGGAAGAACTAAATGGAGTACCTGAAAATTTTAGGGCTTAGATTTTTTTGCTTCTGGATGTCTCCCCATAATCTCCTCCAGTTCTCTGCCAGAGAAAACCTGCTATTCACCCATTCACTTATATATTCTTTCCTTCAATAAATATGCTTTGAACACTCTTATGCCAAGCATTGCTATGGGCTATGGAAATATAACAGTGATATTCAGACTTCAGGAAATGTAAACAAGAAAAATGAACCAGGTGTTCAAAAATGAGTTGCTATCACTGGTTTCTGAATACAGAGTTGCTGGTATAATCCTTACTTGCTTTACCACGTCAATCAGAAAGTATTGTGAATAAGTGACAGTCAAAGCCTCTATCCTTAGAGAAAGAACAACCCTGTTTTGGTCTGTTAGTACGGAATGGGAAAGAAACTATGGAAGAATAGGGTGGGATGAAGGAACCTCTTGAATTTTCAACTAGAGTGATCCATTTCTTCCACTAAGCCCTAGGAGAAGGGGAAGAGGGTTCCAGCTAATGAAAAGGAGGAAAATCCCTACCAGGGGCCACAGTCTACCTCATGGCCAGATTCTGCTGTAATACAGAGGAACACAGGCAAGCCTTCTAGTATGTGATGCTTTGATTCACAATCTTTCTGAGTAGTGTACAGCATATTCAGGGATGTCAGTCACCACATTAAGGCCTTATTAATTTTCACCCTTCATATTTCCATTATCAAAACTGTAGAAACACATCAGGTCCAAAGTAGAACTCCATTAACTTTACTAACCATGACCATATTTTACATTCCAGTTCTAGCTGATTTCAAATACACTGCAGCAATATCTTAAAAAATGTTCTATAGCCACGGTCCAGTTCTGCTCCCTGATCAGCTCAGACTGACAATGCAAGGCACTGGGAATAACAACTCACCTGAGAAGTAACAGTATTAACATTGATTAAATGCTATTGTAAGCCAGCCTCTGTTCTAAATGCTTTCATGTAGGATAACAAATTTAAGCCTCATGACAACACTGTAAGCAAGGTTCTAGTGATTTACAGATGAAGAAACAGACTCTCAAAGTCCAATCAACTTGCCCAACATTGCACAATTAGGAAATGGTAGCCCCCAATTCAAACCAAAAGCAACTCCAGATACCATACTCTCAGACTACTTCCTGTCAGGAGACTGCTGGTTAGCTCCTGATCTGAACTGGGTAGCTTCTGAAGGACTTGTTCAAGGATCACTAATGTGGTAATGCTACTCTTCTACAAGCCCACTGCACTGTGCTGCTTTAAAAACCTTTCAAAAGTTATTCCAACAATGAGTCAGTTACATGTGAGCCAACACAGAAAACCAATTAGAGGTTATAGGAAAACCGTATTGTTTTCTCTTGCTGAAAAAGTAATGAGTCCTTCTCGAGTACTCAGATTTATAGACAGAAAATGGAACAGTAGTTGCCAGGGACTGGGGGTGGGGAGAATGGGGAGCTGTTGTTTAATGGATAGAGTGAGTTCTCGAGATGGATGGCAGTGATGGTTGCACAATAATGTGAATGTGCTTAATATCACTAAACTGTATATTTAAAAATGGTTAAGATGGTAAATATTATATTCATTTTACCACAATTTAAAATAATATTTAAAAAAGACAACCACAGGGGAAAGTTAAATAAGTAACGAATTCTCCTGTTGCTTTAATAAATTACCAAATGAGTTTATAACCAAGGATCTTTCTGGCATCTTATTATAATTTGTCAAGCTTTATTTTGTTCTCTAAGACTTAACAATTTTGGTTAATACTTACGGGTGCTAAATAAATTCTAAGGATGCAGTTGTGCAATCAACCTATATTCAGTCAGAACTGGTTAGTGTTTCTCCATATCATAAATAGCTAATAAAGTAAGACCTATAACCAAAGTAAAATGTAATCACCTTATACATGAACTTGATATTGTACATTCCCTGCATCAATTAAAAATTGAAAATTAAAAGGGCTTATAGTTTGCTTTTTTTTGTATAGTGTTTGCAAAAGCACTAGCTTTGTGATTCCTAATGGTTCCTCCACATTTGTGTAATCAACACTGTGGACGGCCATTACCTTAAAGATAAGTGAAATATGATTTTAATATTAATACATTACATTTGCAACAGAGTGCTATTATCTTTGAGAGTGTTTTACATTGATTCTCTCTTTCCATAACCCCATTTCACTTAATGGCATCACTCTGCATCCACGTGTTCAAGCCAGGAACAGAAATCCTTTTTAGGTGTTTCTCATCTCCAAGTTCTATCCACTGTACTTTATAAAATCTCTCCAGCCCAACCAGTCTTGCTATTCACTGCCACATTTCTGGCCTTACCATGTCCCATGGGACTGCCCTGGAGGCCCCCCAGCTCACCTCCCACCCCTCACCACCCTTCCCACTTCCACTTCCCACATTTGCCAGACTGCTGTCTTAATGTCAATCTGAGAGAGCTCCTATCTCAATGAGAAAAACCTCAAAGGATTATCCATTATCAACAGAAAATCCAATAAAGTTCATAGTATGGCATCCAACAGCTCTAAGTGTTTCACAGCCCAGTCCCCCTCCACCTTTCCCTCGTCCTTCCCCTTTTCCCAGCAGGGTCTTGGCACACCTAGAACCACTGGTCTATCCCCCTTGCACCAGCTTTACAAGACTACTTATTCGCACTCACTGACCTCTCCTAGAAAGTCCTCCCCCACAATTTTCCAGCATGTGACAGTCTTCTAGACCCAGAGAAAGAAGCTAGTTAGGGCAGGTACCATGGACAATTCTATAGAGCACATGATAGAGAAGAAAAAAAAAAAAACCCACACCATCCCATAAACTCCAGCATCAAGCATAATTGCACTATCATAGATGAGGTACAACAGCAGCTGGAATGATTAACATAGAGCTGATGAAGCCTCCTTATATAAAAATCTGAACTCAGAACAACTGCAAAAAGCCCAAGAACTCTCTGTAATAGCAATCTTGATGTCTGTAAGCCTCAGTAAGGGGTGGACCACTAAGGGCCGGGATTTAGGCTGCGATATAAGAGAAGGTCTGTGACACTACAACACAAGGATCATGGAAGAAAGAATCAGGACCAGAACTGACATCTCTTGTACCCCTTCCTAGTTACAGGTTAACTGGTACTTTCCTGAGGGAGGAGAAATAGAGTGATCCAAGAGATAAATCCTGCCCCAGCTTTGCTTCTCTCCCTTCTCATTTTTCACATGTGGCAGACACCATTCATCAAGCCCCGCATTCCTTTCCACAGCATTCCTCTCACCTCAACACCCATACCTATGCATTGGTGCATGCACGTGCACACACGCACACACACACACTCACACATACACATTCATCTGCCACCTTGTTCTTGACATCCTCAGTCGTCACCCCAGAGCATCTACCCAGACACCTTTCTGCCGCGTGTTCCTCAGACATTTCCAACTAAGTAAGCATCACAGAAAAAAGAAGAGTAAGTATGTATCCCCAGGGCCTGTGCATAACCTAGATGCATGATGAAGGAAGTTTAAAATCTCACATTTGAAAACTCCATGTGAATTTCCTCCCTAATGGATCTGTTTATTTTGTAATGAAGACCAGTGTTTTAAAAGACTTACTACTAGGGAAAATTGACTTTGTCTAGTCTGGTTTTGAGTGCCCTTGGTCCTTAGCCAGGTGTCTGCACTCCTGTTTGGGATACACAGATTGTCCAATTCTGAAAACCATATGTACTCTCATAGAAGTGGCCATTTTGAGGAGACTGATTTTGCTTATGAACCAGAAATAACTAGAGGCTTAAAAACAAACAAAGAGCTCTGTACCCCTTTATCACCATTCTAGAAACCTAGGGTCTGAGAGACTCTTAAAAAAAAAGGATTCATTTTTGAAAAACCAAGAAGAGGGAAATATGGTTTAAGCAGGGCTCTTCTTCCCAAATGGTCTTCCCCATGCTTTATCTTGCTAATTTCTCATCCTTTAAAACTCAGTTTCAGGACCACTTGCAGTAAAAAGCTTTTTCCGACCTTCCCTTCTGTTCAGATGCTTGACATAGCATTATGTACATACTTTTATCATAGTTCTCCACAATAAAATATAATTATGGCATTATTTATCTCCTTCATTAGACAATAAGTTTCTTGAGAAAAGATTTTCTTAAAAACATTCTGTCAACAGCATTTAGCATAATACCTGGCATTGTAAGTATATAATAATGAATAATTAGTGCCCATCTTTCATCATTGTCCCTCATGAGCACTACTTTATATTTTTGTCTACCAGCAGCATTTTAAAGAACATAATGATTAATTGCTATTTCTGTTTTACTTATCAAAGCCATTTTATCTGATCATGCCATAAAAATAACAAGTGGAAAATGTTTTTCAGCATTAAAATTACCTGTTAACTTAGGTTGCTGGTGTTTTGGTTTGCTCATATGGACTCATGCAAGTTTTAGCTAAAGATATAAAGCCTCAATAATAAAAATGCATGTGTCAATTTAAAGTCATTCACAGGACTTAGTGCACAAGTCCCAGTTTTTATTGTAAAATCATGGAATCCTGAGACAAAAGGAATATAGAGAATATTTGAAGTAATCTAGTTCAACTTCCCTCTTGAAAATAAGCTTCCTTTTAAACATCCCTGAAAAGAAATCATGCAGTCTCTGCTCAAACCTTCCAGGGATGGTGAACACCCCACTTCATGCTACATTTACTTCTGCACAGATCTAACTCCTGAACCCACAGACTGTTCCTGCCACAGGGAGAGACAGTAGCATACACAGGCAGGGCCAACAAGAGATGTGGAAAGCTGACATAGATTGCTCAACCTTACAGTCAGGAAGTGAGCCTAGGGCCTGAATATTATTTACAAATCCCATATGAAGACTTAACCAGGCCATCTTTGCCGGGGTACTTGAAATAATTTTTTTGCCAGGCCCAAATCTGTTTTCAAGCTCCATTTCTAGGATCCTCTTTCATCTCAAGTAAATGTCCAGATTTCAAAGGGTGAGAATTGAATTGAAAAGACTTGTCTTGCTACCCACAAACTAATGAAAGATATTAATTCAACATTATTCCTATTAATAGAAAATGAGGATCTAATCTGTAATGATCTACACCTCAATGCCACTTCCCCTTTTTGAAGGCTGAGCTGCCAGGTGAGCTGCCAGGTGCTAAGGAGGAGCTGTTAATGACAATTGTGTCAAACTAATCTCTGTGCAAACTACTGCATTTTATTATGTAAATTCTCAGGATAATTGAATACCTTATCAAGGGCATCCACTCAATTAATTTAAAAAACTTTAACAGAATTCATTTATCATCATTTTTAATCATAACTGCCAAGAATTCTTTCTCAAGTTAGCACTCTAGAGTTTTTAAAGAAATTCAAAGTGATAGGACATATAAAATTTTTTTACTGATTGTTCTTATAAATCATAAAACAGAAGAATTTACATTGTAATTTATTTCATAGGGGTCACATGAGTAATACATAAAAGATCCAAATCCTACTTCTAAATTCTTTCAACAGTCATTAATTCTGTGAACACTAAAAGCTTATGAAAATGTGCTATGGCCCCAATACGGTATGAAGACCTTTTTATGTAAGCAAAGAACAAAATAAATCATCAAAGGTTGAAATTCTGACACTACTATGTTTGATTCTCTGCTAGGGATTATAGACTATTGGAGACATAACATCTGCCTCAAGGAGCTTTCATCTAGACAAGGAGAAAAAAACATTCATGTACTTGATACAGTATGAATAAGTACATATACATAAATCACATTGATGAAAGCGTGGGGAGGACCCCAAATCCTCAGGTGGCTATTTCAGCAGACCCCCCCCCAAAGAATGTGGTTTAAAAAAACATTCCTGAAAATGCACATGTATCATACCAGCTACGACTTGAACCCCAACATCTGGGTTCAACAGGCCTAGTGGGATCTCACTGGAAGACTCCTGTTCCATGTCTAATTTCTGGACCTAGCTAGAAGCAAGTAAAGGGACTTATGAAAATTAGTGGTCACCACCATTAATCAAATGACAGTGCAGTTTTCCACTACTTACTCAATAGGCCACTGGATACTAAAGCTAACTTAAGAAGGTATATGAAATGTGTATCAGATGCTGCCTGAGTAGCCCAATGTGCTAATGCTAGATAAATGTTAACTTTCTTCACTTTGTTCTGTTTCCTCTCTTTTCCTTAACTACCCCCATTTCTCAGTCAAGGTATAAAGTACATTTTTATACTTAAGCATAGTAAAGGACAACCAGTTAACCCTCCAGTAGTGCTATCCAAACCACCACATTTGTAAATCTCAGAGCTAGTTGTGCAGATTAGAGAAGTTTACAAATAATCCCTTATTTCCGAGAGAAAACTCTGAGCTATTTTTTTCTCCATTTAGATAAAGCTAACGTGACTCCTTTGGAATATCCCTAGTGGAAGAAGGAACATTTCAGCCCATAGGCCTGACTCAGCCCACTACTTTGATTTCATTCAGCCTTCAGGTAAGAAAGCTCTGGGCATCCCTGCACTGAACACCCCAAGCTTCTACTCCTGAGCCTCAGGGGCCTGCTGTGGTCAACTCACTTGGAAAGAAAAACCTCTCAAAGTTAAGGATCTAAACAATTAAAGAAATGCAAATTGTAATTTTGGAGGAAACTAAGGCCAAGAACCCCATTTCTAGAATTTGGGAAAGCTGTTACCTATCTCTCTTTTGCTCATTTTTAAAATAAATCCATATATATTCCCCTACTTTCCCTCCCTGTTAATCTATTTGTGTCCATTCCAAGGGTCAAGCATTCTTCCTCCATCACCACCCTCCTCCCCATGCCTATCACCTCAGTTAGAGATGGGGCTTTGGCCTTTCTCAGAGTTGACATTTGTAAAATGAGGATCACTAGATAAATGACATCAGTGCTTTATCCATTCTAAAGCACTTAAGGGAGGTTAGTGATGATTATGCAAATAAAAAATTTAATAGTTAATTAAAAACAATAATAAGAATGGCAAACATTTCTAAGGTCCTCACTAAGAGTCAAGTGTTACAAATATTTCATTGAACACTTAAACCACAATACCAGGTTGGCACTAAGAATTGTGCAAAGCAGATATGATGATAAGATTTTTTTCTCTTGTGAACATTTATTGTTTTATTATTTTTTTAACGATTTATTTATTATTTGAGAAAGAGAAAGTGCAAGTGCATAGGGATGTTGAGGAACAGACATGGAGGGGGGAGGGAGGGAGAGGGAAAGAGAGAATCTCAAGCAGATTCCCTGCTGAAAGCAAAGCCCTGCTCAATCCCACAACCCTGAAATCATGATCTGAGCCTAAATCAAGAGTCAGATGCTTAACTGACTGAACCACCCAGGTGCCCCTGTTTTTATAATTTTAAAACAAGACTGGAATTAAATCCTTCCATATGACTAAGAAAATCAACTAAATTAAGTTCCATTTAACTCATCCACAGTCATCCACTGACTTCTCCCCCCATGTAGGACAGGGCCCTTCATAGAAGAAAAGTTCTATGCTCTTGTTTTCAACTGAAGTGCCAAGTTTCTCTTTTATGAACCGAAAATTATACTGCACGAGATTCATGATACAATGGAGCATTTCAGTATCAAATCAATATCTAAGAGACTTTTTCACACAATTGATCACAGGGAAACCCGATCATTACATGTTAAGTGATACAGTTAAAGGTTCACCTGGATGTCTCCTGGATGACAGAATGAATGGCGAGCTTTTTTGTTGGCAAACTGATGGAGACTTCATTTGGGAACCAATGTTCCTGGAAGTTATTATAATGCTTAGATATGTAGTGAGCACAAAGCAGAGTATTATACCTGGAAAGGGCGGGGGGGGGGGGGCACACAATTGGCCTGACAACCCACTGCAAACTCTTCCCTTCTCCTAATACATGTCTACCTTCAAGACAGGATATCTCTGGGGCTCATTTCTCTAGAATGTACATTACCTCTCTCTAAAACAAGATTTTTGCAATTGTTCCACATTATTTATAGAAGTGAAACCGATTCCTCTGAGACTTCTGATAGGCAAACATCCAAATTATAAAATGCCTGGCCTTTAAAAGATTATGCAATTTCTAGGAACTGGTACTAGGTGTTTGTTCCTTTTCACAGTTCTGGTGAAATAAAATAGACTTCTCTAACACCATGGATTTTATTTAAAAAATAAACTCAAAATTTAATACTGGTAATGCAAACATGCCGGGTTGCAATTTACCCTTGTATTATCTATAATAAAAGGTTTGCTAAATTAATTGTAGGAGCCACTCCAAAATTTCCTGTATTATAGTGCTTTGGGGCCACAGGCTGGTTGGCAGCAGAGCCAGGTGACTTATTTTGAAGCTGGCTTTGTGCAGGGCACACCGTTTTTACTTTTATGATATATTCAGACACAAATAAAAGTAGTATAGCACACTGTACTTTACATAAAATTGAAAAAGTATCACTTGTCCACATCAGAGATTATTTGTTTATTTACTTCTCGTTGCATTGGATGGCTGGTGGGGATACTAGAGGGAGAAGTAAGATCTTCTCTTACCCCTTTCTCAAGCATCTCCTAATAACAGTAAAGGAATGTTGCCTTAAGTAAGAACAGGTTCCAAAAACTTCAGCAATGACTAAAGTGTACACAGAAGTGTACAACATCCACAAAAGCAGCAAATGAGCAAATGATACCTCATTTATCTGGACACTGAAGATTTACCTAGAGCCACCATTTAGCCCTGCCCACAGAGGTTGAGACTAGCTACTGGCTATCAGGAGAGCTGGAATCCAGAATGACATCTATAAGTCCACACTCTCTCCCACTTCCCCATAGCCGGGGTAGAAAGAGCATGGCTTGGTAATCCTTTGAGAGATACAAATTCAGCTACAGCATAGTCTCGAAAATAATGAAACAGCATTTATGGAATGCAGACTTTTTCCTTAATACAAACTGTTCTTCCTCATAGTCTGGCTATACTGTTATTCTATGGCATTTATTTTTATATTCTGGTTATTTTTATATTCTGGTATTTTTATATTCCATCGTCACCTACTCATACCTAGTACGTATTTGTACATACACACACATCTAGAGAGTGCTTACTAAATATTTGTTGAATAAATAAATTCACTAAGATTTTATTGAATTGTAAAATTAGTGCCCTTTTATAAACAGTGATCTATCTATATGAGATTATCTGGAATTCTTGATTTCTAAGAGTTGGAAAGTTACTCAATTCCTCTATCCACAAAAGGCCTCTGAAAAACTCCAGAATTGGTATGCAAAATGGTGTTTATAAGTGCATTTTCCTGGGAAGGGATTACAAAGCTCTCATCAGACTCTCCCGTGGGAGTCTATGAACCTGAAAAGATAAAAAATTACTAATCCAGTGTATCCTCTCTATCTATATAGATGACCAGCCCACCTATGCTTACATACCTCCAATGACAAGAAACTCAAGCAGTCCTGGCTACTTTCATATTTCGCAGCTTCACTTCTGATTGACCACAGCTCCATCTTCCAGAGTCAAACAGAACACATTCAGTCCCTATGCCACTTGATAGTTCTTCATGTATTTTTAGATAGCCTTCATAACCCATCCTTATCTTCTCTTGTGCAGGCTGCAAATCCTCATTTCTTTCAACCAGAGTTAAGGCTTCTGCTTAACTGCACCATCTCCATTCTGACACTCTTAATGCACTTGGGACCTCACCCAGCCACACAGGTGGTCAGCACCTCCCCAACAGCACATCCCACCTGCACCCCAGCCAAAAGCACATAGTTCTGCTAAACAGAGACTAACCATCACCTTGATGGCAGCTCATTCACCCCATTGACTTACAGTTAACTTCTAGCCAACTAAGACTCCCCATTTTTTTTCTTTATATGTGTCCCAGTTTCCCCCATGACCCTCCCACTCTGTTTTTTAATAGTTAGTTTGAGGATCCTACTGCAACATTTTACAACTGTCCCAAAATTCCACTTTTAAATGTAACTGTTTCTTTCAGCTGAGGTTCCTACAGAGGACTCTCAATCCAAATTTTAGCTACTGTCCCCCTCACCCAGCCTCTCTCTAGTTCAGATAGGCTTTCACACAGGGTGATGCCTCATGAGCCCACAACTTGTACTACACAGATCATAAAATAGATGTTGCCTAAGAAAAGCCTAAAATAGGCAAGGGTGGGTTAATTAAGAGCACAGACTCAGAGTTCAATCTCTGCTGCCACTCACTGCCTGACTTTAGGCAGTCACGTAACCCCTCCCCATCTCTCCTTACTCATCTGTAAAATGGGATGGATCACTACACCTTCATTGGGAGGTCATAACAGTGAAATGTAAAGAGCTCAGAATACATTGTATGTGCTACAGACGTGCTTGTTAAATAAATACTTTAGCTAATACGTGTACATATTTAGTTACCTAAGTACTAGACAGTCAGAAACCAGTAAGTATTGCAAATGTAGAAAAAAGCTCAAGGACTTAAAATAGTACTGCTAGGTTCTTCTCCCTACAGCCCACATCTCAGCCAACACGGCTTAGACTTTATGCACTTAGCAAACCCGAGTCTGTTCTCACTGTGGTTTGTCCACATCAATGCTTGAGGGACATCGGAGAAAGGGAACAAGGCCCAGAACCCATGTCTGTGCTGCACAGTCTGGAGGGTTTCATTACTCCTTCACTTGTACTTGCAGTCTGTTTTCTCTCTGCCGTTCAGATTGCTGGTTTCTGTTGTTTACCTGCAAGTTCACAGATTCTTCCCTCTATCCTTTCCATGTTACCATTGAGTTCATCCGTTGAATTTTTGTGGGTTTTTCTATCCAATTCTTTCAGTTATTGTATTTGTCAGTCTTAAAATTTCCCTTTGGTTCTTCGCTCTTCCATTTATTTTTTCATCACTGAAACTTTCTATTTCCTTACTGGGACTTTTTCCATTTTATTACTCATTTCAAGTGAGTTCATAACAGCTTATGGAAGCCTTCTTCTGATGGCTGCGTTAAAATCCTTGTCATATAATCCCAACATCTGTGTCATCTTTGTCTTGATTATCCCTTGTCATTTAAATTCAGATCTTCTTGGGTTTTGGTATGACCAGTGATTTTCAATTAAAGTCTGGACATCTGGGGTGTTTTCTTATGAGGCTACAGATTTTATTTAAGTGCCATAGTAAAGAGGAAGAAGAATGCTGCCTTATTACTACTGGGGCAGGGGTGGAGGACAAGGCTAGGGATGGAGTTCAGGTTCACCACTCAGTCTCATTACCAGAGAGCAGTGTTAAAACGCCTGTCTCTCCTCTCAGCGAACCCTGACACACACTAGCTGGCTGGCCTATTAAGTCCAAAGCCTTCCTCTGCTGGGCAGAAGTCCAGGCTTCCCACATGGTCTCCACTGGGATTGTTGGGGTGCCTCCTACAGCTTCACAGGATGGAAGTCTAGGCTCCCCACATGGATTTTGCTGGTGGGACAGGGATGGGTGCAAGCAGTTTATTTTGTGGTGTTTGGTTGGAGCTGAGAAGTTTTGTCAAAAAGTTATGTCTAGCTAAGCTGTTCCCTTCCTGGTCTTCTGGCTGGAGAGAACAGGCTTTCTTGCAGGTGCTTTTTGTCTGTGCCCATCGGCATTTCTCAGTTGCTGGCCTCTCATGTACCCAGTCTGAGCTATATGAGGGAAAAAGAAAACTCAGAGAATTCACCGCTGTGTTCTTCCTCAGGTCCCATGGTCCCTAGTAAGTCTGCCTTCTTCTCTCCACTTTTCAGAGTCTTCTTATGTTTATTTTATATACAGTGTTCAGGAGGTTAGGCTATACTTAGCAGGGGGAATAAAGAAAAGTGTATTTGCTCCATCTTTCCAGAGGCATTAGTCTATTTATAAATGACTTTAACCTACAGGGCCATAAGAGTAGCTTGCAGATACCCACAAGACCACAGGACCAGTTGATTTAATCTTGCCCTCTGAGCAAGAGGTGGGGGGTAGGTAATGGCAAGAGCTGGGTTTCACTGTTATACCCTCTTTGGTGAGAAAAACAGCCTCTTCCAGACCAACTCTCATGCAAACCTAGGATAGCTTCCTACCTTTATTGCCCTTCCATCTGCTGTCTGCACTCACTCCAGCTGTCCTCCCTAGGCACCCTTCAGCCCTGCTCTGGTCACAGATCACTCAAAAGGACATGAAGAATGGAGCAGGTCACCATCCCAACTGCACTTCTTGTAGCCAAAATGTCTTCCGATGCACTCCACCAGAACAGACTTCTCCCCACCCCCATTCTTCTGTGCTCTCCTGACACTCCCTGCTGAGATTTGGCTGAGGTCCAGGTAAGCACAGCAAGCATTTTCTATTAAAAAGCCTAAGGCTAAGGTAGCATGTCTGTTTCTCCGTCTTTGTTCTCCTAGACCTCTCCTCTGCATTCTGGCAGGGCCGACCAGGCTTCCTATTAATAGCACCTTACAGATAATTAGTTATTCGCAATTTGCATTTGCCTCCCCATGTTACTTCACTTGATCTTCATGACAGCTCGGTGAGATAGCCAGGACAACAGTTTCATACCCATCTTATAAAGAAACTGAGACGTAAAGTAGATTTGCCCACATTGGCATGATATTAGGTGCCAAAGCCAAGATGAAATAAATCTCTCAGGGCCACCTGGATGACTCAGCCAGTTAGGTGTCTGACTCTGGATTTCGGCTCAGGTCATGATCTCGGGGTCCGGGAATTGAGCCCCATTTTGGGTTCCCCATTCAGTGGGGAGTCTGTTCCTCTCCCTCTGCCTCTCCTCCTGCTTGTGTTTTTTCTCTCTCTGAAATAATTAAAGCTTTAAAAAAAATCTGCTTTCTCAGTCAGAGCTCATTCTACACCATGCCATCTTGGCTTCCATGAAACTTTAATGACAAGAGTAATTACCATTTGATTGCCAGACCCTCTACAAGAGCTAGTACCATATACACTACTATAGAATCTGAGGCTCAGGGAGGTTCAAAAACTTGCCTAATGCCACTCAGCTAGTAAGAGGCAAGGAGCTCTTGCTCTGGTCTTGGCCCTTTACTCTTCCCATACAACATACTCTATTTCAAAAATCAAATTTATTCTATGACTTCTCTTGCAACCTTCTAAATCTATATCAATAACCCAGTTTTCATCTTTAAAATCCACTCCTTTATTTTCAGTGCCAAGTGGAGATTTCTACTCAAGGGTCTTATCACCCTATCAAGCCCCATGTGACTAAAAATGAATCCATTACCCTCACATCTCTAACTAGTTCCCCCTCCCTACGCCTCTAGAACATCAATATCCTCCCAACCTTGGACACAGAACTCTAGAGCTGTCTTTTATCCTTTTCCTCACACCCCACATCCTGTCAGTCACAAAGTCCTATTGAATATTTCAGGGAAGCCCCTCACATTTCTTCCCATGGCTATTTATTCAAGGCCCTGACACTGATAGTGGGTCAGCCTTCCCCACTAAGTTCATCTTCTGCGCTACTGTCCTCCTTAACACAGCTTTATAATATTACTTCCCCCACCCAGAAACCTTCAAAGGTCCCAGAAGCCACATACAAAGAATCTAGTCCTGGGAGTAGTTTTCAAGTCCCCTAGAATCTATTTCCCCTCATCCAGATGGACAGGTTAAACCAGCCTACCCATTGGTCATCCCCAAGTTGTCACCCATGTTTCTCACCTCACCCAATCTTTCAGCTCACTTCCGCTCATTCCTATTCTTGTCTATCCTTTAGATATAAGTCACACTCCACCTCTTTCAAAAGACCAGGTACTCTGGGATCCATAAAATCATGAAATTGGCATAGTATTTAGAGCTCGTACCACCCATCGAAGCAGCAAGCTGGACTCTGACTCCTTTACCTTTATTTTGTGTGCAATGGTCTTATCTCCCATCTAGACAGTAAGCTCAGAAGAATGGGAAAAAGGGAAGATAGCTCATGTTCCTCTATTCCCCACAGTTCCTAGCAAAATGCCAAGCATAAGGAGGAAATTCAATAAATTGGTGCTTCCTGAAGTTTTAATATGCATCTAGCAGGCTGGTTTCCTAGTTTGAAGTCTGCGGATTACCTCATGTGATCTTGAAGCAGACAGTCTCCAGACCACATTTTGAGAAGCCCTGATTTTTCAGGATCAGTTGCAAAATTCATGCCAAAGATAGATGTGACATTGGTTTTCGTTCTTATGCTCATCAACTAGATCAGCAATAACTTGAACACACATGATTTTTTGTTATCCAAGAGTCGTTTTTTGAAAATGCATAAAGATTTGCCTTGCCTAAAACAAAATTCTAGGTATTTTGGAAGATGATATATTCAACAAATTCCCCACATTCAAGAAGCAAGAATTTGGTCTATAACTGGTTTTATAAGAATCTCAAGCAGTATATGAATTAGAAAAGCCATTTAGGGATCAGAGATGAAAATAAGAATACAGAACTGTTCCAGTTAAAAATGTAATTCATTAGGAAGCCCAGCAGACATGGTTTTACAATGAATAATCTCATATAAATTTACAGATAGTGAGGCAGAGGACTAAGGAGAGATTCAGATGATGCCTTTAGCACTACAGAATTATTTAATGAATTCCCCCAAACATTTTAGAATATGTTGAATATTTATGGAATTAGATATGTTACCAAAAAATGAAAAAGATAGTTCAGGAAAAAAAATAAAAAATCCTTGCAAATATGATGCTTCTCATTTAGGTTAATAATCCCCAAGTGGAATAACATTGTATAGTTCTTTTTTTAAAATTGTGTAGTTCTTAAATATGTTACATTATGGAGTTTTTCTTGACAATGGAGAACTAGAGAATTTCAAGGAGGCCACAATTTTGTGGAGAGTGCATTTTAGGTAGTCAGTTTGAAGTTAACTATGGTTTTTGTGATGGACTCTGTTTCTGATATCATTAGTACACTTTTCACTTTTGAGAAATACGTCCATGTTAACAACCACAGCATAAAGTCAGGCACATTGTTTTCTCTTAGGAAGGTATAAAGATCTTAGTATAACTAATACCTTCCTTTCAAAGTTTCCGCCAATAAACAACTACCTCACTTTTGCTTGAATGTCAGTAATTGACAGGCAACCTACCTCTTTTCCAGGTAGTTTTAGTTAGTAGACCTTTCTCTTTCACTAAGTAGGAATCTGCTTCTCTAATTTACCCACCATCCCAATTCTGCCCTGTGAAATCATCCGAGTCATGTGTCTGCTTCAGAAGAGAGCTTCTGGTATTCAGATTCAGCATTCAGATCTCGTTTAATTCTTCCTTTCTTGTGGCTAAAAATTATTGACTTCTTCAGCCATTTCTCAAGTGGCATTTTTTCTAGAAGCCTCATCAATCTGGTCACCCTTTTCTCAACCTTTTTTAGTTCATTAGTGTCTCTCACAGCATGGTATCCATTGTTTAGTACAAGACTCCAAATCTACCTAGAACAAAATCTAGAGGAATTATTACCTCATATAATGTGTACCCAAGACTTTGTATTAATACTATCTAAAATTACATAAGAGATTTTAGTAATTTCACCATACCACTAGCTCATATTTAATTACAACCCTCAAAGTTCCCATCCCCCACAATGAACTATTTTAAGTTGCAGCTCCTACGTTCTGTACATATTAAGTAGAGTCTGCAGAACCTCAGGTCAGGACTTCACATGTATAATTTTACAGGACACTGTCTTCCATCTCCCTTGAAAAACTCCTAGCTTTGAAGCCCAGGCCACTGTGTCCTTTCCTTTTTTTTTTTTTTTTTTTTTTAAGATTTTACCCATTTATTCATGAGAGACACACAGAGAAAGAGAGGCAGAGACACAGGCAGCGGGAGAAGCAGGCTCCTCACAGGGAACCCAACGTGGGACTCGATCCCGGGTCTGCAGGATCACAGGGTTGAAGGCAGCGCTAAACCACTGAGCTACCGGGGTTGCTCCACTGTGTCCTTTCCTAAAGATGTCAGCACCAAGTTCACTGTCTCTCTCCAATCCCTGCCATGGTTCTTTGTGATTTCAGTCATCATACTCCTGCCCTTGCCATTCTTCTGGACTCCACTCCTCCAAAGACCTTGTCTTCCATTCCAGCTCTGTTTCCTGCTTCCCTCAATAACTATACTCCCTTCTTAATCTCTGTCTCAAACACCCACTCTGGAAGCACTACCTCTTATCCTTCAGTTCCCTTACTTGGGAATCCCCGTCCCATCTGTTCTTCCACCCTACCAGCACATACAAACCATTTATATCATCTTCTCACTGTGGATCATCCCCCTTTTGTCTCCTTTCCTCCTCCTCAGATTCCACAACCCATCTAACCCATCAGTACCTCACCTCCAAGGCCCCTCTCTTCCTGTCATACTCACTGAAAAACAAAAAACAAAAACAAAAACAAAAACAAAAAAAAACAGTACAACCATCCACCTACTCCAAACCGATGCCCAGGCTGCTGAACGTGACTGAAAAAAAAAAAAAAAAAAAAAAAAAAAAGACAGAGAGAGAGAGATAACATATATGGTAACTGGTCTCATGTCAAGCTCATGACCACAAACTCCAAGTGAGCCTTAGAACTGCTCAGAATTCCCAGTTTTCACTAGTCCTTTCAGCCTGCCATTCTAGCAATTTTATACTTTCTTCCCTCCTCTCAAACTTCCAACTCCACTCCCATCTTAGCTCTGCTCTTGACCTGGCTTCCTAGTTCACTGAAAATAGAAACAGCTGGAAGAGAACCACTACTTGAGCTCGGCCCCACTCCATGCCTGTGCCCCACTCCCCTGTCTTCCCTCCAGTTATAGCCACAAACTGCCCTTAAGTCCATCTAGCATCATCCCTCTGCTGTGCCCTGGATCCATTCCCTTCACCTATTCAGTGGCAGGAAATGCACTCTCTTTCCTACACTGTCCATCTTTCCACCCCTACTGAATCATTTGTATTGCTTTACAAATGTGCTTTAAAATCCCCCAGTAAAAAAATAAAACCTTCCCTTCCCTTGCTCCCAACCCCACAGATTGATAGATATGCAGATATATAGATTTTTGTTTTCCCACAGCTGTGTGGCCTGAGAAAGTTGTGCTTGTGTGTATTTATCCTGTGTTGACCTCAGAAACTTGTGCTCATGCCCTTGTGCTCATTGGTTAGATTATAATGCCCTCCTAGTCAAGCTTCCAGTGATGTCTTATGAATAAGGAAAATGAAAAATGACACCAAAGGAACCACTTCATTTAACTGAATACTAAAGTGAAACAAAGATGTACATACATATTCAAAGAAACTATGACCTGTATTTAGCACAGACACTTACAAAAAGAAGGCATCCAATGAATGTTTACTGAGTTGAATTGAATGGCAATAGTTTCTCACTTTACAGATAATACAAACTTTCTGGAACCCTCACTATTCAGGATACAGTATAATGAGCAAGAAAATCCACAACTAGTCTCCAAACCTGCAGAATCAGAAGTAGATGAACACCCTAGAAAAGAGAGGGGAGGCAAGAAGGCCTTATCAATGTATTTTTAGGGTAGGTATTTCTAAATTTTAACTTAAGCTGATTTGAATTCCCTATATGAAAGGATATATACCATACTTTCTGCCAAAAATGTTATTGATTATAACCAGAGGCTATGTCCAGAGAAATAAATTACTTTGGAAACTCTATTCTTCTCATACATTCTGCAAAATATTATAAAAGTAGTGTTCCTACTCATTCCAACACAACTGTAGCTTTCTCAAAAGATGAAAGAAAACAGAAAATTGAAATTTACACCTTCTGAAGGTGATTGCTGGGAATGGCTCCAAAAAAAAAAAAAATGTACACACATCATTCAAACACATCCACAAGTTAAAAGATTCAATCCAGCCTCCATATGAATTTTAGATTCCACTGAATTTCAGTGATTCAGTAATGTATATGGTATAATTTATTATACTAAGCAGAGTAAACACAGGATATACAAATATTCTGAAGTTATTTAAATCATGATAGATAATTTTTAGTTTTTTCAAACGAGTATCACATTCAACTTTTGAAAAATAAAAATTTATGAGCATTGTGGCCCAAATAAAGATTTCTTTCTCTCTCCAATCATCCAGAAATTTAAGTCAAATTATCTATAGTAGTATTCTAGAAGTAGTAGTAGTAGTAGTAGTAGTATTCTAGAAGCAAATCATACCAATTTCTCTGGGCCATTCTCCCTTCTGCTCTTCATTTTGCCTTGCACACATAAAACAGTCAATGAGTTAATTTCCAAAGTGACCATGAGTTAACTTCTCACCACTGCATTTTGTTCAAATGTTCTATTTTAAATTCTTCCTTTAAACAATGGGCCATTCTTCTATCCTTGTGTTATTGTATGCTTCCTTTGAATAGTTTCCAGGAATAAAATAACTGATCATGAAAAAACAAAACAGTTGCTCTTACCATCCTTTGTATGAAGTTATTAGATGATGGCACTGATTCATGATTTAACAACTCTAACATGTTGTGGCCTACACATGGTGTATTAAATGTTCCCTTGGCAATAGACATCATTTCGCATGCCCATTGTCAATTTTAAACATGAAAAATTGCAGCTTTAAAAGAAAGTGTTACTTTTTATTAAGAACTTTTCCAATCCACAAAACGGACAGAAGTAGTGAGAATACCTGAAAATACAGTGCAGTTTTAATGATGTTTAAGCATATATTCATTGCAGGACCATTACTAAGAAATATTTTTGGAAATGTTCCTTTAGGAGCTCTAATTACCATCAATGTATAAAAATAAAAACATAATTTCTGTCCAGATGGCACGATTAGTGCTGTTTTTCAGAAAGAAAAGCTTTTAAAATATCAATATCTGTCTTACGCTTTATAATTCTATCTGAAAAAGAAACAAAATCTGTTTACAGTGCGTCATGCTCAAAATCCAAGCTACTTCTTAGTTTGAGTCTCAAAGAGCACCATTCTTTTAAAAAAAAAAAAAAAAGTAAATCAGTGTATTTAATAGGCTCCCTCTGGATTTTGTCTCTGATAAAGTTAAAGATGCACCTCCTGACTTTGCTTATAGCAATAAAACTGCCACAATAACTGACAAGGGAGCTACAAAATCTGAGTCAGCCTCTGTTTGGATTTTTCAAAACCTAGCTATTTATTTAGATATCATTTCAGCATCTAGGTCTCTAATAGAAACCTCTCCAGTATAAGAAATATAAAACATGTAGATTTAAAATAGTAAATAATCAACAACTATATGAGACATTCCTTCAAGCAGCAATAATAAAATAAAAATGTCCTCTATAAATATGCAAAATATATGCTCCTTTCCCTCCCTTCATCCCCTTCCCATCCAAACATAGCATGATCATGTTCCATTTTACTAGCGTATTTGTTGTTTAAGACAGGAAACCTCCAACACATTCAACAAAGTAAAATATTTCTATAATTTCCCATATTAATAACAATAACAATGTTAAAAATTGCAAATGGCTACTTTGTGACAAGAGAGGTTCTAAATAGTTTATATATAACAACTCATTTTAGTGCATAGTATGCTACTGAACACAGGGTACCAGCTTCCTTTCTCAGGTTCTCCTAACCTTTGTGACACCAATGGGAGTATTCCTAAAGAAATAATTGACTTTGATGATGGTGGATAAAGGTTCTGAACTGTGAGCTACAAAGAACAGTAATGGTAAACCAACAAAAAAACATACCTCCCTTTGTTTATTATCGTTTTCCATCTTTCTTTGCAATTATACTGAGTTTTGTTTTCATTTAAATGAAGTTGAGAGGCCGGGCAACAATTCTTAGTCTTAAATCCTTCCCACCCGCACCCCCTCATATAATAATTAATATATGACAAATGGGCTTTTCTTCCTTGGAGTTTTCTTTTCTCTCTCTCTCTCTCTCTCTTTTCTGATTATGGTCCCAATTTTTTCTCATCCCACCAGAATATTGAAATGTTTTACTTAACGCATTCCCCAAACCTGCTTTCCTCAGCTCAAATGTTTTGTACTAGACCAGAGTTAAGACTACCTAAAGCACTCTACATGACCCTTAAGAGAGGAGGTGGCTTAAGAAAGGCGTTCCCCTAAATCAGCTGCCAAGAACAGCAGGCAGTCCCACCCCCTTTCCCTCTCCCGGAAGCCCCCACTACCCCAGATCCTCGAGGACTACAGCTACACAACTCGCATCCCACTACAGCAAAGCTTTTGCAGAAAACAACACAACAGGGCCCCCTCAAACCCTCCGTCTGGAAACACTGGGCCCCTCGGGCCGGCAGCCCCTCCCCAAAGCTCCCCTCCCGCATCCTTGGGCCTGGATGCTCCGAGGCCCTCCCTGGTCCCAGCTGGGCACCCGCGCGCTCCGGGCTTGGCTTGAAAAGGGGGAATCAGGCTAAGAGTGACCGAAATGAAGGCAATTTCCAAATGCCCGGGGTTGGGGTGGGGGGAGGGAGTTCGGGCTGCCGGTAAACTGTGCCTCGTTCGCTGCACCACCACTCAAGCCCCCTCACGCCGCAGCCAGGCCGGCAGCTCCTACTGGTTCCAAGTTTCAATGCTCCCTGCAAGATGGGGACATCGGGGCAGCTCCGGGCGGGGGCAGTCACAACTCCCAGTCCTCTCGCAAAGCTGCCCCTCGGGAACGAGACACGCACACCTTGCGATTTCTGCTCTCGGCGGCAGAGACGGGGAGGTGGGGAACGGGAGGGGGGAACGGGAGGGGGGCACTGGGAGGGAGCAGGGTGTGGCGACGTGTGGAGCCAAGGGGCAAGGGAGACGTCCAGCCACAGCCGTGCCCCGGCCCCAGCGGGATCCAGCCGCGGCCCGCCCGCCCGGCGCTTTGTTGTCTGCGTCCCCTGGAGCCCGCGCGCACGCCGAGCGCAAACACGCCCCAAAAAATCATCGCAACTGGCCGAGCGGGCCCTACAGCCCCCAACCCCTCGGCGGAAGGAACAAACTTGTCCGCGGGCGCGCCTGCGGCCAGGATGCTGCGGCTTGCCTCCGAGGACAATCTGCAAAGCCGAGATAACAATGATAATAAAATAAGATGAATCAGTAGTATCGCGTCTTCTTCCGAGCCTCTGGAGGTTAAAATAAATAAATAAATAAATACAATTTAAAAATCCTGTTTTCTGCCAGTCGCCCGTGGCGAAGCGGGCTGAGAGGTTGGTGCTCAAGGTAGAGAGCGCGGGCGAGGTGCGGAGCCGAGGTGCGGGGAAGGGGGCGGCTGGGGGGGGGGGGACCCGGGTCCCCGACGCCATTTGCGGGGCAGCTGCGCCCGCCTTACCTGTGGATGCGGTTTCCATGGCAACGGGCGGCGGCCGGGCGGGGCCCGAGTCCAGTTCCCGCGGCGCCGCTTCCCCGGCCCCGGCGCCCAACCCCCGGCCGGGCTCCCCCGCCTGCGGCGCCGGCTTGGCCCCCGTCGCCGGCAGCGCTTCGTCCTCCCCCTCCCCCCGGCCCCCGAGCCACTGGGACCCGGAGCCTGCCAGCGGCAGCAGCTCGTCTCGGGGATCCGGCGGCGCGGCCATGGCTGGCGGTGCCCCCCGCTCCACCGGCGCGGCCAAGGCGGTCTGGCGGGGCCAAGGTGCGGTGGCTGCGCGGCCCCCGCCGGGACTCGCGGCTCGGGGATGCTGCGCCGTCAGCGCCGCCGCCGCCGCCGCCGCCGCTGCAACTCCGGCCGAGCTGCCGGCTGCCGCTCTCGCCGCCTCAGCTCCTCCTCCTCCCCCTCCTCTTCCTCCCGGCCCCGCCGTGGCCGCCGCTGGCGCTCCTCCTCCTCCTCCGGCCGCGGCCGCCGCTTCGCTGCTCCCAAGCCTGTCATTACGCAGGTGAAAATGGCCTGCCCCCCCGCCCCCCCGCCCCCCCCGCCTCCCGCGGCAGCCCCCGGCCCGCGGGCGGCAGGCCCCGACCGACTAGGGCAGCGGCCGAGAGCACGCGAACCTTCTTCCCGTTAGGCTGAGGACCTACGGAGGGGGTTAGCAGGGAGAAGCCGCTCCGAGCCGGAGCCGCCCGCCCAACTCCCGAAGTTGAGCCCGGGACCGGTGTCTTGGGACCCCGGGCCGCGGAGGGAAGCTTAGAGACCTCAAGGCCACGGCTCTCAGGGGGACCAGTACCCGCTGCGGAGGGGCCGTGGGTCCGCGCGGGGAAGGGTGAAGAAGAGTGTTGGCGGGAGCCAGGGAACTGCAACCCCGAGGCTAACTGCTGCGTCCTTAAGAACGGTTGTTTCCAGAACAGGGCTGAAGATAGTGGAGTACGGGAAAGAACCTCCCGGACAGCCTCGGAGACAAGCTTATACCTACCGGACCTCGTCCGTACCAGCACCGAAAGCACATACGATGTCACTAGGCAGGACAAAAAGCCAAAGCCATATACGTGACAAGCTGTCTGTGCAGTCTATTTCATTTGAAAATGTGGACATTTCAGGCACCATGCTGCTGCTGCTCCTGCTGCTGCTTCTTTTTTTTTTTTTTCCTTTACAGCTGTCTCTGACAAAGTGCAAGATACTTGAAAGATAAACCCGACTCAGAGAAGTTGGCTTCTAAATGTATGATTCCCATATTTTGACCCATCTTTTCAAACAAGACTTGTGCATTATTTGTTCTTTAATCGTCTATAAACTGACGTGGTTGGGGAAAAAAATACATTTCGGGCCCACACATAGTAGAAGAATAGGCGTATCCATCACTCTTTCTCTGGAAAAGGTGGGGCACGGAGTTGAACGACTTGGGCTTTGTGAGACTGCTAAGCCACCGGAGGCCTAGCCAGGGTCTCAGACCTGTTGATTTTTATATTCAAACGCCGACTTCAGCACTATGCAGATGCTTCTCAGAAATGCTGAAACTTAAAAGCCTAAGTTCTGTCCAACCCTTTGTTCTTCTAGTACACTAATGTTCAAAAGACGTCTAGTGATAATAAATTAGAGAAAATGTATTCACTCAATAGACAATAAATATGGCCTACTAGTGCCGGATGTCCCTGGAGATAAGATGATCGCCAAAAGCTTACATTACTGGTATCTTCAGAAACTATCATGGACGTGTTCCTATCTTGATTATGGTGACAGCTTCACAGGTGTATACATATTGTGAAATGTAATGTATATTTTACCTCAATAAAGCTATAAAAAAATCATCCAACAACAACCACCAAAAAATTCTTGGTTATCATGAATCATCATGGTTTTTGAACTCTTTCCATGGGAAAAGCAAGCTTGCTTAAGAAATCTTTAAAGATGAAAAGCTATTCCACTGCTATCTTTCCATGGAGCTTAATCCTGTTGTGTAATCAAAGGACACTTGTAAGATTTTTTTCAAATCTATTGGTTAGAGTTCCTTGAAGCAGTATAAATACTAGATGGGAACCTCTAATTTC
Source organism: Canis lupus dingo (assembly GCF_003254725.2). NCBI lineage: Eukaryota > Metazoa > Chordata > Mammalia > Carnivora > Canidae > Canis > Canis lupus. The sequence goes on from NC_064250.1 coordinate 35,124,522, forward strand.
ATTGCTGATAACATACCAAGAACACAGTAAACTCTAATGATATAAAATTTAAGTGGTTATGGATGGATACTGGATATTTGAGAATTGTTATGGTAAGGGAGTTAAATACAGAATTATACAGTGTATATTATTTTGTTTGCCTGAGAAACCTAATGAAAATCATAATTAAAAAACTAGAATAACTATGCAAACCTCTTAACTTCCTCATGACTGAACAGATAAGGAATTTGGGAATAGAATTCTAGTTATTTTCCATATTTCATCAGATGCTGATCAATACTTTAACTGAGAATGTGTGGAGGAAATAGCCAGTTAAGTGTATTTAGATTTTACTTGTTAGAGGAAATAGAAAACTTCCATTTTCATTTCCAATTTAATTGAAATTCCATTTTGATAAATGATTCTATTTTGCTCTGCTGAAAAGAGATGCATTCACTGCTTCAGTTTTAGCAATTTTCTTTTTTTTAAGATTTTATTTATTCATGAGAGAGAGAGAGAGGCAGAGACACAGGCAAAGGGAGAAGCAGGCTCCATGCAGGGAGCCTGATGTGAGACTCGATCTCGGGACTCCAGGATCAGGCCCTGGGCTGAAGGCGGCGCTAAACCGCTGAGCCCCCCCGGGCTGCCCAGTTTTAGCAATTTTCACAACTATCTTTATTTTTTTAGATTCTACCTCTGGATATATATAAATAATTGTCTATTTGGGTGAAAAAAAATTGCAGGTTTGCGCTCTGGTTTGAAATTACCAATGTTTATCCATGTTATTTTATATTTGTACTCCTGTGTACTGACTAAGCTTGACTAATTTGAAGATTTATGGGCATAACACACAATCAACTGTAGAATTCCAGGGCTTCGTGGTTGCTCCAAGTTATGAATTGTTCTAACTTGCTTTGGAGACAAAAAACAATAATAATAAGGCAGGCACTTTTAAAGAATTCTTAGCAAGAAGAGTTGAGACAAAAGAACTGTCAGGTTTTGTCTTCAAAAACAAAGCTATTGTTTTTTGGAAAAGAAGTTTTTGTTCATTATTTCAAAAGAAGGAATCTGGTGAGGAACACTTATTTAACACTTAGCTTCTTAGACAAAACCTTATATCATGGGGAAAGGAGGTATAAAGACATGCAAAACAAGCACCCCAAGTAACAAACTTTAACCAAGATGAAGTCCTTTCCAGCTTCAGTATTAAAGTTACATAAGAGTTCTGTGTCTCAGTTTCCTCAATTGTAATCTGGTTATTTTAATAGAATCTTCTGTATAGGGTTTGGGGGAGCACCAAATGGGTTGACGTAAGTAGGTATATAATTAAGGTATAATAGCACATGTCATATTATTTCCAGAAAATGGCTTCTAATGGTAAAAGTTCTGCCTGCATTTTTATATTTGCAAAAATCAAAGAGTCAAAGCCAAAGAATCAAGACATTTCAAACAAATTTGAAGGCATTTAAAACAAATTAAATGAGAAACATTACCCTTTATTGAGTGACTATTGGTCTGCTTCTTGTAAATCCTATAATTCTGAAAGGTAAACCTTAAATAAAGATAAATATACTGCAAAGGCTCTTTTAAATAGTTGAGTCACACACACACACACACACACACACACACACACACATCTCAATTTGGAATAGCCTATGTCAGGAGTGGCAAATAGAATTTATTGATTGATAGTAATGAATGCTTGGGGCACTGTCCTGAGAGTCTTGGGCTATGTTCATTCAGTAGAAAAAAGTGCCTACAAGGATAAGCAATAGCTACACGCAGGTAAGTAAAAGAGATGTGACAAAATATGCCAAGTATTTGCTTTCTCTGGCTTATATATGTTTCTCAGCACCCAAGCAAGCCAAGGTTGTACTTTTGAAACTTTTTGGGAAAGAATGCAACTGTGAAATCACTCCCATTGACTTAGTAAGATAAAGTGTTTGACTCAAGATGAAATTCATTCTGCAGCTTCAAATTTTTCTGAAATCCTTGTGTTGTGGAGTTGGTTCAAAACTTATTTTGTCTATAGCATCCAGTTCATGATGCCATGTGGTTGTTACTCTACTACATTGGGTAGAGGCTCTTGAATTTTATATGGAAAAGAGTCCTCCATGTCTTCTGTAGTGAAAGAATATTTAGATTGAAACAAATTTATGGAGACCACAGGCTGGTGCACAAGACAGCTGTGTTTTCTCCAGGAGACCACCACAACACTCACAAATGTCTCACAACACATTTGGAACACACCAGGCTCCTTCTGTCCATAGGGAGTAGCTGCTGTTACTTATGCTGCCACCCAAGGGGATAAAGCATAGATGTTCCTAATGTCTTCCAGTAAGGAAGAAAAGAAGAGAATTGATCACTTTTCACTAACCCAGCTTTGGTTTTCTTATAGAATTTGTGCATTTGGGTAAAACTGCAAAGATTTGTTATTTCTTTGAGCAAAAACATGAATTAAGATATCTGTAACATGAATTCTCCATGCTTTGGACTCACAAAACACCTTTTTAAAAAGATTAATTCGTGAGACACACAGAGAGAGAGAGACAGAGAGAAGCAGAGACATAGGCAGAGGGAGAAGCAGGCTCCACGCAGGAAGCCTGATGTGGAACTTGATCCTGGGACTCCAGGATCACACCCTGAGCCAAAGGCAGACGCTTAACTGCTGAGACACCCAGGCATCCCACAAAACATCTTTTAAGATATTCTGAATGTGAGGAAGGAAGCAAAATATACATGATGGAAGTAAATTGCCTTTGAATAGTTCTTTGCATTTTGCAAACAGATCTCATTTGAATACACACACATGCATACTTTTAATTTCCAAATTCTGGTGAGAGATATGGTATCTCACAGTAAGTTTTTATTTACTTGATGATCAATGAATTAGAAGATCTCAAATGTCCTTCTTGGTAATTTGTATTTATTTGTTTTAAAAGCGTTATTGAGATAATTTGCATTGTTGTATGTACAATAAATTTAAAGTGTCTAATTCAATGATTTTAAGTATAGTCACGTAGTTGTGCAACCATCACCCCAATCAATTGTATGACATTCTCATCTCTCCAAAAAGAAACTTCATTCCCATTAGCAGTCACTCTCCACCTTCACATTCCAAATCCAGTTCTAGGCAATCACTAATCTACTTTCTAACTCTATAACTTTACCAATTCTGGATACTCCATATGAGTGGAGTCATATAATATGTGCCCTTTTGTGACTGGCTTCCTTTCCTTAGCATAATGTTTTCAAGGTCCACCTGTGTTATAGTACATATCAGTACTTCACTGCTTTTTCTTGTATGGATTCTCCATTGTATGGATATACTGTAATTTGTTTAACCACTCATCACTCGATAGACATTTAGGTTGTTTCTCCTTTTGGGCTATTATGAATAAATCTGCTATAACTGTTTGTGCACAGGATTTTTGAAAGTACATTTTCTTTTATCTTGTATATATACCTAGGATTAGAATTGCTGGGTCATATAGGGTCTCTGTGTTTCATTGTTGAGGAACTGTCAGATTTCTGGAGAATTGGTTTCCAAATTAACTGCACCATTTAAAAATCCTGTTGGCAGAATATGAGGGTTTCAATTTGCCCACATTGTTGTCAGCACTTGTCATTATCTGCCTTTTTTATTACAGTAATCCTAGTGGGTGTGAAGTAATATCATATTGTAGTTTTGATTTGTATTTCCCTGATAGCTAATGATGTTCAGCATCTTTTCATGTGCTTATTGGCCACTTGTATATCTTCTGAATAGAAATGTCTATTCAATCCTATGCTTATTTTTAAATTGGGTTATTTGTCCTTTATTATTTAGTTGTAGAGATTCTTTGTAATTCTGGATACAAGTCTTTTATCAGATATATGATTTGCAAATTTTTTCTCCTATTCTATGGATTGTCTTTTTACTTTCTTGATAGTGTCCTTTGCAGCTCAAATGTGTTTAATTTTTATGAAGTCAAATTCATCTACTTTACCTTTTGTTGCTTGTGGTTTTGGTGTCCTAAGAAAGCATTGCCTAATTCCAAGTCAAAAGATTTACAGCTAACTTTTCTTCTAAGAGTTTCATAGTTTTACATTTTATATTTACACCCTTGGTCCATTTTGAGTTAATTTTTATATATAATGTGGGTAATTTATCTTATTTTGTGAATTGCTTTTTGTGTCCAGTCCAATTGCCTTTTCCAATCAAGTTTTTTTTTCTTAAATATTTTTAAATGTTATTTATGTTGCAGATATTTGTCATCTTTTATTGTTTAGGGATGGTGAGAAAACCAAAGTTCTGAAAAACCTTTGGAGATTTCTTCAAAGTCGCATGGCTAAAGCAGCTGTTACTTAAGTCTAAGTCTTCTGACTCTAGGACTTAAATTCTCCAAATTTAAAGTCCTGACATAGTAAAATCAAATTTTCACTTTGTATGTACTATGCCATTGACAAGATCCTGGCCCAGAAGAGCTCAATATAGACCACAGAGGTATTCAAGGTTAGGAATCACAGACTACATCCAAAGTATTCCAAATTTAAAGCAAAATCATTGGAATCAAGACCAAAGATAAGAGGTACTGATGGCCTGTGTGGAAGTCAGAACCTTGGACAGCTCAGTAGGAGCCTTAGGCAAAAACTGGAGTTTTCTTCTAACTTTAGACTATAATTACTGAAACTCCAGAGTTGTGGTTGGCCCATAATTATGGAGTTCATTCCAATTTAAAGGGCACTGGCCCTATTTATATGGCCCTAGTCTCTCCTGAGGAAAAATATCATAGCATCTTCCAAGAGTCTGTCATTTTGTGAAGTGACATGGCCTCATCTTTGGGCCTGACAAACATGTTAAGAAAGTTACCTGGGGCTTCTTAGAGATTAGTCTAGTCTGAGGATAAATTGTTTTCTTTCTCTCCTTGTTTGGAGCTCCTTATCTATAAAGCTGCCTTTCCATCAAACTTAGGGACTAGCAGGAACTCCACTGTATGTGGGGTCCTGAGACATTACTTGGCAAAAGGTTAAGTTCGCATGAGAGTGCCAAGAAGAGTTGAGAGGCATGCTGATGTAAAAGTGCTCAGAGCCAGGCTATATTTATGATTCCATATATACTGTAACACAAGTTATGGTACCGTAATACAAACTCATAAGGAAGATGGGACCACACAAAATTCTATGGCTCGGAATCACTAAATTCTATGCCTGAAACCAATATTACACTGTATGTCAACTAACTGGAATTTAAATAAAACTTGAAAAATAAAAAAAATCTGTGGCTTATATGCACTTATGAACTGTCCTGAGTCATTGGTCATCTATCTCACTGCAGCCTTTTTGATTACAGGTGTAGGACAGTAATAAATCAAGGTAAGCCTATAATGACTAGGAAATCAACCTAGGTGAAAGTCCTAATGGTAGTAGAAGGTTCCAAATAAAAGTCTTGAGCATGAAGATAGTACAGGATACCTAGCACATAATCAAGAGATAGAAACACTTTGGATCTGTTTCATTTCACTTGAAGAAATAAGAGAAAAAGAGAATCTTGAAATTTGTCTCTTGGAAATGGATATAGCATATTACAACATTAGTCATGAGGTTAGCTTTCTGTTTTATAAGCAATAGGTCAACTATCTTAAGTAGAGAGACAACTGCTCTGCAGAATCATCGAGGTGTTACTCTGAAATAATGTTATTCTTCAACAGAATAATGGCTTCCTGTGCAGCTTAACTGTGGAGACTTCAGAAAGATCTTTCTGCCAAACATTGCTCCTATTCTAGCCTGTAATTGGTATTGGAAATTCAACATTTTCAGTTTATAAATTTGTCAGGTCAGTACTGTTATAAATGGCAGCATCTCCAGAAATGGTAACTTGGCATTCATTGTATTGATATCTCATAGTGAAATTACCAGACAACTTTACTAAGCTGAGCTTAAATTTTGATAAGGATAGAAGGCTAAAGCCAAAGTATTTCACATTGCCCAAGGACAATAGCCCACAGGATTGACATTGCAGGTCCTTGAGAGTCAGAGAAGATGCTTAACTTCCCCAAGGCTGAATTCATTTCAACAAACTATAAACCTTCTCACCAATCCTTGCAGATTGTAATATTATAACAGAAGTTATCTCTAGAATTGTGAAAACATTTATTTTATTCTTTAAACATTTTTCATCTTTTCTGAATTCTCTGAGAAAAAAAAAGAGGTTATATTAAAAGTCTCAAAGGTAAACAGCCAGTATTTTTTGGATACTAGTAAGTTTTGCTTTTAAACTTTTCATGTAAGGTCATTTTAAGCATCAAGAATCAATTCATGGGGATACTTGGGTGGCTTAACTCAGCTGGTTAAGCCTCTGCCTTCAGCTCAAGTTGTGATCCCAGGGTCCTGAGATCGAGCCCCTCATCAGGCTCCCTGTTCAGAGGGAAGCCTGATTCTCCCTCTCCCTCTCCCCCCTGCTTGTGCTCACTCTCTCTCTCACACACAAATAAATAAATAAAATATTTTTAAAAATAATTCATTAAAGGAGCACTACAGGCTGTCAGTAAGCCAGAGGAAGGTAAGGATTATGCATTTGATTGCATTAAGAAAGCCTCATGTATACCTTTCAATGAGAAATGCATCTCTTAATGCCTAACCTCAAATTTTGCTACCCAAAAACACTCTATGAAACTACCAAATAAATTTTTCAAAGCAAAGAGTTTATAAGATATTTGTAAGAAGAATGATATCAAATGGTAGACTACTTACAAACTGATATTGTCCTTTTTGCACAGACACCTCTGAAACTGAAATCCCCTACAGACTGTGGACCAAGTTTCTTGAATAATTCCACCAACACAATTTATTCAATAGATATCCTCTTCATTTGTTCATTCATAAATGTATTGAATACTCCTCTATTTGTCAGTCTAGGATAGACTTTGCTGCAGTAAAGTATTAGTTCTGAAATTTTAAAATTTCTTACTTAGACTCACATCTTTTTTTTTTATTTTTTATTGGAGTTTGATTTGCCAACATATAGTATAACACCCAGTACTCATCCTGTTAAGTGACCCCCTCAGTGCCCGTCACCCAGTTCATCCCATCCCCCCGCCCACCTCCCTTTCCACGGCCCCTTGTTCATTTCTCAGAGTTAGGAGTCTCTCATGTTCTGTTGGACTCACATCTAGTACGGTTCTAGTACAGATCAATCAGAAACTCAGACATAGAAACTCCACCAGGCTGCAGCTGGAATACATGGCCTTGTAGACTGCCACAGAAGGAGAAGAAGGAAGGAAGAGTGGAGGATTCTCATCTATTCCAAAATACCTCAAACTGGAAATGTTATATGTAACTCTTTACAGAGTATTTGCCAGAACTAATCATATGCCCCAAGGCTAATGGCAAAGGATACTGGAAAATATAAAGAAGTACATGAAATACTTGGTTAGTCCAATCAAATTTGTTCAAATATTTATACCAGGCATTGTGGGAATACAAAAGTGAATCACTTTTTAATAGGTATATAATCAAGTCATGGAGATGATAAAATATGCATGTGAATAATCAAAATCCAAAGTAGAGGGTGATAAGCACTAGGAAAAAGGTACAAAAAGTGCTATGGCAAATCAGAAGATATAAAAATCACCGTTATCTGGAGAGATCAAGAAAAGCTTCATGGGATGAAAAGTACTTGAGGAAGGCTTTGAAAGTTGTAGAATTTGTACGTGAAGGCTGATGAATAGAGATAATTCTGATCTAAGAAACATTAAGGGCACGGAAGAGAGAAGTTATAGGGCACTTACAGAGAAGATTAAGTCTGTTTTTTTTCTAGAATAAAGGTCTGGAAAAGTCATAAATAAAAATAGAAAAATTGGTTGGGCTCAGCTTGTGAAGAAACTAGAATGCTAGGTTAAGATGTTGGGATTTTTTTTATAGGTAAGAGTCTTAACGAGAGGTATGACATATTACTCAGGAAAAGATAGTAGCAAATAAAATGATTTGGGGAAGGAAAACAATGGAAGGGAGGCCAGCTATCAGGCTATTAAAGTTGTTTTGATGAAAGGCACTGGGAAAGAGGAATAATAAAAATAGAGGGACATATATTAAAAATATTTCAATCAACAGAATTTGATACTTGATTAAATGTGGGAAAAGTAAAGATTGACCCAAAAGTCTAGAATTTGGGGGATGGAGAGTTCATAAATGTCATTAACAGGGATTTTTTAAAAACCCAGGAAGAGAAGCTAGTTGTGGAAGAATAATTAGTTAATGTTTGGCCATGCAGAATTTAATGTCCAGATGAGATACAGGTGATGTTATCTAGCTGGATACTAGAAATGTGAAAAAGAGGTCAAAGTCAAAGCTGGTTATTCAGACTGAGGTGTCACCTGGGTAGAGAAGATAATCCACGTCATAAGGCTTGATAGGTATACCAGGGGAGACAGTAGAGGGCTAAGAAGCAGGCCAAGAACATAGCCTTAAGAAATACATATTTAAGAGTCCAAAGAAGAAGAAAGAATATCCAGGGAGGTAGGGGGGAAGAACAGCCAAGAGAGGAGTTTCAAGTGTGGCCACCTTTGACAATATGAAATGCCACAGAGAACCTAATGGTGATGATAGCTCAATTAGGCCCTGAATTTGGCCATTTAATTTGGCCACTGGAAGGGAAAAAGAGAAAAGATGATACTTGCTTAAAGAAATAAAGGGATTAAGGGAAAATGTGGCCTTTTAGAAAGGGAGAGGAAAAGAATATAGGTTAAAGGGAAAGATAATATGGAGAGAGAAAAACTGTAGATTCAAGGAAAAGAGGAAATATTGACGAAGCCAGTGGATAAAGATGGAATCCACACTTTGTTCTCCTTACCTGCTATATTCATCTCCCAAAAGAAGCAACTTCCCACTCGCTCCCTTTGTCCTTGCCTATGTTCTAAACCATTTCATCTGGACCCTCCAGAACTCCACTTTCTCGTCTGTTGTGCGTCTCTTGGATCCTGACTGCTTCCCTGTAGCTTTCCAGGCTCTCCTTGAAGTGGATGCTTCATAATTACTTCCAATACTAATGTTGGCCTTCCTTTCGGTACATAGCTCACACTCACCCCTAGAATTTAACCAGCTCCCATCTACTGTAGGAAAACATCTTACCTAATTTAGTCTCTCCGTAGGACCCCCAACCTCATACATGTCCTTGAGAGGAAGGATTGAATTTAGAATGTTGAAAATCTACTTCTTGTTCAGAAATAGAAAAGAGAACACAGAAGAAATGAATATTGAGAAAAAGTTTGAGCTGTAGATGAGGGAGGTTCATATCAAATGGCTTATAACTTTTCAGTGAAGTATAAGGCAGAGTCATCATCAAACCATGAAGGTGACAATAGCAGGGTTTCAGAAGACTAGGAAAGGTTGCATATAAACCTAACATTTGTAATTTGTATTGCTTTTTCCAAGTGACTACTATTATAATTTTACAGTTCACTCTTACTCAGCTCTGCTAGACTCTATTCTTCAAATGCAGAATTCCAACATTATCAAAGAGCTTTCTGATTGTTCTTTATCAAAAGCATTCTAATATGCTCTGTCTGGAAGGTAATATAGTCAAATGAATAATCAACTTAAACTTTCATACACAAAGTATTTTAAGACATTGTATTTCTAAAAGTTCTTCAATAATTCCAGTGGAGTTAAGTGGCTGCAGTAGTTATCCCACTACTTCTAAGTCTTAGTACAAATCATTAACCAAGACAAACAAACACAAAGGGAACTGTGTGAGATTGACTGATATTGAATTGGTTAGAAACTGTGAAGTCAGGCAGGATTTGAATTCAATTGTGTCACATTCTGGCAGTATAGTGTAACAAGAGTAGAGGGGCATTGTGGCATCAGACTTCCTGGATCCAAATTATAACTCTCCTATTTACTCAATTAGGGCAAATAACACCCCTAAAGCCTCAGTTTCTAGTATCTATATCCATAATAATAATATTATAACCTTTAAGACAGCAGTCATAATGTAGACCTCATAAGATTATTGTGGACATTACATGAGGTGGGTTACAAATTTATGGTTAAAAGAATGAGCTCTGCAATCAGACCGCTTGAGTTTGGATACCAGTTCTATCACAGTCTAGCTGTGAGATCTTAGGTGAGCTACCCTCTATGCCTCAGTTATCTCAATTCAAAATTGGAATGATGGTATGTTCTTCACGGCACTGTTGTGAAGATTGAAAGACATGATAATATAAAGCACTTAACATATAGTCAGTTCTTAATAATAAACACTATTATTATGATATATTTAACACAGTGCCTGACATATAGTCAGCACTCAATAAACAGTTTCAAATGATTCTAAAAGGAATGCTTTTAGTTTCTTTTCAAGACGATTCTGATCCAGTAACAAACATTGGTTTACCTAAAGCCTAACTGACAATGTCAGCATTCCAACTACCATTAGTGGAATGTGATTTTACACAGTGGTAGAAAGTTGGACTTCTAAAAACTAAATCATGTTAGAAATAAGGATGCATTTAACACCACACCTGAGCAGACACATATAAAGCATGAATGCTCTTAAGACTTTAGGTAGCTGCTCTGACATGAACAAAAAAGTGAAATAATTTCAAGCTGAAGAAACACAATAAAAAATCAATGAATGCAGAGCCACAGACAATGATGCTTTTGCTTGGTTAAGAAATGCTAAGAAACAGCAGTGTTTGGGACCAGCTGGGCCCACTGCTGGGAGAGGGATTGTGAAAGAGCATTGTGAAGATGGACACATGTTGACTAAGAGTTATTTTGGTCTTGTAAAAATGAACTTCTTCCTATATGTTGTGTTGAACAGGGTAGCACTGAGTTCTTGGATGTCTTTTTCTTCCCACTGGTTTATATGCCTATTTTATAGCAGTGACTAGCATATAGTAGATACTTAATAAATGATGGCTGAATAAATGAGCCAAGTGTGGAGTAGAAGTAGACACATTGGGGATCCTTTAGACTAGCAGGGTCTCCTCCTTTAAAAAACACTGCTTTTCCATCTCAACCCTGAGATATCTCCATCAGGCACCTCCAGATCTTGTGATATCCTGGGTCCTGGCTTTAACCAATATTTTCCTTCTGGAGATGGATGACTGAGATTTCAGCTTTCAATCTCTGCTTGTCTTGGTTTCTCCCTCAGACAAGCCTTCCCTTCTGGTCATTGGTGATTTGTCCTTCCCCAGTTTTGTTTCAGCCTCATTTTACCTCGCAAGGTTCCACCAAGTTAAACCCAAATCATTGGCTCTCCACTCCTTGGCTTTCTGCTCTCTACATCTGTCACCCATAGCCTAGAGGCTTTTGTGAAGCTCTGCTACCTGCAGGCTCTGAAGTTAAACTCTTGGGCCCTGTCAATCATTCCTATGCTGCCCATTGACCCCAAATATGCAGAGAGGAGTACCACCCCCAGCTTAAGGCCACATAGAAATTCACAGCATTCCTAAATAATTTGAGAACTGAAGTCCATCACCTAATTCTTTTGTTTCTCCTATAATCTTTCTCCTTAGCCTTCTAAATACAGTTTAAAGAAACATAAGACTCTTTCCAGCCTCTTGGCATGGATTTAATTTTAGTTAAAATCTTGGACCCATAGACATCATCTTAGGTGACTTAAAGTTTGGACTTTCTCATAAACCACCACTCCAGGAAGATGGAAGATTAAAGAAAAAACCTGCAATGATAATAGTTTCCTGCTCTACTGTTTTGGGTAATCCAGAGCCTAACTGTGGTGGATTTTGAAGAGTGCTGAGAGGTGGTCATTGGGTCTGGAAGTGTCAGTGGTAATAGCAGAGCTATAGCTTAGTCTTGGTCTAGATTACTAATTTCATTTAGCTTACTCAGTTTGTATTGAAATAAAGCCACTCTAGTTAATGAGTTTCAGGAAGTTCTCAATAGTCAGTCCATCTGGGCCACCTAAGTGGAAATAGTTGTGATTCTGTCCAGATTACTGTGCCTATTACTAAATGAAGCTGATTCAAGGCCCCTTTAAATACCAGCTTAGGTATCTTCATTATGCTCCAACTTGGTGGCCTCCATAGAGGTTGCCTTGAAGTGATGCCCTTAAGCGGATTTGACTCCAACCTTTCTCTTCTTTGAGCTTGGACAGGTGAGGCAGTATGCCATTTAAAAGCCTCCAGTAGAGAAAGAGAGTGAGAAAAAACAGCTCTGGTGTAAGTGAGGTCCCTATCAAAGGATGAATCTCATCATGGACAACCCCAGCACCTCCATCTATCCAGCTACATCCTCCAAATGTTCTACCAACCTAAATAGTTTCAGGAACTATAACTTTGCCTGATAACTAAAGACCACATCCATTTTTATACAGTGTTGTCTCCAGTGTTACTATATTACAAATATACCATGGAGCTCCTTGCCCATTGTATTCTATGTGGATAATGTCCTGAGAAGCCAAATACTGCAGCAGCCTTTTTTGTTGCCCCACTGAAATTGAGACCATTGGTGGCCAACTTGAGAAATCAGCTACTCATGATGACTATTCAGTTTTACTAAAAGACTCTATCCTTTAGTGTAATACAAATCCCACTTTTTTCCATATAGGTCTCAGAATTTGTGGTCCACCTTAGACCCGCACTTTGCTCCCATAGAGAGGTCTATGGTTTTCCTGGATTCTGTCCAGAAACCAGCAGCCAAGCAAAACCTTCCTGAGATATGCTGGAAGTGTCAAAACTTCCAGAATACTTACAGTATCATGGAAGCTACCATCTTGGTGCTAGGAGCCCCAGTTCTTATGGGCCATGTTCATCCCTCCCAGAATGCAGATGCAGGTACTCCAAGATTTCCTTCTAACCAGTCTGTGAAGATGCTCCAAATAAGGAACAACATCTTTTGATGCATGTTGGATTGGAGTGCAATTATATTTCAGATAATTGTCTCACAATTCCAGGGACCTGGCCCCCTCTCTCTTATGACCTTGAATTGCTGCTAGCAATATTGACTCTTTACCGAGCTGAATCAATCAAAATGGTACTGTAAAGGCCAATTCTCTAGATTCATATCCCTCAAAACATTCAATGATAAACACAGATTAGGCAGGCCATAGAGCCCCAACAGTCTCTGGTAAATTTGGGTTTTGTGGAATACTATGGCATAGATATATATCCACATAGCTATATTTCTCTCTCCTGACTTTCAAGCTTATCAAACTTCTTAAGGAAAATAAGCCAAGCATCATAAAGAACACAAAAGGATTTGAAAATCACAAAGATGATCTGCCCTGCATCTAATCTAGTACACCCAGACTATCAGGGCCTTTCCTCCCCCAAGCACATGTTCTGAACACACTATGGAGAAATATTTCCCAAAGTATATTCTAGAGCCTAACTACATCAGAATCACGATATTCTTGCTTAACATGCTTGATCATAGGCCCTACTGAGTAGACCTACTGAGTCAGATTCACTGGAAACAGGCTCAGAAATATGCAATTTAAATAAACCCCTCAAGTTATTCTTATATCCACTAAAATCTGAAAACTATAGCTGTAGCAGTATCCTTCTTAACTCAGTCTTGACTCATCATTTTCACAAATCTATTCTGCAAATTTACCATTCCCCATCTCCTGCCATACCCAGCCACCCAGTCAAACTTATATAATATGGGAGAGGAAGTTCTTGACCACTAAAGTAGCACAAAGCCTGAAAGAATTATTTAGAAAATGACTGTATTTCCAATAATGACAAAAACAGGCTGCTGCAACCAAGAACATCATTTAAGTGTCTAAAGATTAAGCCAAAGTTTCATTCCTTGGTTCTCAGTCCTTCCTGGCCTGCCAAGGTCACGGCAGGCCAGGCTAAGCAGGGACTGGAACAGGTAACCATGGCCAAGTTGTAGTCAAGGAGGTCAAAACGTGTTTTATCTAGGAACCCAGAAATACTGGTGGAGCTGAGAGCATTAAATATACTAGCAAGTAGCTGGAAGAAGTGTGGATGGATATTTAAAGCAAGGTATAATGCTAGAAGAGCTAAGACAGAGGGGGCGAGGATAGTGAGGACATTTATGGCAGGAAGACATCACTGACAATACCTAGCAGTATTCAAGAAACAGAGTAATCCAGTAAAGGCTATATGACCAGACATATCAAGTCAATGTAAGACATTGGTCTTGCAGAACAATTTATATCATAGGACATGGTCAAAGCAGAACAATTTATAGTATAGGAGTCCTGTATTATAGCTTTTAACCCAGTCAGCTCTAATTTCTTACAAAGTGAGAAAGGTTTCTAGTAGCTAAGTATATGCCATGATTTATAAGCTGACTTCTGTTCAAGGTACCCACTATATTAAACCAGGCTAGAAGCCAAATCCAAACTTATGCAGAAGAAAGAATTTATATAAGAATTTATAAGTTCATGTCACCGAAAGGTCCCTGGGTAGTGTTGCTTCAGGCTCAGCTGGATCGAGATGATCATTAGGGATCAGGATTTATCTTTATGTCTCAGACAAAAATACTCCCTGTAGTGGTTGAAATGACCTTGGCAGATCCTGACATCCATCCCACTAACTTTGGTTAGCCAGAAGCCATAGAAATATCTTTACTGATAGCTCTGAGAAGAATGTCTCAGGGAGGACTTCCATCACCCTCACTTATGATATGTGTGTACATTGCTTTAGAGTGGGGGTTGGTTGTACTACGGGACAGGGTGACCAACATGGCCCAGTTTACCTGGAATTTTCCAGGTTTCTTGTTTGTTTGTTTGTTTGTTTGTTTGTTTGTTTTTTCTAGAGGGAGACAGAGAATCTTAAGCAGACTCCATGCCCAGCACTTAAGAGCCATGTTGGGCTTGATCTCACAACCCTGAGATCATGACCTGAACCAAAATCAAGAGTCAGACACTTAATCAACTGAACCCCCCTAATGCCCCTGGAATTCTTCCATTTTTGAGGCTGAAAATCTGTGTCCTGGGGAATCCTCTCAGTTCTAGGCAAACTGGGAAAACTGGTCACCTTACTTTCTCTAGGTGGCATGAGTTCCCCATGGGAACAAGCATTTTGTTATAGATGAAGAAGAAAGAGGTGCTGATGCAGGGAGAGTATTTATTTTATCCAGGCTGGGTCTGTCTGATGTCTGGGTAGAAGCCACATGGTAAAAGCTTCTCCCCTTCTCTATGGCCAAAATGGGGCAGGTTGTCTTTTAGATCAGGCTGGGCCTGTATGACTGGCCCCAGGCCACCACCTCAAAGGATTTCATCCGTCACTAATCTCAACCAGGCCTTGAAATTTCTCTCTCAAGATTCTTTGCTCTCTCTCCAGGTCCTTAATTGTTCCTATTCCTGGCCTTGATCTGACTCTCCTCTCTGGTGATGTGGCAGCTTGTTCTTTGGCTTTCATTCTTGGGTTCACACTGGCTTCTACGTCTCTATACCTCATGGTAACTCTGATCTGAGCACTCCTCCAATGCCACTGCTGCATCTTGCTGGAATTGGCCTGATGTGCTTTCAGTAGGGTCTATGCAGCCTATCTGCCTGCTAAGGTTTGCCAAAGCCTTCCTACTTATGCAGTTCACCACTGCCCTCACCTGTTTCCAGGTGGAATTCAGCATGGCTATCCATCAAAATCCATGCAAAAGGATGGATTGCAAAAGATGAGGTAGAGGCCTTCATCTTTATAGTCACAGCTATTAGCTCTCTAACACCATCTTGCACACACACACACAGACCCTCTAGTCTGGACAGTTTTGCGTTGCAGGCACTTTTATGACCATTTCACAAATGGAAACACTGACGTTTAGAGGAGTGACATAACTTGCCCACATTCAAAAGCCAGGCAATTCAGAAGTTAGAATTCAAAACCTTGAGCTATTTCTACTGCACCCTGCTGACTCTGTTAGGCAACATGATGGTAGTAACTACTTAAAATAGTAAGATCACAAATGACAACTTGTGAAGACATTTTTTAAAATTCTGCTCAATGTGGATATATATCCTTATGTCAATAGTGTCATACACTCAATAATGTCAAGTACATATGTGGATTTTTTCAGAATTTTATTTTATTTTTTTAAAGGTTTTATTTATTTATTTATTCATGAGAGACACACACACACACACAGAGGCAGAAACACAGGCAGAGGGAGAAGCAGACTCCCTGCAGGGAGCCTGATACCAGACGGCATCCCAGGACCCTGGGACCAGGACCTGAGTCGAAGGTAGACCCTCAACCAATGAGCTACCCAGGTGCCCCGAATTTTTCAGAATTTTAAAACTGATCTTGACCTCTACAAGCTAAATGGTGAGGAAATTATTTTAAAATGGATTTAAGGGCAGCCCCCGTGGCGCAGCGGTTTAGCGCCGCCTGCAGCCCAGGGCGTGATCCTGGAGACCCTGAATCGAGTCCCACGTCAGGCTCTCTGTATGATGCCTGCTTCTCCCTCTGCCTGTGTCTCTGCCTCTCTCTCTCTCTCTATGAATAAATAAATAAAATCTTTTTTTAAAAAAAGATTTAAAATGGATTTAAAACTTATGTCCCAATGACTAATGGGGTAGCTTTTAGGCCTAGATTTCTAAAATCCTTTACTCTCAATTATGAATATTAAACCTTTTATTCTTCATGGACC
Organism: Canis lupus dingo; assembly: GCF_003254725.2. Taxonomy (NCBI): domain Eukaryota; kingdom Metazoa; phylum Chordata; class Mammalia; order Carnivora; family Canidae; genus Canis; species Canis lupus. The sequence continues at coordinate 35,141,067 of NC_064250.1, forward strand.
AAATGTTATTCAAGACCAGTGGTTCTCAACATGTGGTGGATGACTCTCATGGTCTGTGAGGTCAAAACCGATTTCATAACAATACTAGGATGTAATTTGCTTTTCACTCTCATTCTCTCATGAATGTATGAAGATACATGAGCTGAGATTTTACAACAGACTGACTAAAAAAGCATATGTAAGAATTTTAAGTCAGGGGCACTTGGGTGGCTCAGTGGTTGAACATTTGCCTTCAGCTCAGGTTGTGGTCCCCGGGTCCTGGGATGAACTCTCGCATCAGGTTCCTCGCAAGGAGCCTGCTTCTCCCTCTGCCTATGTCTTTGCCTCTTTCTGTGTGTCTCTCATGAGTAAATAAATAAAATCTTTAAAAAAAAAATCTTAAGTCAGACACTTAAGTCAGATATATTTCCTTAAGTCAGACACTAAGGAACTTTTAAAACATGTAAAACAATTCTGTGTTTCCCACTAAAGTTTTTCTTTCACAAAGTATAATTATTTATATAAACATGCTATTTGTTAACATGTAATCATTTATTCTTTTTTAAATAAACACGTTTAAACTTCTGAGATTTGGTTTCTAATATGGTAAATATCAGTTGGTATAACTCACACAGACCAAGTTATTTGGGGTCCTTAGTAATTTTTAAGACTATAAAGGAGACCAAAAAGCCTGAGAATACTTGTTCCAATCAAGAAATTTTTGTAATGAAATTCTAAATTTAAAGTTCTCTCTGGTAAATATGCTTTGATAGTCTAGAAAGCTGGGAAAGATAAGGATATTCTACAAATTAAGACAGTGTGTCATTATTACAGAAAAAATACAACACAATAAACTTATAATTCAAAGTACCTGTCAGTCACTTATCACAGCTGTTCATCAGTGTCTAGAGTGGCTTTCATTTGAATCCCTGTATTTATGCTCAAATAACACTGCTAATGCTTAGGAACTCATTTAAATTGAACTTAGAAATAAAACTAAAGGGAAGAAAATTAGTGACAAAAAATCTAAGAATATTTTGAAAAGTCTTGAAGAAATGACCTTCCCTTTAGATGGAATATCCAATTGGAAAATTCTAAAGAATTGAGCCACCTAAGTGCCTCCCTTTGGAATTTTTGAGACATGAATTCCATCTTACATCACCCAAATCTCACTTTATGACAACAGTTTTTTTGTCACCAACACATTTTTTTATTCAAATCAGTTTAGCTCATTTAAAATTGCCTGAAAGGGCAGCCCCGGTGGCTCAGCGGTTTAGCGCCGCCTGCAGCCCAGGGTGTGATCCTGGAGGCCCGGAATCAAGTCCCACGTCGGGCTCCTTGCATGGAGCCTGCTTCTCCCTCTGCCTGTGTCTCTGCCTATCTCTCTCTCTCTGTGTGTTTCTCATGAATAAATAAATAAATAAATCTTTTAAAAAAATAAAATAAAATGAAATTGCCTGAAAAATGATGCTATTATTTGAAAAGAAATAATATAAATATATTTAGTGGAAGTTATTCAATTAACCAACAAATATAAAATTTAACTCACAATATTTATAAAACAATGTCATGGCTACATTTGAAGACTTAATTATATTCATGATTCAAGAACTGAAAGAAAAAAAAAGATTAGTGTTGCTATTTCATTCCAGGGAAGGGGAAGTCACTTACAGAATAAAGAAAAATTCTTCTGACAAATAAATAAAAAAAGAACTGAGGCATTCAAAACAATGATTTCAGATGAATTATAATCGTTTCAATGGAACAAGAACTAAAGATGGTAAGTGAAGAATTAGATACAAAGGGCATCCAAGGGAAGGAGAAACATCTACAATCAAAAAACACAAAGATCTCATCTGCAAGCATTTTATTTATACTCTCATCTCTATTCTCTGATCTACACCTTTAGAAAGGACTTCAATCTTTCCTAGTTTCTTTTCCCTTTGAACACAGTCGAGAGGCTGCTGACATCATTCTAAATGAGAATCGCAACCATAATTATACTTATTAAAAAGAATTTGATGTGGGAAGGGCAAGTGCATTCTTTAAAATAATCATTTTTACTCAAGTATCTTTTTAACTCAACCATCTTTAGTTAGTTAAAGGATATTGGCAGTATTTCAGCCAATATTTCTTGATGTGACTGCAATGAGGAAGAATGCTCCGTCATTTCACAACACATACACGCCCACTAACAGCTATGTGGCAAGTGCACTTCTGAGACCTGAAGATGGAGACTGAGAGGGACCCCATTCCCTGAGAGTTGCCTTGTCTAGTAGAGAATGTAGCAGTGAGACTCAAATGCACATAGTGAATCTCTCCCATCTATTTGGCTGGATGACATTTATTTCCCTTCATTGGTTCCTCTTTCCTTTCTCAAACAAACCCAAGCTATCTATTAATTTAAGCATTCACTTACTAAATTAAATAAAAATTAATTCATTTTAAGAATTTTGCTGTATCTGTTTGGATTACCAAAGTTCACTGTAATAAAACCTGAGCTGGAAACTCATTTACTTATCACCAGGCTTTGAGTCTCCACATAATTTATTTTTAATTTTCAGCTTTTTAAAAAAATATTTTATTTATTTATTCGAGAAAGAGAGAGAGGCAGAGACACAGGCAGAGGGAGAAACAGGCTCCATGCAAGGAACCTGACGCGGGACTCGATCCTGAAACTCCGGGATCACACCCTGGGCCAAAGGCGGCACCAAACTGCTGAGCCACCCAGGCTGCCCAAGTCTCCACATAATTTAAATAATTTTCTGGGAACAGTGATGCTTTGTGTGGGATCAGAAATCAAGAATATTGATTGACGGAGGGAGAATAAGAGAATTTTGATTTCAACTTTTAAGATATATCTTGAGAAAGTAGGCAAACCATCTTTGAATAAAAGCAGGAAGAGTATGGATTTGAGTGTTTTATACTCTCAGTAATCCTGATCGTTAGGTATTTATCCTAGATTTCAGAGCTTTAAAGGAGCAGTGCATTTAATTAAAAATACCAAATATGGATTTATTTAAATACTAACGTTGTGTGTGGGAAACACAAAAGTAATAAAATATAGGCCCTTGACCTCTGGTTATTTATATTTAGGTAGAAAAAAAAGATATCTAACAAAATGGCTAAATGGTAACAAAGCCACCTGCCAAAAGGAGCAAAATGGACCTATCCCCCATTTAGCCGATTTTTTCTCCAGAAAATAGCTCCCTTTTCAGATAACTCATATGTTATACACGTTACAACTGAAATTTAATAACTAAGAAATTAAACATCTGCACATATGAACACAAAACTGGGTCATGTCAGATGATCTGGCTATAAGCCAAGACTGAGGAGACCTTTCTACTATGGCAGAAACCTCTCTGAATGTTACCCAAGCATAGTTCTCTGTGCCCCTAGAGTACTAAGGAATCTGTTGGAATCTCTACCTTTTGGATGTTAAGTATCAGCAGATTTGCCAGTAAACTGAGAAATCTGTGGATTAATTCTACTAGAGAAGGCATAACCCTAAAGAGGCCTTGTTTCACTTCCAGCGACAGGTATATTTAAGACAATCTCTTTGAAAACCTATTGAATTTTCAAAGACCCTCTTGAAATAAAGATTACTGATTTCTCCTCCTTAGCCATTCCCTTTTCTTCTGTAGTAGCAAAACCTCCAATTTTAAGCTGGACAACAGACTGCTTTAAATTAACATTAAATTTTCCAATCTCTCTTGCACCCTGTGCAACCTGTGAACTTGTGGCTAAGTTCTGGTTGATGGTACATGATTATTATATAAAACTTCTCCCCCCCATTCTTTTTCCTCCTATCTACTGACTGGCAGGCAGATGTGATGACTGGAGAAGAAGCAAGCATCTTAGACCATGAGGCGACCTTCTAATAAAGGCTATACCCAGCAGAGAAGACAAAAAAGCCGGATCCTGACACCTTTCTAACCCCAGACCACTAGGTCTCAACTTTGTATAAGAAAGAAATAAAATTCTATCTTTTTAAAGCTATGATTATTTTGTGTTTTCTGTCAATGCAACAAATCTAGGCCTAACGTTCACCTAAATTCTGAATAAAAAAAATTAAAGGCTATCATTTAGAACTATACAATTGAACATGGTAGTCATGATTCACAGGTATCTATTAGCACTTAAAATGTGGCTGGTCTGAATTCAGATGTGCTGTTAAGACAAAATATACTCTGATTTTTGAAAATTTCATATGAAAGAAAGAATGGAAGATAAGTTATTAATGACTTTTTATATAGAGTACATGTTGAAATGAAAATACTTTGATATGTTAGGTTAAAAATATTAAAATTGATTTCACCTGCACAGGAAAGGAAGCCATCAACAAAATAAGTCAATGTATTGAATGGGAGAAAATATTTGCAAACCATATATCTGATAAATGGTTGATGTACAAAATATACAAAGAATTCATAAAACTCAAGAGAGAGAGAGAAAAACCCCCCCAAAAAAACTGATTAAAAAGCTGGCAGAGGATTTGAATAGATGTTTTTCCAAAGAAGATATACAGATGGCTAATAAACACATGAAAAGATGCTCAACATTACTAATCATCACAAAAATGCAAATCAAAACCACGAGATGTATCACCTCACACCTGTCAGAAAGATTTATCAAAAAGATGAGAAATAACAAGTTTTGGTGAGGATGTGGAGTAAAAGGAACCCTCATGCACTGTTGGTAGAAATGTAAATTGGTGCAACCACTGTGGAAAAGAGCATGGAGGTTCATAAAAAATATTAAAAATAAAACTACCAAATCATCCACCAATTCCACTTCTGGGTATTTATTCAAAGAAAATGAAAACAGTAACTTGAAGCATTATTTACAGTAGCCAAGGTATAGGAACACTCTAAGTGCCCATTGACAGAGAAAGAATAAAGGCACCGTAGTACATATGCATACATTGAAACAAAAAAAGAATGAAATCTCAACATTTGTGACAATATGGAAGAACTTTGAGGGCACTATGCTAAGTGAAATAAGTCAGAAAGAGGAAGACAAATGCTATATGATCTCACCTATATGCAGAATACAAAAATTAAACAAAACAAGCAAACAATCAACTTTATGAATATAGGGAACAGATTTGAGGTTGCCAGAGGTAGGGGTGGGGATTGGGCAAAATAAAGGGAGTCAAAGGTACAAATTTTTAGTTATAAAATTAAAAAATCGTGAGGATGCAATATACAGCATCATAATTATAGTTAATAATACTGCAGTGTATATTTGAAAATGGCTAAGAGTAAATCTTAAAATTTCTTCCTACAAGAAAAAATTCTGTAACTATATATGATAATGAGTATTAACTAGATTTATTATGATCATTTTGTAATATATACAAGCATCAAATTTGTACACCTGAAACTAATATAATGTTGTATGTCAATTATACTTCAATTTATTTTTTTAATTATACCTCAATTTAAACAAAAAGCCTTTTCTGATGCTAAATTGATTTTAAAAATATCATAAAAATTAATTTTGCCTGTTTCTTTTTGCTTTTTTAATGTGGCTAAGAGAACATTTAAAATGACATATATGGGCCACATTTTATTTCTATTGAACAGAACTGATGGGAACACGGACTTTTTATTATTATTTTTTTGAACACGGACTTTTAAATATGAGGATAAGTATCTTTTCTGAAGATCAAAAAAGACAAAGATGACAGAGTCCATAGCATTTCAGATCTAGGTCAGGCACGGGGTACAGGTCCTGCCAATAGGGGCTTTTTAAATAAAAACAGAAGACTGCTAACATAGCTTTCAAAGAAAGAATATCTAGGATGATTTTAAATGTGATTCCATATTAAGACAAAGGTGAATTAAATGCTTAAAGTCTCCTAAGCACAATAATTTAAAAACTCTGATAAGATGAATTAAATGCTTAAAGTCTTCTAAGCACAATAATTTAAAAACTGATAACTTCCATTCAAAACCTGCTTAGGTAAAATTCTTCTATTTTTATAAATACATATAAACAAATGAAAATACATTTAAGACATTCACATTGTATATGTATCAGCTTTTCTTGTATGTTTTCAAGGGCATGTATGCATTTCTTATTTTTGATGCCCTGGATATAACTTAAGAGGGTCATTTGAAGTTCCTAATTACAGTTTAATGTCCTGCTTGGTGGAGTTCATCTTGTGTTTGCACAATTAAAATTCTGCTTCTACTTAGGTGTGGGATTTGCGGGTTGGCTCATGCAATGATCATTCTGGGCAGAGCTGGCAAGATGGTGCTGGCCACAAATAGCAATTGTCCTAGAGTTCCCTGTATTTGATAACAGTGCTGGATCTCTTTCCCAAGACCACTGGTCAAGTACACAGATGTGGACATTAGCTATGGTTTATAAAGCAAATCAAGTGTTTCTCTGTAGACTGGCTCTAAATTCTACAGATACTATCTTCTTTGTGTACATGTGGCTAGGAGGTAGATCTACAGTAACAGTAAAGCAATCTTTTCACTTTCCTAAAATGGAAAGAGAGTTCTTTATTCTGACTTAACAGAATATCCTTTTTTCAGCGTCAATATGCGTTTTAAGTTTCAAACATTTGGATTATACAAAAATACACTTAACCCAAACTATAGAACCAGGCTTTAGAAGGCGAATAAATAATACCCCTTTCTTTCCCTCCTAAGCTTCAAATCAACTGGGAAATGGTCATGAGACATATAGAGCTTAAAATACCAGCTTTAATCCTGGAAATGCCATTGGCAAAATGGCTGTATATCTGTAGAGAAAAGTGCTAATATTCCCTCTTTCCACTGGATCTTGCAACAGTTCACCTGAGGGAAAGTTTGGTTCAATGAAGATTCACTTAGGCAAAATTGGCTCCTACTAGTCTGGGGCACAGAGAGATGAAAACAGGAGCAAATCCCCAGTATTTTTAATGCTATAGATTAGCTTCACCAATGATGTTTGTGTATGTGTGTGTGTGTGTGGGGGGGGTGTCTTACATTTGATTTGTTAACTTCTCAAGTATTTTATTGTAAAATACTATAGCTGGAAAAAATGTGGATAAATCTCTACAGAATCAAAGCAGCACTTGTTTGGAATATGTAAGGTAGTACTCAACTATAGGTTGTGATGTATAAATTGTGAGGTCATCTTTTCTATCCATTCATCCATCAATAGACACTTGGGTTGCTTCCATTTCTTGGCTCTTGTAAATTATGCTGCAATAAACACTGGGGTGCATATATCTTTTTGAATTAGTGTTTTGTTTCCTCTGCATAAATACTCAGTAGTTGAATTACTGGATCATATGGTATTCCTATTTTTAATTTTTTGAGGATCCTCCATAGAGTTTGTCACAGTGGCTGCACCAACTTACATTCCCACCAACTGTGCATAAGAGTTCCCTTTTCTCCATATATATTCTCACTCACACTTGTCATTTCTTTTCTTTCTGGCTGCTGTGAGGTGGTATCTCATTGTGGTTTTGATTTGCATTTCCCCAGTAATTCATTCTTGGGTATTTACCCAAAGAAATAAAACACTAACTCAAAAAAGATACATGCACCTCTATATTTATTGGAAAAGCTCAAGGATGGGCCAGTCAGCAATTGAATCAGAATTCTTGTGTAGCTGCAGGCTAATAACCATTAGTGATTTGCCAAACTAAAGCCTTTGTCCTGAATAATTCTTAAAGAATTGCCTGTTGTTAACATACTCTAGATGGTATCTGGAACAAAAGGTGATTACAGTTAAAAGCCATCGGAAGAATACAAAACCTAGAAATAGGTCTTTTTTTTTAGAAATAGGTCTTAAAATTACTTGTTTATATAAAGAAAACTGTGTGCTAGTTCTCTCCTTAGTCTTTTACTGGTTAGGAGAGTCATAACAGATTGTTAACAATATACTTTAATCATCTCTTTACTGTATCCAAAAGAGCTCCATCCTCCTAAATGATGTATAAAATCCTCATTGATTTCTGACCTAAATTCTTAATCTACAAATTTAGATTTCTAAACCATCTTTATCTAGTCTTTGTACCCTAAGATGAATATTTGCTAAGACAGGTCATCTTGTTCAACTAGAGAGACAGAGAGAGAGAGAGAGAGAGAGAGGCAGAGACACAGGCAGAGGGAGAAGCAGGCTCCATGCGGGGACCCCCATGTGGGACCCGATTTCCGGTCTCTAGGATCAGGCCCTGAGGCAAAGTCAGACACCTCAACCGCTGTGCCACCGAGGCGTCCCCAACTAGATTTTCAAATAATATTAAGAATGCAAATACGAATCAGACTTCACCCGTATTTGTTTTAAACCCCTAAGTCACAAATATTTTAATTAATTTATTAACTAATCGATGACAGATGGACAATAAATTCCTGTAAAATAAAAAATGTAGAGGGAAAATTAATTTACTTTTTTATACGTTTATGCGTTTACAGTCAACATGATAGAAAAAATAATGGAATCATAACAAATATGCTGTTACTAGATAAATAGAATTTTTTTTTAAACAGGCTCCCCACCAAACTTATACCCCGAGATCAAGAGTGGGATGCTCTACCCCCTGAGCCACACAAGCCCCCTGGAAATATATTTTAAATCTGCACTTCTATTTTTCTTGAGGAAAACAGTTTAAAACTATAGTCTATTGAGTGAGGCGGACATCTGGTGACGGAAAAAGGGTAGTACAGGCACTATTTCGCTTGAATTGGACGTCATAAATATTCTACGCAAAAGAACTGAACCACAAAACAAACAAAACAAAACAAAACCAGGAACGCTGTCCAACAACATAATAGAAGTCACAGATGTAATTCAAAAATCTCTAATCGTTGCTTTTAAAAAGTAAAATTTTAATACCGCATTTTTATTTAACCCGATATATTAAAAAATATTATGACTTCAACAAACACGATTTTTCCTCCCCCCTCACATCAAACCTTCAAGATACAGCGCGTAGTTTAGGGTACGTCTCAATTTCTACTAGGTCGGGAAGGTGAAGAGCACAAGAGCCACGCGTGCCTGGGGTTAGTGGCTCCCACATGGGGCAGGCAGGTCTAGGAAATGAAAGGACAGCTACAGTTACTTTGACTTTGCTTTTTTTTTTTTTTTTTTCAGTAACTTTGGAGCCGGCCCAGGACGGCTGAGAAGTCCCTCGGAGGGCCCACCTCGGCCGCGCCGTGCTTCCCCCCGGCCCGTCGGCTGCTTTCCCGGTCGGGCCTGGCTGCTCGCCTTATGACGTCACAGCGCCGGGACTCTGAGGTTCCAGTCCAGCCGGGCTCCGGGCTTCCAGGCCCCGAGGGCCACAGGCTTTCGATGAAAGAGAGCCGGGGCTGGAGGCGGCCTCGCGACTAGGTCCCTGCCACTATGCCCACAACTCGGTGCTTCCGGACCGCTGCCCTGACCCAGCGCAGACAGACGGAAAGATGCGCTCCGGCTCAGACACACGCGCGGACCCGCCGCTCCCCACCGTTTCCCAGCAGCACCAGCGGGGGCTTCCGGGTGGACCCCTTCCTCTGCTGATTGGCTGGAGGGTGCCGCCACGTGACCCAGAAACGGCCTCGGCCGCCGCTTTCCCCGCCTCTGTGGTCCCCCTCCCCACTCCAAGGTCGCGCGAGGCGGAGGGCAGGTTTCCTAGGCAACCGGAGCTGGGAGTGTATACACACCAGGCCCCGGGTTAGAGAAGGTGTCGTGCCTGCTGTTGCAAGACAGGGATTGAGAGGTCAGAGCGGACTCTGGTTTGTGTCGGATTGCCTTGGAATCCATCATCTTTCTGGGATAAGGTGAGTGTGTGTCACCTTGTCGCCTCCGGGCCTACATCACCTGTGGGCGGGCCCGGGAGTCTTTGTTCTCCTCTCCTCACTCTCTGCCTGCCCGCCCCCCTACCCCCCGGGTGGAAGACGGGAGAGAAGCAACGTCGAAGTCAAAGGAGCCCAGTAATGGCGCAATGGAGATGACAGTAATAATGAGACAGTGACGTGTCTTTATTGGAGGCCTTCAGGGTGTCCAGAGCAAAGGTTAAGAGGAAGAGGAAAGGGAAGGTGTCACCTGTGCAGCCTTTTCTGTACACGTTAAGGTATAGAACGGAGAAAACCAACTGCTCCTTGGCCAAAGTTGACACTGTTCACCTACAACCCAAAGGGCGTCTGTTGGGCCCATTAGTGCCAACACATGGATTCTCATCTCTTTCTACCCAAGGAAGCAGACAGTTTGATCATACAGGGCTTCTAGTTTGTAGAAAAGAAATTTGATTTTCTCAGGATAATACCCCACCCAGCTCTCATGGCAGACAGAAACATAGTGCTTTATATTCTATTATAATTATACTCTGGTCATGTACAGCAAATATTTATATATTATTATATTATATTCCAAATTATCCCACAATAGGACTCTGTAGCATGGCAAGTAATTCAAACTATTCAACAAATTTTATGGAACACCAGGCAAGTGCCAGGCCTGTGATAGTTTTATTGTCCCTGCCTTTAGCAAACCTGTAATCTGGTAGAGAGGAAAGACCTGCAAGCATCACAATACAGTGGGACAGATACTATATATAGAACATATGCGGGGATCCCTGGGTGGCTCAGTGGTTTAGCGCCTGCCTTCGGCCCAGGGCGTGATCCTGGAGTCCCGGGATCGAGTCCCACATCGGGCTCCCTTCATGGAGCCTGCTTCTCCCTCTGCCTCTCTCTCTCTCTCTCTCTCTCTCTCTGCCTCTCATGAATAAATAAATAAAATCTTTAAAAAAAAAGAACATATGCACGCCTTAACTGGAATCACAAGGACGAGAATGATTGTAATACTACCAGAGAGAACTAAAGTCTTCCCAAAGAAGACCCTTGATTTAAATCTGTAAGGATGTACGGAGTATACCATAAAGTCAAGGGAAAAAAACATTTTAGGGAAGGAAAACAGCATATGCCAAAATACAGAAATACCTCAGCCCATACAGAGAACTCCAGTTATGGCCAGACCCTAGGGTGTTGGGAGTTTGTGGTTAATGAGCTTGAAAGGTAGGCAGGAGTCAGAGCATGGATACTGTGAATACCTTCCAAGGGGAGTAGTCTAAACAAATTTACCTTTCTGGAGGCTGGCTGTCACAGTAGTGTAGAAGATGGACTGGAGGGATGTAGGACTATAAAGAGGGCATCTGATTAAGGTGAAGTAATGAAGTCCTGACCCAAAAGAGGCAAATAGAATGGAGAGGCAAATAGAATAGAGAATAGAGGGAAAATGATAGACATTTAAGAAGTACATGCGGAAGGATTTTTTTTTACTTTTTTTTAAAGATTTTATTTTATTCATAAGAGACAGAGAGAAAGCATGCAGAAGGATTTAATGAGTGAGTGAACTTGTAAGAAAGAGTAAAAGAGTGGTTAAATCTTGTGTTTCTGATATGGATGTTTACAAAGATGTGCCATTTGCCAAGAAAAGAAGGCATACACTAGGAGAAGCAGGCTGGCTGGAAAATATGACTTCAGTATCAAACACACTGAATTTGAGATGCTTATGACACATTCAGATGTAGCTTTCCATATGGGAAGTTGGATTTATTGTACAGGAAAAAGGAAGATAAAGATTAGTAATTTTTCATCAAGATGGAAAACAATTGATCAGAAAAGTAGATTTGAAATAACAAAGAGAAGCCAAGGAGAAAAAGTCAAACCAAAGAAAACAACTTAAGAGAAGGGAGTTATCAACATTGTCAGATGCCATGCCAAGGTCCAGTGTCTTTGGCAACTAGAAGATTATTTTGACTTTGGCAAAAGAAGCAGTAGTAGCCTATCCACACATTGCAGTGAGTTAAGAACTGAGTGGAGGTAGTGAAGTGTTGCTATAATGACTACTGTATCTTAAATATTTTCTGTGAAAATATCTAAAACCAGCTATTCATAGAATACAGGATAGGAGGACTTTTTTTTTTTTTAAGACAGAAATGATCTAACATCGATATATGGAGAAAAGAGATACCCTAGAGAAGAAAATATGGGAATAAATGAGGAGGAGGAAAATTGGACATAACAGTCTTCTGAAAGAGACTGAAGACAATGGGATCAGAACACACATTTTAGACAAGAGAAAGAATACTTTTACTAAGACAGGAGTCAGGATGGGAAAGAAATACCTTTTTAGGAGGAAAGGGAATTTAAGGAATGACTATCTGATGGTATCACTGTTCTCTGTTAAGGAGGGAACAAGATCATCCACAGAGGAAGGGTGGGAAGGAGAATTTGAGAGGAGTGGTAGAAGTTAAGAATAGTTCCTATGTCATGAATCCCAGACCTGTATCTCTAGCCCTACTCTCTAGGAGGCAAAGTCAAAGAGGAAAATATAAAATATCTGTCGTTGAAGATCCAGATAAAGTTAGAGGCCATGCATTTGCAGTGACTTCAGCTCTGTCCAGGTTATGTGAAATCATCCAGTAGCACTCCAGAGTGGAGAGGGGAGGGGAGGGGACTGGATCAATTTGGGATTTTAAAGATGAAAGCTCTAGAAGCTCCTGGTGCCTCCTGGTTCCCTAAAGGGACTAGAGAAGAAGACCTGTGGTCTCTTTAGATGGTCAGGCCCTGAAAAGTACTTTCCCGAAGTGGAAGAGAGTGGGTACAAGCTGGCCAACAGGACACATTTCTTGATTCTTGACGGAATCAAAAGCTTGAGTTGGAAGCCCTGGGCCCGCTTGTGACTGAAGAAACATAGGAGGCTTGGAAGTACCACGGAGGTTCAGGCTCCACTTAATGCAGAGGTAGTTATACAAATTATAGAATTGGAGGCGATTTAATTGAATGTTGTTTTGCTGATTAACTATTGAATTAGAACAGATTTTTTCCTAAATAAAATGAAGTGGGAAGTAAAGTTGGTATCCAAAATATGCATATTTCTCTATCAAGACAAAGTAGTCTCCTTGAATAAATGGAGAGCTAAATCATGTTCTTAAGGAAGACAGAATACTGTGAAGGTGGAAGTTCTCTCTAAATTAAGCTTTACAATAGAATCTCAAAACCCCAAGTGAATTTTTAGACACTAAATATGAAATTATCACATTTTATTTGGAAAAGTAAATGTGAAAGAATAGCCAAGAATTTGTTTAAAAAAGAGTATGAGGTAGGAATTAATATAAATCACAATAATTAAAACAGAATGATACTATAGGAAAAGACAGCGCTAAGGGAAAATACAGGTTGAAAAGTCCAAAATTAGGCTCAAATATATGTGATAATTTAGTGAATAACAAAGACAATAGTTAAATTTTTTTTGGAGTAGACATCTTGGATATAGACTAGATAACTTGGATCACCACTGGGTGACTTTGGATGTACTGAGAACAGGCTTTGTTCCTTGTGTGGTAGTGGGAAGGCAGGCTTTCATTTTGTGTGTGCAGACATTAAACCAGCATGTAGGGGCTTCTTTTCTGATGAGAAGTGGTGGCACAAAGCCCTCCTTTACTTAGTATGGCATCCGAATAATCCTAGGGAGGGATGACTGTGGCCTGCATCCATATATGGGCCTCTAACGGGTCTCTAAATTCTTTCAAGCTGTTCCTTGCAAAGTGCTCCCTTGCCTAGCCACTCCTGCAGCCTGTGCTGTAATATCTTGGGGGTACCAAAGAATGGGGTGAAGAGACAGTTGCTGATGCCAAGAAAAAAAGGAAAGATCAGTATTACCTTCAGTGTAAATCCATCATCTAACTACTTCTCACCACCACCGCTACCACCACCCCACTCCAACCACCATCCTCTCTCTTTTATATTATTACAACTATCCCTTAACTGGTCTCCTTGCTTCTTACCCTAGACCCCTACAGTCTATTTTCAGCAGATCCTTTGAGGGTAATCCGTTTCAAAACTTAAGACAGCTCACATTACTCTCCCCCTCAAAGTCCTTGTAGAGCTTTCCATCTTACTCATAATAATAAAATCTAAAATCCTCACAAGGGCCTCCAAATCAAACTAGCACATGATCTGGCCCGCAGTACCTCTCTGGTGTCACATCCTACCAGTCTCCATTTCCCTAGCTGTGCTCTGGCCATATCATTTTCATTGCAATTCTGCAAGCATGCCAAGTACCCTTTTACCCTATTTTCTTTTTTTGCATGTGCTCTTCCCTCTGCCTAGATGCATTTCCCTCAGATTTCCTCAGAGCTCACACTCCCTCATTTCCTTCAGCTCTTTGCCCACATGCTACCTTATTGGAAAAGTTTTTCTTTCCTCCTACCCCTATCACTTTCTGACAGGTAGATTATCAATATGTCAACACATATATTAATGAATGAGTGGATAAATAGGTAGAGATTCTAGGATAATTTTCTGGCTGTATTTTTTATGTCTGTGATGTTAGCTGTTTGTATCTGTGATGTTAGCTGGAGCCCATCTTCTCAACTCAGCAAGGTCAACCTGTGTCTCCAATTTACAAAGCCTGAATACAAATAGACTCTGACACAGATCTCAAAGCCCTTTGATTTGGTTCCCTTGGGTGGCTCACAGCCGCCACCTTCCCAGTTACTGCTGCTCCAAGTTTGGGGAATTTTTAAAGATAGTTTTGTAAAACTTCTTTCCTGGTACCTTGAATTTGGGGGGCTGGTTTGTACTGATGGGCTTTTCTCTCAGTCTCAATCTGTCTACTTCATTTCCATTCAAAAGACTTTTCCTTAATAAAATCCCCAGGAATAAACTTAACCAAAGGTGTGAAAGACCTGTACTCTGAAAACTATAAAACACTGATGAAGGAAATTGAAGACAACACAAAGAAACGGAAAGATATTCCATGCTTATGGATTGGAAGAACAAATATCATTTAAATGTCTATACTACCCAAACCAATCTACACGTTTAATGCAATCCCTATCAACTTACTAACAGCAATTTTCACAGAAATAGAACAAACAATCCTAAAATGTATATGGAACCACAAAAGACCCCAGATAGCCCAAGCAATCTTAAAAAAGAAAAACAAAATTGGAGGTATCACAATTCAGACTTCAAGTTATATTACAAAGCTGCAGTAATCAAAACAGGATGTTATGGGCACAAAAATAGATACATAGATCAATGGAACAGAATTAAAAACCCAGGAATATACACACAATTATATGGTTAATCTTCAACAAAGGAAGCAAGAATATGCAATGGGAAAAAGTCTCTTCAGCAAATGGTGTTGGGAAAACTGGACAGCTACATGCAAAAAAATGAAACTGAACCACTTTCTTACATCATACACAAAAATAAATTAAAAATAGATTAAAGACCTAAATGTGAAACCTGAAACCATAAAAATCCTAAAACAGAGCACAGGCAGTAATTTCTCTGACATTGGAGTGGCAACATCTTTCTGGATATGTCTCCTGAGGCAAGAGAAACTAGCAAAAATAAACTATTGGGACTACATCAAAATAAAAAGCTTCTGCACAGAAAAGGAAACAGCAAGACTAAAAGAGAACCTACTGAATGAGAGAATATATTTGTTAACAACATATCTGATAAAGGGTTAGTATCCAAACTATTAACACACCAAAAAAACAAATAATCCAATTAAAAATAGGCAGAAGACATGAACAGACATTTCTCCAAAGAAGACATGCAGATGGCCAAAAAACAAGAAAAGATGCTCAACATCACTCATCACCAGGGAAATGCCAATCAAAGCTACTGTGAGATATCACCTCACACCTGTCAGAATGTCTAAAATAAAAACACAAGAAACAACAGTTATTGGCAAGAATGTGAAGAAAAAGGAACCCTCATACACTATTGGGAATGCAAGCTGATGCAGCCACTGTGGAAAGAAAGTATAGAGGCTCCTTAAAAAATTAAAAATAGCTATGATATTTTTAGCAACTACCCTATGATACAGTAGATGCACTACTGGATGTTTACCCAAAGAATAGGAAAACACTAATTCGAAGGGCTATATGCACCCTTATGATTATTGCAACATGATTTATAATAGCCAAACTGTGGAAACAGCCTAAGTATTCATCAATAGATGAATGGATAAAGAATGGAGATATATATATATATATATATATATATATATATATATATATACACACAGAGAGAGAGAGAGAGAGAGAGAGGAGACAAACACATACGATGGAATGTTATTTATTCAGGCATAAAAAATAATAAAATCTTGCCATTTGCAATGACAGGGATAGATCTAGAGAGTATAATACTAAGTGAAATAAACCAGTCAGAGAAAGACAAATACCATATGACTTCACTTATATGTGGAATTTAAGAAACAAAACAAATGAGCAAAGGGGGAAAAAAAGAAAGCAAACTAAAAAAACAGACTCTTAACTAGAGAGAACAAATGGATGGTTAACAAAGTGGAGGTGGGTGGGTGGATGAAATAGGCGAAGGGGATTAAGAGTACTCTTATCATGATGAACACTGCATAATACATAGAATTGTCGAATCCCTATATTGTACACTTGAAACGAATTTACCACTGTATGTTACCTATACTGGAAATTAAATAAAAACAATAACAGCAAAATATCTTTCTCAACATCTCTGGCAATCAATCTCTTTTCCTAGCACTGCTATATATTCCCTTCTTATTTTCATATTTGCTAGTCATTTTAGTGGTATTTGGGGAGAGAAGGTAGGTAGATAGACACAAGTCACCATATTTTTTTCTTAAAATTTTAAATTTATGTGTACAATATATAATTTTGCATGAATGAACGAAAGTAAACATATACTTTTTAAATAAATATTTAAGTAAAATTTCATTTTAAGTGTAACATATATATAGAAATCACACAGGGGATCCCTGGGTGGTACAGTGGTTTAGCGCCTGCCTTTGGCCCAGGGCGCGATCCTGGAGACCCGGGATCGAATCCCACGTCGGGCTCCCGGTGCATGGAGCCTGCTTCTCCCTCTGCCTATCTCTCTGCCTCTCTCTCTCTCTCTCTCTCTCTGTGTGTGTGACTATCATAAATAAATAAAAATTTAAAAAAAAGAAATCACACAGATCTTGGATATCTAATTTTATTTTCTCAAAGTGAATGCATTCCTTTAGCCAGCACACAGATTATGAAATACATCATCAGTACTCTGGAGCCCCTCTTTACCTCCTCCTAGTCACTCACTCCTGAAAGGTAACCACTATCCTAACTTCTTCTAATTCCATAAATTGGTTTGTTTTCCAATTTTGTGTGAACAGAGCCACAGAGTAAAAAT
Source organism: Canis lupus dingo (assembly GCF_003254725.2). Taxonomy (NCBI): domain Eukaryota; kingdom Metazoa; phylum Chordata; class Mammalia; order Carnivora; family Canidae; genus Canis; species Canis lupus. The sequence continues at coordinate 35,158,217 of NC_064250.1, forward strand.
CTCACTGTATGTGTATCTTCCTTTGCTCAGCATTGTGTTTATGGGAATCATCCATATTGTATACAATAGTTTCTTTCTTATTCCACTTATAGGTATAGACTCAGACTAATTGTGTACCAAATGTCTTGCATGATAAAACTATTCAAGGAAGCACTATTTACCTTCAGGCTTGGAGACATTCCAAATGTCTACTAATAGTAGAATGAATAAATAAATGGCTTATATATTCATAGTATACAATACTAAACATGATTTTAAGTTGTTTTTTCTTTTCCATTTTACCTAGATCTATCCCTATCCAACCTCTCAACGCCTATTATAACCAAACTACCTGCATCCAAGGTAACTCATGTTAACAATTTAGTATGTATCTTTACATATTTTCTCCTTACAGAGAAAGGAGTATACACACACGCATGCACACACACACACATATACATACACAGATGTACACCCATATATAACTACAGGGGAATTTCTGTAAAAAGTAAGATCACAGTAATATCATACCTACATTTTGCTTTGTTGTGTCATCATATTAAAACCTAGGTTCTGGGATGCCTGAGTGGCTCAGTGGTTGAGCGTCTGCCTTTGGCTCAGGCCATGATCCTGGGGTCCTGGGACAGAGTCCTGCATCAGGCTCCCCGCGGGGAACCTGCTTCTCCCCTCTTGCCTATGTCTCTGTCTCTGTCTCTCTCTCTCTCTCTCTCTCTCTCTGTCTCTCATGAATAAATGAATAAAATCTTTTTTAAAAATAAGTAAGTAAAACCTAGATCCTTGTATTTTAAAAATAGTGTATGTCTGGAATCATATAAAGAATATATTAAGAATTACCAAAAAATGGGTTGTTTATTGTAGCTACTTAGGTATTTAGTTCATAACATCTAAAAAACGTTGGCTAACTTTAATAAATACTTATTCCCATGCCAGGTATGTCACTAAGCCCTGAAGTTTCTTTTCTTTGCTCATACACTTGGAGAGCTATGTTCACTTTTGTACACAACAGTATAATGGGAAGGATAAACTGGAGCATGTTCAAAGGAGAGAAACAGGGATCTCTCTAGTGAGAGAACTGAAAGACATGAACTGGGGAGTGAGGTAAAGTTGTAGACGAGAGATGACTATGTTCTTCAAGTATTAAAGGCTTACAGTGTAGAAGAAAAATACTGTTTTATTTGAACTCAGCAGGTAGAATAACAATAGATTGGAGTTATGGAGAGACAGAATTAAATTCAAAATAAAAAATGACTTTCTAATAGAAAATTTTAGAGATGGAATGGATTGTCTTGGGACCTAGACAAACAGTTGGTATTATACAGTATGAAAATTTCAGGCCACAATTTTCATTTTACTGAATGAAAATTTCCACCTAAGTAGCTTTAAGCCTCCTTCAACTTAGACTGACAGAACTCTAGAATTTATTTTATTTCAACTTTTCATTTTCCTTAACAGATATATTATTATGATCTTTATTTTTAATGGAAGATGATTGAATGTGAAAACCTAAACCAAGAAGAAATAATTAAGGAACTGGTGAGTCAAAGCCAAATTTCTTTTCAATAACATTTGCATAAGTGTTAAATGGAACATTTTTACCCTCCTTTCTGGAGCTTACCTAGAGATTTCTTCTACTCCATGACCTTTGGAAGCAGAGAAAAATCATATATATGGTATAGCTTTCCTTCTTGTGAAGACATCAGTGCAATTCACAGTTTGTCATTTCTTTTTTTTTTTTTCAGTTTGTCATTTCTAACAGCAAATATAATTTTTAATTTTTTTATTTTAAATAAGTAATATTTATTTAAGTACTAAATATATTTAAAAGGAAACCCAATTTCTTTTTTTGAAACAGTGTTTATGCAATGGTTTGTCTTATGAGATGGTTGGACGAGAAGGATCAGATACGTCAAAACTGGAGATGTTCTTCTCAGGGTATCCCCGTATAGTTGGATTGTCATTATTTCCTAATTTAACAAGCCTCACAATTGTTGCTCAAGACATAAAAGAAATTTCAGGGCTAGAAACTTGTTCACGGCTGAAAGAACTTTGGATTGCTGAATGCTGCATAGAGGTAAGTCTGAATATAACCTTATATGAAGTATTTTATGTTGAATTCTTTGGCTTTGGAAAAATAGTTCTTGAAATACATGCATGAGTCATGTATCAACACAGATGATTGGGGAGGGACATACATGATGAATTGAAGTAAAACCTTTTACCCAGTGAACAAAACAGATAAACGGGTAATAGATTTCTACAAAGGAGAAAATACATATAAAGAATCAAAATATAGACATATTCTACCTTTTAGTAATCAGATCAGATCACATAATATCCAGTATTGCTTAATAGTAAATTGGTTTAAATTGGTTTAGTCACTATTGGTTGTATGAAAATTGTAACATCTAGGGGAGCCTGACTGGCTCAGTGGAGCATGTAACTCTTGATCTTGAGGTTATGAGTTTAAGCCCACCTTGGGTGTAGAGATTACTTAAAAATAAAATCTTTAAAAAAAAAAGAAAATTGTAACACATATATTGAAAAGCAATATTGCAAAGTGTATAATGAGTTAAGAAAAATCTTTTTGACTCAGAAATCTCTAATTCTAAGATTTTAACCTGGAGGAGTAATTCAACAGCAGAGAAAAACATGAAATTATTCGTTGCAGTACTATTTATAAGAGCTAAAAATTTGAAACAAATATTTCACACATACAGGTATTTTTTTTTTTTTTTACATACAGGTATTTTTAAGAAAGTTGTTATAACTTCATGAAATATTTTGTAATTATTAGATATTATTATTTGAATGATTATGAAAACATTTTAGATTGTCTTAAGTTTAAAAAAATCCACAAAATCATATAGGTATTATGATTATAATATAAAAATAAGTATAGAATTGATTAAAATTTTAAAAGAATATAAATATTGAAAATACTGCAGTTAGGTGGAGGGATTCCATGTTTTTTCTTTTAAAATGTTTAGTTCAGGGACACCTAGGTGGCTCAGTGGTTGAGTGTCTCCCTTTGGCTCAGGGTGTGATCCTGGAGTTCCGGAATCAAGTCCCATATCAAGCTCCCTACAGGGAGCCTGCTTCTCCCTCTGCCTATGTCTCTGCCCCTCTCTCTGTGTCTCTCATGAATAAATAAATAAAATCTTTATAAATGAATGAATAAATAAATAAATAAATAAATAAAATGTTTAGTTCTATCTCATAGTAGCTCAGTCAGTTAAGTGTCCAATTCTTTGATTTCAGCTCAAGTTAGGATCTCAGGGTCATGAGATGGAGCCCTGCATCAGGCTCCACATTCAGAGCAGAATCTACTTGAGATTCTCTCTCTCTCTCTCTCTCTTCCTCTCCCTTTGCCCCTCCCCCTGCTCACAGGTGGGTGCTCTCTCTCTCTCTCTAAAATAAATAAAATATTTAAAAAATTTAGTTCATTTTGTTGGATACACTTTGCAATAAAATATGATTTTTAAAAGAAATTGTATCTAAAATCTATTTTATTAAAAGGATAATTCCAAAACCATAAATTAACACTATTCAGTCTCTCTCTCTTTTTTTTTTTTACAGAAAATTGGAGGTCTTCAAGAATGTAGAAATTTAGAAAAACTGTATTTATATTATAATAAAATTTCCAAAATAGAAAATTTAGAGAAATTACTCAGATTGGAGGTTCTCTGGCTGAACCACAATACAATTAAAAATATTGAGGTAAGATAATTTCGATAATTTATATGTAAAGTCAGTTAGTCCTGTGGAGTTTTAACCACAAAGTCCAAGATCATATTATGGACATATTTAGGACTAGTTTAATTATTGTTAAGACAAACTAACATGTATACAGCATTTATAATGTGTAGAAAACTTCATATATATTGTTTTCTTTATTCCTCCCACCAAGCCTTGGAGGTAAGGTATTATTTCTTCTTTGAAGGTTAAATAAATAGAGATTCAGAGAAATTATATATATAACTTGCCAAAGATTATAAACACACTCTGATGTGTTTTTCTTCCTACTTATCTTCTCCTTTCCTCTCCCCTTCCCTCCCTGTTCCCTCCTCCTCCAATAATTCTCCCCATATTGCAGAGAAACAAACATGATTTCATTAAGGCACCACTTAGCCCTGTGCTTGAGAAGTACACAGCACCCAGTTCAGAACACCTGGAGAACTAACCAGATTGATCAGATCATTTATAAATATGTATTTTACTAACTTCTAAATGATATGTTGTCTAAATTTTTAGGGCTTGCAAACTTTGAAGAATTTAAATGACCTCAATCTTGCTGGAAATCTAATAAGCAGCATTGGTATGTATTATTTTACTTGGAATATGAAACAATGCTACAATAATTTGTCATCAGTATGAAAACCACATTCTTGGATTTCTTTTTTTATACTGTTTTGTATGATATTTTGCATAGTATCTCTAAATCTATGATTATAGGATGTGAAAATATTACCCATTAATTAGTTGTTACTAACTATACAGTGTTACTGTTAGTCTTAGTTATAGGCAAGAAATATTACAGGATATGAACAACAGGCAAAATAAGAAATTTAATTGTTCTTTCATCTTGTTTTTTAAATTAAAGGTCGATGTCTTGATCCCAATGAACAGCTGGAAAGATTAAACCTTTCTGGTAACCAAATATGTTCCTTCAAGGTATGTTTAAGTGGAACAGTCTATTTACCAACCTAGATGAACCAGCTTATTGCAGAAAATGTACTAAATAGTTCCCTTTCGTGGAGGAATTTAATTATTTTGGACTACTCGATACTCTAGGAAATTTTAGAGGCAGCTGATTAAGTTGACCCTAATGATCTGACACTATTAAAACCAAACAAGAAGCTATTTACTTGGTTTAGTTTTCCTCCGATCTTTCTGGCTACACCTCTGCTTTTTCATCTTCTCCTAGCATCTAAAACATAAACTGGTCCAGGTTAGTCCAGGATCTTTTCTCACTACTATCTGCATTCATTCTTTAAATAATTTCATCATCTAATGGCTTTAAATACCTTTTATTACTCCTAACTTTCTACTTTCCCTAACAATCATTTCTGTTTCTGCTTTCCCTAATAACTCCCCAGAACTATAGACATCTTGTATCCTAACTCAGACTGACTTACTCTCTTACTGATCCTTTTCTCCTGCAGCCTCCTCCACCTCTCTAAATGGCATCTTTATTTTTCTAAAAAATTAAGCCAAAATGCTTAGGATTATTTTTTTACTCCTCTTATTCCATCATAAACCATATCCAATCCATCAGCAAATTCTTTTGGCTCTACCTTTAGATTGTCCAGTCTGACTATTTTACCACCTATATCTCTATTAACCTTGTTCAAGACACCATCGTCTCTAACCTGCATTTTGGGGGGAAAAAGCCTCCAAACAGGTCTCTCTGTGTTTACCCTTTCACTACTATCAGTCTGTTTTCTACACAGCAACCTGCTCCTTCAAAAACTTCTGCTCAGAACTTTCCCTTGTCTTCTCATCTCTTTCGGAGAAAAAGCCAGTTCCTATGTTGGCCCACAAGACTCTATATAAGTCCCCCCACCCCCACTGTGTCTCTGACCACAGCTTCTACCACTTTCCTCCTTGTTTACTTCATTCCACCTACTCTGGACTCCTTGCTCGTCCTTGAATATAGGTAGCTAGCATTCTCACCTTAGGGCCTTTGCATTTGCTGGGATATTCTTCCCCTAAATATCTTCATGGCTCATCTCATTTCTTTCAGGATTTTATTCAGATGTTATGTTCTTAGTGACACCTTTCTTGGCCAATTTAGGTAAAATAGCAATAACTCCTACTACCCTCCCTAACCTGAAGCATTCCCATCACTCTTTCTTTATTTATTCTTCTTAGCACTTATCCACATTCCTTACTAGAATACAAGCTCCATGAGTATAGAATCTTGCCTGTTTTGTTCACTGCTGTATCAACAATACCTAAAACAGTACTTGACATGTAAAATCTCAAAAAACATTTGAATGAAAGAGAGGAAAACAAAAAGACTTCATGTTTGTGGCATATAATGTAGGTGAAAACATATGGCATTTATAATTTTGGCAGTGTCAAATTGAAAGTGCATACTCGAACACTTCCTCTAGAGAGTAATGAAGAAAGATGAGTAAATTCACTATAGAAATAATTTTGAATTGATCATTATTAAAATACATATTCTCTTACTCAGAGAAGACTATAAGACTCCAAAAAGCTATAGAATTAGGCAGAATATTATAAAGGCTTTAACCAGAAGTTTTAAAAACATAAAAAGTTTAAACAAAATTTTATTGGTCAAATTCAAAAGGAGATAGTTGATGTGAACACTGAGGGACTGACAGAATTTCAACAGGCATTGGAGAAGGATCATCTACAATGCAGTGGGGGAGACTCTTATCTTGAGATCTTGAGTTCAAGCCTCCTGTTGGGTGGAGAGATTTCTGAAAAGAATATATATACATATGGTGGGAGGTAGGCATTCTAAGATGGAGAGAACAATATGCATGAAGATGTGGTGGTAAGAAATCAAGGGGTATATTTGAGTAATGTCAGCAGAAGAGAGCAGAGGGAGCTATGAAAGATAAATTTGGAATGTTGTGGGAGGTAATTTTTAAGCTAACGTATGAGACATGAGTAGGAAGTGCCTAGAGAAAGAGCATTCCAGGCAAAGTGTGAAGGACCTAAGTGGTGGAAAGAGCATGGCAAATTCAAGAATCTAGAAATCTGTGGCTGGAACAGAGTGAGGGAGAGAATCATGAGTTAAACTGAAAGAAATAAGTACACAATACTGTCTGGATAAGGTTTTGTCCTACCAAGAAGCCACGTAGAAGTTTATCTTACCCTGGTTGGCATGTGGTACTTCAGCCTTGTGGTGCTGAAGAGCATAGCTTCATAGAATAATCTGTCACTTCTAGCACTACCACAAGCCAGAGGCAGCATTGTAGTGTATTAACATGAAGTTTAAGCAAAATAATGATGTAAAGCTCTCAAAATAATGACTAGCACACAGTAAGCACTCAATAGATATGCTATATTATGATTACTATCTCCTTAATTACATTAACCTATTCTGTTTCAATCTCCTCATAAAAAAAATGAGGATAAAAATTGGATTATAAAAATGTATTATATGGCATACAATTAAAAAGTTTCTTGGTTATAATATGACTGTTTTTCAGAAAAACATTGAAACATGATTCACAACAACTTTTACTCTTCTCACATTAAGAATGTTCCTGAAACACTATTATTATCCTGAATTTTTATCTCTAACTTTTCCACCCACTCTAAAAAGATACTATAGTGGTAGTGATGGGATAATTTCTGTGCCACTTTCTGTCCATAATAGGTACTACAACACTAATTTTCAGGGAGATTTTGTGCTTTCATAAACTCCAATGTCATCTGACTTTTGACTATAGGTGGGGAGTTGAAGGGGAGTGGTTCCTGTGTAAAACTTCAAAGTTCCTACCCAGCATAGCCCAGACTGATGGTCAAAGGCAACATAGCCACCCAGAAATCAGAGTGTTTACTCCTTGGAAAAGTCTGATGGTTACTTCCCTGCCCCTGCAGAACTTGACCAAATAATTCTCTACACAACTCTGTCCATTTCAGAGCAACTCTGTTTAGTTCTACTTCTACCATGAGCCCAGTACTAGCCTCAAGGCCAGCCAGCGAGCCAAATTCTCACTTGCCAGAGAGAGTTTGGACACACATTAGCTACCTGACCCTGTGTTATTTTTCACTCTAGCGGCCTGACTTCATTACTTACTTCCCCATTCCATTTGTACACCATCTTTAGAACTAATGCCTCCTGGGTTTGGTTTGGATTTCCCTTAACTCTGATTCTGACTCTACTAACTAGCATCACATCGGTTTAAGGTCAACCCCATCACAGTATACCCTCTTCTACCAGGCCTCTGTTGTGAATTCTTCTTTGTTTTTTTTTTCAACACTTTAGAAATATAATCATCATTCCTAGCTTAGAGACTGAGGGCCAAAGCCCATATAGACCTTTAGCTTATAGACCTTATATGCATAAGCAATTGGTAATTGACTTGTGATAAATTCTATAACAAAGGTAAACCTAGTGGCATAGTGAGTTCATAGGAGGAGCATCTTCCTCAAGCTTGGGTGATGAAACAAGACTTCCAGAAAAGATGATACTAGATTGAGTCTTGATAGATTAAGAGGTGAAACTGGGATGAAGTTCAGTGCCCTCAAAGGCAGTAAGATGAGTGAGGATTTAACAATAAGATAGGGTCTGGCACATTCTAAAATTTCCACTTGTATAGTACAGCTAAAACATGAAATGTTAGAGTTGAAGCAAAAGAGACAAGACAGACGAGTTAAGCAAGGGCCAGATGCCAAATAAATAAAGGTGTAAACAGTGGCTTAAACCTTGGAATCAAAGGTGTTCGGGAGAAGCACTGGTCTGGAAATGCATTATCAATCCCACCCCCCTCCTTGGAGTGTGAGGAAAATGAGGAGAAAGCTAGGTTTCAGTTGCCATTAACTGGTAGAAAGGACATTTACAGGAAAAACAAAGAAACAAAACCCCTTAAAAATCAGGAATTCAATGATGATTATAATAGAATTGGAGTCTCCTCACCTTTGATGAGAAAAGCAGATTGGTGGCCTGGGGAAATAGTGAGCAGTGTTACTAGAGTGGTAAGTGTGGGAAATGGTGGCAAAGGAAGCAGGAGACCTACAGATACACTGGGGACAATTGTTAGTAGAGGGGGTGTGCAGAGGAGGCAACATTGACTTAATAAAAAATAAATGTGTTCAGGTGACTGGCTCCAAGTTTCCAGGTAAAATACATGATTTAGTAAATATTCTTTGACCTTTTGTATTTAAAAATACATAGTTATAGAAGAGTCTGCTGTTTAATTATTACTCTCTATTCTTCATGTAGTTGACATGTTTTTCACTAGAGAAAAACATTTTATCCATCCAAATCACTTTAACATGTTTAAGCACATACTAAAATGCATTACATTAAGTTATGGGTGATCTTAAGTGTTTAAATGCCTTCCTTAGAAATGATCAGTTTCAGTTAATTAATTGAACATTATTATTGCTGTTGTTTTAGGACCTTACTAACTTAACCAGGCTGCATCGCTTAAAGGATTTGTGCCTGAATGATCCTCAGTATAAAACCAATCCAGTTTGTCTGCTATGTAATTATTCCACACATGTATTGTATCACTTGCCTAGCCTTCAGAGACTTGACACGTTTGATGTGTCAGCAAAACAGATCAAGGAACTGGCAGATGTAAGTGCATCCTTAATCAGATATCTGTGCCTTAAGTTTAATTAACTGCTTCTTTCTGACTGTGTCCACATATGGTAGGTAGTATTATCTTGTCAAGTCTTGTCACCAACTCTATTTTTGCCCCAGTGAGCTGGATATTTCAAATAAATATGTATAAATAATAATATTAGTACTAGAATCTCAAATTTGATGGCAGTACTGGAAGTTGAGTTAGTAGAAAAACATTAGAATTTATACAAAACTAAAAGAAAGAAATCTGAAAAATTATCATGAGTGTTAAGAATAATTGAATTTGCGCTATTATACAAAAAGTAATAAGGCCTAACTAAAGTACAAATGAAATAAGTAACCTCCTCTCATTTGTAATACTATATATCAAAAGTAGAAAATATCCATGGTTGTTGGTAGTATGCCAGGATTAGGTAGATTTTAATCTAATTAAAGATGATTTGGGATTCCCCAGAAATATAAGTGGATCTGCCCATACTGCCAAGATCTTGGAAGATCTCTCAAATCTTGAAGAGAGCTGTTCCTGGACTGCCACTGATGGTGAACGTCACAGTAAAGGGGCTACTTGCGCATGCCATCGAAGAATCTATAATTTCAGAATGGAATGGATAGTAATTCTCTATATTTATTAATAGTCTTTCTATATTATATTTCTTCTTCTCCTTCCAGGCCAGTGGGCCACATTCGTTCATTGAGTTAACCATCTACTAAATAGGTTTTGAGTATCTAGAGTGTGCCAGACATGAGGATGCCCCCACATGAGCCCTCCCATCCTTTCCCTGTGGCTCATCCATCATCTCAACATAAAGCATGCCTTTGTCTATTTGTCTTGTTTCTCTTCTCTTGCTATCCTGAAGATTTATTTTAGGTTCCATTCTCTCCTTTCTCTTTTCTGTAATTGAGATTATCCTCTCTCCCACCCCAAAATAAAAAGTGAACTGTCTTGCAATATCAAGCAAAGGGCTAGAGTCCTTGTCTACTAGCAGATGTTCAGAGTCATTAGAGATTCAGAGAAGAATGTCTTCTCTAACAGTGTTGAGTCAGAAATAACAGTACAACTTCACAGTAACACATTTTTGGAAATGTCCATTACTATCTGCAGAGTTTTACATTAGGCAGTTTCTTCAAGGGTGACCTGGTTCATGCTTCATGAAATTACTTGGCTTATTAATTTATTTAACAAATATTTAATACCTATTACATTACAGGCACAGATCAGGCCCTAGATATATAGAGTAGCCGAAACAGACAAACTCCCTGCTTGCTTGGAGTTTACATTCTTGTGAGAGCAAATAGTAGGCAAACAAATAGGAAAACAACTAGTATGTCAGGTAGTGATAAATGCTATGGAGAAAAATAAAGCAAGCATGAAGGAAACAGGATTATTAATTAGGGACAGAGGGAGGAATGTTGGCTATTGGATACAGAAGAGTTGGGAGAGGATTTACTCAGACAACAGTCAGGCAGAGACCTGAAGGAAGTAAGTGAGCAAGCTTTTCAGGGATCAGCAAATGTAAAGAACTTGAGACAGGAGCATACGTCTCATATTTAAAGAACAGGAGGTTAGTGTGGGTGGAGCTGAGTAAGTGAGAGGAAGGAAAAGATGAAGACAGGAATGGTGGTGAGGGGAGATCATATGAGATTGTAGGATGTTATAAAGACTTTGGCTTTTACTTTGAATAAGGTGGAGCCACTGGAAAATTTCTAAGAGGAGAGTCAAATTGACTTCTGTTTTAAAGGGATCCTTTTGGCTAATGGATTAAGAATGGAGGATTTGGGGATCCCTGGGTGGCGCAGCGGTTTGGCGCCTGCCTTTGGCCCGGGGCGCGATCCTGGAGACCCGGGATCGAATCCCACGTCGGGCTCCCGGTGCATGGAGCCTGCTTCTCCCTCTGCCTCTCTCTCTCTCTCTCTCTCTCTGTGACTATCATAAATAAATAAAAAAAAAAAAAAAAAAAGAATGGAGGATTTGAAGGAGAAGGTGAGCACAGAGAAACCAGTTAGATTCCAGTCACTTGGATGAGAGATGTTGATGGTTTGATACAAGGTGTTAATAGAAGAGGTGGTGAAAAGTAGTCAAATTCTGTAGTAGAAGGTGGAATCCATCTGAATTTGGTGATAGATTGGATGTGAAGTGCAGAGGAAAGAAATAGAGAATAGTTCCAAGTTATTGGCCTGAGCAGCAGGAGGGAAGAAGTTGCTCTTTGATGAGATGAGGAAGAATATGGAAGGAGTAGGTTAAAAGGAAGAATCATGGTTTAATTTTAGGCATGTAAAAGATTTCTTTTTTAAAAGATTTATTTATTTTAGAGAGAGAGCACACTTGTGCTAGAGTGGGGAGAGGGGCAGAGAGAGAAGGAGAGAAACAGGCTCTCTGTTGAGCATGGAGCCTGACCCAGGGTTCGATCTTACAACCCTGAGATCATGACCTGAGCCAAAATCAAAAGTCGGACTTTAACCAACTGAGCAACCCAGGTGCCCCTTAGGCATGTAAATTCTGAGCAATCTTTTCAACATCTAAGAGGATATATTCAATAAATAGTTGGGGATATGAGTCTGTTATATAAGAGAGTTGCCTGGGTTGGAGATATGAATATGAGGGTTGAAGGCAGAAAGATGGTGCATAGAGCTAGAGACTGGATAAATCACTAAGGGAATGGTATAAATGGGGAATTCCTCCTTCTTCTAGCAGGAGGAATTTGCAGAAGAGATGGAAGAAGAGAACTAAGAGAGGCAGGTTCTTTTGACATTCTGGGTAAGACTGTCATACATTTGGTTTAGTTTTGTGTATGTCAGTAGTATCATTAAAAGAACAAATTGGGAATTGTTATGCAATTCCTTATATATAATTCCTTATATCTTCTCTTTCTTCACCCTTTTAAGGCAAAAATAAGATATATAATATGGCTCAAGTTTTGATTTAGATCAAGATGATTTTTTAAGTTCAAAGTATTTATTATTGCATATGAATTTTCAAGATGCTTTTTCTTCATTACCATTCATAAGAAGACAGGTTGTGCCAGGTTGTGGCAATTCTCTGATGTGATAAACTCTTGAGCAGAGTACTGTTGATTCTTCAAATTTTCACTCGTGGAGCTGTTTATGTAAACTATAAAAGGCAAGTAAAGTCAGGAGGACCACCAGAGAGTCAGCATGGAAAAGAGGGAAGAATATGAGAGTTCAAAACAGAAGACTTGGATTCAAGCTCCAGTTGTATCTGTTACAACCTGTCACTTAGGCAAGGCCTTTCCCTTCCCAACTAAAGTTTATTGAACTATTAAAATAGTAATGATAAAAAACAGTACCTGTCCTGAGTGTTATTGTAGGGATCCAATGAGTTAATTGGCATAAAAGTCCATTTTAATTGTTAAATGCTATAAAAATAACCACTATGAAACTGTAGCTAAGCCTATGACTTTTCTTTATTTTTGGTAATCAAAGAAGCAAATGGAACAAATTTTGTTTGTTAGTACAAACATGCAACTGGAGTTACCATTTTAGTTAGACTTTTTAAAAAAAGTTTTTTACTGTAATCGAGTAATTCCACCAAAGTGGACTTGAGTGAAAAATGACTTCGACATTCTCAAAAGTCCAAACACAAAACAAATTGAATATAGTAAGCCTACAAAGTTGATTTACCATGTATTTATAACTTACAACATAATCTTCCCTACTTTTCCAAAGTCTTAGTATATAATTTCAAACAAGAACAAAAAACCCTGATTGATGACTCTTATTTATTGTTATGAACAGTAAGTGATTTTGAAAGTGTTCAGGAAGAGTAAAATATCACAGTGTGTGTGCCCAAATGCAGGTAAAGATATATTCTTAATAAAACACAAAAGTACAGAGGAAGAAACTGTGCAGGGATATACTAGAAACTTCTATCAGTACTTATCTGTGGAAGGTGGGGCAACTGGGCAGATGGGAAACAGGTGTGGGAAGTAGACTTTTCATTATATACTTTTCAATTATTTTGGTGTTAGAAACATGAATATATTACTTACCCAAAAATAAAAATTAGAGGTGCCTGGGTGGCTCAGATGGTTAAGCATCTGCTCTCGGCTTAAGACATAATCCCAGGGTCCTGGGATCAAGCCCCATGTTGGGCTCCCTGCTTAGTGGGGAGTCTGCCTCCCTCTCCATATGCCCCTTCCCCAACTCATGCATTCTCTCTCTTGCTCTCATATAAATAAATAAAATATTTTTTTAAAATTAAAAACAAAGAAAAGCAGTATTTTTTTTGTCCCCCACCTAAGGACTCCAAGTTAAATTTGAATTTCAGATAAGCAACAAATATTGTCTTAATATCATACTTCTTAAACTTAGCTATACTTATTCGCTTATACTCAAATATTATTTATGGTTTAACTGAAGTTCAAATTTAACTTGGCATCTTATATTTGATCTAGCAATCCTGTCTCTACCCACGTTCTCTTGTTTTAGATTTAAGAATTCATTAGAAATTTTTTAGCTGCTGTTGACTCAAAGCGTTCTTTATTGGATTTTCCATTTTCTACAAATAGACAAATAATTAAGAAACATGACTTGCCATTTCCTTAGTTATAGTTTTTCTTCAAACTCAGTTTGCACTTCCAAAATAAGCTCTTCTTTATCAGGAAGTTTTTTATATCTTAATCATGATCCTAAAACACATTTTCCCCCCGAACTGTTCTGTTATTAGTACCTTATTTTTGTGGAGGAATGTAGTGGTTTCAATTTCAAAACTTTATAATATGCGTGGGCAAAGGAATTCTTTTGGCCTGTTCATCATGCCACATATTTGTGTCTGTTCCATCTTTTATGCCAAATAATTCTGATGGGACCTTGATTATCCATTCTCTACCAAATAAATCACATAACAAGAGCCTGCATCTGAAAATACAATCCCAGAACAGTGTAGAAGCCTTCCAAATTATTTGAGGTACAGGTTTCCTAATGAAGAGAATTTCAGGTAAACAATTAAAACTAGGTCACATTTAATAGTGCAACTGATTTGTTTATTTTGTCGCCAGCTAGTTCTTTTTTTACTAATATTGCTTATGAATATTAGCTGTATTTATAGTCTTAGTATAGCTGGTGTACTTTTCAATAATTGATTTGTCATCATGTATTTATTAATAACTGAGTGATCCACTTTTATTAAGGTATCTGGGTAATGAGTAGATTGACAATTAGTTATTTGCTCAATCTAAATAAAACAAGTTTATTTAGAGCATCCTTTTAGAGAATTGAGGAAAAATCTCCATCAAATCAATGGTTTCTTAGCTATGCTTTAAAAAACTGAATTGAATAATGTTACATTTGCTTTTAATGCTTTTCAATGTATTTTTACCTAAAATAATCAAATATGAATAATGTAGTTACATTTTTGCTTTGATAGTACTACCTCTTAAGCTAAATGATATTTTGTAAACTGAATTCTGTCTGGAGGCTCTTTACGTTGTCATCCTCAAAATAAATGCGAATATGCCTTACACTTACCCACAAAGAAAATCTTTGGAATTTTGTATTTTGCTTATTAAGTTTAAATACAGCACTCCGGGGAACCCTGGGTGGCGCAGCGGTTTAGCGCCTGCCTTTGGCCCAGGGCGCGATCCTGGAGACCCAGAATCGAATCCCACGTCGGGCTCCCGGTGTGTGGAGCCTGCTTCTCCCTCTGCCTGTGTCTCTGCCTCTCTCTCTCTCTCTCTGTGACTATCATAAAAAAATAAAAATTAAAAAATAAATAAATAAAATAAATAAATACAGCACTCTAGCCGTTATCATTTCAACTATCATCATTATTAGTATTGAGCATGCAAAACTTTCCAGTGGTTATATAGAACATCGCACATTTCTGTAATGCCACTAATAATTACTTATAATGTTTTTTGCTTCAGCTAATCTATTTTTTTTCAATTTTAGACCACAGCAATGAAAAAAATAATGTATTACAATATGCGTATAAAAACTGTTCAGAGGCATCTTAATGAAGACCTTGAAAAACTGAATGATCGAAAATGCAAATTACAGAAGTTGCCAGAAGAAAGAATAAAATTATTTAGCTTTGTGAAAAAAAATGTAAGATCTAATACTGTAAAATTTCAGTAGCCATATCTTAAGAAAACTGGTGATAAGACAGCATTATCTTTTAAACTTTATATTTACATACATGTATAGAAGTAATTATTTTATTAATACTTCCAAGTTTGTCCCCAAACTTTTGATTCCACATGTTGACTAAGCTTCATTGTGTGCTTAGAAGTCTGCAACTGTAAAAAGGTATAGGCTTATTAATTTATAAACGTTTTAAAAGCTGCATAATTCAGTATGATTCCAAAAGTTTTAGAGATTTATTAAAGTTACTTCAGTTGCATTTTTATTAGATACCTTCAGGCTGTGCTCAAAATTCATTTTTTTTTACCTAAAGTGCTAAAATAGCCCTTTGTTTATACTATTCAGGTATTAAAACAAGGTGGGAACTTTAAATCAAGCTATACTTTAGTAGTTATATTATGTGTGCTTTTTTTACTTGGAGTAAATTGGATTTCCTTTACCAAAAGTAGACTCTGAAAAATTAAGGATTATTAACCTCAAATAGAACTTTGTATATATTAGAACTTACTGTTTTTTTTTAAGGCAAGAAAATATAATCATTCAATAAATGGTGTCAGAAAAATAAACTATTTGAGAGTAGGGAAATTGGATTCTTAATTTACACTTTACCAAAAATAAATGCCAGTGGGGAAAAAAGAACTAAATGTAAAAATTTAAAAACCTGGAAAAACTGAAGAATATGTAGAAGATATACAGATGATATTACCTGATCTCAGCCTGCTAAATAAAAGAAATACTAGAAATCACAAAAGAACAGAATGTGGATCTGATTGCAAAAAATAAAAGTAAAATGCTTTGGTACTAAAAAAGCATCATTAATAAAAATAAACAACAAATGACAGTCTGAAAAATGTCTTCAACTAATATCCTGGACAAACATGATATTCTTAGTATAAATAGTCATAAATAAAACAAAAAGCAAATATTCAAATAGAAAAACTGAGCAAAGCACATAAACTTCTATTTTATAAAAGAAGAAATTAAAAATGACTAATAAATATTTGAAAGAAGAGCTCAACTTGATTATTATTTCCAAATGTGAATTAAGATAACAACCATTTTGCCTATAAAATTGTCAGAGCATGATACATGATAGTACTCAGGCAGTACTCACACACTCAGTACTCACACACAAGAGTGTGACACTACTACAGCACCGGTGGAATGTAATTTGGGTCGTATGTATTCACAATCTGAAAATGCTTGTAGCCTTTGACGCAGTAAATCTATATGTAGCACTCTAAGGATCTGGATAAATATTTACATACATAAGATATTCATCACTGTACTATTATAAACAAAAAAATTGGAAACTTCCTAAATGTTTAACCATATAGAAAAAAAATTATTCCTTCTTAAGATAGAATAGTATACTACCATTAAAAACCAAGTTTAAAAATATATTTAATATTTATAAATACATTAATTATAATTAATTATATTGATATATAACATACTATATTTCTAAAACAAGCAGGTTTTAATTAATAATATAACAGAAAGTTATCCTTAAGGTGAAACATTAACAAAATTTATTTTTGAATAAAAAATGAGCCAGTATGTGGAAATCACTTTGTATCTATTTTTATATGGAAATGCATGTATTAAGTAAAACCTGCAAATGTGAAAAAATAATACCTCTAGATTAGATAAACCATAGACATTTTTATAAATATGCTTAATTTATTTTTTAACAGCTGGATATAGCCATTAGAGAGGGGGAGTACAGATAATTAGCAAATTTCTATTTATATACACCTCTCCATGTATAGTACAATTTATCTTGAAAACCTGCAAAGCTGGAATTAAGGCAAGGCAAGTGAGGCACTCACTGTGGGCCCAAAATCTGAATGCTAAAAACTTCAGTAATCACAATAACTCATACCTAATACAATATTTCTTAAAAATGCAAATGAATGCCAAAAAAGCCCAATATGAACAAGAAAAAACAAAATATCAAAACGTTAAATAAAGACCTTGCTGTGTTGACCCATATATAGGAGACTGAAGCAAAAGGAAAAATATGCTTCTCTATATATATGTTTTGTATATTTTCTATAGTGGATTTTTTTCCCCCAGAGTATCAAAGTACTTGGAAAAAATATTGAAAAATTGAGAAGTAGGTGTGCTAGAAGTCACATTAATTTGAAGTTTAGATATTTTATTTATACCAAAACCATTATTTGTTACAATTTTACTTTGGCTTTAATAGAAGCAAACTCATCACTCAATATTTAAAAATCCATTTCTTTGCTTTTTCTCATATTTGATTAAAAGAACTGCCACATTTGAAGTATTTAAGACTGTCCCTTGGTCAAGAGAAATTAGCTGACTAAACTTGTACTGAAGTTGTAATCACATGCTTAGCTTGTTTTTATGAAGTTTGACCTACTTATTATCTAGATTTTTATTTTGTTCATTTACATTAAGTATATATTTAATAATTCCACTAAAAGTTTTTGCTCTCTGGCACACTAATTTCAACAGCTGGAACGGGAACTTGCTGAGCTCAAGGGACCTGGCAAAGGGCACAATGATAGATCCAATAACAATAAAGTAACTGAACTTGAAAAATCAAAGAACTGTGAAACTGTCACAGAAGAACCAAATCTTCAACAGAAGATAGTGACCAAACTAAATGCCTTGAATGAAAGGGTAACATTCTGGAACAAAAAACTAGATGAGTATGTTTTATGAATTGTCTAGTTGTTCAAATTTGAAACATGAAAGAATAGAACATTGTAGGCTATTGGTTGAGCTCCGTTCTCTTCTCCACACATGGAAAGAATTATATTATGAAGTAAAACATGGAATGTGTTTCTGGGCCCAGTAGAGCTAGACATCATTGGTTCAAAGCTGACATATCTCTTTTTTTTCCAGAGGCAATCAATACTTAGGCACAGCAAACTCCCCCCAGTGGCTACCTGTCACATCACTGCTCTAGTGTCTGCAGACTAAACACATTAGAGCTGCTACTGATGCAGAAACTCATCACATAGATCTGACTGAGCAAAGCACATACACAGTTGTCTAGAATCACGGAGAAACAAACTGATTGAGTATCAACTAGAAATAGAAATCAGAAAGACTTAGTAAATACTGTGAATTTTTTATCTACTAGGGTACTAAATGGATAAGTTAGTTTGCCGTGTAAATGCTACTACTACTACTAATGCATTGGGTTCTTACTTTGTGTCAAATTCTTTGCTAAGAGCTTTATAAGTATTTTGCATATAATCCTCAAAAAAGCTTTTTCAGGTGTATGTACTATTAATATTCCCATTTTACTATACAGCATAAAAAAATCTGAGAGCCATAAGTGGTGAAGCCAGGGTAGCCTTCTAATCTTCATGTATCCTGAAGTTAATCTAATTTGAAGTGATTTTAATTGCCAGAAATAGAATGTCTTTTACTTGGTTTAACTGTTAACACCAGGCTTTCTTTATCCATTGACAAAAGCCTTATATTTTAATATCAGCTTTAAAGAAAATCTATTTTAATTTTAATGTAATTTTTTGTTTTTGCTAATTTCTTTTTTTCTTGAATAGAATTGAAGCAATTTATCGTGTGGAAGTAAAGCAAAAGAAGAAAAGTCATGGATTATTGATCCCATTTTTGTTAATTGAGTTGGAGACTGTGGGAAATATCCACTTTGAAGAAGGCACTCGATCTGATGACTGGTAAATCTGTTTGAAATTTAGTTACTGGTAAATCTGTTTGAAATTTAGTTACAGCTTTCAAAATAATTTTAGGTGCTTAAGATAACCAAAATATCAACTTATAAAGTCTCAAAATGTCTAATTTTCAAAACACTTCTCATATAGAATATTCATCCACTGTAAATTGGCCATTACTTAATTTGCTTCCAGTACATTTTCTGTTGCCAGAATAAAAGTTTTAAAAGCCTGTGGCCAAGTATTCATTTTATATGAGTTTATATTGTTCATTTCTGAGCCGAACATAGCCTTGGATTTTGAATATTGTTTAAGAAGCTAGAATAGAGAAGGAAGGCAAAAGCAGGACTGGCAACAGCAGGTTGCAAACACTGGAGAAGGCTCCCTAGCAAATTTCCTGGGGATCCATAAAAGTCAAACCAATTGTCCAGAAGTAGCCAGGGTCAGAGTGCACATGGACTCTGTAAATTAAAACAAGGCATATACTTAAAAACCAGGAATTTGGGTGGAAAGCCCATTTAGATAAAAATGGAGAGAGCCACCAGAAACAGAAGCAGGAAACAGGCATACACACACTTCAAAATCGAAGCCTACTGGTATAGGCAAGGAAGTGTTGTGTTCGGAGAAGGACAAACATTATATGTTCTCATTTATTTGGGGAATATAAATAATAGTGAAAGGGAATAGAAGGGAAGGGAGAAGAAATGGGTAGGAAATATCAGAAAGGGAGACAGAACATAAAGACTCCTAACTCTGGGAAACAAACTAGGGGTGGTGGAAGGGGAGGAGGGTGGGGGGTGGGGGTTAATGGGTGATGGGCACTGAGGGGGGCACTTGACGGGATGAGCACTGGGTGTTATTCTGTATGTTGGTGAATTGAACACCAATAAAAAATAAATTTATTATTAAAAAAAAGAAGTGGTTGTGTTGCCTCAACTCCAGGGTACAACCAAGGAAGTGATTCTTAAGAATGGAAGGGAGAGAGGGAGGGAAGGGGAAAGGAAGGGAAAAACGAGGGAAGGAAGAAGGGAAAGAAAATTTGCAGCGCAAAAATATTACTAATTTTTACTTTCACATTTCTGCAATCATTTTCTCAAAATTAGGGAGCCCACGAACAAGCCAAAGATTGCCATAGAATCCTAGAAACATACTGCAAATCTGGGTGTGTGGTGAGAAACCAGGAAGCACATAAAGCTACAGAATGGACTTGATATATCATCCCAGAGGATTTTACTCACAGTCAGCGTTGAAACAAACACCTGACTTTTATGGAGTAAAATGCAACATTTGCATTAACTTTTTATAAAGAAAAATAAATGATTGTTATGGATTATTTTAAAACAAACCCCTGGTTTGTATTATATGTAGCTCTTACCTCTGTGAGTAAAAGCTTCTCAAGGGCCTTGGGGGTACACTGGTAGAAAAGTCTGGGAAGTTCTGCCCAGCGAGAAAGAGACCTTTTAAAATACTTTCTTTTGTGTCATTGCATCCATTTGCCCAGCAGTTACCACTGCTTGCTTAAACACAATACTTGATTTTTATGTACAAAGATATAAAAGGTATTCATCCCAATTTTCATATAAACAAAGGCCTTGATTTTTCAAGTGCAAAAATTGAATGGTGTCTGCCTACAGGATGCATGAATATTTTTTCAGTCTTTCATGTATATTCACTCAACCTACACAGATTTGTGTATTATTATTTTGTTTCTTTTTAACTTGCAGAGGAGGGTCTTCACAAAACAAGTAGATTATAGAGAAAAAATATACATAAAAGCAAAATGACTAAAAAGCCATTTAGGTAACTATTCAGCCTGATAGTAAATTAGCTTTGATAGATTTTTTAAAAAGATTTATTTATTTCTTTATTTATATGAGAGAGAGAGAGAGAGAGAGAGAGAGCTCATGAGCAGGGGGAGGGGCAGAGGGAGAAGCAGACTGAGCGCAGAGCCCACACAGAGCTCTATCCCAGGACCAGGTCAGGCTTGATCCCAGGATTCTTGAGATTATGACCTGAGCCGAAGTCAGATGCTTAACCAACTGAACCACCCAGGCGCCCCACCTTTGATGGATTTTGATAAGCATTAGCAATTTTTTACTTGGTTTTAAAAAGAAGAAAATCAAATATATGCTGGCAGATTTTGAAGAATTGTTTTTTACTTTTAGTGTACCACAAGCTTGACCACCTTAGCTGTGATTTTTTACAGATGTTAAGAAATAAGTACTGGGGTGCCTGCCTGGCTCAGTTGGAAGAGCTTGCAACTCTTGATCTGGGGGTCATGATTTCAAGCCCCACGGTGGAGGTAGAGATTACTTTTTAAAAAAAGGAAATAACTACTGAAGTGCTTTAAATTCCTCTATGTGCTAAACATCTAGTTATTTAAACACTGGCTTCTCTTTTATTAATACTTTTAAAGCCAATGATTTAGGATTTAAATAAAAAAACTAAGTAGAGCTAAAACCCAAATACAAAGATTTTCTGTCAAAATAGCCTTTATTTTCTTAGCAAAAGAGCATTGCAGATTTCTAATTGTGTATCATATATTCTTAGCTTCATTTATTTTATGAGATAAAAGGACTATATTTTTCAGTTTAAAAAAGACCTTATTTTATAGAGACTTCCTTGATGAGTAGATTTTTGCCACTGTGGCATTATTACAGATTCATTTTATCTATCTATGTATTACCAATTGAGTTAGCCATTGACAACAGATGACATTGGTCAAGTCAAGACTCCAAAGCATAAAAGACACTGTCCTTGTGTTTGAGAAGCTTTGAACCTGGTTATAGATATGGGGCATTTAAAATTTAAAGAAATAAGTTCAAAACATCACAAAACAATACGTAAATTCCTTGGGGACAGATAAAATGTTTCATGTACCTCATAAATCACAACACCTAGCATAGGGCTGGCTGAATTCATAACTCCATAAATAACTACTATTTGTTGTTTCCACATCACTTAATATATACTTAACAGTTTCACTTTTGTATATATAATGACTTTCTGTAATCTAACTCATATATAAAGATTTCATTCTTCCTGTACTATTTCAGGGAGTTATAGCAGCATAAACTTGTTTTATACTGAGGATATTAATATAAGTCAGCAAGTAAGTTGACAGTATTTATTAAACCCTTGTTTATGATTTTAATGTATATTTTAATAGGTTTTATTGAGTTCCAGCCATTTTAAAAATGGGCATTGTACATTTTACTAAATGAGTAGATCATTTGGAGATTATTGAATGATTATAGCCATCTCTCTCTGTAACTAATCTCAGTCAATGATGTATATCATCACCACTAGGGATGCTCACAAATTCTGGTACCACTGGATGAGTGACAGTACCCAATGAAATGATGGGCCCTCACTCTCCTGGCCTCTACTGTACCTGATGCTGCTAACTCTTCCTTCTTTGTAACTTCACCTCTCTTTGTTTGTTTGTTTGTATGTTTTTAAGATTTTATATATTTATATGAGAGAGAGAGAGCACGAGCCAGGTGAGGGAGGTAGATGGAGAGGCAGACTCCCCACTGAGCTGGGAGCCCGATGTGGGGCTTGATCCCAGGACCCTGAGATCATGACCTGAACCAAAGGCAGATGCTTAATCAACTGAGCCACCTAGGTGTCCCTCACCTCTCTTGTTTTTTGTACTTAGATATTTTTCTATTTCCTTTCTATATCCTCTTCCCAGTTGCTTGTATTCCTGAATTTTTAAAAAATACTTAAAGTTACAGTCTTTTTCCTTTATTCCTGTTACATATTTCTATCTGGATGTCCAACTGGCAAGGCAAACTCAACACATTCAAAAGAGAACTCATCTGTGAATAATAAAATACAGTAAAGTTAGAGTCAGAAAACCTAGGTCAAATTCTATCTACATAACCTTGAAACAGTCATTTGAACCTCATCTATTAAATGAGAAAAATAACTTCAACCCATTGGAACCCATTTGAACCTTAGCCCATTTGAACCTCATCTATAAAAATGAGAAAAATAAAAAAATCTACCACAAAATATTACTAAGATTAAATAAGATCATGTGAAAATGCTTAGTTTTTAATATTTAGGTTTTGTTTCCCTCTTCCTACCTACAAACCATCCCTCTCTACTGACTCCTCCATTCCCGTCACGCAGATTCAACAAACATTGACTCCCATTTTCTTGCTCAGTATCCACATCCAATCAGGCCAAGACCTTCCATGATGTCTCTTGCATTCATTCTCTCCTCTCCATTGTGACCCAGATCCCATGCACACAGGTCTCCATAACATTCCTTTTAGACTATGCTACAACATCTAACACAGTGTCTGAATGTAATAGGCACTTGGTATTTGCTAATCAATCAGTAAAGATAACTGGTGACTTGGAATGATCCCTCTGTACATGAGACTGTAGGTTTCCCACTCTTCATGATGATGATGCTATTTAGCCAGACCTCTGAACTAATTATCAGTGCATGATGGTTGCAATACTACCTATCTCTGTCTCCTAATGGACTGTGTGCTCCTGTGGGAATGGTTTGATTTGGCAGCTCACTTTTCAATTCCAAAGGAAGAGTAACTGGGCAACTCCTAGCTGTACTGATTTAGTCTTCGCTAGTAAGAAAGGCAAACACTCTTAAATAGGTTTGTCTCAGGGACAGACCACCCACCCGGAAGCTCACCTTTGTGATCTTAGCCCACACCCTACTCAGGCCTTGGTTGATAAGCCAGTAAGAACCAGACATCTCATTACAAGTGAGTGTATCCTGTATAAGATCACTCACATTTTCAAATTGATCCACTTTAAAATCTCATCTTAATCCAAATTCTGTGCTACTTTAAGACAGGACATGGCCCAGTAAGGGCAGTAGAGAGCAGATGAGCACTTCCAATACGTTTTCTTGAGATCTTCACATAGTTGGCCCCTCCTTCTTTTCTTAGTTCAAATATCTTCTCTGAAAGATCTTATCCAAGACCAGTCTTAAGTAGCCCTCATTCCAACCCTTACCCTAAAATTCTCTCTCTTCAAAGTCCTTATCAGTTTAGAAATGATTTTATTTATGTCTTGTTTATTTATTGGCCAACTCCTTGCATTAGAGGTTCCCTGAGAGCAGGGACCCTGCCCCTTTCACATCTATATCCCTAATTATGAAGTTATTTGCAGTAGTCCAAATGAGAGCTGTGATGCTAATGGCATAAGGTTATATTCAGGATGTATTTTAGACATAGGGCCCAAACAGACTTGAAGAATTGGTTAGTGGTGGGGCAGAGAGGAAGCAAGGTTTATTCCTGGGATTTTAACTTAAGCTACCAGTTAGATGCTGGTACCATAGACTGAGATGGAAAACACTCAGGAGGAGCAGGCTCAGAGGCAGGTGATGAATAAGTTTGGAAGGCCTGTTCCATATGCAAGTGAACATACCAAGTAGGCAGTTGGATGTTCAAGTCAGGGTATCCACCTAAGTTGGGTAGGTATAAAGTCTGGAAATAAAATGTTGGATTGGTATATATAAAAAGTATTTTTCTATATATTGCCAAGGAACCAGATGAAATCACCTAGGGATAGTGTTCATGGAAGCAAGAGGAGAGCCAAAGATGGATTCCTGGTACAATCCAACATTTAGAAATCTGTCAGGGGAAAAATAATCAGCAAAGAAAACCATGAAGGAGCAGCAAATAAGAAAGTCAAAAACGTATAGTTTCACGGAAGCCAAAAAAAAAGTGTTTCAATAATAGAGGATTACTCAACCAATATATCTTTTACTCAAAGCACGTATATAATAATTAGTAAAACAACTCTTACTTTTATGTTTCAAAGTGTAGCATCTCTTTTATTGATTGAATAAGTGTACCTAGTTTGAAAACAGAGCTACATAGGACAGTGTATCTTTAGCAAAAAACATAAAATATGGGCTGTAACTTTTATCATGTGTAACTTAGTGCTCTTCAACATTTTAAGGACAATCTGTTGTCTTCTTTATATATATTCTGTATTCCCATATAGGTTTAACTCTTGCTATGAATTAATTCTCTCACGTTTTTGTACATGGGACTTCAGAACATATGGTATTACAGGAGTGAAAGTAAAACGTGTCATCAAAGTTAACAACCGGATTCTGAGACTAAAATTTGAAGAGAAATTCCAAAAGTTTTTTGACAATGAAGAAATGCATGATTCAGAGTAAGAAGTTAAATTCCATAAGGAACATTTTTATAGAAGTCTGATTTTATGGTGTAAAAGAGTCTTTTAAAAGTTTACAATGTTGATAATATACCGTGTTGGTAAATATTTCCTTTTCATGTGTCTCCCTTGACTAGGATGACTAGTGGGATAACCACACGGAGGCTCTTTGTGAGACTGAGGGGGATTGGAGGCTTAATAATGAATCTGGAACATTCATTGTAAATGCGAAATATCCTGGGCAGGATATACGGTTGCCTTGTCTATAGCTAAACTTTGAAATCAATTCTCAAACTTCTTTTTTTTCTCAATTATCTTTAAGGCGCTATCGAAAGATGCTGGAATGTCTTTTCTATGTTTTTGATCCTGAAGTTACAGTGAAGAAAAAGCATCTGCTACAAATACTTGAAAAGGGATTCAAAGACAGTGAAACAAGCAAGGTAGCATAGAATGTCCTTCAGAATAATGTTTTCTTCCTAATGAATAAAGCTTTGCCGCTGGTTAGACAGGATTCAATTCTCAATCCTTTTATCCATATTTATAGCAAACTGCTGTTTCACAGAGAGCTTGGTGCTGGAAAGTATAGCATTTTCCTTCTTTGTATTATACCAGAGTAAGTCCCTCAATTACTTTATCTGTCTGACTATCTAATATTTCTGTATATATATATATATATATATATATATATATATATATATATATTCTGTATTCCCATATAGGTTTAACTCTTGCTATGAATTAATTCTCTCACGTTTTTGTACATATATTTCGTGTACATATACAATATTTCTAGGTATTCTATTTTCTGTTGTGATCCTGTTATTGTTGATTCTGAAATCTACTTCTCTGTTTTAAACTCTCTAATGTCCATCTTAAAAACACTCCCCATTTTGAAAAAAGAAATCCATTCACTCAACATTGCTGTGCTGTCTAGCTACCATTCTGTTTTCCTTTTTCTTTTTTACTGCCACCACTTCTTTATTCTCTACTTCATTGTCCCCACCTTGCAGCCCGGTCCTCTAAGCTCTAAAGTATCCATTCATCCTTTCTTAGTCTTCTACCCTCTTGATGAGGCAGCTGTAACACATAGGTATAAAGCAGTGCTTCCTAATCCTTTTAACAGCATGGCACAAGTGAAATGATAATGTTGCTGCATGTAAATCCTGGCTTTCCTGCTCACCAGCTATGTGACTTCACCTCTCTGTGTCTCTTCCTATCTAAATGAAAGTAATAATAGTATGTATTCCACAGAGTTGTTGTTAGGATTTAGTGAGATAAGCATTAAAGAGATCTTGGATACTTGTACGTCCATGTTCATAACACCATTATTCACAATAACCAAATACTAAAAACAACCCAAATGCACTTCAGCAGATGAATGGATAAACAAAATGTGGTATATCCATACAATGGAGTATTAGCCATAATAAGGAATTAAATTCTGACACATGGTTAAACCTTGAAAACATTATGCTAATAAAATAAGCCAAACACAAAAGGACAAATATTTGTATAATTCCACTTGTATGAGATACTTAGAATAGGCAAATTGGTAGAGACAGAGCAGAATAGAGGTACCAGGGATGAGCAGGATGGAAGGATAGGGAGTTAATTGTTTAATGAGTGCAGAGCTTCTATTTGGGATGATGAAAAGTCCTGGAAATGAGTAATGGTGATGGTTGCACAACACTGTGAAGGTACTTAATGCCAATGAATAGTACACTTAAAAATGATTAAAGTGGTAGTTTTACTTGATGTATTTTTTACCACAATAAAGAAAAATCACCAACAGAGCATTCCAGCCACTCAGTGGAATAGGGACTAGAGGGCATAGGAGAAGATGACAGAGGCAGTTTCTGGGGGAGGTACTGCAGCAGCTCATGCTAGAGGTGGTGGTGGCTTTTACAGGTGGTATGGTGAGAGTACCCTCACAGTACTTTCTGGAAGAGAGGTGAGAAGGAGGTGAGGAATAGAGGATTTGAAAGCCGACTGGAGTGCTCAGGGTGTTTCCAGAGAACTGTGTGTGGGCTACCATGGGCACAAAGGTTGGCAGAAAGACTGGGGCTAACATTTCCTGGTGTTTTCTGCTTGCCTGACACTGCTACTGCTTTATCTCCTGCACCTCCCTTAAGAGATACAGTATCTATAAACCTTCTGCCGGCCCTCTGTCCAGTATGGTAGCCACTACCCACAGGTGACTGTTGAGCATTTGAAATGTGACTCATCAGAATTGAGATGTGCTAAAAGTTTAAAACAAATACCAGTTTTGAAAGACTTAGTACAGAGAAAAGACTATAATTGCTTATATTGATTACATGTTGAAATGATAATATTTCAGATATATTAGATTAAATAAAATGTATTCTTAAAATTTACCCAAAGGTTCTTGGACCAGTTCCTGGCACATGGAAAGTTTTTATGTAAAACTTACCATTATTATCTAAGATATCTGATAATATTGATTGCTCTTTTTGTTTCGAAACTCTCCTTTGGCATCCATGATATTACACTATTGTTACCCTCCTATTTTTCTGATTGTCCTGCCTTTGTTTTCTTTTTTTTTTTTTCTGCCTTTGTTTTCTTTTTATTCCTCCCCTTCTCTCTAAACCTGAGAATACCACAAGATTAAGGTTCACTATTCTGCCCTTTTTCCTCCACACACTACCAATTACTCTTGTTGTTAAAATCTTAGAAACAAGGGAACATAATTGGCTAGAAAAATCACTGTGTAGCACATAGATCTGATAAACTAGATTTTTATGCTATGGTATGCATGCAAGGAGCAAAAATAAATACTTATGTACTGCATCATTTAAGAGATGGAATAAGACTAAAAACATGAGCTGCATAAGCAGTTTAGAAGACTAATCTGGCTTAGATTGGCAGTGACTTTGTAAGGCAGAGGGCTGGAGGGCAGAGGGGAAGATAAGATACTCTCTTTGATATCCAAGGACTTGGTCAATAGTCATAGAAAGTATCATTTATTCCATTTTGGCTTTCTCCAAAATGTACATCCTCAGCCAGCCTGCCTCCTGATCTCTGTCTGCTCCGACTCCCACAGCTGCCATTCCTACCTGATTAATCTGCCCTATCTCCTTATACAGTATATCTAAAACCAGCCTTTCATCTTTTGCCCATAAGCAACTCTCTCCCTGTCTTCTTGTCTTATTTCTACTCTTAATATTGTCATTCTCTCCACTCACCGGGTTCAAAGCCTTAAAATCACATATGAACACTCCCTCTTTGATCATCCCCTGTATCTAATCATTTATAGTTTGTAGTGATTCTTCCTTTTACTGTATCACTTGCATTCTTCCTTTTCCTCCCCCCATTGCCCACCACCACTTAGAACATTCCATCTAGGGGTACCTGGGTGGCTCAGTCGGTTAAGTGTCCAGTTCTTAATCTCAGCTCGGGTCTTGATCTCAGGGTCATAAATTCAAGCCCTGCCTTGGGCTCCATGCTGGGTGTGGAGCCTACTTTAAAAAAAAATAATAATAATATCCCTCTAATCTT
Organism: Canis lupus dingo; assembly: GCF_003254725.2. Classification (NCBI taxonomy): domain Eukaryota; kingdom Metazoa; phylum Chordata; class Mammalia; order Carnivora; family Canidae; genus Canis; species Canis lupus. The sequence continues at coordinate 35,186,969 of NC_064250.1, forward strand.
TGCTTGTAGTTTCCTAGTAGGCAACCTTGCCCTTGGGCTACTCTCTAGTCCATCTCCTTTGATAGTACAAAGTAATCTTTCCTGAAATATTATTTTCATAGCTCACACCGCACTGTTTCAAGATAAAAAAAAAAAAAAAAAAAAAAAAAAAAACCTCAGTAGCTTTCTATTACTCATGAGAATGAAATCCAAATCCCTCTGCCTGGCATTTAAGGCCCCTCAAAATCTAGCTTCAACCTAACTCCCTAGTACCAAATATAACAAATATCTCAAATGAAACATGTACTTTCCTTGTGATTCTCCTAAACATACCTCAGTGCCATGCTTCCTTTGATGAAATGCTCTTATGGCAAACTTATCCTTCAAGTCTCAGCTCAAGGACTTCCACCTTTATGCAGCCTTCCCTGAGTTCTCAAACAGTAGGAGCCCTCTTACCTAGTTTACAGGTTTATCAAAAAGTCAATTAATATGGGGAACTATAAACAAATGATTACTTAAAGAACTCTTTAGCAAACTTAATATACATGCTGCCAACATGAGCACCCCTTTAGCAGACTTACAACATATAAACTTACAGGAGTACCTGGCTGGTTCAGTTGAGAGAACATGTGTTCTTGATCTCAGGATCATGAGTTTGAGCCTCATGTATAGAGTAGAGTTTACTTAAAATTTTTTTTTGAGTTTACTTAAATTTTTAAAAAAATAATAAAAAAACATATAAACTTAGATTATTACATTTGTCTTATTTGTCTTTTAAAAAAACATTTTATTTATTTGAGAGAAAGAGCAAGAGAGCACTAGTAAGGTTGCAGGGGTGGGAGGCAGGAATAGAGAGGGGGAAGGGAAGGGCAGAGGGAGAAAAAGAAGCAGACTCTCCATGGAGCAGGGAGCCCAACTGGGGGCTTGATTCCAGGGTCCTGGGATCAAGACCTGAGCTGAAGGCCGACGCTTAACTGACTGAGCCACCCAGGCACCCTTTCATTTGTCTATCTTTTTATGTGGGGCCAAAGCCTTTGATATGAGATTGGAACTCCTGATAGTCTTTTTTTAGATCAGGCCACAACCATATTACATGCTAGTTTCATTTTCTTCAAAGTTGAGCATGAACTAAAGATTCTTGCAAAGCAGCTCAAGTGCAAAAATCAATTTAGTTCTAGTTTGTATGATCCTCCCTGCCACCACCAAACTTTTGTGTTTGCCTCACCTACACATGCTTTACCAGAAGCTTTTAATGATTACTCACTCTGCAATCTTATCAAAGCTTTCCACTTAGTTTTCAGATAAACAGCTCTCGTTTTTTCTCATATTTCATTGTTTTATTTAATCTGTATAATTTCAATAACAAATACAACTGGTATAAAAAAGTTTAGGAACACAATTGACTTTTCATAAGCATGCAGTACACCTGGGTGGAATAGAAATACATATGCTTTTTTAAAAAATTGTATTACTGAAGTATAGTTGATATACAATGTTATATTAGTTTCAGGTAAACAGTATACTGATTTAACAATTTTGTGTATTACTCAGTGTCCCCCACCGCTAGTGTAATTACCATCTGTCACCAACATTATTAACAGTATTATTGACCCTATGCTAGCACATCAGTATTTTTTAAAGTGCTGTCTTATCCTTGAACTATCACCATACCATAGGTTCTAGAAAGGATAGAAATACTGCTTAATTCTGTGAACTGGTTAAGTAGAAGTTTGTTAAGTGGTAATCAGTGGCAGTTGAGAATTGTAGCACATTTGTTATATTGAAAAATATTCATATATTGAAATACAATTGTGTGTGCATTTCTCTACAAGTCCTTAAGGACAGGGACTTTCTTAAGAGATCTTAGTGGAAATCTGATTCATGCATGATGGATAGTTGAATAGGTGGGTGGATAACAATCATACCTGTTTCTATACCTTCATATGCTTTCCTCTTCTTAAAAAGACTTTCCTTTAAAATTTCTGATTATTGGAATTATGTCTAATCTTCAAAGCCTAGCACTGATCCCTTACCTCTACAAACTTGTTCTTAATCATTTCATTTCAAAAAGGAGGGGTGCCTGGGTGGCTCATTCAGTTAAGCATCTAACTCTTGATTTGGGGTCAGGTCATGATCTCAGGGTTGTGAGATTGAGCCTCACTTGAGCCCTATTCAAGCTGCATCAAGCCACAATGAGCCCTGTTGAGCCCCACATCAGGCTCCATGCTGGCAGGGAGCCTGCTTGAGATTCTTTCTCCCTCTCCCTTTGCCCCTCCCCCACCTAAAAAAAAAGAAAAAAGGGAGATCTTATTTGACATATCTTTTGATGGTTTTTATTTTTAATTAGTGGGTATTATTCTGTCTCCCCTTTTCTTTTTCTTTTTTTTTTTACATCTTCTGATTGTATTTTTTATTTTTAAATCATTTTTTCATCATAACAATTTAGTGTACTCTTTAATACCCATTCCCTATTTCCCTTAGCCCCCCACTTACCTTCCCTGTGGTAACTATCAGTTTATTCTCTATAGTTTCTTGGTTTCTCTCTTTTTTCTTTTGCTTGCTTATTTTCTTTCTTAAATTCCACATATGAGTGAATTGTATGGTATTTGTCTTCCTCTGACTGACTTACTTCACTTAGCACAATACTCTCTAGTTCCATCCATGTTGTTGCAAATGACATTTCATTCCTTTTCATGGCTGAATAATATTCCATTGTACATATATTCCACATGTTCTTTATCCATTTATCTATCAGTGGATACTTGAGCTGTTTTCATAATTTGGCTATTATAAATAATGCTGCAATAAACATGGGGGTGTACGACTCATTTTGAATTAGTGCTTTTGTTTTTGGTGTGTAAATAGTAGTGCAATTACTGGATCATAGGGTAGTTCTATATGTAACTTTTTGAGGAACTTCCATATTGTTTTCCACACTGGCTGCCCTAGTTTGAATTCCATCCAAAGTGCACAAAAGTTCTTGTTTCTCCACATCCTCACCAACACTTGCTGTTTCTTGTGTTGTTAATTTTAGCCATTCTGACAGGTGTTTGGTGATGTCTCATTATAGTACTGATTTGCATTTCCCTGATGATAAGTGATGTGGAGCATCTTTTCATGTGTCTCGCGGCCATCTGTATGTCTTCTTTGGAGAAATGTCTATTCATATCTTCTCCGCATTTTTGAGATTATTTTTTTTATTGAAGTTCGATTTGCCAACATATAGTATAAAACCCAGTGCTCATCCCATCAAGTGCCCTTCTCAGTGCCTGTCACCCAGTTTCCCCCATCCCCTTAACCCGCTTCCCCTTCCACTACCCTTTGTTCGTTTCCCAGAGTTAGGAGTCTCATGTTTTGTCACCTGCCCATTTTTGAATTGAGTTTCTGGTTTTTAGGTGTTGAGTTTTTTAAGTTCTTTATATATTTTGGATACTAACACTTTATCAGATAAATCATTTGCAAATATCTTGTCTCATTTAGTAGGTTGCCTTTTTTATTCTGTTGATTGTTTCCTTTGCTGTACAGAAACACTTCACTTTGGTGTAGTCCTGACAGTTCATTTTTGCTTTTATTTCCCTTGCCTCAGGAGACATAGCTAGAAAAATATTGCCATAGCTGATGTCAGAAAGATTACTGCCTGTACTCTCTCCAGAGTCCTTCCTTCTTATTCATGAGGGCTGAGAATATTCTGTATGTAGCTGCATAATGCCATCCACATTACATTGTATCTAACGGATATTTAGTGGTGTTTATTGGAAATCTGAGAAGGTTGTATTTACTAGGATGTGGAACTTATAGTAACAGGAGCCACATTTTTGTATTTATTTTTTCTTATTTTTTTAATAAATTTATTTTTTATTGGTGTTCAATTTACCAACATACAGAATAACACCCAATGCTCATCCTGTCAAGTGCCCCCCTCAGTGCCTGTCACCCATTCATCCCACCTCCTGCCCTCCTCCCCTTCCACCACCCCTAGTTAGTTTCCCAGAGTTAGGAGTCTTTATGTTCTGTCTCCCTTTCTGATATTTCCAACACATTTCTTCTCCCTTCCCTTATATTCCTTTTCACTATTATTTATATTCCCCAAATGAATGAGAACATATAATGTTTGTCCTTCTCCGATTGACTTACTTCACTCAGCATAATACCCTCCAGTTCCATCCACGTCGAAGCAAATGGTGGGTATTTGTCGTTTCTAATGGCTGAGTAATATTCCATTGTATACATAAACCACATCTTCTTTATCCATTCATCTTTCGATGGACACCGAGGCTCCTTCCACAGTTTGGCTATTGTGGACATTGCTGCTATAAACATAGGGGTGCAGGTGTCCCAGCGTTTCATTGCATCTGTATCTTTGGGGTAAATCCCCAACATTGCAATTGCTGAGTCATAGGGCAGGTCTATTTTTAACTCTTTGAGGAACCTCCACACAGTTTTCCAGAGTGGCTGCACCAGTTCACATTCCCACCAACAGTGCAGGAGGGTTCCCTTTTCTCCACATCCTCTCCAACATTTGTTGTTTCCTGCCTTGTTAATTTTCCCCATTCTCACTGGTGTGAGGTGGTATCTCATTGTGGTTTTGATTTGTATTTCCCTGATGGCAAGTGATGCAGAGCATTTTCTCATGTGCATGTTGGCCATGTCTATGTCTTCCTCTGTGAGATTTCTCTTCATGTCTTTTGCCTATTTCATGATTGGATTGTTTGTTTCTTTGCTGTTGAGTTTAATAAGTTCTTTATAGATCTCGGAAACTAGCCCTTTATCTGATACGTCATTTGCAAATACCTTCTCCCATTCTGTAGGTTGTGTTTTAGTTTTGTTGACTGTATCCTTTGCTGCGCAAAAGCTTCTTATCTTGATGAAGTCCCAATAGTTCATTTTTGCTTTTGTTTCTTTTGCCTTCGTGGATGTATCTTGCAAGAGGTTACTGTGGCTGAGTTCAAAAAGGGTGTTGCCTGTGTTCTCCTCTAGGATTTTGATGGAATCTTGTCTCACATTTAGATCTTTCATCCATTTTGAGTTTATCTTTGTGTATGGTGAAAGAGAGTGGTCTAGTTTCATTCTTCTGCATGTGGATGTCCAATTTTCCCAGCACCATTTATTGAAGAGACTGTCTTTCTTCCAAATGGATAGTCTTTCCTCCTTTATCGAATATTAGTTGACCATAAAGTTCAGGGTCCACTTCTGGGTTCTCTATTCTGTTCCATTGATCTATGTGTCTGTTTTTGTGCCAGTACCACACTGTCTTGATGACCACAGCTTTGTAGTACAACCTGAGATCTGGCATTGTGATTCCCCCAGATATGGTTTTCTTTTTTAAAATTCCCCTGGCTATTCGGGGTCTTTTCTGATTCCACACAAATCTTAAAATGATTTGTTCTAACTCTCTGAAGAAAGTCCATGGTATTTTGATAGGGATTGCATTAAACGTGTAAATTGCCCTGGGTAACATTGACATTTTCACAATATTAATTCTGCCAATCCATGAGCATGGAATATTTTTCCATCTCTTTGTGTCTTCCTCAATTTCTTTCAGAAGTGTTCTATAGTTTTGAGGGTATAGATCCTTTACCTCTTTGGTTAGGTTTATTCCTAGGGATCTTATGCTTTTGGGTGCAATTGTAAATGGGATTGACTCCTTAATTTCTCTTTCTTCAGTCTCATTGTTAGTGTATAGAAATGCCACTGATTTCTGGGCATTGATTTTGTATCCTGCCACGCTACCAAATTGCTGTATGAGTTCTAGCAATCTTGGGGTGGAGGCTTTTGGGTTTTCTATGTAGAGTATCATGTCATCGGCGAAGAGGGAGAGTTTGACTTCTTCTTTGCCATTTTGAATGCCTTTAATGTCTTTTTGTTGTCTGATTGCTGAGGCTAGGACTTCCAGTACTATGTTGAATAGCAGTGGTGAGAGTAGACAACCCTGTCATGCTCCTGATCTTAGGGGAAAGGCTCCCAGTGCTTCCCCATTGAGAATGATATTTGCTGTGGGCTTTTCGTAGATGGCATTTAAGATGTTGAGGAATGTTCCCTCTATCCCTACACTCTGAAGAATTTTGATCAGGAATGGATGCTGTATTTTGTCAAATGCTTTCTCTGCATCTAATGAGAGGATCATATGGTTCTTGGTTTTTCCCTTGCTGATATGATGAATCACATGATTGTTTTACGAGTGTTGAACCAGCCTTGTGTCCCGGGGATAAATCCTACTTGGTCATGGTGAATAATTTTCTTAATGTACTGTTGAATCCTATTGGCTAGTATCTTGTTGAGAATTTTTGCATCTGTGTTCATCAGGGATATTGGTCTGTAATTCTCCTTTTTGGTGGGGTCTTTGTCTGGTTTTGGAATTAAGGTGATGCTGGCCTCATAGAACGAATTTGGAAGTACTCCATCTCTTTCTATCTTTCCAAACAGCTTTAGGAGAATAGGTATGATTTCTTCTTTAAACGTTTGATAGAATTCCCCTGGGAAGCCATCTGGCCCTGGACTTTTGTGTCTTGGGAGGTTTTTGATGACTGCTTCAATTTCCTCCCTGGTTATTGGCCTGTTCAGGTTTTCTATTTCTTCCTGTTCCAGTTTTGGTAGTTTGTGGCTTTCCAGGAATGCGTCTATTTCTTCTAGATTGCCTAATTTATTGGCGTATAGCTGTTCATAATATGTTTTTAAAATCGCTTGTATTTCCTTGGTGTTGGTAGTGATCTCTCCTTTCTCATTCATGATTTTATTAATTTGAGTCTTCTCTCTCTTCTTTTTAATAAGGCTGGCTAATGGTTTATCTATCTTATTAATTCTTTCAAAGAACCAACTCCTGGTTCTGTTGATCTGTTCCACAGTTCTTCTGGTCTCGATTTCGTTGAGTTCTGCTCGAATCTTTATTAACTCTCTTCTTCTGCTGGGTGTAGGATCTATTTGCTGTTTTTTTCTCTAGCTCCTTTATGTGTAAGGTTAGCTTTTGTATTTGAGTTCTTTCCAGTTTTTGAATGGATGCTTGTATTGTGATGTATTTCCCCCTTAGGACTGCTTTTGCTGCATCCCAAAGATTTTGAACGGTTGTATCTTCATTTTCATTAGTTTCCATGAATCTTTTTAATTTTTCCTTAATTTCCTGGTTGACCCTTTCATCTTTTAGCAGGATGGTCCTTAACCTCCACGTGTTTGGTGTCCTTCCAAACTTCTTGTTGTGATTTAGTTCTAATTTCAAGGCATTATGGTCTGAGAATATGCAGGGGACGATCCCAATCTTTTGGTATCAGTCCAGACCTGATTTGTGACCCAGTATGTGGTCTATTCTGGAGAAAGTTCCATGTGCGCTTGAGAAGAATGTGTATTCAGTTGAGTTTGGATGTAAAGTTCTGTAGATATCTGTGAAATCCATCTGGTCCAGTGTATCATTTAAAGCTCTCGTTTCTTTGGAGATGTTGTGCTTAGAAGACCTATCTAGAATAGAAAGAGCTAGATTGAAGTCACCAAGTATAAGTGTATTATTATCTAAGTATTTCTTCACTTTGGTTATTAATTGATTGATATATTTGGCAGCTCCCACATTCGGGGCATATATATTGAGGATTGTTAAGTCCTCTTGTTGGATAGATCCTTTAAGTATGATATAGTGTCCCTCTTCATCTCTCACTACAGTCTTCGGGGTAAATTTTAGTTTATCTGATATAAGGATGGCTACCCCTGATTTCTTTTGAGGACCATTCGAATGGTAAATGGTTCTCCAACCTTTTATTTTCAGGCTGTAGGTGTCCTTCTGTCTAAAATGAGTCTCTTGTAGACAGCAAATAGATGGGTCCTGCTTTTTTATCCAGTCTGAAACCCTGCACCTTTTGATGGGGTCATTAAGCCCGTCACATTGAGTTACTATAGAAAGGTATGAGTTTAGTGTCATCATGATATCTATTCAGTCCTTGTTTTTGTGGATTGTTCCACTGAACTTCTTCTTAAAGGGGAATTTTAAGAGACCCCCTTAAAATTTCTTGCAGAGCTGGTTTGGAGGTCACATATTCTTTCAGTTCCTGCCTGTCTTGGAAGCTCTTTATCTCTCCTTCCATTTAGAATGAGAGTCTTGCTGGGTAAAGTATTCTTGGTTGCATGTTCTTCTCATTTAGGACCCTGAATATATCCTGCCAGCCCTTTCTGGCCTGCCAGGTCTCTGTGGAGAGGTCTGCTGTTACCCTAATACTCCTCCCCATAAAAGTCAGGGATTTCTTGTCTCTTGCTGCTTTAAGGATCTTCTCTTTATCTTTGGAATTTACAAGCTTCACTATTAAATGTCGAGGTGTTGAACGGTTTTTATTGATTTTAGGGAGGGATCTCTCTATTTCCTGGATCTGAATGCCTGTTTCCCTTCCCAGATTAGGAAAGTTTTCAGCTATGATTTGTTCAAATACATATTCTGGCCCTCTGGCCCTTTCGGCGCCCTTGGGAACCCCAGTTAAACGTAGGTTTTTCTTCCTCAGGCTGTCGTTTATTTCCCTTAATCTATCTTCATGGTCTTTTAATTGTTTGTCTCTTTTTTCCTCAGTTTCCCTCTTTGCCATCAACTTGTCTTCTATGTCACTCACTCGTTCTTCCACCTCGTTAACCCTGGTCATTAGGACTTCTAGTTTGGATTGCATCTCATTCAATTGATTTTTAATTTCTGCCTGATTGGATCTAAATTCTTCTGTCATGAAGTCTCTTGAGTCCTTTATGCTTTTTTCTAGAGCCACCAGTAGCTGTGTAATAGTGCTTCTGAATTGGCTTTCTGACATTGAATTGTAATCCAGATTTTGTAACTGTGGGAGAGAGGACTGTTTCTGATTCTTTCTTTTGAGGTGAGGTTTTCCTTCTAGTCATTTTGCTCGGTGCAGAGTGGCCAAAAAGCAAGTTGTATTGGGAAAAGGAGAAAAAGAGAGGAGAGAAAGAAGGAAAGAAAAGAGAAAAAGAAAAAAAAGGAAGAAAAAAATAAAAAAGGAGAAGAAAAAGAGAAAGAAAAAGAAAGAAAGGAAAAAAGGGGTGGGGGAAGCAAACAAATCAAAAAGCAAAAAAAAAAAAAAGAAAGGAAAAAAGGGGTGGGGGAAGCAAACAAATCAAAAAGCAAAAAAAATGAAAGGAAAAAAGGGGTGGGGGAAGCAAACAAATCAAAAAGCAAAAAAATAAATAAATAAATAAAGGAAAAAAGGGGTGGGGGAAGCAAACAAATCAAAAAGCAAAAAAACAAAAAAACAAAAAACAAAAAACACGGGGGAGTATCTTCTGACTCTGTATACTTTAAGTCCCTTGACTTCCCCTGGAACTTGTCGGTCTAGCTGGTCTTCTGGGGGAGGGGCCTGTTGTGCTGATTTTCAGGTGTTAGCACTTGGGGGAGCTGCTCTGCCCCCTGCCTGGTGCAGGGCTCAGTGGGGGTTGTTTACCCCGTGAGGCCGCAGGAAGAACGACCCCAGTGGCAGCGGTCAGCTCTGGAGCCCTGGATTCAGCTCCCGCAGGAACTCCGGAGCTCTCCGTCTGCAGGGCCTGGAGGCTCCGGGGTGGGGCCGCTGATCTGCTCAGCTGGGGCAGGAGCGTCCTCGCTGTCCTGGGCCCTCCCGGCCTCTGCCTGTCCCGGGGGGAGGCCGGATCCTGGGCTGTGTCCCCGGCGCTCAGTGCTCTCGGGCCTGTGCTGTTGGATTCCCGATCCCGCCCCGCAGCCCCCTCCGCGGAGCCGCCGCCCGAGCCCCTCCGAGCTGCTCCGGGTCCCGCCGTGCGCGCTGCAGCCCTTTAGGGAGCTCGGGGCACTCTCCCCAGGGCGCAGGTGTCTGTTAGTGTCCCAGGGAGCCTGAGGGCATCCCCGCCCTCCTGGGGTCCTGCTCCAATTCCCTGAGAGCGCCTTTCCACCCGGGAAGATTGGTGCAGCTCCTGTTTCTCCGGGACGGGGCTCTCCTGTCTTGGGGACACTCGCCCCAGCCTCAGCCCGGCTCCTCGCGGGGCCCCTCCCCCTTGGATGCCTTTTGTTTCTTTATTTCTTTTTTCCTGTCTTCCTACCTTGATAGAAGCGCGAACTCTTCTCACTGTAGCATTCCAGGTGTTCTCTTTAAATCTCAGGCCGAATTCGTAGATTTTCAGGGATGATTTGAAGGTTATCTAGGTAATTTGGTGGGGACACGTGATTTGGAGACCCTACTCTTCTGCCATCTTGCCCCTCCTCCTCTATTTATTTTTTTAAAAAACCTCTTTGGATAACAGGTTTTAATGAGAAAAAATATATAGCAATTCAGTATTTATAGAAAACATATATTTTTAGATAATTTGGCTACTACTATTAAACTAGTAATAATTTCAAAACTCTGAGATAGTGACAAGGAGATGCAGACCTGAGTTCAAATCATGAGTTTGCTAATTTTTACTTCTGTTCTTGGATAGATTGTTTAATCTCTCTTAGTTCTAGGTTACCTACTACTAAAAATAGAGATTTTATTTGCTTTTCAGAGCTGCTTTCATAGCAAGTAATATGAATTTTACTGTAGTACTGTATTTCTGATAAAACATTTCAAGAAATAAATTTAGTCACAGCATAAACTAAGATTTCTATGCATTAGCACAATGAGATATATCTGGAAAGCAGTGTAGATTGTTAAACCAAAACTGCTATTGTACCAAATCTTTATTTATATATCTTATATCTATATGTATACATCACATCTAAATTAGAACCTTTACTCATAAAATATCACACAGGCTTTGCTTTTTGTAATTTGAACGATTACTAGTGGAGGATCGTTGAAAAGATTAAAAACTACAGCTCCTTCACCACACAGTGTTGTCAATCTTGACTCTGGCTGCTTTTACAGGAACAAATACTATTCTGTATCACTTTTCATAAACTTTTTTGCATGTAAATTTAAAATATAAATGGCCTTACACAACAAAATTGCATGTGAAGGTCATCTACTTCCTTTCAGCGAATCTAACCTGACTTCCCTTTGCCCAGACTCATAAACATAAACCAGTAAACCATCTGTATTGAAGCTGAAGTACTGTCAATTTTATACAAATACTCAGACTTTGTTTTTTCTTCATAGGTGCCTCTCAGAAAAGAAGCTGTTATTCTTGCTAACAGCCTCAGTATGTGTGAATGTCCCAGAATTGAATTTTTACAGCAAAAGTATAAGGATGAGAAGAACTCCCCTGAGCATGAGCTCTTCAGGCATGGTAATACAAATATACAGTATTTCTGAACTTTTTAGCTCTAAGTATTCATTAATTATTTTCATAATATTTTTAATATTTGGTTTTATCAATCAGGAAGATTTTCTAAAAACTATTTTACTTATTACTTACCAGTGTAGTAATATATGACTCTCTGATCTATTACTTTAAGCAAGTTGTGAACAAATATTTACAATTATAGTGTCAATTTAATAGGATGGGACTTGTTTGTTACTCATATTTAATCCAATTTATGTGGAACAAGCACTTTTCACAGTCTCCTTTGTTCACTGGAGACACGAGAGACAAGGGCCCTCCTACTACATCGCCATTTTAACTCCTCTCTCTGTCTCCTTTTTTCATTAACTTGTGTCCTAAAAATAAACTCAGTATATATGCATGACACACACACACACAGACACACACACACAGAGGCACACACCACACCCCTAATTCACAGGAAAGAGAAAAGAGAACCTGGCCTAATTATGCAGTCATCATCATACCCAAGCACTTGAGAAGGCAGGCCTTATTTGTCTTTAATCATTGTAATAGAAGATAAGAAAACCTGGTTGTAAATCTAAAACTGGCTAAAGACAAACAGAAGTGTAGAGTCTGCTTTATAAATTGCATCATAGAAGATAAACTTTTGGTACTTTAATTTATTCACAGCGATCAGTACTCTTTATTTGCATCTTGAATATACAGATAAATAAAAGCATATGAGCCAATTTGCAGGACATCTGGGAGAAGTCCCCTGGTAACCACAGATTGGGGAAAAAAAAACAGTTCATTAGGTCCTCTTGCCTCATCCTCCCACTGTTCATTCTTCAGTTCTACCAATATTATGCAATGCTTACTTCATGCACGTTAGGCACTCAGTAGGTAGTAGGGATACAGTCTATGCAAACTAGACACAGTGCGCCTTTATGGTATTGACAAACATTTAATAATCACACATATAATAAGGGGAATTAAACAGGTCAGGGAGTAAGGGACACCTATTCTTTGGTCTCCACTCTTCAACCTACAAAGACTAGGCAGTCAGAAATTTGGTTAAGTCTACAAGAGTAATATTCTAGGTTCCAGATAATAGCTCTGCTATGATTATTAATGTTGAACATAAATACATGTTCAACATTATTATGCATGTATAACAAACACATGCATACATGTGTTTTGCAGTCTTTCATTCAGTTAATAATAATCCGAAAATTAAGGGATTATTGAATCTAGAAAGAACTCCTTATTTGAAAAAACCATTTGCTACTTTTTTCTCATTCTCCTCTATTCCCATCTTAAGAAACATTTCATGATGTTGTCTTTTCTAGTTCCTTCTGAAATATATTTCCCAAAATAATTAGGTTCTCTTAATTTGTATTTTATAACTTGTACATGGTAAAAAGAAAAAAAGTCGTCTAAATGTTTTCTGTCTAGTGATTACAAGTTACTTTATAGGATTCACTGACTCCTAGAGATCCTTAGGATTGAGTGAATCCAAAGATTCCTTAGGAATCTAAAAGGAAAAGAAATGTTTATCCATTCAGTAGACATGTATTGAGTGCCTCCTAGGACCTAAGCTATGTGCTAGTGCTGATGATAGATGAATTTTTACCCAGTAAATAACAACAACAAAAAGTTTCTTACTTTAGATTACTTAATAAAAAACATTGCCGGCTTATTATTTTCTTTCCTCCTTCTTTTTCTATAAAGCTTTGCTTGATATAACCACAAGAATCCTCTTTCATGATTATTTCATTTGGTCAACAAATATTTAGTGAGCTTCTGTTTTACTATACAATGGCAAACGAGGTAGCCAGGATTTCTTCCCTTATAGAACATCTGGTCAAGTCTAGAAGCAATAAGTAAAGTGATATGGGAAAGTTACCAAAATGAATTCTTGTTAAAAATTTTTTTATTCATATTTAGGCATCCTCCTCATTACAAAGGTCTTCCTTGGCCAGAGTGTTCAAGCTCGTGAACAGGACTCCATCAATCAAGCTAACTATCCAATGGTTAATTCAGTGTTTGTTCCTCGAAAATATATACTAAGTATGTCTGCCATAAAGAGAAATGTGCTTTAATTTTTCTGAGTATAAAATGTTTATATTTAATACAGATGTGTAGAGTTTAACCTCTACCTAACAAAATCTGTAAACTTTTCTAAAAAATCCTTTGCTAGCTACTAATAAGCTTCTATTTTTCTGTTCCCTACTGCAGTAACATTTATATATGTATATATGCAGATTTTTTATTTTGCAAACTTTTATTTTATATTCACAGACCCATACATATTGTTAAACATATTTCATATATATTGTGCATGTATACTATATATTATATGTCTCCCATATATTATATTTTATGTATATTATATAGTATATGTCTTATGTGTTTCATGTAGTCTGTATATTTCATGTATATGTACTTCAAAAGATAAAAACCCCACCCACTTTTTAAAAAGATTTCATTTATTTATTTGAGAGAGAAAGCAATAAAGAGCATGAGCAGGGTGAGGGGCAGAGGGAGAGGCAGACTCCCCAGTGAGCAGGGAGCCCAATATGGGGCCCAATCTTGGGAATCCAGGATCATGACCTGAGCTGAAGGCAGACATTTAACCAACTGAGCCACCCAGGCACCCAGAACCCACATTTAACAATAAAGATTTTCAAATAATACATTTGTCAAAAATATATGGCCCACACATTGAATTGAAAAATGGAAAAGTATAAAAAGGAAAAGGACATGAATAAAATTAAACTCTACTAGTCTACAAAGTGAAAGGGTGATTAGTATTTCTAGAATTAAAAAGCTGTCTAGGAAGGGTGGAAAAATATAAGAAATAAAACACTCTTAATAACCGTAGTTGGAAAATACTGAGTTTATTGTTATTAATCTATGTAATAATAAAAAGTATATTATGTTTCATTTTGAAGAGTGTTTTTCTTATTTTGTTTTTGATTTTACTCTAGATTCCGTCATGGGACGAAGAAACTGTGATTGCAGCATTCGACAGTGCAAGTGGTTTGTCTTTGATCATGACCTTGTTTTGCCAGAATACATCGTTGAATTTGAGTATATTACAGTGGTATGGATATATTTTTAAAACTGGAATTCCTTAAATAAGAACAGAACAGTAATTTGAAGTCTAATAATATAATGTCAAGTTGATACTTATATATATATTTATACATAAATAAATATATAATGGTTATTTGGTGAAGGGTTTAATTTTCAAAACAAATCATTATGACACCTAAATATTTATATATGCACAAATATATTACCTGAGTAATATATAGCTATAGTCTCACTGAAAAAAGATTAAAACTATATTGAAGAGTATACAGTAAATGTGAAAATCTGATTTCACTTCAACCCCAGCACCACTCCCTTTCATGAAGAAATCCACTGCTAATAGCTTTGTGGGTTGCTTTCAATCCTGTTTCTGTGTATTTACATATATAACAACAAATACTATTTAACATAGTAGAATCAAGATCTAAATATTTTGTGATGTTTTTTGCCTTTAACAATATATTTTGGACATATTTCCACTTTAATGCATATAGGTGTATATTCTTTTGGTGACTGCATAAGTTATATTCTGATTCATTTAACTATTCCTCTGTTGATGAAATATACAGGTTGTTCCAGTTTTCTTACTCTTTAAAACAGTGCTTCAGTGAACATTATTATCACTGCATTTCTATACAAATAATGGAAGTTTCTCTGCAGAATAGATTTGTAGAAAGATTGGATAGTCAAAGTATATACACTTATTAAATTTTTGGTAGATCCCCACAAAGGCTTGGCCATTTTACAAATTTCCAACAGTATGTGACAGTGCTTATTTCTTTGCATCCTTACCCAAATAAGATATTATTAATCTTTTACATTTCCACTCTGCTGGGCAAGAAAAAGATACTTTACTCTTTCAAATGCTTATGGGTTATTTAGTTTTATAAATCACCTATATCATCTGACCATTTTCTCTTGGACTCTATCTTCTTCATATGATTGGAAAAACCATTATATGTATTCTGGATGTTAAACCTTTATCTTATATATACATTGCAAGTATTTTCTGTCACTTGTCTTTTAAATTTATTTGTAGCAAAAAACCTTACCTGTAATTTTAATTTGTAATTTACTTGTCATTTTCAAGAGGTCAGATCTGTCCATCTTTTCTGTTATGGGTTCTGAGAGTTATGTCTCATTTCAGAAGGCTTATGTAAATATTCTCCTTTATTTTCTTCCAGTACTTATATAGGCTAGTTCTACAGCTTTCAACTTTTTTAACTTCCATCTGGAAATTCTTTTATATCTTGCAAGAGAGGGGGATCAAATAATTTTTTCCTTAAAAATGGATAGCTACTTGACCAAGCATCATCTTTTTGCTCTATTTTGAAATACCATCTTTATTGTTAAAATTATTTTCATAAATAAGAGATTTATTTATAGATCCTTCTATCTGTTCCTTTGGTCCTCTTATCTAATCTTCGACCCCTACCATATTGTTTTGATTATCACAAACTCGATGATACGCTTTGATATGTTATAGAGCAAATTCCCTTCCTCTGCCCCCACTCATTTTTTAAAAAATTTTCTCAGCTATTCTTGAACACTTTCTCTTACAAATAAAATTAAGAATCAGCTTGTTAAGTTCTAAAAATCTTTTTTAGGACTTTGTTGAGGTTTTGTTGAATTTAAAACTTAATTTGGGGTGAACTGTTTTGCAACGTCAAAGCCTCTCATTCAGGAAAATGAGATGTGATTCCATTCACTCAAGTCATCTCTTACAGTTGTCATACAGGTGTTAAGTATACTTCTGGGCATTTATATTTTATAATGCTATTATGAGTAAGACTGTTTCAATCAAGTATGCTTCCAACAAAAAGACACAGCAGCCTAGACAAATAGTAAGCAAAATGATTCAAATAACAAGAAGTTGAGAGGTGAGCAGACCCAGCTGTTATGACTCTGCTGTGATTAATGTCAGCAGAGACTTTAGCTCTATCATCCATCTCCTTGCCACTTCATTAGCTCTTCCCATCTGAAGATTGAGGTCTCACTTCACTTCTGGGAAGTTTTCTTCTCTTAACTGCTTGATTATTTTTTCTCTTCCATCCTGCGTTCAGCCCTCTGGAAGCTTGATTAAACATTGGACATTCTGAGTTGATCTTCCATGACTTTAAAATTTTTTTCTTTCATACTTTACACACCTCCATTTTTAAATTCTCTGTTCTGGAAGATTTCCTTAATAATAGCCTCGCCTTGCTAATTTGATCTGCTGCCATATCCATTTTGGTTTCTCTGAGCATTTATTGATTATTTTTATTTCGTGAATTGTTTTCATTTTGACTCTAAAGTGTTTATTCTTTCCTATAGCAGTCTATTCTAGATGCTTTATTCTCCCGGATTTTAAAAAATTCTCTTATGGACCATTTTAGTTTTTTGTAGAGCCATTTCTGTTTATGTTGTTTGTGCTCATTCATCTACAGTTCTTACCATAATTATTTAATTACCTATTAATTACTTCGAGCATCCTACTGCTATTTTACCTATTCACTGTGAATACCAAGTTTCTCTGGGTCTGTTGTTCAAAGTGATTGTCTCCTATATATGTTTTGACTGCAAGTTACATTTCTCCTCCTATTCAATTCAGTCCCTTCTCATTTATATCTCACAATTTCTAGTCTTTTGTTGGTGCCCTCTCATTTGTGAAAAACTAAAAATTAACTTTTGCCAGTTTTAAGGAATTTTCAGTGGGAGAGGATGAACCCATTTATTCTTAGTCCACAATTTTAATCTACTCTCATGGATTTCCTAATGTGATTCTAATCATCATAGGTATTACTATATAATTGAAAAAAAGATAATTTATCTTTGCTACATAGCCTATTTCTTGTTCAAAATCATAGCAACCAAATTTTCAATATTTTTAATAAATTTTTTAGGTCAAGGCTCACTCTTTATTTTCCTCATTCAACAATATTATTCTAGAAGAAAGCAAAAAAAACTCAGAAGGATCAGTATTGTCCCAGGATTTGAAATTTGATGATGAAGTTATAAAAATGGATCCCAGGATCAAGGCCAGACCAAAACTTACTAGTTTGGATGATAAAACAATTCTTTCTCTTGCCAAGACTAGCATTTACAGCCATATTGTGGTGAGTATTATAAGGAATAAAATTTGGGGATGGAAACCTTGAATTCAGAATCATAATCTATCATATGAAGTCTAAAGATATTAAAACACCTATCTGGGGGATCCCTGGGTGGCTCAGCAGTTTGGCGCCTGCCTTTGGCCCAGGGCACGATCCTGGAGTCCCGGGATCGAGTCCCGCGTCAGGCTCCCGGCATGAAGCCTGCTTCTTCCTCTGCCTGTGTCTCTGCCTCTCTCTCTCTCTCTATGTCTATCATAAATAAATAAATAAATAAATAAATAAATAAATAAATAAATAAATCTTCAAAAATTAAAAAACTTTAAAAAATAAAACAATTGTCAGTATTGTCAAAATTAAAAATGAAAAAAAAAGTTAAAAATGCCTTGGGCTTTCCTTTTATGTGGATCTAGATCAGTATTGTCTGGTAGTAATAGAATATGAACCATACGTGTAGTTTTAAATTTTCTATTAGCCGTGTTAAAATTTTTTAATTAAAAGGTAAGATTAATTTTAATCCAATATATCTAAAATATTATCATTTCAGTATACCATCAGTATGAAGAGTCATTAATCGGATAGTTTCAACTAAGTCTTTGATGTTTGGAATATATTTGTCATTTACAGCACTTTCAGACTAATCACATTTTAAGTGCCCTATAGCCACATGTCACTAGTGATTACCATTACAGGACAGCATAGACTTAGAGGACAGCCTTCTAGTTTACAAGGTCTTTTATTTCTGAATAGCAAATAAGCTCTCTTTAAATGATTAAGACAGATAAGATTCAAATCAGTTTCCAGGATTAATCAACATAGACTATCAGAGCTTTATCTTTACAAATTAATCAACAGAATTTGAGTTACTGTTGAAGCAACTTACTTTATACTGAGGCAATTCTATTGAGATGTTAAGCCTACCTCCATACCTTGACTTTCAGATCTATCTATTTCAAATCTGCTACCATTCTGTCTGAAATACCATTATCACTGACCTAGATTACTGGCCTGGCCTTCTAACAGGACTCTCTGCAATCTACCATCATACCATTGCACAGCTCCAGAAAATGCAATTCACATTATATTCTATTAATGCATTCTTTGGGTGCCATTCATTATCTGATTGAATATAACTCAATATGGGAGTTAGGGAGTGCGTCCTAGAACTGTGCAACAGAGGCCCTGTCCTGCTTTCACTTTGAGCCCCCAACTCATTCTCCATGTTGAAGCTAAAACAATATTTTCAAAAAGCAAATCTGATCATGACATCTCTGTCATCCCTCACCACTCCTACTTGAAATCCTCAAATGATTTTCCATTGTTTTAAAAATAAAACCAAAAATAAAAAAAATAAAAATAAAATCAAAGTCCTTAATATGGTCCATGCGATTTTGCATGCCCTGATCCCTGGCCTACATTTCCAGTCTCTTTTCATATTACCCTCTCTTTAGCTCTCTGTTTTCAGCCTCCTTTCTGTTTCTTAAGTGCATTTTGTCTGCAGCCAACACAGAGCCACTGCATTTGCTAGTCCTCTGCATAGAATATTCTCCCCTGATCCCCTTTTCTTGGTAAACTCCCACACACATTTTAGGTCTATACTGAAGCATTAGATTTTTCTCCTACCTTTGAGTCAAGGCCAGATTCCTTTGTTATATGCTTTGTATCCTTACTAGACTGTAAATTCCACAGGAGCGGAGGCTATGGCTGCTCTCCAATATGTATATCCTCAGTACCAAGGCAACAATGTAAGGTGGTGCAGCATGCATTGCACAAGAGGGCCATATGCAATGGGTACCTTTGAAGTCATAGAGTATCTTTAGTACAATTTTCTGATAATTCTTCATAAAATTTTTTGTACTAACAAAATCAGCATATCCGGACAATTTTCTAAAAGCTAAAAATAAAGGTGTCTCAAGGAAAGGATGAATGCCATTTTCTAATTTACTAATAAACACTGTGTAGACTAGCATCAGCTCTGCCATTTTCTGGCACAATACCTGGCACACCTCAGCTACTCATTAAAAAAAAAAAAAGTATCTTTTCAATGTTTGTAGCAAGTGTTTATTACAGAGAAAGTGGGTTTGATTGAACCTGCAGAAGTAGCCAGCAAATTGATATTTGATTGATACGCTGATAAAAATATTTGAGAAGACAAGTTATTCTCTTTTTTTTTAAGGATTTTATTTATTTATTCATGAGAGACAGAGAGAGAGAGAGAGAAAGGCAGAGACACAGGCAGAGGGAGAAGCAGGCTCCATGCAAGGAGCCCGACATGGGATTCGATCCCAGGTCTCCAGGATCAGGCCCTGGACTGAAGGCGGCGCTAAACCACTGAGCCACCCAGGCTGCCCAACAAGTTATTCTCACATGACGCTATTTATGTGTGTACTGAGCTACAGATAAAAAAAAAATTCAGAAATGATTTTGATCTTGAAAGTCAACCACATTGTTCCAACGTGACATTTCTAGATCGCTTGTTTATGATGACAGTTTTTTCAAGTGACTGTGTGAAACAAAAAGAATGCAAAAATATTTTTTAAAATAATGTGTGGATAGTTTTGAGTTTGCTTCTGAAAATATTTAAAAAACATCTCTTTTCAAGTTGTTTATGGGATTGCTTTTGTCCAACTATATCAGCATTATCTACCAAATCTTAAAGCCTAAAAGATTACGTTTTGACCTTAGTTATTATTAGAGAGGAAGGAAAGTTTCATAATGTGATGACAATATCACCATTTGTATCATAATTATACAGTATAGTGATTGCAGGAACAATTTTTGAGCTGACAGTATGGGGAAATTATCGTCTCTGCACTATAATGTCAGGATTTCATATGTTAGTAATTTATTTTTGATAATAAACCTTTGAAATGAATGAATGAAAGGTTTAATAAATGAATTTTCATTGGATTGAGCTTCTACAACAAATGTTTCTATAGATTTAAAGGGATTAAATAAAAGTTAAACAAAAAATAAAATAGATCCTTTTTATTATCTTTGGTAAAATAATCTTACCAATTTATCTTTTATAAGATAAAAAAAACAGTGAGTATAAAGCTTCAGAATACTCTGGCTTGCTCACAACCTCCACCTGACTGCCTTCATTTAATCAACACTCATAAGAGTGAAAGAACTTTTCATCTTAAATTTGCCTATATGGCTGAAAAGCCAGAAAAACCTTCTAGAGCTTTTAGTAAGAATGCTAGATATTACAATAAGAATGTTTAGCCATCATATCCTTTATTCTCCTTCCTTTGCGCCAGTACGGTAAGAGAAATTCAGGGTACATACCTCTTATTTTCTTTTCAGCTTTCTCCACTAGATGGGGTTTTTTGAGGACATCCATAAAAATAAATAAAATATCTAGAAATAAAGGTGAGAGGTGGGGAGGGATGGGTAAAATATGTGAAGGAGATTAAGAGTATACTTATTCTGATGAGCATTGAGCAATTCTATTGACCATAGAATTGTTGAATCATTACATTATACCCCTGAAACTAATATAATACTGTATGTTAATTTTACTTGAATAAGAAAAATAGAGTTGTTGGTTGCATGTCTGGCTTTTGCAATGATAAATCCATCTAGCATTTACAGAGCATTTGCTATGTTTTAGGCAATGAGGTAAGTATTGGGAGTTCAAAATGAATTAGTTATTTTCCTTGTCTCAAGGACATCATTTTAGTGAAGGAGACAGATATGTAAACAAACATAGAAAGCTTGAGGTTGCTGGGAGAGCTCCACAGAAAGAGAAAAGTTTTGTGCAGATTTTCAAAGGATACGAGAAATTTAGTTGTTTACATCTTCTAGGCAGAGGAATTACTCTATTTAGAAGCCCATGGTTTGAAAGATCCTAGAGTTATCAGGGAACCATAGGATGACTGCTGGTAGGAGGGTAAAGGGGTAGGTTGGAATACAAGGAAGATAAATGAGGCTCTGGCTAGAAGAGTAGGAGGTTATACCACAACAGGATGGATTTTTGAAGGCAAATTATAAACTTTACATTTTCTTTAAGAAACAGGTTCTGTGTTTTTAAAGACCTCCACTTTGGCAATTTGTGGTTAGATTTGAGAGACCGATGTATAGATATCCATTGGAAACTACAGCAGTGGTCCAAAGAACAAATAGTAGTCTAAACTAGGCACTTGTAGTGGTAATGGTTTGAGAAGCATTTCTAGAATCAAATGTATATGGAGAAGAGGTAAAGGGAGTAGTCAACAATATCTGTTGGACAGTGAAACTTAATCAGGACTAAAAAACTAGACTGCCAGGCACATATATATAGGGAAAATGATGAATTCATTTTGGACATGTTAAGCAAAAGGTATCTGTAGAATCTATCATGGATGTTACCTATATGTGACCTGTAGAATAAACTACTCTGCGTAAATTGATCTTACAATTTCTTAACAGTTTATTTAACCAGTTTTGACAACTATATGACATTTAGATGTTTCTCCCTGCCAGGAATGTATGTTATGTCCACAGTATAATAAGGTATAAGATGGTGGTGGTGAGTGAAGAGAGTTGGGAGGTAGACACTTGATTTTCTTATAATACCCATTTGTTGTGAATATTGCAGTCAATTATATTAATACATTTTCTTGTGCCACTACTTATGCTGTAGACTATGCATAAATGTAACCTTCACTTGATATCATTCACAATGGTTTTGTCTAAAGACAGAAAAATACGTCATCATCAGGATATCCCCCAAATGTAAAACTGTAATAACACTTATTCATATTGAGGCCAGGATCAAATGGACAGGGAAAGTCTAGGCCAATTTCTGATTATGCAAAACACTTTCCTGCCTCCTCCTTTGAGCATCTGTCCTCCTGCTTTCACATCCTCACCCTTTGCTCCTTAGTCCAGTGCCCTCCCTCCTACAGTTTCCTGCAGTCAAGGTACAGCCTTGCCATCTTCTCTCTTGAGAGGTATCCTAATCAATACCCCAAATCCTCAGGGCCTACATTGTTCGCTGGCTAGCCTGAGAAATAGACATGCCCCAGTAAATACTTTAACAATGTATTTACCTGTTTTCTAAAAGAATTTTTAGACCAAGTGGAAAATCAAATCAATCCAGAACAGGGTCCAATAATGCTATTATAAACTCTACCTTCTAAAATCATACATTAGATTTATTTCTTATTGGCTCTCTCTTAATGTTATTTAAATAACTATGATGTAGAACATAATCTTATTTTTTATTTACATTTCATTTTATTTCAGAGTCTGAATCTCCATGGAAACAGCTTGAGTAAACTTAAAGATCTCTCCAAGTTAACAGGACTTCGAAAACTTAATATCAGCTTTAATGAATTTACTTGTTTAGATGATGTATACCACTTGGTAAGAACTGTCCTTTTGAAATTATTTAAGTAAAATAAAATGATCAATTTAATAGATAAAGGTCCCAAGCCACTGACCTAACTTTTCAGAATATATTGTCATTCTCAGCTCTTATTCATTCCCTACCTCCTTTCAACCATATCAAAGCCCTTGCATTGCTGTTTCTCCCAGTGTGGTGGGATCTGTTGCTTTGCTTACTGACCTTAATTTTTAGTACTAAATCCTCATCCTTGTTTCTTTTAGTAAGCTGAAGTCCTGTTTAACAAATCCCTGATAGTCTGGGTTTGATATGTAGGTGAAGAAAAAAAGTACTTTAATAGTGGTCCCAAGATCATGTAAATCATTGACATTTTTTATTTAACTTTTTTCTGATGATTTTCCAGTGGTTCCAGAGGTTAATGATAGTCATGATTTTGCTTAGGCACAAAATTTAAAGAACAAACTCTTGGGGTTCCTGGGTAGCTCAGTTAGTTAAGCATCCAGCTCTTGATTTCGGCTCAGGTCATGATTTTGGGGTCCTGAGATTGAGCTCCAAATTGGGCTCAGCAGAGAGTTTGCTCGAGATTCTTTCTCTCCCCCTCTCTCTTGAAAATAAATAAATATTTTTTGAAAAGAGTAAACTCTTGGGGTAGCCCTGGTGGTGCAGCGGTTTAGCGCTGCCTGCAGCCCAGGGTGTGATCCTGGAGACCCGGGATCGAGTCCCACATCGGGCTCCCTGCGTGGAGCCTGCTTCTCCCTCTGCCTGTGTCTCTGCCTCTCTGTGTGTGTCTCTCTATGAATAAATAAATAAAATCTTTAACAAAAAAAAAGTAAACTCTTAAGTCACACAAGGCACTTGGATAGTGAGTGAACTTAGCCAGCTGCTCAGCATATAATTTGCAGCACAGTTTCATTGTTCTCCTTAGATGGAAAGATATTCTTTTATTTTTTAAATTTTTAAAAAATTTATCTATTCATGAGAGACACAGAGAGGCAGAGACACAGGCAGAGGGAGAAGTAGGCTCTATGCAGGGAGCCTGACGTGGGACTCGATCCTGGGTCTCCAGGATCACGCCCTGGGCTGAAGGCAGCACTAAACCACTGAGCCACCCGGGCTGCCCAAAAGATTTTCTTTTAACTTTGTAGTTACACAGCCTATTTATTGGATTAATACGACTGTGACCATTTTACAGACAAGAGAACTGGACAGATTTTTATGCCCACGTGGTATTTTCAAACTTTAAGATTAGCAAAGGTAGCTAGATATAAACTTCTCAAACATCAGGTATCTGATGTATAAATAAATGTCTCAAAAAATGACTGTGGGGATGTTAGGGGTGGGGTGATCAGAGAGAGGAGGTACTCTGTATATTTTTTCACCTTTTTATTGTAAAAACACAGATACTGAAAACTACATTGCATGTGGTTCAGTAAATTATTATAAGGTGAATGTGCTTGTTTCTAGCACCCAGGTCAAGAAATAGAAATTTGTAACCTACATCATAAGCCCCTTCTATATATTCCCCTTCCCTTCAAGAAATCATTATCTTGACTTTATAGTAATCCTCTCCCTGCATTTCCCCCCATATTTCCATCACCCAAAAGCATATCCCCAGTTTGGTTTTGCTATCCTAAAAATTGTGTAAATCTCTTTTAATTTATAGATTTCCTTATAAATTTCCTTTCTATTCCCTCTGTCCCTTTTCACTCCCCATAGTTTATCTGTAGAAATACGTCGACCTTCCAATCCCCAAAGTGTCCCACGGTCTGGACTCTGCTGATTTGCTTATAATAAAACCCTACATGCCCTCCACCCTCCATATTTTCTGTAAACTAGCAACTAGATCCAGAGATTGGGACTTGGGTTCTGTTCCTCTGGCAAGACTGTGTAGGAAGCAGAAGATCCTTGTTGACTTACTTTTCTGATGCCAGTAGCTATTATTAATGCCTATATCAATTAATTCATCAATGATTACAAAATGGCAATATTCTTATTCTGTCATTTCTTTTTCATTTATTAGTTGGAATATTTTTGGATAGACATTTCCCCTTATCTGTTAGTTGGTTACCAGTGGTACCAGTCATACAGAAAATGCAGAATAACGGCACCTGGTTGGCTCAGTCGGTAAAGCATGCAACTCTTGATCTTGGGTTGTGAGTTTGAGCCCCATGCTGGGTGCAGGAATTACCTAAAGAAAAAGGGAAAAAGTGCAGAATAGATGCTTATTTGCTTTTATTTACCGTTTTGAAGATAATGAATTGGTTCTTTGTGATTTCCCAAAGATGAGCAATTCCTTTTTTAATATCACTAGGAATGGAGAGACTTAAATAGATTTGATGAGAGTCCATCCATTGCAATTATTATCATGATTGAAGCTCAGATTGTCTCATCCTTAGCCAATGGGAGCATTTTAAAGTTAGTTTCTTTTGCCATGATCCTAGTGGTCTCTGATAGCTTCTTTACCACCTGGCATAAAAGATATTCCACATACATTTTCTGTATTTTCTTTGTAGACATGGGATCAGCTATTTCTTCAAGGAGCCCTAGTTTCTTTCTTTCTTTCTTTTTTTTTTTTTTTTTTTAGATTTTATTTAATAAATTAGGAGAAAGAGAGTACAAGCACTAGTGAGGGGAGACGCAGAGATGGGGAGAAAAGGAGAATCTCCAGTAGACTCTCCACTAAGTACAGAGCCCGACTGGAGCTTAATCCCATGACCCTGAAGCCATAACCTGAGCTGAAACCATGACCTGAGCTGAAACCAAGAGTCGGATGCTTAACCAACTGAGCCACCCAGGTACCCCCTTTCTTTTCTTCTTTTAAACTGGAACTTTTTAGCTATTTTTCTGTTTCCTTGCTTTGGTTTTCTTCAGGGATTCACATTATCCATATGCTGAATCTTTAGCTATCTTCACTGTCTATCACTTTCTCTTGAGTCCTTTTTATCTCTTAATTTAAAGTTTCAAATTGATTTGATTTTATAGTTTTTCTTTTTTTTACCTTCTGTGTCAAAGCATTATCTATTGTGTTTAATTGCTTTTGTGTTTGACTATTTAGTCTTTGTTTCTGAAATGCTTTTATTTTATTTCAAATTCTTTTCTGGGTTCTTTTACCTCACTGCTGAGTTTTTCTAATCCATATTTGTTATTTTATGTTTTGTATCATTAACATCTTTTTGCTTGTCTTAAAACAGTTAATAGTAATAAATTTCGAGCATATCTTTCTGGTGTACTTTTATTGCCCACACCAATGTCTCTCTCTTTTTCCGCACCCCCATCTCCCTCCCTCTCCTTCCCACTCCTGTGCTAGCTTTCCTAGCTTTGTCTGGGATTTGATCTCAATACTTTTCTGTTGCTCATTTTTTAGTGAAGTTAGTTTTTTTTTAACTTTTAAAATGAAGTGAGGTTTGGGAAAGCTTTCCTACCTTCACAGATCTCCCTCTCTTGTTTATATGGGCTTAAAAAAAACCTGTAGTGAGATTTCCTGAGTCTATTCCCTTCTCCTCCTCCTCCTCCTCCTTCTTCTTTTCTATTCTATTCCCTTCTTCTACTTTGTCTCTCTCTCTCTCTCTCTCTCTCTCCTCTTTTGCTCTTTTTTCTTTTTTTGCCTGTTTAATTTTTTACTTAACCTCAACAGTTGCTTCTTTGAGAAGGATTCTGTTCTAGAAGGGAGCCCTGGTAGGGCAGTTTTAGGGATGGTAAGTGCTATACCACTCCAGCTGCTTCAGACCTTTCTCCTGTGGGTCCCAGGTTTTCATCTGGCAAAACTCCTCCCAGCTGTATCATATTGGTTCCAAACTTTCCAGGAAACATTGGCTGGCTATATGGGGGCTCTTTTGTTCTTAGGATCAGATACTGCCCTGATACTTCCTTCTTCCTCTCACATAGACATGGATACTATGTAGATCTTATTGTTGGTGGTTTATCCTTACAACTTCTTTGGAGGCTTATGAGGCTACCTTGTCACGTAACTTTGTTAGAAATGTCCATAGAATTTGGGTTTTATGTATTTATTCTGTTTTCATGTGGGGTTTCAGAGAGATTGAAAACGTGCTGCCAGTACTGAGCTTTGTATGTATGTTTAATATGAATTATGGAGATGCCTGGGTGGCTCAGTCAGGTAAGCGTCTGCCTTCGGCTCAGGTCATGATCCCAGGGTCCTGGGATAGAACCCTGCATCAGGCTCCCTGCTCAGTGGCGAGCCTGCTTCTCCTTCTTCCTCTCCATTTCCCCAACTTGTGCTCTCTGGCTTTCTCTATTTCTCTGTCAAATAAATAAATAAAATAATTTTTAAAAATATATGAATTATGTTTATCCTGGCATTATAAAAGGCTATGATCTAATTTCATCACTTGCCTGTCATTCCTATTGTCTTCTAAGGTTTTTTTTTTATGCTTTTTATTTATTCATGAGAGAAACAGAGAGAGAGAGATGGGGGGGGGGGAGAAGCAGGCTCCATGCAGGGAGCCCGGCATGGAACTCGATCCCAGGACTCCAGGATCATGCCCTAGGCCAAAGGCAGGTGCTAAACCACTGACCCACCCAGGGATCCCCTAAGGTTTTTTTTTTTAAGATTTTATTTATTTATTCATGAGAGACAGAGAGAGAGGCAGAGACAGGCAGAGGGAGAAGTGGGGGGGAGCCTGATATGGGACTCGATTCCCGAACTGGGATCACGCCCTGAGCCAAAGGCAGACACTCAACCACTGAGCCACCCAGGCATCCCTATCTTCTAAAATTTTTAATTTGCTTTTGAGATATCTCATTTTTATTATCATTTCCCTTAAGCATGTCTCTAACATGGAGAGTTTCCCTTCTTGTGTGTCAGAAGTTGCTTCTATTAGGTTGCAGAAAGTAAATATATTGTTCTTAAATGTTCATCATCCAGACCTTGACTTTTAAATCAAAATACCCAACATAACATTGCTTATATAATGGAAGACTTAGGCTTCATTAATGGTGGAAAAAGATATACACAATATGGTATTTATAGAGTTTTTAAAACTCTAAACAAGACATCCATATAAGATAAACTTAAAAGTCCTAAGCTGCATGTTTGTCATTCTCTTACCTGAACTATCAGGAAAAGAGAGTATCTAAGAGAAAGGAACAGGAAGAGATTTTTTTTTTCTCCGAAAATAGTTCCACCACAGTCAGAGTTGGCCAGAGAAAGACAGATATGTATGGCTATTTGCAATCTTATTGTAGATTATGTGCCAATTTTTTTTGAGATAATAGTTCCATTTTATCTTTTCCAATGAAAAATATATTGCTAAAGTGTCCCTGATGTCTAGAGAGAGCTAATTTATACTTAGAGAATGAACCTTATCTCTAAGAATACTGAAAAGAGGTGTTGTAGGTTTCAGTCTTTGTAAGCTGGCTTTAGTGTATTATAATTTAAGAAAGACAAACTGAAGTACAAAAATATTAAGACCCCTGCTACCAAACTGAAAATATTGTTCCATGAATATCTACCGAGTTCATAGAGTCTATTTTATCCCGTGGGAATATAAACATGAAGGCCCCATCCCCATTTTCAAGGAAAGAAGGCAGTTATCTTTTTATGATGTATGGTTCCCTCTCCCTCTGCCTGCCACTCCCCTTTGCTTGTGCACCCTCCCTCTTTCTCTGTCAAATGAATAAATAAAATGTTAAAAAAAAGAAAATTTTATTTGTAACAAATTAAAGTCTTAAAGACTTCTTCTTCTTCTTTTTTTTTTTTTTTTTTTTTTAGATTTTATTTATTTATCTAAGAAAAAGAGAGCTCAACCAAGAGGAGAGAGGGGGATGGGGAGATGGAGAACCATTCTC
This sequence comes from Canis lupus dingo, assembly GCF_003254725.2. NCBI lineage: Eukaryota > Metazoa > Chordata > Mammalia > Carnivora > Canidae > Canis > Canis lupus. Next base: position 35,215,433 of record NC_064250.1, read on the forward strand.
CCCGCTGAGCAAGGAGCCCAAAGCCAGACTCTATCCCAGGATTCTGGGATCATGACCTGAACCAAAGGCAGATGCTCAACCAACTGAGCCATCCAGTTGCCCCTGAAATCTTAAAGACTTCTTAAAAATAATTAAATGAAGATCTGAACAGATAAATGGCTAAAGATAAGAAACAATAAACAAAAAAAATTTTTAAATGACTAATACAAAACTTAGGAAAGATGTTCAACTTCACTGGTAATAAGCAATGTAAATTTTAAAAAGGCAGTTGAATTAGTATTTAAGAAAATGACCATTCCCATATTCTACTGTTGGAAGAAAAAATTGGTACAAACTTCCTTGAAAATTATTTAGCAGCATTTATCAAAAATCTTAACAATATAGGGATGCCTCAGTTGATTGAGCATCGGACTCTTGATCTCAGCTGACAGTCATGAGTTTGAGCCCTGTATTGGGCTCTGCACTGGACATGGAGCTTACTTCAAAGAAAAAGAAAATGTAAAAAAAAAAAATCTAACAATATAGAAATCCTTAAAACTAATAATCTCATTTCTAAAAATCTTTTCTGAAAAAATAGTAGAGTCTTAGTTAAAGTATCATGATTATGGATGTTTGTTGTCATGTTGCCAATAATTAAAGCCACATAATTGTTCATAGTAAAATGTTTAAAATAATCCTAATAATTCACTCATTAAAATATTATACAATCGTGAAAAACAATTTTGAAGAATATTTAATGATGTGTGAATGTTAAAGGGATACAAATTTCTATATAATACAGTCTGTTTTATGTAAGAAAATATGTGCATATAATTTAAAAACAGATTTTCAGTGGTTCCTTCTGAGCAATAGAATTATATGTGCTTTCTATTTTTCTTTCAATTTTTTTATATTTCCCAAATTTCCAATTTAGAATGTGCATAAATTTAATGATTTTCAAATTATTAAAAGTCATGTACTTTTAAAAGAGAGAATTATAGAATAGGCCTAATTTCTACCTCTAAAGATGAACCTTTTTTAGCCAGACTATGTATGGGTTTAATGGTATAAGTCAGTGCCCAGATAGCATTATGTGTAATTCTTTGTTTGTTAGGGACAAATTATCTTGTCAGTTACTCTTCACCTTCTTTTCTATGAAAACAAACACGGTCACTGTATATTATAAGGGTGAAGTGAGAATAAGAAAAGTCTACAAATAAAATGCCTGTAGCTCTTTGGGATAATACATAGACTGATACCATAATTGCAATATATCTACTTTGTAGGTTTTCTGTAAGAATTACCAAAAATTATATAAAGTACTTAGTGAATCTTAGAGAAAATAACTCTGTAAATACAATCTATGATCCTTTTTTGCACCACTTCTGTTTGTATGTTTTGCAGTATAACCTTGAATATTTGGATGCAAGCCATAACCATGTGATAACCCTGGAGGGATTTAGAGGTCTGATGAAACTGAAGCACTTAGACTTGAGCTGGAATCAACTGAAAAAATCTGGTGATGAAATAAATATGTTATGCAAACACACCACAAGCCTTCTTACTCTTGATATTAGGCATAATCCATGGCAAAAGGTATGCAGCAGATGTGTTTATAAAAAAGCAAACGATCATTTTTATTTCAAAGCCAGTTTCTTACTACCATTCAGTAATAGCCAGAAATAGGCAAACTATCTGTGTTTTGTTAGAATTCCTTTAAGTATTTCATAAGCTGAATTTAGTGTAGTGATCAAATGAATCAAATATTACATAAGAAAAGATTTTTTTGATAAGCTCTAATAGCTTGAGAGTATTATGGCTTAAAGAGTGTTAGATACCACTGCCATTTACAATCCTTGGGAGAATTTATATAGTTCAGTGTGCTAATAAAACCTATGGTAATGAGGCAGTGGGGTCAAGGATAATAGAATACAGTGACAGAGACATACCATTACAGGGGAACAAATTTGTCACTTCCCATGATGAACCTGTATTATAAAGGCTTATGTTCTGCTGTAAATGGAAATTTGATTGAACACTTATTTTTTTCTCATCACAAAAAGACATAGATTCATGCTAGAAATTTCAGTATCAATAGTTAGGTTTAAGAATCTTCAAGTATTTAAAATAAGCCCCAACTTTATATATTCAAAAATCCTCCTTTGCTTTTCAAAAATATATATGACTGTGTTCAACGTTTTCAAAAAAGGCTAATGATTGGTTCTATTAAATTCGCCATATTACTGTGTTTACATTGTTGTATCTCTTCCTTCTTGCTCAGAAGAATTGAAGGATATTTTTCTTTTGCCAAAGTAAACCCAGAATGTGCCTGGACATAGTACAGCTATCTTCCTGTTGCCAAACTAAATGTCAAAGATCGATACAGAATCACAAATAGAGCTGACTAACTGCTGATCTGGATAAGCAGAGACACTGCAATTCTCTGAACACTTTTTTCACCATACTTTTCAACAGGTTATAGGACTTCCCTTCCTTCATAAGAATAGAGCCATCTACCTTCAAACAAAACAGATTAGTTCTTAAATATAATTTAAGTTCAGCTATTAAAGTACTAAGTTAAGCCCTTATTTGTAGATATATCTAATAAAGTGGGAGATGCATAATTTTGAATTACATGGGAAGGAATGAAGAAGCACTCCTTTCCATGCCATAATATATATATATATTTTGTAAAAATTAACTTTTTGTTATTTTTCCCAAGCCAGCCACATTAAGGCTGAGTGTTATTGGCAGATTAAAGACTCTCACTCATTTAGATGGACTCCTCATTTCTGAAGAAGAAGCAACAGCAGCTATGAAATTTATTACTGGAACAAAGATTACTCAGGTTGGGTTTTACTGTCTAATATTTCCTGTGCAATTTAGAATATACAAATTATATTGTCCATACTCTTGCTTTGTTATTAAGATGTTGTATGCTCTCTTAGCATTCTAATAAAAAAGTCAGTTAATATATAACAATCATACACCTGAACTTTTTTCCTGTTTAAATATATCCCGTTTAAATACCAGCTGATTGTGTGGATACTCATCCCTAATGCACTACCCTAAAAATCAACAAAAATTCCTCTAGGGTAACTTTTTTTCCTAGTCAACCTGAACTCACCAGAGTCCTTTATAGAAATGAAAATAACTTACTGTGGATAAGGTAAGCTTAGAGGCCTTAATAAAGCACTTAGTGAACTACCTACCTAGTATTGGTATGATATGTATCTGGAAAAAAACAAAATAAAAAACACATAACCTATTAACTTGGGGTGCATGGAGAAAGTTCATATTATCCAGATTAAGAATGCTATACTTTGGCCAAAGTAGCTTCATCTTAAATATCTTTACTCTAGTTCTCTAGCTATTTACTCTTTGTGAGATATTTGAGTATTAGTTCCTTAATATGATGTTTAATTTGGGATCTATTCAAAATGAAGGAAAGAACTTCCTTTGTCAATAAAAATATATTTAATTCCTGAAGAAGAGCTGGGGATTTATCCTACCAGAAATCAAAACTTACAAAATCACTGAAGACAATAGACTTGGAGCACCTAGGTGGGTCAGTTGGTTAAGTGTCTGACTCTTGATTTTCAGCTCAGGTCTTGATCTCAGGGTCAATGAGTTCAAGCCCCACATTGGCCTCCATGCTGGGTGTGGAGCCTACTTTTAAAAAAAAGGTAGATTCGGCACAGACCAAGAGAACAGAACCAATATAGACCCATATATACACGGAAACTTGATAAATAACAAACTGAGCTACCTTTACAGATCAGGAAGGCTAGTCAATAAAAGGCACTGGGACAGGTCCATTAAGGACTTGACTGTAAAAGTCAAAATCAAGAATCCTTTAGAAGTAAAGATCAGAGATTATCATTATGACTTTGAATGAGAGAAGAATTTATTACTCAAGAAAACAACATAAATATAAAAGACTGGATTTGTCTATGTTAAAATTAATATATCTGTTCCATAAAGGGCACACCATAAAGAAAGAGAAAAAGCAAGCTACATACTGGGAGAAAAATTTGCAACACATCTAACTGACAAAAGATGTTATTTACATATCCAGAACATATCCGAAAAAAGACAACCAATCAAACAGAAAAATAGGCAAAAGATACTGGAGAGGAAATCAGAACAGCCAAATAACAGGAAAAGATGCTTCACCACATTAGCATTCAAGAAAATAAACATTAAAACCACATAATCTACCAATTTATAGCCACCAGTTGGCAATTTTAGTAAGTTTTGATTTCTGGGAGGGTAAATCCCCAACTCTTCTTCAGGAATTAATTATTTCTTTTTATTGACAATATCAAGTTTTAGCAAAAATTTGAAGTAAAAGTACAGTTGGTTTAACCACTTTGGAAAATAATTTTGCATTATCTAGGAAAGCTGAATATATACTTCCCCTAAAACCCAGCAAGTTGTATATACGCTAAAGATATTCTTGCATGTATGCAACAGGAGTCAAGAATATTCATATCAACAGTATGAAAAACTGAATCAGCCCCAGTGTTCATTGATGGGAGAATCACTAAGGAAATACTGGAGAGCAGTGACACATGAATGAACTACAACCACATGCAGCAGCACAGATGAATCTCATGAACACAATGTTGAGCAAAATAGCAACCCATAGAAGAATATGAATTTATTATTCAATGTGCATTAGGTTCCAATATGTATAAGACTAAATGATATATTATGTATGGGCACAAACATAGGTCTATAAAGCAAATGAATGGTAGATATAAAATTGGAGATCATTTGCTTCTTAGGTCATTGGTTGATCATGTGAGATGAGTGATAGCTTCTGAGGGGAAGGAGAGGAAAAGGATTAGGATGGGCACACAGGGAGGAATATTCTAGCTCTGGAACTTGTTCAATGGATAGATTATATGGATATTTGTATTACAGCAATCCTTTTATAGTTCTATAAATATTATTTTCTAATGGTTAAATATCTGCTAAAACAAAAAGTAAAATATATATCTAGATACTGAAAACATTTTAAGGCAAAGAAAATGACACATTTTAAGATTATACATTGGGCCACTCACCTAGGAAACAATACTTTTAACTGTATATAAATGACCCTTCTTTATGCCATTTCCTTTATTCATCATATGTTTTTTATTTTATTAGTTATCTCTCTTACAGCATTCTAGTATTAAAGAGGAAAGACCACGGATACTTAGTATATGGCCTTCTGCCAAAATTCTGACACAGATTTCCAAGTTAGGACCACATTTACATCTGAGTGGAAATTGGTACTTGAAGGTAAAAGCTAATTCTATTAAACCTAATATAAAAACTTAATTCAGTTGATTTTTAGTAAGCTTTGGTCTGTGCATCATAAAGAGGGCACAAAGAGGTAAGGGGCAGAAAACTGGAAAAGTCAAATGAGAGGGATGGCTGGGAGGCTCAATGGTTGAGCGTCTGCTTTCAGCTCAGAGCATGATCCCACGGTCCATGGATTGAGTTCTAAATCAGGCACCCTGCGAGGAGTCTGCTTCTCCCTCTGGCTATGTCTCTACCTCTCTCTCCATGTCTCTCATGAATAAATAAAATCTTTTTTAAAAATAAATTTAAAAAATAAAATGGACAGAGAGGTCAAGTCATGAGTGGTAATGTCACAGGGACTAGGCATTAATGGTGGTCATCATAAAACTGGAGATTTAAGATAAAGATACACTGTAAGACCAAAAGGTATGTTTTGGTAATACAAAATAAGCAGGCAAGCTTTAAAGCTCAGAACCAGAAATCAAGCCAAAAGTTTGGGCAGCAATGTAAAAGAAATTAAGAATCCTGGCATTGGACTAGGGAAACTGATCAGAATTCAGCCAAGGATAAGGGAAAGGGTTATAGAGCACCACCAGCTTCTTTTTGCTGCACAAAGCAGCCTTATACATTATTTTTATTACCAGATTTTATATATATATTTAGGTGTGATACAGGCCCAGTGACAGCTCTGGCTGACACCACAGTGAATTTTAGAATTAATGGCCTTATAAATTTGCCCCAGGTTGGGTTGAGATGGCCAGGCCTTTATATCCCTCTATTGTTGGATGTGGGCCAGCCTGGGAAACAGCATGACCTTGGGCAAAACAGCTCTGTGCAGCTGAGGCTGTCCCAAAAGGCACTGACAACCAAAGGCTTTCTGCTAGCAGCACTCTTAGAAGCTGGGACAAGTTTTTCACTTTGGTGTGAATCTGGCACAGCACAGTGTCCATAAAACCATATAAGTCCTCTTGGAGTTATAATATTATCAAATTTTACTCTATTGTAAGCTTCACTGTGTTTTTAATTCCTTTGATGTCACTAATTATTTCATTAGCCTTTTTGTAGCACTGAGTTTATTGATAAGATTCGGAAGTAATATAAAATGTGAATTATTCTACAGATAACTGCTTTAAATTTAGATGGGCAACATCTCTTTGAAATCACAAACTTAGAAAAATTGGAAAATTTGAAATGGGCGTCATTCAGCAACAATAATCTCACCAAAATGGAAGGTTTAGAATCTTGTGTTAACTTGGAAGAGCTCACTTTGGATGGAAACTGCATCTCAAAGATAGAAGGTATCTGAGAATTTGAAAATCTTAAAGTATGAATGTCTAGTTAACAAGAGCAAACAATGAATAACAGTGAGGACAGAATTTCTGAGTCTGAGGAGGGAGATGTCTAGAGAAGTTCCAAGGTTTGGGGAAGAGCGTTCTACACTCATGCTGGTAGGATCTGGGACCAGTTGCTATACGTAATAAGCCCAGCTAGCAGACTTTTACCTCCTCTAACTTTCCTCTCCTCTCTTCTGTGACAGTGTTTACCACCTATTACCAAACCTAGCGCATTATAAACTAGGCAGTAATTAATATCTATAGAATGTGAAGAATGAATGAATGAAGTGTGCTTTTGAAAAAGATAAAGCAGCCCAGTTCATTTTTCAAAATATGGAATTAAAGTTACATTTGGAAATGTGAAGACTAACAAAAATGAAAACTTTATTCACTAGAGGTTGAAAAGCAAATGTACTATATAACCTTTTATAGGGATCCATATAAAGAAGTATTGTTGAGCAGCTTTACTAATGTTAGGTTTATCTAGGTATAGAATATTTCTGGTTGTGCATTTCGCTAACATGTTTGTTCTTGTCAAGGAGAGAAGGTAAGATCTGGAAAATCATGGCTGGAAGAGAATTTATACTTTACTCATTTTTGAATTGTTGGATTCTTTTCAGCTGTATGTGTGTGTGCTTTTTCATAAAATAGAAAATTTCTATTTCAAAAAATTACATATGCAAAATCAAGTAATAAACATCTTTAAAAAATAGTATGTATAACATTTGTTATACTTTATATTTACTCTTAACAATCTGCTTCTAAAACTTACTTGATCATCAGAATCACTTGGGAAACTTATTGAATATACAGATTCACAAGCCACTCCTTTGTAGATTTCAATTGAGTAAACCTGGGGGTAGCTCAGACATCTGTCTTTAGAACCATCACTAGTCTTCCATTCCTATACAAAAGGTGTTAGTTTTGCTTTGTATGTATAATGAGAACCTGGTTTCCTTTTTATTCTCATCCATAAGCCTACTGAAGGGAAGAATCCTCTAACCTATATTTTTCCTATACCCATTTTTCAGAGATGATATTTTTACCTCACTCAACTTTAACAGGTATTTCTTTTCTTTTCTCCAGACACAGATAGGTTTAATATCCATCTAAGGATTTTTTGCTGTGATGGTTTTATCCTAACTTGCCCTAGATCAGGTTAATTTAGCATTGCATAGTCCCATGATGAAGGCTGCTGTGAAAAGCCAGCATACACAAAATGTATTTGCCAAAACTATAAATGATGTTTTCCAAATGCCATTCCATTTGATTCTATAACCCCGTAGAAGCAGGAGACAGAAAATGAAAGACTCCTAACTCTGGGAAACGAACTAGGGGTGGTAGAAGGGGAGGTGGGTGGGGGGTGGGGGTGACTGGATGACAGGCATTGAGGTGGGCACTTGACGGGATGAGCACTGGGTGTTATTCTATATGTTGGCAAATTGAATACCAATAACAAATAAATTTTAAAAAAAGAAGCAGATTTCAGTCTGTCCTTTTTTTTTTTAAGTAAGCTAGGTGTGGAGCCCAGCATGGGGCCTGAACTCACAGTCAGGAGATAGAAAACTGAGCTGAGATCAAGAGTCAGATGCCCAACCGATTGAGCCTCCCTGGCTCCCCTTAGTACATTCTTTTTATGGATGAGGAAAACGAAGCACAGAAATTACAACATTTTACATGATATACCTATGATCCCAAATCTAGTAATACTTTGGAACAAACTCTGACTCCCAAAGTTCTCATCTTTCAACTTGCACCATCCTACCTACATATAGTTAAAAAGTGCCTCCAGTACCTAGTATCCATAAGAGCTAGAGGTAGTAAGGGGTGGCATTTTCTAAAGTTCTGTCTTGAAGTACTTTTAAGCATCTAAAGGTAGAATTAGGCCAAATGGTTCTTTTTAATACAAATGATGCCACAATGAGGAATACTTTCCAAAGTGGTGTATCTAGTGCTTTATTTTAAATGTTTTAAAATAGGGGCTGGTGATTTTTTTTTTTAGCTTTGTGTGACTATGATGGTGAAAATCTTAATTATATTATGAAGGTTATTTGAAAGCAAAACTCAATATTTCCTACATAATAGCTTCCCTTAACACCTAAGAAGACTGAGTCTACTTAGAAATCCAAAACTGGAATTTAATATATTAGCTGGAATACATTATATCCATCTTAAACAGAAGTTAAAACAATGATAGCTAATACTATAGAGTCTAAAGAGAAAGAGTAAAATGGCCAGCCATTTTTTATATTAGCTTTTCAGTGCTATCTGAATTTTTTCTTGTATTTGCTTATTTTTCTAGGCATTTCCAGACTGACTAAATTAACCCGCCTCAGCATAAATAATAATCTTCTCACTGGTCTGGAAAAACATACTTTTGATAACATGCTTCATCTTCACTCCCTTTCTCTTGAGAACAACAGAATAACTTCATTGAGTGGTTTACAAAAAGCTCTTACTCTGATTGAATTATACATAAGCAACAACTATATTGCTCTCAATCAGGAGATCTACAATTTAAAGGTGACTATCTGAGGTGGTAAAGTTTTTGTTTTTTAAAATATGTATTGTCTTTTTATATTATGAAAATAATGCATGTTCAATGTGTAAGTTTGGAAGATATAGAAAAATATAAAGAAAGTAAAAATCAAGAATAACAAGGTTTACTAAAATGTATTTGCATTCTATTTATACATACATAAACGTGTATAATGTCCCCGTGGTTGGGGAGTTAGAGTCTTTAACATTTCCTGTTCTCAGAGGAATTCTTGATTATCTCTCATCGATTCTTACTGGTGACCCCAACTCTTTTTGGATGACTTTGCCCAGCTTTGTCCTCTTTAATTCTCCCAACGAAATGTCTAAGTCAAGGCTACTATATAATAGGCTTTCCTGAAAATTTTTTAAGTAATTAATTAATTTATTTATTCATAAGAGACAGAGAGAAAGGCAGAGACATAGGCAGAGGAACAAGCAGGCTCCTCACAGGAAGCCTGATGCAGGACTCTAATCCCAGACCCCAGGATCACAACCTGAGCCAAAGGCATCTAGATGCTCAACCACTGAGACACCCAGTGCCCCATCTGAAAATTTGAATAAAAGGGAAGTTTACTATAGCACAGAATAGGAAATCGCTCAAATGCATTGTGTGACTTCACTGTTTCTAAAGTTCAATGGCCGTTCCCTACCACTGGTACTCTCACGATGGCCTCTTTCTGTTTGCTGATACCATATCACTAGGTAGTACTTTACCTCCTACCAAAAACTTATGTCCATTTTCTATCTTTCCTTGTGTTCAGTCTTCTCCCCTCCTACTCCCTCAATATAATTACTTCTTCTAAAGCTGCAGAGGCAACCTAACCAATGATAGCAGCAGGAAAATAAACCATTTTACATCATGATGAGAGTAGTGTTACTCCCACTGGTCTTAACCTCTCCCATCCACCTCTGCTCTGGGCTCTTCCTGCGCAGTGAAGGCACATCGGCATGTCCTGTCTAATAAGAAAGCACATTTTCCCTTAAGATGGACTCTGCTACTTTCTCAAAAGATAGAAGCACATCAGTTTTATCCCTCATCAGAAGGCAGTGTTTCTCATTCCTGTTATATCTATATACAAACATGCATACTATTTAATAGACTATTATCCCATACACAAAACATATGGTTTTAGACTTACCAAAGTTCCTTCCACATCTTTACTACTGATAATACATTTAGCAACAGCATCCTAAAAGAGATTCTTATCATCTAACACATCCCACTGAAATATTATACAAAATCAGAACTTACTGGTCTGCAAGGATAACTCCTGCAATAAAATATATACTTAAAAACACTGAAATCACTATTAAATGATAGAGCAATTCAATTATTAAAATTCAAGGATGATTAGACTCTTATGAAGAAAAAACTTGCTAGAGTAGTAGAAAAAACTTGCTACACGTATGTGTGTGTGTGTAGGTAGGTAGAGATAGAAACAGAGATAGATAGAGATATATAGATATATTTTTAAATGTATGTGTTTTTATTACCCAGGGTTTATGCAACCTGGTCATTCTTGACATGCATGGAAACATTATTGTATGGAATCAAGAAAACTACCGGTTGTTTGTAATATTTCATCTTCCAGAACTGAAAGCTTTGGATGGAATCTCTATTGTAAGCTGTTTTGTGACTCATAGCATTTGGTCCAATTCATATTCATATATCCATAGGCCATAATCATTTTCAACATTGCCTTATGACTAATATGATACCAAACTTAGGTTTGAATTAAAGAGGATAGTGGTGTATCATCATCATGCTCAAGTGAGCATCATCTTCCCTTAGCAAGAATAGCACAGTCATATCAGCATACTTCCTCAGAACCAGGAGAAAAACAGAAGTCTATGGACATCTCTTTAGCCTCACTCATGTTCACACTGAGTGTGAGCATTCTCATGAAGATGTGTAAACCAGCCCTTCATGCTTTTATCCTCCCACTGTAGACAACCAATGTTTTAATTCCCATTCCAATTCTCTATCAAGCAATTACTCTTGAAGAGATCTTACTGCCCATTGTTGGACATTTGGGGCTTCAAATGTGTTCCTTGGTCTGAAGAAAGAACAGTCAGTTGTCTAAATTGGCATTGATATCTTCTGTCTCAGTTCTTTTATAGCACTCTGAGCACTTGCATTTACCACTGGGTAAGCAAAATCCAGTCCAGATTCAGTTTCTATTTCTGTCAAGACCCTTCTGCAGTCCTTAGGGCTACCAGAATCAGTCTGATTTGCCAGCTATGTTCAAGGCCTTCCCATGAGGGAGATCTGCCACATAGTCATCTGCAGTCTTGGTCTCTTTTGCTGGCAGACAGAACAGTACTTATTGGTATTTTGTGCCTCAGAGGGTGCAAGAGAAAAATGTCTAGATTCAGACCACCTCTGCATTGCTGCAGACCCTCCAGTGTCTATTTCATAAAGCCAGGTGGCCACCCTAAGTGAGCATACGGGGATATCTGCTTGTCAATTCCCATCACCTTTCAAACCTGGAAGGGAGTTCTCATAGGCATCAATGTGTCTTATTGTACTGTACTCCTTAAATTTCCATGGGGCCCTGACTTTTATGGGCATCCCTTTAATAGGCCAGGTTTCCCTTGCTCTCCTGCCTAACCACATGGCCAGGCCAGGAACAGTGGATAAAGACTAAATATATATTTATTATAAATCACAATAATATGCCAGGGAGCTCACCACAGTGCCATTCCTCAGGTCCCAAGGTCCCTAGTTGGTCTACCTTCTCTGCACCTTTTGGTCTACTTTATGTTTATTTCATATATATAATGTGTAGGAGTTTCGGCGGTATTTAAGACGAGGAATAAGAAGAAATGAGTCCGCTCCATTTTGACCTAAAACCAAAGAATTAATGCCATTTAGTCATCTGTAAGAGAAGACATCACTTTCTAAATGTCCTCATATATAGGAAGCACCAGAGACTGAATGTGCAAAAGATTTATTTGGTGGCAGACTTACTTCTGACATGATTGCAGAACGACAAGGACATTCAAACTTCACCGAAATGCAAGAACTAAATTGGACTTCATCATCCATCAGGTACAATCATTTCATTATATGTTTTTTGATATTATAAATATGTAATTATTGTCATTTTCTAAGGCTTAGAATTTAATATACATCTTATCCAGATATAACCAATAATTCAAAAAATCATCTTCCCTACTTTAAAATCTCATGGTAACTTCACCACTCTTTGAAATGCATTATCACACACTATGATTTAAAATGGCATCATAGGGAACCCTGGGTGGCTCAGCAGTTTAGCACCTGCCTTCAGCCCAGGGCGTGATCCTGGAGTCCTGGGATCGAGTCCCACATCAGGCTCCCTTCATGGGGCCTGTTTCTCCCTCTGCCTGTGTCTTTGCCTCTCTCTCTCTCTCTCTGTCTCTCATGAATAAGTAAATAAAAATATTAAAAAAAATTTTTTTTTTAAATTTTTTAATGTCATCATATTCTCAGGGTTGTGAGCTCAAGCCCCATGTTGGCTCCATGCTCAGTGGGGAGTCTGTTTCTCTCCCTCAAAGAGATAAATAAATCTTTAAAAAAATAAATAAGATGTCATCATATTACTCTAACCCAGTGCAGTCTGGCTTCTACTGCCATCATTCCTCTGATGCTATTCTTCTCACTGTCCCCCTGGCAAATCTTTCCTCTCGTCTCTGTTTCTTATTCTGTACTTTTCACAGACAGACATTTTAGCCATATTTTTAATTTATATGATGGCCCTTTAAGTTTAGCCCAAACTTGAGCTCTTTACTTGAATATTCAGTTGCTCTTCAAATAGCATCTAAAAGACAACATCCACCTGATGTTGCCCAAGACAAAAATCTAAGGGTCATTTCTTTCTCCTTTGTCTTCCATTTGTAATTGATCACCACGTTCTTCAGAGTCCATATTGTAAGTATGTCTCATAATTCCCCTCTTCTTTCCACAGTCACTACCACTGGCCTACAGTGGGAAATGAACTATTTTAGAAACTCTCTTGGTGATAGTTTTGGGTTTTTTGTGTTTCATAAACTTCCTCGCAAATCCATTTATTATTCTAAGATGCAAGATTTATCAGATCACTTCCTTCTCAACATTGATCAGTGGCTTTCCACTGTCTACAAAATAAAATGTAAAATTCCTTTAAATGGCATGGAAGACTCTTAATTACCTTTTTTTTTTTTTTACTTTTTTTTTTTTTACCAGTCAACTTTTATACCTATTTTTATCTCTTATAATCCTCACCTTTACTGCCCATTACTCTTTATACTCCAGAAGTTCTAAAATATTCAGTTCCTTAATCTCAATCACAAGATGCTATGATTCTTTTTCTGCCTTTGTTTATGCTTGTTCCACTATCTGGAACTCTTCTTCTAATTTGCCTGACAAATCCCTGTAAATTTCCCAAGGCTCATTTTAAAATCTTTCTCCACTGTGAAGTGACTCCTGACTTTCCAGATCAGTTTTTCTTTCCCTAAAATGCCATAACATCTAACTCTAGTATATTCACTTTCCTTTCTTATTTTAATTTTTGGGGATCCCATTTCATGAGGGCAGAGACAGTGCGTTTTCATATTTGTTGTAGCCTTTCCAAACATATAGTCTGTAGTTAGAAAATACTAATAAAAATATATTGAATGAATGCCTTCTTAATGGATAAAAGTATGTCATAATTTTAACTACAGGATTCAGGATTTAGTTAAAGAAGTGGTTAAGGCAGGTAATCTTCTCTATCATGGCTTAAAGAAAGGTGGAACAGTTGTACAGCTATGGACTAGGAATCAAGCATTCCTTTTAATTATGAAAGCATCCTTACAAGATGGAATGCCATAAAAGTTTTTAGGAGATTTCACAAAAAACTCTTTTTCCAAAGACCTCACCTGCTTTCTTTCCCTTTTTCTTTCCCATCCCTAACGTCTTCCTGGTATTTCAGAAATAACGTGTTTCACATATATCCCCTGCAGCTTATAACCTGAAAATCTTATGATTTACTCCATCACTTCACTGCAATTTCATGAACATGTATGTAAGCTTATAAAGAAATTGTAGATGTTTATTTTAAAAGTTTCTTTTGTGATAGTGCTATGTTTATGGATATTTTTAAAGTAATCAAATTCTATGTCACTTTCTTACATATGTGTCCAACAAAAACATATATTTATCCAGTTATTTGACCCATATACTTTACACCAAGGCAATTCTTTTTCATAGCATTTGTCAGAGTTGTTTTTAAAATGTTTTTGGGATTGTACATGAATGATTCTCCTGCATAATTTTTCTATTAAAATTGTGACTATATTTATCTAAATTCAGAACTGTGGATTTGATTCCAGTTGACCAATTTAGAAATGTATGTAATGTGAACCTACAAAACAATAATCTTACGTCATTCAGTGGATTAATCTATCTGCCTAATGTGAAGGTGAGTCATTCATGAATTTTTTTCTTTCAAGGTTTTCAGTGCAAGTTGTAATCTTTATTTTGGATTAAAATTCATTTTAATGTTATTAAAGAAACCCCTAAAGGGTTTTTTTGCCAAGAAAGAAAAAGTATTACTTTCCAAAACTATTTCCGTTGACTTCAGGTATATATGATTGTCTTGTAAGCAGTAAATCTTACTCTGCAGTAGAGCTGAGATGGAAGGATTTCCTCCCCTCCTTTTTTGGTATATTTTTTTATTGGAGTTCGATTTGCCAACATACAGTATACCACCCAGTACTCATCCTGTCAAGTGTCCCCCTCAGTGCCTGTCACCCAGTCACCCGATCCCTCTGCCCACCTCCCCTTCCGCTACCCCTTGTTTATTTCCCAGAGTTAGGAGTCTCTCATGTTTTGTCTTCCTCTCTAATATTTCCCCACTCATTTTTTTCTCCTTTCCCTTTTAATCCCTTTCACTATTTCTTATATTCCCTGTATGAATGAGACCATATAATGTTTGTCTTTCTCCAATTGACTTACTTCACTCAGCATAATACCCTCCAGTTCCATCCACATTGAAGCAAATGGTGGGTATTTGTCCTTTCTCATGGCTGAATAATATTCTGTTGTATACATAGACCACAGCTCCTTTATCCATTCATCTGTCGATGGACACCAAGGCACTTTCCACAGTTTGGCTGTTGTGGACATTGCTGCTATAAACTGGGGTGTAGGTATCCTGCCATTTCAGTGCATCTGTATCTTTGGGGTAAATCAGCAGCAGTGCAATTGCTAGGTCATAGGGTAGCTCTATTTTTAACTCTTTGAGGAACCTCCACACAGTTTTCCAGAGTGGCTGTACCAGTTCACATTCCCACCAACAGTGCAAGAGGGCTCCCCTTTCTCCACATCCTCTCCAAAATTTGTTGTTTCCTGTCTTGGTAATTTTCCCCATTCTCACTGGTGTGAGGTGGTATCTCATTGTGGTTTTGATTTGTATTTCTCTGATGGCCAGTGATGTGGAGCATTTTCTCATGTGCTTGTTGGCCACGTCTATGTCTTCCTTCCTCCATGAAATTTTGTTCTTGTCTTTTTCCCATTTCATGATTGGATTGTTTCTTACTGTTGAGTTTAATAAGTTCCTTATAGATATTGGATGCTAGCCTTTTATCTGATAGGGCATTTGCAAATATCTTCTTCCATTCTGTAAGTTGTCTTTTAGCTTTGTTGACTGTTTCTTTTGCTGTGCAGAAGCTTTTTATCTTGATTAAGTCCCAATAGTTCATTTTTGCTTTTGTTTCCCTTGCCTTCATAGATGTACCTTACAAGAAGTTGCTGTGGCCAAGTTCAAAAAGGGTTGCCTTTGCTCTCCTCTACAATTTTGATGGATTCCTGTCTCACATTAGGTCTTTCATCCATTTTGAGTTTATCTTTGTGTCTGGTGTAAGAGAATAGTGTAAGACGTGGTCTTCTGCATGTTGCTGTCCAATTTTCCCAACACCATTTTTTGAAGAGACTGTCCTTTTTCCAATGGATAGTCTTTCCTGCTTTGTCGAGTATTAGTTGACCATAGAGCTGAGGCCCCATTTCTGAGTTCTCTATTCTGTTCCATTGATCTATGTGTCTGTTTTTGTGCCAGTACCACGCTGTCTTGATGACCACAGCTTTGTAGTACAACCTGAAGTCTGGCATTGTGATGCCCCCAGCTCTGGTTTTCTTTTTTAATATTCCCCTGGCTATTCGGGGTCTTTTCTGATTCCACACATCTTAAGATGATTTGTTCCAACTCTCTGAAGAAAGTCCATGGTATTTTGATAGAGATTGCATTGAATGTGTAAATTGCCCTGGGTAGCATAGACATTTTCACAATGTTGATTCTTCCAATCCATGAGCATGGAATATTTTTCCATCTCTTTGTGTCTTCCTCAGTTTCTTTCAGAAGTGTTCTGTAGTTTTTAGGGTATAGATCCTTTACCTCTTTGGTTAGGTTTATTCCTAGGGATCTTATGCTTTTGGGTGCAATTGTACATGGGATTGATTCCTTCATTTCTCTTTCTTCGGTGTCATTGTTAGTGTATAGAAATGCCACTGATTTCTGGACATTGATTTTGTATCCTGCCACACTGCTGAATTGATGTATGAGTTCCAGCAATCTTGGGGTGGAGTCTTTAGGGTTTTTATGTACAGTATCATGTCATCTGCGAATAGTGAGAGTTTGACTTCTTCTTTGCCAATTTGAATGCCTTTTATTTCTTTTTCTTGCCTGATTGATGAGCTAGGACTTCTAGTACTATGTTCAATAGCAGTGGTGAGAGTGGACATCCCTGTCGTGTTCCTGATCTTAGGGGAAAGGCTCCCAGTGTTTCCCCATTGAGAATGATATTTGCTGTGGGCTTTTTGTAGATGGCTTTTAAGATGCTGAGGAATGTTCCCTCTATCCCTACACTCTGAAGAGTTTTGATGAGGAATGGATGCTGTATTTTGTCAAATGCTTTCTCTCCATCTATTGAGGGGGATCATGTGATTCTTGTTTTTCTCTTGTTGATATGATCTATCACATTGATTGTTTTACGAGTGTTGAATCAACCCTGCATCCTGGAGATAATCCCACTTTATCATGGTGAATAATCTTCTTAATGTACTATTGGATCCTATGGCTAGTATCTTGTTGAGAATTTTTGCATCTGTGTTCATCAGGGATATTCCAATGGATAGTCTTTCCTGCTTTGTCGAGTATTAGTTGACCATAGAGCTGAGGCCCCATTTCTGAGTTCTCTATTCTGTTCCATTGATCTATGTGTCTGTTTTTGTGCCAGTACCACGCTGTCTTGATGACCACAGCTTTGTAGTACAACCTGAAGTCTGGCATTGTGATGTCTATAATTCTCCTTTTTGGTGGGTTCTGTGTCTGGTTTTGGAATTAAGGTGATGCTGGCCTCATAAAACAGGTTTGGAAGTATTCCATCCCTTTCTATCTTTTGGAACAGCTTTAGTAGACTAGGTATGTTTTCTTCTTTAAATGTTTGATAGAATTCCCCTGGGAAGCCATCTGGCCCTGGACTTTTGTGTCTTGGGAGGTTTTTGATGACTGCTTCAATTTCCTCCCTGGTTATTGGCCTGTTCAGGTTTTCTATTTTTTCCTGTTCCAGTTTTGGTAATTTGTGGTTTTCTAGGAATGCGTCCATTTCTTCTAGATTGCCTAATCTATTGGCGTATAGCTGCTCATTATATGTTTTGAAAATCTTTTGTATTTACTTGTATTGGTTGTGATCTCTCCTTTTCATTCATGATTTTATTAATTTGAGTCTTTTCTCTTTTCTTTTTTAATAAGACTGGTTTCTGTATATTATTAATTCTTTCAAAGAACCAACTCCTGGTTTTGCTGATCTGTTCTATAGTTCTTCCGGTCTATATTTCATTGAGTTCTGCTTGAATCTTTTTATTAGCTCTCTTCTTCTGGTCGGTGTGGGTTTTATTTGCTGTTCCTTCTCCAGTTCCTTTAGGTGTTAAGTTAGCTTGCGTATTTGAGTTTTTTTCCAATTTTTTGAGGGATGCTTCTATTGCAATGTATTTCCCTCTAAGGACTGCTTTTGCTGTATCCCAAAGATTTTGAATGGTTGTATCTTCATTCTCATTACTTTCATGAATCTTTTTAATTCTTCTCTAATTTTCTGGTTGACACTTTCATCTTTTAGCAGGATGCTCTTTAACCTCCACATGTTTGAATTTCTTCCAAATTTCTTCTTGTGATTGAGTTCAAGTTTCAAAGCATTATGGTCTGAAAATATGCAGGGGACAATCCCAATCTTTTGGTACCTGTTAAGACCTGATTCGTGACCCAGTATGTGGTCTATTCTGGAGAAAGTTCCATGCGCACTTGAGAAGAATGTGTATTCAGTTGCATTTGGATGTAAAGTTCTGTAAATATCTGAAATTTATCTGGTCCAGTGTATCATTTAAAGGTCTTGTTTCTTTGGTGATCTTGTGGTTAGAAAATCTGTCATTTGCAGAGAGTGCCGTGTTGAAGTCTCCCACTATTAGTGTATTATGGTTTATCTAAGTATGTCTTTACTTTGGTTATTAATTGATTGATATACTTGGCAGCTCCCACATTAGGGGCATAAATATTCATGATTGGTAGGTCTTCTTGTTGGATAGACCCTTTGAGTATGATATAGTGTCCCTCTTCATCTCTTACTACAGTCTTTGGGATAAACTTTAATTTATCTGATACGAGGATTGCTACCCCAGATTTCTTTTGAGGACCATTTGAATGGTAAATGGTTCTCCAACCTTTCATTTTCAGGCTGTAAGTATCTTAGGTCTAAAATGAGTCTCTTGTAGACAGCAAATAGATGGGTCTTGCTTTTTCAGTCTTAAACCCTACGTCTTTTGATGGGATTATTTAGCCCATTCACGTTCAGAGTTACTATTGAAAGATATGAATTTAGTGTCATCGTAATACCTATTCAGTCCCTGTTTTTGTGGCTTATTTCTTTGGGCTTCCTCTTTCTTTTACAGAGTCCCCCTTAATATTTCTTGCAGAGCTGGTTTGGTGGTCATGGTCACATATTCTTTCAGTTTCTGTCTATCTTGGAAGCTCTTTATCTCTCCTCCTATTCTGAATGAGAGCCTTGCTGGATAGAGTATTCTTGGCTGCATGTTCTTCTCATTTAGTACCCTGAATATTTCCCTTTTTGGCCTGCCAGGTCTCTGTGGAGAGGTCTGCTGTTAATGTAATATTTCTCCCCATATAAGTTAGGGATCTCTTGTCTCTTGCTGCTTTAAGGATTTTCTCTTTATCTTTGGAATTTGCAAGTTTCACTATTAAATGTTGAGGTGTTGAATGGTTTTTATTGGTTTTATGGGGGGATCTTTCTATCTCCTGGATCTGTATGCCTGTTTCCCTCCCCAAATTAGGGAAGTTCTCAGCTATGATTTGTTCAAATATGCTTTTTGGCCCTCTGTCCCTTTTGGCACTCTCTGGAACCCCAATTATACATAGATTTTTCCTTCTGACGCTATCATTTATTTTGGAAGGGTTCCTCTATAATGAGCAGGTATGGAATGAAATTGGAAGATACTGAAGTTCTTAAAGCAACCTTACTGCCTCCTGTCCTATAGCTTTGGCTAAGCCATCTACAAAGTCCTTTTAAACATAGGGAAATGGTGATCTCTCCAACAAAGAATTATTTCACCTATATCAGGCTTGAAGAAGTCAGGAGTGCTGATTGAGAATGTTGAACAGCTTTCTAGGGTCTCCATTATTTTGTTTAAAATATTGTCATTTCCCAGTAAGTCAGATTGTGAAAAAAAAACACATTCAAAGCCACGTCCAGACCATTTGGGATATAAAAATGTATGTCATTTTTAACACTGATATATTATTAAATTATGTTGGATAGTTCACATTTTACCTATACCATCTTAATAGTTTTTAGGATGTTAATAATCTAAAACCAAAAATATATATACGGTAGTTTTCATATTTAAATGTCTGATTAATAAGGTGTTCTTTCTATAGGTCTTGTGCCTCAATTATAATCATATTGAATCCATCATACCCAGAGTAAAACCTCAGACTCACTTGACCAACAGGCAGTTACTCTACCAGAAAGTGCCTTCAAGTGGCTATGGACAACAAGGAACTTCAAAAATAAACAGGTACTATCTTTCTTTCACAATTATAAACAATTTTGGTTGGGAGTTTATAAAGCAGTTAGTCACATTAGTAATAGCAGTAATCTACATTTATCTTACTTTAATACTTATTTAATAGCTACATTCTAATAATAAATATCACAAATAAAAAGATATTCAAAATAGTCCTTTGTCATTGCTTTTTCCCTGCTTCCTGCATTTCATACCTATATTGTAAAAAAAAAAAAGAAAAGATATTCTAAGTTTAATGCTTTTTTAATTGAGATACAATTCACAAACCATAACACTCATCCTTTATATACAATTCATCAAGTATTTTAGCATATATATAAAGTTATGCAACCACTATGACCATCTAATTCCAAAGTGTTTTCATCACCCCATGAAAGTAGCATGGACTTAGGTTTCTTTTAACCTTTGTTTTGTTTGTGTTCCTAAATTATTTATCTGGTCACTTAATGCCCCAGTATCAATGGAAAAGATTCTTTACAAAGAAGATGAGGACTTAACTCCCACCTTCCTACACATTTTTGGTAGAACATGAAGAGATCCACATATCTCCAACACAGAATATTTTCATTCCAGTTATTCCAATGAGGAATTGTGGTTTTACCCACCTTTATTGAAGTATAATTTACATATAATAAAACTCACCAACTTAAGTTTAGTGAATTTTGACAAACGTATTCAGTCAGGGCAGCCCAGTGGCCCGGCAGTTTGACGCCGCCTTCGGCCCAGGGTGTGATCCTGGAGATCCGGAATCAAGTCCCACATCAGGCTCCCTGCATGGAGCCTGCTTCTCCCTCTACCTGTGTCTCTGCCTCTCTCTCTCTCTCTCTCTCTCTCTCTTGAATAAATAAATAAAATCTTTAAAAATATATATATTCAGTCATATAACCATTACTACAATCAATTTTAGTATACGTGCTGCCGAAACGAGCACCCATTACTACAATCAAAGTAAACTATTCCCATCCCCCAAACTCACATCTTTTTGCAATCTCCTCCCCAACACCCTGGATCCTGGAAACAACCACTGATCTGTTTTCTATCACTATAATTTTGCCTTTCTCTAAAATTTCATATGATTGCAATCATTTAGTAAGGAGTCTTTTGTGTCTGGCTTCTTTCACTTAGCATAATTCTTTTGAGATTCATATATGTTGTTGCAAGTGTCAGCCATTCATTTCATTTTACTGCTTAGTAGCATACCATTATAGATTATATGACAAATTGTTTATCCATTTATTGTTGATGGGCATTTGGGTTGTTTCCAATTTGAGGCTAGTTTGATTAAAGCTACTATGAATATTTGATTTGTACATATCCTTTATTTTGGGACTATCCATAGTTTTCAACAGCTTTACTGAAGTATAGTTTACATACCAAATTCACTCATTTTAGGTGTATAATTTTTCCTAAATTCATAGTTGTGCAACTATTACCACAATACACTTTTAGAACATTTCCATCACACCAAAAAAGATCATCATGTCCATTTTTGGTCAGTTCCCTTTCCCAGTTCTAGCTCCAAGAAACTACTAATTCACTTTCCATAAAGTTATGTTTTCTAGACGTTTCCTATAAATAGAATCATATATGTTGTCTTTTGTATCTGACTTCTTATATTTAACATAATGTTTCTGAGGTTCATTTATACTATAGCATCTGTTAGTAGTTCATCCCTTTCTATTGCTGAACATGCTGGGTATTGCATTGGATGGATATGCCACGTGCCATTTATCCATTCACCAGTTGATAGACATCTGGATTGCTTCCATTTTGGGGCTAGTAATAATAATAATGCTGCTATAAACAGTTGTGTAAACGTATTTGGAAACACTTATGTTTTCATTTCTTAGTAGAAATCTAGGAGTGAAATTCTGGGTCATATGGTAATTTCATGTTTAACTTTGTAAGAAGCTGCCAAACTATTTTCCAAAGTGGTTACACCAGTTTTCATTAATAAGAACAGTTTATGAGGATTCTAATTTCTCTACATCCCCACCAATATTTGTTATTGTCTTTTTTACTATAGCCTTTCTAAGGATTTGAAGTGGTATTTCATGATTTATAAGCATTTTCTCTAAAGGACTTATCTTTTCTTATATGGTGTCTTTTTTTATTTAAATTCAATTAGCCAACATATAGTACATCATTAGTTTCAGATGCAGTTTTCAGTAGTTCATCAGTTATGTATAACACCCAGTGCTCATCACATCATGTGCCCTTCTTAATTAAATGGTGTCTTTTAAAGGACAATTGACTAAGTCCAATTTATCAACTTTTCCTCTTACCGATTGTGATTTTGGTGCTACCCTAACATCAAAAAGATTTTCTCACATTTTATTCGAACAATTTTATGTTTTTTTCATTTAGGATTAAGATCCATTCTGAGTTAATGTTTGTGTATTTTACAAGGTATAATGTTAGCTCAAATTCTTCTTTTTGTATGTGGCTATCCATTTGTCCAAGCATCCTTTCCCTTTCTGTCATTAAGTTGCCTTGGTATCTTTGTTGAAAATCAATTGACCAGTAAAATTTATTCCTGGATTCTTTTCCTTTTTAAGATTTTTTTTAAAAAATATTTATTTATTTATTCATGATAGAGACACAGAGAGAGAGAGAGAGAGGCAGAGACACAGGAGGAGGGAGAAGCAGGCTCCATGCTGGGAGTCCGACGCGGGACTTGATCCCGGGACCCCAGGATTACACCCTGGGCCAAAGGCAGGCGCTAAACTGCTGAGCCACCCAGGGATTCCCTTATTCCTGGATTCTTAATCATATTCCATTGATCTGTCTGTCCTTTTGCCAGTACCAGACTGGTTTGATTACCGCAGCTTAAAAGTTTTGAAATCAGAGATTATACACCCTCCAACTTTTTTTCTTTTTAAAAATTGTTTTGAATATTCTGAGTTCTTTACATTTCCTTATAAATAAGGACATTTTTTGAATGGAGGGGAGGATCCTGCTAGACTTTTGATGGAGATTGCATTGAATCAATTGATCAATTTGGGGAGAACTGCTGTTTTAGTAATAGTGAGTCTTCTAATCAGAACATGAAATATTTCTCCATTTACATAATCTTTAATTTATCCCAGCAATGTTTTGTATTTTCTGTGTATACATTTTATACAACTGTTGTTAAATTTTTTCTGAAGCATTTTGTTCTTTTTTAAAATATTATGAGTAGAATTCTTAATGTCATTCTCAGTTTATTGATAATATGGAGATATTCAATTAATTTTTGTATATTAATCATGCTGAACTCATTTATTAGTGCAATAATAGTTTTTTGGTGGCTTCTTTAGGATATTTTAAATACAAGATCATGTATCTGAGAATAAAGACAGTTTTACTTATTCTTTTCCAATCTGGATGCATCTTTTTCCCGTTTTTTTGATTGATTGTGCTGGCACTTGGTTTTCATTTCAAGTAAGTCTTTAAGTCTTTCTGTACTTTGTTCTTTACCATACAAAAATATTATGTTAAGATTAAAAAGTGCATAATGCACTGTTATATGTTGGCAAACTGAATTTAAATTTAAAAAAGAATAAAAAATGATTATTATATGAAATACAAAGAGATAAGATTATCATTTAATTCTGATTTACTACTAAATTAATATTTTTAAACTTCAACTTATAGTAAGTACATATCAGTTTTTTTTTCTGATACAACTCATTTGAAATTAAATTTATGGGCTCAAACTTATGCTTGTGTTTCAGAGATATAATGAGTAGTGAAAATTTGCCTCCAATAATGCACAGTTTAGAAGTACTTCATTTGGGCTACAATGGAATTTGTAATTTAATTCAGCTACAGCTTAATAGGCTAAGAAATTTAAAATTCCTCTTTCTACAGGGTGAGTAGCAACACTGTCAATGTGTGAGTCTTTATTAATAAATTGATTTGAAAATATTGTTTTAATAAGCAAAATTAGCATCAACATTTACTTAAAACAGATTGATAAAAATGTTTTAGTAATCACAAATTGGTTTTTCTTGGGTTATTTACATAAATAATGTAAATGCAATATTCTAGGGCTAGAGAATATTGTGTTTCTAGCCCTAGAAAATGCAATTTTACTGGGCTTGCAAAGTTTCAATCATACCATATGATATAATATGGTATTATATCATAATTTACTTTTACCTCACGTTCAACTAAAAAACCAATAGAAGTAACATACAGAAACATAAGAAATATGTTTCTTATGAAGAAATATACAGAAACACTATATTATTGTCATTACATATAGTTGAGATCCTTATTCTAAACTAGTTTAAGATCTGCCTCTGGAGACATACTGAAAGAAAGATGAATCAGTTCTTTTTTTTTTTTTTTAATGATGAATTAGTTCTGAGTAACTATGTGTTACTAATTTAAGTGCAGTAGAAGTTTATTTTTTTAAGATTTTATTTATTTATTCATGAGAAACACACACACACACACACACACACACACACACATACACAGAGGCAGAGACATAGGCAGAGGGAGAAACAGGCTCCAGGCAGGGAGCATGATGCGGGACCCGATCCCGGGATTCCAGGATCACACCCAGAGCCGAAGGCAGACGTTCAACCACTGAGCCACCCAGGCGTCCCTAAGTGCTGTAGAAGTTTAGAGTTTTCTCTAAATTGAAACATATATGGGACTTTTTGAATGATTGATAGAATTTATATTGGGGTTAAGTATGGCCAAGAGTTTTGCAAGTGGTGGGGAGGAAAAAAGTCACAAGAGCACAGTTGTGTTGTCTGTGGGCCAGCATTTGAAAAGGGACCAACCTGATAAAAACAAAGAGTATGCAGTTCTCTGAGAGAGTTCTAAAGCCTCTAAACATGACCAATTTGATATAGAATGCTCATTTTGCAGTTGAAAATGGGTAGGAGTTATAAACCTTTAGAAAAGTGGAATGAGGAAGAAACAGTTTGGAACATTAGTCTAACATTATTTAATGACATAGAAGAAAGGTTGGAAGACCCATCATTGAGACATGTGGGGAGATACTTGTGTAGTTGATCTGCATATGGTAACTTTTTTCTGAAAGACAGGCTTTTCTAGACCATATTTAAAAATTTTAATGCACCTTTTTGCCTATCAAAGGTCCTGTGAATTGCATCAAAAACACAGAGACTTAGCCTTAAAAGAATAAGAAAATGAGCACAGATGACAGATCTTTTAAAAGATACAGTAACATATGAGAAAAGCAGACAACTTAACCCTGGAAAGTCTGTTTAAATCTAATAATGTAAAAAGGGAATGTGTTCTTTTGCCATGTCTAGCATGGCAAATCAGATTGGAGCAGCCTTATACAGAGACTGAGGCAATTGACTCTGACAATTATGGTTATCATTTATTGAGTCATTAGGCAAGGTATTTGTCTACATAGATTATCTCATTCGATCTTCACAGTAATTCAACATGGTAAATAATTTTATATGCATCTTACAAAAAAAGAAGAAGTTAAATCTCAGTAGGGTTAAGTAATTTTCCAACATTTGCACCAGTGAATGGTGTGTTGCAGAGTCAAACACAGCTCTGTCTGACTCCAAAGCACATGCATCTTCTATTCAACACAAAGGACATAATAAAGGTCTGGGCTAAAGTAGTGTCAGTGGAAAGGAGGAGTAAATGGTAATTCAAAAATGCATTTTAAAAGAAAGAAATAGTAGGACTTAGTGACTAATTAGATAAATAAGGAGAGGAAAAATAGTTCAAGATGTTTTCATTATTTCATTAGGAGATTGGGCAATAGGAGATACTAAAGCTAGGTAAAGTCACTGGGAAAGGTTGCTAATTTGCAATAGGGAACAATCAGTTTGTGTTGTGATAATTTTGAGATGTAAAAATGGAAACTTTTTAAAGCAGTAGTACTGGACCACAGGTTAGGACTAGAAATGTGGGATCCCTGCATGGCGCAGCGGTTTGGCGCCTGCCTTTGGCCCAGGGCGCGATCCTGGAGACCCGGAATCAAATCCCACATCGGGCTCCCGGTGCATGGAGCCTGCCTCTCTCTCTGCCTATGTCTCTGCCTCTCTCTCTCTCTCTCTCTCTCTCTGTGACTATCATAAATAAATAAAAATTTTAAAAAAAGGACTAGAAATGCGTATTTTGGAATTATACCAAAGGAGGTGACAGGTGAAGTATATGTGCTTACTTAGGAAAAAAGCATAGAGAAAGAATGAAAGGCCAAAAGAGGTGTGGAGACAAACCCCCATACACACATCCCACTATGCCTCCGACCCAGCATTAAGAAGGCTGGTGAAAAAAGAAATAGCAAAGCAGTCATACAAGAAATTTTGAAAGAAAACCAAGAAATGCAGACTCTAAATGTCAGAAAAAGAAAGGATAAATGGCCTCAAAGTCAAATGATGGGAAGAATGAGACCTTTGAAAAAAAAGTGTTGGATTTTTTTTTTTAAAGAAAACTGGATTCAACAAAAAGAAGACCACTGGTAAGTGTTAGAGAATCCAATTTGGAAATGTGGGAAGAGTAAAACTCAAAAACAATGTAGAGGGAAGTGGTTGCATAGATAGTACAGACAACAGATAGAGGTTGTATACTCAAGAAGCTTCTCCCTAAAAAGAAGGTAAGAATTCAGAAGGTAGCTAGTGAGGTTCAGAACACATTTGGAGGTTTATAAAGAGGTAAGTTAGGTTAATAACTAAACAGAAGAGAGAATTCTAAGATCAATCTAAAGGGGCAAGAGGGGAAAAAGCTGTAGGAGAGTACACAAACATAAGCAGTGATTAGATGAGGCCATGCCAGGGTCCATGAGAGAGCTTATGAACCTACAGTTCACCTGTTGTGTTAAATTTGCAAGAATATGAGGAAGGTGGAATCTTTAGGGAAGGGCAGAGTGAGGCTGTAGGGAAGCAAGTTAGAACCTTAAGGATTAGAGGTCAAATTTATCTAAAATTTAACTATTTAGTTAAGTAAGTGGGAATTTTTCAAACAATGGTAAATGCTCCTAGTAAAAGAAATGTAAGATCCCTGAAATCACATTCTGTATAGTTGTTTTTGGAATTTCCTTTCTTAAATATGTTTAATGAGCATTCTAAAATGAGTAGTGGCCAAAAATATGCTATGGTAGACATTATTTAGAACTTGAAACTATTCTGTATAATTTTTATACCACTGGCTTTAAAATATTAAAAGTGATAGTCTAAATACATAATCTTATAAAATTAATATATTAACACAACTGAGACACTTTCTCTCAATCTGACTTGAATAAACTTTTTTCATTTATAAGCAAGGCACTGGTAAAGTTTCAAAGTCTGTGATTTAGTTATGCGAGCAATTTTATTGAAGGTTGTGATTTATAAACTTCTTTATAAGAATGGTACAAAATAAATTTACCATAGTTCACCAATTCTGAGACACTTATTCCTTTAACATATCTGAAATCTGGCTATGTTATTAATTGATAGCATGTCATAGTTTACCTAACCAATTTTTTTCTTTCTTAGTATACATAAATACTGACATATCTTAACAATTTTTGTAGCCTTAAATTTGATAAAATATGTTACATTTCAAGGAGACGAATTCCAAGATCACAGGATCACACATTCAGTGATGTATTAGTTTGCTAGAGCTGCCATAACAAAGTACCACAAGCTGGATGGCTCAAACAACATATTTATTTCCTCACAGATCTAGACTAGAAGGCCAAGATCAAGATGTCAGCAGGATTGGTTCTGAGGCCATCTTTTTTTGGTTTATTAGATGACCTCTGTGTCTTCAGATGGTCTTCCCTCTATGGGTATCTTTGTCCGAATATTTTCTTACAAAAATACCAGTCATACTGGATTAGAGCTCACCTCAATGAACTCATTTAACCATAGTTACCTCTTTAAAGACCCTATTCCCAAATGCAGTCACATTCTGAGATACTAGGAGGTAAGACTTCAATATATGAATTTGGTAGGCGCCCATAACAAACGAGGAGGATGAGTAGTGAATGAAAATGATATATAGTATGGTATAATAGAAGCAACACTGAGCTTAAAATGTAAAGATCTAGGTTAGGCCTGCTGTCTAGGTTAGGCCACTTTTATGTCTATGTCCAAGTTACCTAATTCTTGACCCTCATTTTTCTGATTCTTAAAAAATGATATTTTCCCTGTCCTATCTTGAGAGTTTAGTAGAAAACACGTATAAAGGCATTTTGTCGGGATCACTGGGTGGCTCAGCAGTTGAGCACGCACCTTTGGCCCAGGGTGTGATCCTGGAGACCTGGAATCGAGTCCCATGTCAGGCTCCCGCATGGAACCTGCTTCTCCCTCTGCCTGTGTCTCTGCCTCTCTCTCTCTCTCTGTGTCTCTCATGAATAAATAAAATCTTTATTAAAAAAAAAGCATTTTGTCAACTCAAGGGTCCCCCTCTCATTAATTATCATTACCATTAATACTTACAAAGTTAGTGATTGCTATAGTAGAGAGAAATCAGGTTATAAAGAAAGGATTGAAATTTCAAAGAATGTAATGTACGTTTAATTCATTTTTACTTTTTGTATGTGGTTGTGGTGCAAAAATATGTTGGGAAGGTAATAACAGCATAACTAAGGTACATTCTTCCAAATTAAAACACAATAATTCATTTATTTTAATAAATACTTAAATATACCTATTTGCGTAATAGAATAATATTAGAATAATAGATACTCAGGAAGTATCTCTTCTGCAGCACTTTTATACATTTACTTTTGTCAATACCAGCTATTTTAGTACTCAATTACTAAACAGATTGGGTCAATTACATACATTTAATACATCATATCTTGGTCTTTCAAACATAAAGGAGAAATTTTACCAAATATTATTTGATGATGATGGCTGAAATGGAGATGGAGAAATACATTCTA
Source organism: Canis lupus dingo (assembly GCF_003254725.2). Lineage (NCBI taxonomy): Eukaryota > Metazoa > Chordata > Mammalia > Carnivora > Canidae > Canis > Canis lupus. The sequence goes on from NC_064250.1 coordinate 35,244,534, forward strand.
TTTCTCCTTGGAAATATGTTCTTTTTAACAGTTTTACTTTTTAAGAAATCATTTTACAAAAAATATTTAAGTAAAGGGCAGTCCCGGTGGCGCAGCGGTTTGGCGCCGCCTGCAGCCAGGGCGTGATCCTGGAGACCCCGGGTGGAATCCCAAATCGGGCTCTCTGCATGGAGCCTGCTTCTCCCTCTGCCTGTGTCTCTGCCTCTCATTCTCTCTCTGTGTCTTTATGAATAAATAAATAAAATCTTTAAAAAAATATTTAAGTAAAATGGGTAACCTTTTATTCAGAAAGTTTAGGCTCACCTGACATATCATGACTTCTATTTCTCCAGGAAATGAAATCAGTCAAATTGAAGGGCTTGACAATTTAGTAGTCCTTCAGGAATTGGTAGTGGACCATAACCGCATCAGAGCATTTAATGACAGTGCCTTTGCCAAACCAAGCTCTCTGTTGGCACTTCACCTGGAGGAAAACAGACTACGAGAGTTGAGCAGATTACAACCTTTGGTAAAATTAGAGAAACTCTTCCTAGGATATAATAAAATCCAGGTAACATTATTTTGTAGTTTTTAAATGAAGTTTATAAGACTTAACTCCTCTTAAACATAAAAGTTCCAAACACACCAATGAAAACTTTGCTAATGTGCTAACTTGTTTTATGTCATGTAAATACTCTGTGAAACAAAGGCATATAAATAGTCTGTTGATGCAAAGATGTCCACTCTGACTTATAAATCCAACCAACCCACATGCATCCACCTGCTAAAAAAAGAGTTAGCTTTAAATGTTCTAAGCTCCTCTCAGCAGTTCTCTCTAATAGATATCTTTGTTCTTAGCTACTCTTGGTCCAAGCTATTTCTGCATCTCAATCCCAGCCTTCCTGTGGCCCTTTAAACTTGGCATTTGTCCTTGATCTGACTGACATTTGAATTGGTTCCTGATAATGGCCCTTATTTAGCCTTAATATTCCATCTCTACACACTTAAGGCTTCCCTTAGATAAGGTCCTGCTTTGGTTTTACCTGCTCGGAATTCAACCTATTTCCTTTAGGCCCTATCCCAACTGAGCCTGCTCAGACTCTCTCCTGATACAGTATGCAGATAAGACTGTTGAAGATATACATAGCCTTACACAGCCCTAACATTTCTCTCAGTGTTTTGGTGATGATGTTAGCCCTCCTTTTACCAATTTTACTTCTGCCCATACCTCTAAACAATCTCAAGGACAAAATGAAATGTGGACTTCTACCCAAGAACAGAGACCAACTATATCTTGCCCACATTTGTATCAGTATGTAGCATAGTACCTGGTACATAGTAATTATGCCATCAATATTTGTGGTTTTACTTGCTAAAGTTCAGGGAGCCCCTTCTGGGGTGATATAAAAGCCTGTTCAATGCTAGAAAAAAATCATGAGCCCTGTCCTACATAGCAACTAGGAAATATACATACAGAGAAAAATGACATACAACTAATTTTTCAATTTCAAACAACATTCATCTGAGAAAAGCCTTCCAAATGCAATGATTCTTACAAAGCTTTATCCAGAGGAAATCTAAATTGGGAAAATTGCAATCCTATGGGAAATCTTTCCAGTGATAGCAACTAAGGTGACGCAAAGCATTGTCATATCAGACTTAAGAGATCTTATCCAGTATCAAGCTTTACTATAATTTCAAGGATACACAGGATCTGGAACACTCCTGTGGCTTCTCAGGTCCTTTCTTTTTACATACTCTCTAGCTTAGAGTAAAATATAAGATCTCCAAGTGAGACTTTGAGTGATCTGGGCAGCCCCAGTGGCTCAGCTGTTTAGCGCCGCCTTCTGCCCAGGGTGTGATCTTGGAGACCCAGGATCAAGTCCCACATTGGGCTTCCTGCATGGAGCCTGCTTCTCCCTCTGCCTGTGTCTCTGCCTCTCTCTCTCTGTGCCTCTCATGAATAAATAAATAAAATCTTTAAAAAAAGAGAGAGATTTTGAGTGATCCATATAAAAGGGAATGTTTCATTTATGAAATACCTCCATTTTCTTCTTGTGCTTATGTGATTATTTTATAGGTAACCATGCTTGATAATTCCATTGTTGTAGGTTTATTCACTATAACCAGGGAGATCCTGTACTAAGAATATTTCATAAATAAGGACCTTCTTCCTATCAAATATCATTGGTCTATTTGACAGCAGAGCTATTTATCCACATAATTATAAAGTGATTAGACCAGGTAACCTGCTTTTCCCCAGGAGTGTCCTTGCCTCACATCCCCACCCTTCTAACCCACTAAAAGAAGAGAATGAATGGCAGATCCACTGTTGTAACAACTTCCAACCCAGTAAAAAGCAGGATAATGCCTAGTCAAGGTAATTTTTTAATAAAAATTTAATGTAGCTATAGACAACCTATATGATAAATCATGAGAAATTATGCATATAACATGGAATGAAGGGATATTGATTATTTAATGATCAACCCAACATTATTTTTATCCTTGAAATAGAATTTCCTTTAATTTAGATTGATCATTATACAATCAAACTCATTCTATTAATATTATAGTACCTTAATGTGAACATACATTTAGCTGGGAAACATTAAGAGGAGTAAGAAGTTGAGTTGGAGATTCTGTTTAATTCTACTGAAGATATTATGTTCTTCAAAATTCTTAACTCTCCATTCATATTTTCTTTTATAGGAGAGATTTTTTTCTCTAGATTCATACCAACATGGGCAAGCTAACACCAGCATTAATTCCCACAAATGGGAAATCAGATTATAACCCTTGGGTTGATAAAGATGTCTAGAGTAGGAGGGAAAAGGCATAGAAAAATTAAGAAAACAATACTTCAGATGAAGGTATATGCTGCCCTGCATTAACCAATTTTAAAAACTTTCATAAACTGCATATTCTTGATAAGATTCCAGTGTGAAGCTTTTCACTTAGCCATCAGGACCTATAATGTAGATTTGGAAAATTGTTACCTATAGTCCTGCCTTTGCTGATAGAATACCAGAAACATGACTGAAAGGTGACTTATTTAATCAGCTTTACAGTCCTATTTTGGTTTCTGTGTCTAAATGATTCCCTATCTGGGATCAAACAACCGTGTCTGCTTTTAAACATCTCAGTAATCACCTAAGGCTAAGAAATGACTCCAGGAAATAATCCACTGCTATTTCTTGCCCTAAATGAAAGGCGCCAATCTAAGTCTAACTATTACCATGATTGCCATAGAGCTTATCCTGAAAATGTACTCAAAAGGTAACCACTATGTCTTCCTCTGTGAGATTTCTCTTCATGTCTTTTGCCCATTTCATGATTGGATTGTTTGTTTCTTTGGTGTTGAGTTTAATAAGTTCTTTATAGATCTTGGAAACTAGCCCTTTATCTGATATGTCATTTGCAAATATCTTCTCCCATTCTGTGGGTTGTCTTTTAGTTTTGTTGACTGTATCCTTTGCTGTGCAAAAGCTTCTTATTGATGAAGTCCCAATAGTTCATTTTTGCTTTTGTTTCTTTTGCCTTCGTGGATGTATCTTGCAAGAAGTTACTGTGGCCGAGTTCAAAAAGGGTGTTGCCTGTATTCTTCTTCTCTAGGATTTTGATGGAATCTTGTCTCACATTTAGATCTTTCATCCATTTTGAGTTTATCTTTGTGTATGGTGAAAGAGAGTGGTCTAGTTTCATGTGGATGTCCAATTTTCCCAGCACCATTTATTGAAGAGACTGTCTTTCTTCCAATGGATAGTCTTTCCTCCTTTATCGAACTAGGGGTGGTAGAAGGGGAGGAGGGCGGGGGGTGGGAGTGAATGGGTGACGGGCACTGGGGGTTATTCTGTATGTTGGTAAATTGAACACCAATAAAAAATAAATTAAAAAAAAAAAGGTAACCACTATTGGTGTGCTGGTTAATGTTTAATGGCCTGCTCTTCAGGCGGGGTGGGGGTCCTTATCAATAGTATTTGCCAATTTAATTGGCAGTATAATTTTTTCCACCATGGTCAATTTCAAGCTGAACACCATATCACAAAATTCCTGAAAATTTACCAAATCTAGGTGGTACAACAACTCCATTGTAAAAACTACTCTACATTAAAATTGGGAAGCCATTGGCCCTCTTCCCCAATTATGAACATATTAGTTTTCTTGATGTCTCTTTATACCAGCATTATCCTCTACAAATTTAACACTTGGTTTCTCATATTAACATATTCCAGGAGAAACAAACATTTTAATTAGAAATATTTCACTAGTGAACACTGCCAAAATCTGTTTAATTTGCGAAAATAATTCAGAAGACTTTTCACATTTCTATGCTTTCCAGTCAGGCTTTGGTTCCACATACAGGAACTACCTGTGGGTCAAATGCATAATATCTCTATAGATAATGGACTATCAAAGCTTTTCCAGAGTCCTCCCTTATGATACTTCTAAGATCAAAATTATGAAAATCAGCATTTAAATTCCACTTCCAAAGGTCTAAAATTAAGTCTAAGTTTCTTTATAGTTACTGGGTGAATTTGCTATGTCTACTTGTCATTCCAAATAAGAATAGGAGCATATCAATAATTTTATTTTAATACTATAAACTAGCAGCAAACTGAAACTGAGCTTGTCACCTAAATTTTGTCAGAAATAGCATTTTTAAAAATAATTTTGCAAAAATTAAAATGTACTTGCAAACTTTCACCAGTGTTAAATAGGTAATAATAAATAACCCCATCCAGTAGGGAAGACAAGTCATTCCACTAGAAAAATACTTTTTCAACTATATATACTCTAAGAAAATATATCAGGATGTAGTCCACTCTATATCACATGTTCCTGTACGGTTAGGGATGTATTTAAAATTATTTAGACTGGATTCACCATCTTTTCCACACTTCTGGGTCAATCCTCTGGGGGAATTAACCAAATATAATCTCAGACTTAGACCATAATTTTCTGAGAAGAAATTTGGTCTTTTCTTGCAATTGCTGCCACATGGCCAACTTCCCCTGCTAGATTATCATCTTTACCAGTCATACATTTGGAATCAATAGTACATAGATTTGTTCTTAATCAACAATATAGAATGTGTCACTCAAGCTCACTTTGGAGAATTCAATCAAGAACTAGCTGCAATCCAGTACTTCCATATGATTACTTCAAATCAGCATATATTTAAAGATATTGAATCTAACCACTAAGTAATTTATTGATTAACTTTTCAATAGGATATGGCAGAGCTGGAAAAACTTGATGGTATCTCTTCTCTCAGAGAGCTTACAGTGTATGGCAATCCAGTGAGTATGTTACTTTTCTAATTTGTCGGTTAATTCAATTATAGTTGTACATAATCAATTTTTATATGTGAGAATTTATTGGTTTCCATATATATAGATAGTTATCCAAGTATAATTTATTTACTGTCCTCTTCCAACTGATGATAATATAATCTGCCATTGTCATATATAAGAGGATCTGTTTCAGGGTTCTAGTCATTGGACTATTGTCAACCCCTGTACCAATATTATACTAGTTAATTACTAAGGTTTTATATTAAGTCTTGGTGTCAGGTAGAGTAAGTGCTTCCAATTTTCCTTCCCTTCCTTCTTCTCCTTTTTTTCTCTCCTCACTGTCTCAGCTGTTCTTGACCCTTTACACTTACTAAGAGTTCTAGGAAACAGCTTTTGAAGTTATGTGACAGTCTTGTTGACATTTTATTTGGAATTGCATGGAATATATAAATTAATTTGAGGAAAAATCTGCTGTTTTTGCTGTTGGAGGCTTTGGAGGGATCAAATAAGTAGCACCTTTTCACTTAACATCTGAACAAATTGACAAATATGACATGACAGATGGAGAGGTGAAAATATTTTGATTAGCTTCATAAGAAAGTCAAACAGGCCTGCTAACAGATCCCAAAAATCGGTAATCATGATCTCCCAGCAACAGGAAATACTTAACCAAATTCTTTCCACATAGGAGAAGAGCTTCTGCTGGAGGAAGAGAGCGCATTCTGTAGCAATATGTTCCTTCCCAAGACAGGAAGGACGAGCTAAACATGCTCAGTTTAATTTTCCCAAGTTTATCAATTAGGTCACTCTGCTCCTAGTAGAGGGGTAAAGGGGTTGAGAGAGCCCAGTAGTGCCATATCAGAGAGCTCTTTTCACCCAGAAAAGTGTTAAATAGAAGCACTGATCTTAGGTAACTGACTTCAAAAAATGTTTCTAGGCAGCCCCATTGGCGCAGCGGTTTAGCGCCGCCTGCAGCCCAGGGCGTGATCCTGGAGACCCTGGATGGAGTCCCACAATGGGCTCCCTGCATGGAGCCTGCTTCTCTCTCTCTCTCTCTCTGTCTGTGTGTGTGTGTGTGTGTGTGTGTGTGTGTGTCTATAAATAAATAAATAAAATCTTGTTTTAAAAAGAAAAAGTGCTTCCAGGGATGCCTGGGTGGCTCAGTGGGTTGAGCTTCTGCCTTAGGCTCAGAGTGCGATCCTGGAGTTCCAGGATAGAGTCCCACCTCAGGCTCCCTGCATGGAGCCTGCTTCTCCCTCTGCCTATGTCTCTACCTCTCTATTTCTGTGTCTCTCATGAATAAATAAATAAAATCTTTTTAAAAAATGCTTCGAAATTGTTGCTATTAAATATTAGTTCGCTATAGGTTGTAGGTAGATTTTAAGGAAGCTCCTTTCTAATTCAGTTTACTACCTATTTTTATCATGAATGGTTATGGATTTTGAATAATTGGCAATGCAGTTTCCTCTTTAATCTGTTAATATGTGAATTACATTAATAGACAATAGTGTTAAACCATCATTAATCCTGAGTTCAATACTTTTGGGTCATGTTTTACACTTTGCTGGATTCAGTTTGCTAAGATTTCAGGTATTATATCTGTATTTATGGAAATAAGTAAAACTGATCTATAATTATCATCTTATGCTATTCTTTTAAGTTTGTCAAGGCTGTTCTTGCCTCATAAAATTAATTGGGAGCTCTCTCTTGCTAGTCTACGAATTAGCTTATATAGGAAAAACCCATGTGTTCCCTGAAGGATAATTGGGTCTCTAAAACAATCTGGGCTCAGTATTTTTTGAGATTAGATTTAAAACTACCTGTTCAAATTATTTAATGGCTATCAATTCAATCATATATTCTATTCCTTCAAAAGTCAATATTGAGAATTTATATTTTTATATAAATTTGTCCTTTTTATATAAATTTTAAATGTATTGCTATCATAAAACTGATGAATTTTTAAAATCTCCACTATATTTGTGTTTGTCATCTTTTTTATACCTAAATTTGTTGGTTTTTGCATTTTCTCTTTCATTCTTGATAAGTCTTGCTAAAGGTTTGTCTATTGTATTAATCTTTTCAAAGAACCGTATTTTGGTTTTATCAATGGTTTATGTATTTGGTTTTTATTTCAATAATTCCCACCCTTTATTATTTCCTTCTCTCTGTTTCTTGGAATTCACTTTTCTGACTTTATTATTTTTAACATTTTTATTGAAATTTTTAGCATTACTTATTGAAACTATTTTTAGCATAATACTGATTCTATGGTTCAGCTTTTAATTATTTAAGTTTTTATTTAAATTCCAGTTAGCATACAGCATAATATTAGTTTCAAGTGTACAATATAGTGATTAAACACTTCCATGCATCACCTGGTCCTCATTACATAATTATAACTGTACTCCTTCATCCACATCACCTATTTAACCCATCCTCCCACCCACTTCCCTTCTGGTAATAACCATCAGTTTGTTCTCTGTAGTTAAGAGCCTATTTCTTGGTTTGCTTGTCTCTCCCCCTTGATTTTCTCTCTGCTCATCTGTTTTTGTTTCTTAAATTCCACGTATGAGTAAAATCATATGGTGTTTGTCTTTCTCTGACTTATTTGACTTTGCATTATACTCTCTAGCTCATCTGTGTCATTGCAAATGGCAAATTTTCATTATTTTTTATGACTGAATAATATTCCATTATGTACCACATCTTCTTTATCCATTCATCAATCAGTGGACAGGTGGGCTGTTTCCATAATTTGGCTATTGTACATAATGCTGTTATAAACATCAAGATGCATATATGCTTGAATTAGTGCTTTTGTATTCTTTAGGTAAATACCCAGTAGTATGATTGCTGGATCATAGGGTAGGTCTATATTTAATTTTTTGAGGAACCTCCATACTGTTTTCTAGAATGGCTGCATCAGTTTGCATTCCCACAGTGAAAGAGGATTCCCTTTTCTCCACATCCTCACCAACACCTTTTGTCTCTTTCTGATCTTAGCCATCCTGACAGATGTGAGGTGATATCTCATTGTGGTTTTGATTTGCACTTCCTTGATAATAAGTCATGTTGAGCATCTTTTCATGTGTCTGTTGGCCATCTGTATGTTTCTTTAGAAAAATGTCTATTTATGTCTTCTGTTTATTTTTTAGTTGGATTATTCATTTTTGGGGTGTTGAGTTTTAAGTTCTTTATAAATTTTGGGTACTAATCCTTTACCAGATATGTCATTTGCATATATCTTCTCCCATTCAGTAGGTTGTCTTTTAGTTTTATTGGTTGTTTCCTTTGGCTGTACAGAAGCTCTTCATTTTGATATAGTCCTAATAGTCTATTTTTCTTGTATTGTCTCCCTTGCCTCGGGAGACTTATCTAGAAAGAAGTTGCTATGGCTGATGTCAAAGAAGTTACTACCCTGTGTTCTAAGACTTTTATTGTTTGAGTTCTCATATTTAGGTCTTTAATCCATTTTGATTTAATTTTTATGTATGGTGTAAGAAAGTGGTCTAGTTTCATTCTTTTGAATGGAGTTGTCCAGTTTTTCCAACACCATTTGTTGAAGAGACTATCTTTTTCCCATTGGATATTCTTTCCTGCTTTGTTGAAGATTAATTGACCACATAATTGTGAGTTCATTTCTGGGTTTTCTATTCTGTTTCATCGATCTATGTGTCTTATTTTTGTGCCAATACCATACAGTTTTGATGATTAGAGCTTTGCAATACAACTTAAAGTCTGGAATTGTGATGCCTCCAGCTTTGCTTTTCTTTTTCAAGATTGCATTGGCTATTTGGGGTCTCTTGTGGTTCCCTACAAATTAAGGGATTGTTTGTTCTAGCTCTGTGAAAAATGCCATTGGTATTTTGATAGGTATTGCATTGAATGTGTATGTTGCTTTGGTTACTATAAACATTTTAAGAAGAGACAAAGAAGGGCATAATATAATAATAAAGGGGATAATCCAACAAGAAGATGTAACAATTATAAATATTGATGCACCCAACATGGGAGGACCCAACTACATAAAACAATTAAAAACAAACATAAAGGAACTAATTGATAATAATACAATAATGATACAGGACTCTAATACCCCACTTGCATCAATGGACAGATCACCTAAACAGAAAATCAACAAGGAAACAATGGCTTTCAATGACACGCTGGCCCAGATAGACCTAACAGATATATTCGGAACACTCCATCCTAAAACGCAGAACACACATTCTTTTCAAGTACACCTGACACATTCTCCAGAAAAGATCACAAATTAGGCCACAAAACAGGTTTCAACAAATTCAAGAAGATCAAAGTGAAACCATGCACCTTTTCTGACCACAACACTATGAAACTTGAAATCAGGGGTACCTGGGTGACCCAGTGGGTTGAGAGGCTGGCTCTGGATTTCAGCTTAGGTCACAATCTTAGTGTCCTGGGATCAAGCCCTGCATCAGGCTCTACACTTAGTGGGGAGTCTGCTGGAGGATTCTTTCTTTCCTTCTGCCCCTGCCCCTGCCCCTGTGCACACACTCTCTCAAAAAATGAATCTAAAAGGAAGGAAGGAAGGAAGGAAGGAAGGAAGGAAGGAAGGAAGGAAGGAAGGAAGGAAGGAGAAAGAAAGGAAAGAAAGAAGAGAAAGAAAGGAAAAGAAAAGAAAAGAAAGAAAGAAAAAAGAAAAGAAACTTGAAGTCAACCATAAGAAAAAATCTGGAAAGACCTCCAAATACATGGAAAGTTTAATAACATGCTACTAAACAATCAATGGGTCAGTCAGGAAAAAATTTTTAAAAAGCATGGAAACATGATAGTCCAAAACCTCTGGGATACAGCAATAGCAGTTCTAAAAGAAAAGTATATAGAAATACAGGCCTACCTCAAGAAGATAGAAAAATTTCAAATAAACAACCTAACCTTACATCTACAGGATCTAGAAAAAGAACAACAAATGAAGCATAAAACCAGCAGAAGGAAGGAAATAATGAAGATTAGAGCAGAAATAAATATTACAGAAACTAAAAAAAGAAAAACCAATAGAACATATCAATGAAATCTGGAGTTGGTTCTTTAAAAAAAATTAAGAAAATTGATAAACCCCTAGCCAGACTTACCAACAGAAAAGAGGAAAAGTACTCAAATAAAAGCACAAATGAAATAAGAGAAATCACAGCCAACACCACAGAAATACAATTATAAGAGAATATTATGAAAAACTACATGCCAGGAAATTGTACAATCTAGAAGGAATAGATAAATTTCTGGAAACATATTAATTACCAAAACTGAAGCAGGAAGCAATAAAAAATTTGAATACATGAATAACCAGCAAAAAAATTGAATCAGTAATCAAAAAGCTCCCAACAAAGTCCAAGACCAAATGGCTTTATAGGTGAATTCTACCAAACATCTAAAGAAGAGTTATTACCTATTCTTCTCAACCTAATCCAAAAAAATAGAAAACTTTCAAATAAAACCAAATAAATAAACCACTTAAAAAGAGAGAACTATAGGCCAATATCTCTGATGAACATAGATGCAAAAATCCTCAACAAAATACTAGCAAACAAAATCTACCAATATTTAAAATATTATTCACCACTGTCAAGTGGGATTTATTCCTGGGTTGCAAGTGTGGTTCACATTATGTGCAAATACATCACATTGATAGAAGAAAGGGTAAGAATCACATGATCATTTCAATAGACGCAGTAAAAGCATTTGACATAGTACAACATCCAGTCATGATTTAAAAAAAAAAAAAACTCTCCACAAAGTAGGTTTAGAGGGAACAGTTTAAAGGCCATCTATGAAAAACCCACGGCTAAATTCATCCTCACTGGGGAAAAACTGAGAATTTTCCACTATGGTTAGGAACAAGATAGGGATGTGCACTCTCACCATTTTTATTCAACATAATACTGCAAGTCCTGGCCACAGCAATCATACAACAAAAAGAAATAAAGGGCAGCTAAATCAGTGAGGAAGAAGTAAAACTTTCACTATTTGCAGATAACATGATACTCTAAATAGAAAACCTGAAAGACTCCACCAAAAAGCTGCTAAAATTGATAAAGAGGTGAAAAACCTGTATTCTGAAAATGATAAAAACTGATGAAAGAAATTGAAGAGAGTACAAACAAATGGAAAGATATCCCATGCTCAAGGATCGGAAGAACAAATGTTAAAATGGAATTTACTTTTTTTAAAAAAAGATTTTATTTATTTATTCATGAGAGACATAGAAAGAGAGGCAGAGACACAGGCAGAGGGAGAAACAGGCTCCATGCAGGAAGCCTGACGCAAGATTCGATTCCGGGTCTCCAGGATCAAGCCCTGGGCTGAAGGCAGCACTAAACCGCTGAGCCACCCAGGCTGCCCTGGAATATACTTCAAAAAAAAATCTTAAGTAGGATATCTAGCTCATTAATTTCTAATATTTCTTCTAACTGAATAAATTTTAGGTTTCAAAATATGCTTAACAGCATCCTAAAAGTTTTGATATGTCGTGTTTCTCCTGTTCTTTATTTCTTAAAATCTCCAAAAGATTTCTTCTTTAATTCGTGAATGATTGAGAGGTGTCTGTCTGAGTGTGTGTGTGAATTTTAAACCTATGAGGCTTTTTTGGTTATCTTTTTGTCATTTTCTGTTACTGCATTTTAATCAGAGGAGACAGTCTATTTTATATATTCTTTGGTATTTATGAAACTTTCTTTCTGGCCTAGAATGCAGTTAATTATGTTTAACTCCATTATATATCTTAGAGAGATCTCTCTCCATTAATGTTTATTTATATACTACATTAAAAAATAGATTGTTTATTCATTCCCTTTTGATGAAAGTTTCTTTCTTTTTCTTTTTTTTTTCATGATCACAAACAGTGCTACATAGCTTTTCTGTGTTGTCAGTCCCCAAGATCACCCCCACATTCAGATATTTGCCAGAAGGACTCATGGGACTTAGCATATAATTGTACTCATGGCTAAAATTTATTACAAAGACAGTGAGGATACACAGCCAGGTGATGATAGAGAAAGACACAGGCAGAGTCTGGAGGAATTGATATGTAGGCTTCCTTATGTTCTTTCTCCCTCATGAGGGGTCACACAGGACACATTCTTCACTCTTCACCCAGCAACAAAAATGCAGCAACATGTGTTTGTGTTTCTACCCAGGGAATTCTATTAGACTTAGCATTCAAGAATTTTGTGGGAAGCTGGTCCATATGTACCCTATGCGTATCACATACCAAAATTCCAGACTCCCAGAAGGAGAGCAAGTTGAACATAAGTCATATCTTTTTTTAAGCAATCTAGGCACAGTGAACTACCCTTAATCAGTTAAGGAATGGTAGGAACACTTCCAAAATTCAAGTGCGAAACACAAGTCAAGAGCTATCCCCACAAGCAGACCTTTCTAAAGACAGCAGTTTCAGGCCTACTACATTAACTCTTTCCGTACACCTTTTCTTTTTCTTTCTGTTTTTTTTGTTGTTGTTGTTGTTGTTGTTTGTTTTGTTTTGTTTTGTTTTTTAAGCAGGCTCCCAACATGGGGCTTGAACTCACAATCCTGAGATTAAGACCTGAGCTGAGGTCCAGCATTGGATGCTTAACTGACAGAGCCACCCAGATGCCCTAATGTATACCTTCTTTAAAAAAAAAAAAAAAAAAAAGATTTTATTTATTTATTCATGAGAGACACAGAGAGAGAGAGAGAGGCAGAGACGCAGGCAGAGGGAGAAGCAGGCTCCATGCAGGGAGCCCGACATGGAACCCTATCCTGGGTCGCCAGGATCACACCCCGGGCTGCAGGTGGCGCTAAACCGCTGCGCCACCAATGACCCTCTGTATACCTTCTTATGCACACATACAAATATTTTTTAGAGTAGGCTGACAAACTACAAAGTGAGGATCATACAATTCAGTAGATGTGTATTGAATTATATTGGATAGTACCTATGGGAAAATGCTATATAAGTTTCAAAGTAATTACTTATAAGTGAATTTTTATAACATAATCTATCCATGAATTGGGTTGCCTATAGTTAATGAACAATATTATATACTCTAAAAAGAGACTAAACTTCTAAATGGTAGTTTTGATTAAAAAATAAAAAATTCAGGAGCCCCTGGGTGGCTCAGTGGTTGAGCATCTGCCTTTGGCTCAGGACATGATCCCAGGATCCGGATTGAGTGCCACATCGGGCTCCCTGCATGGAGCCTGCTTCTCCCTCTGCCTATGTTTCTGCCACCACCCCCCCCCCCCGTCTCTCATGAATAAATAAAATATTTTAAAAATATTTTTTTAAATAAAATTTTAAAAAGTTCAAGAGAGGGAGGAAAACGGTGGAGTTGCAGAGGATCCTAGTTTTCATCTGGTCCCATGAATTCAGCTAGATAGCTATCAAATCATTCTGAACACCTGTAAATTTGACCTGCGATCTAAAAAAAGGAATTGCTACAACTCTACAAATAGAAAAGGGACCACCTTTTGCAGGGTAGGCAGTGCAGAGTAGTGAATCTGAGGGGATTTATTGGAAGATAAACCACAGGGTAGGAGGGAGCCTCCGTGAGCCTAAGCTGGCTACTGGAACGTGATACAGCAGTGGAGCACAAAATCTGAACTTTTAGAAATCGGCTCTGGTGAGGAACGTCCCTGAAAGGTGCTCAGGTAATGAATCGGGACATAGTTCTAGGTGGAATAGTGTAGTCTTAGGAACCCCCAGGGTCACAGAAAGAATGAGGGGGCCTGAGTGTGGCAGAGATCCCAAGCATTGGAGGGGGGGAAGCCAGCTACAATTAGCAAACACAGGGGTGGGTCTTCAGCTTGGGGTTGCCATAAACTGCAAACTGGGGCAGGATATAAAGACCAGTTTCTGAGCAGGGGCCCGGCAAGTGGCACAGCTGCAGGGAGACCCTCTCCCTTCCCCAGGAAGGAGTGGTGTGAGTGTGCAAGGCAAGAATCTGCAGGGCTTTGAGACTCAAAATTGGGCCACGTGTCTCAGATAAAAACAAAACAAACAAACAAAAAAATGGTTGGTTACAGGCTGGGTGAACACAGAGTGAGATTGGAAATCAGGAAGACAAAAGTGATTAACTGCTTTTCCATGAGGGTGTACTGAAGAGTGGGGGCTGCGATGTTGCAGCTCCAGGGCTGGAGATCAGGGTCCCACCATTTTTATTTTCATCCTCTAAAGAGGTGCAGAAAGCCATTAGGGAACAAAAGGCACATAGAGCAATCCAGTGCAACTTACCCTGAGCCTGGCCCCCTGGCAAATGTGGTACAACTCCACCCAGGCAGACACCTGAGAATTAGTGTAACAGGCCCTTCCCCCAGAAGACCAACAGGAACATCCAGCTAATACCAACTTTACAGATCACACAGAACTGAAAAACCCCAACACTTGGGGAAATAGTATATAGAATTCAAGGTTTTTTCCTCATGATTCTTTAGTCTTTCAGTTTAAGATTTTTTCTTAAAAAAAAAAAAAAAGATTTTTTCTTTTTTTCCTTTTCAATTAGTTTCTTATTAACTCTTTTAAGTCTTTTTTTAATTTTCATTTTTACATTTACATTTTATAGATATATTCTTCATTTTTGGCTTCCTTTCACTGTATTCAATTTTATTCTTTATATATAAAAGTTTTTCTTTCTTTACAATTTTGGGATCTGGGTCTTCTAACAAACAGACCAAAATACACTGAGGGCCAAATGTATCACTCTGTTCTGTCCACCTGTTTGATTATATTTTTCTCTCTTGCCCCCCACCCCTTTTTTTTCTTTTTTCATTTCTGATCTCTTCTGATTTGTCTAGTGTATATTTTGCTAGGCTCATGGTTGATATTTTTATTTATTTATTTATTGTTTTCTTTTTTCGTTCATCTATTCTTCTCTGAACAAAATGATCAAAAGGAAAAAAGGAAAATTCCCAGAAAAAAGAACAAGAGGCAGTACTCACTGCCAGAGACTTAATAAATATGGATATTGGTAAAATGTTGGAGGTAGAATTCAGAATAACAATTATAAAGATATTAACTGAGCTTAAAAAATCATAGAAGAAGAAAATCCCTTTCTGGAGAAATATAAGAACAAAGATCTAATCGGGTAAAAAAAAAAGGGTATTGCTGAGATGCAATCAACAATGGAGGCTCTTACTGCTAGGATAAATGCGTAGGAGAGAATCAGCGATATAAAAGATAAAATCATGGAGAATAAGAAAACTGAGGCAAAGAGAGATAAACAATTACCAATTACTGGTTCATGGGGGCGGGGGAGCTTCAAGAGATCAGCAATACTATAAAAGCTAAACACTATTAAAATAACACTATTAGAATAACACTATTATAGAATAATTAGAATAACTATTTCCCCTGAGAAAGAGGATAGGGAGAGAGAGGGGCAGAAGGCATATTTGAACAAATAATAGCTGAGACCTTCCCAAATCTGGGGAAGGAAACAGGCATTCAAATCCAGGAGGCACAGAGAACCCCCCTCAAAATCAATCAAAATAGATCAACACCCTGACATATAATAGTGAAGCTTACAAATTTCAGAGGTAAAAAGAAAATCCTGAAAGCAGCTTGAGATGAGAGATCCTTAACCACCTACAAATGTAGAAACATTAGACTGGCAGCTGACCTATCCACAGAGACCTGGCAGGCCAGAAAGGACTGGCATGACAAATTCAGGGTACTAAATGAGAAAAATATGCAGCCAAGAATACTTTATCCCACAAGGCTGTCATTCAGAGTGGAAGGAGAGATAAAGGGCTTCCGGGACAAACAGAAACTAAAAGAATTTATGATCATTAAAACAGCCCTGCAAAAAATATTAAAGGGGATCTTGTAAATGAAGAGAGCCCAAAAGCAACATAGGCTGGAAAGGAACAGAGACAATATACAGAGACAGTGACTTTATAGGTAATGCAGTGGCACTAAATGTCATATCTTTCAATAGTTACTCTTAATGTAAATGGGCTAAATCCTCCAATCAAAAAACACAGGGTATCAGATTGGATTAAAAAAGCAAGATTTGGGATCCTTGGGTGGCGCAGGGGTTTGGCGCCTGCCTTTGGCCCAGGGCGGGATCCTGGAGACCCGGGATCAAGTCCCACATCGGGCTCCCGGTGCATGGAGCCTGCTTCTCCCTCTGCCTGTGTCTCTGCCTCTCTCTCTCTCTCTCTCTCTCTCTCTCTCTCTCTTTCTGTGTGACTATCATAAATAAATTTTTTAAAAAAAGCAAGATTCATCCATATAGTCTACAAAGAGATTGATTTTAGGCCCAAAGACACCTCCAGATTGAAAGTGAGGGAATTAAGAACCATTTATCATGTTAATGGACATCAAAAGAAAGGTGGGGTAGCAATCCTTATATCAGATAAATTAGATTTTAAACCAAAGACTAGTAAGGGATGAAGAGGGATACATATCATCCTTAAAGGGTCTATCCAACAAGAAGATCTAACAATTATAAATATTTATGCTCCTAACATGGGAACAGCCAATTATATAAACCAGTTAATAACAAAATTAAAGAAACACATTGATAATAATACAATCATAGTGGGGACTTTGCACCCTACTCACCACAATGGACAAGAATCATCTAAGCAGAAGATCAACAAGGAAACAAGGGCTTTGAATGACACACTGGAACAGATGGACTTCACAGATATATTGAGAGCATTCCAACCAAAGGAACAGAATACACAGTCTTCTCAAGTACACGTGGAACATTCTCTAGAATAGATCACATACTGGGTCACAAATCAGGTCTCAACTGGTACCAAAAGATTGGGATCATTCCCTGCATATTTTCGGATCACAATGCTTTGAAACTTGAACTCAATCACAAGAGGAAATTTGGAAGGACCTCAAATACTTAGGGGTTAAAGAGCATCCTACTAAAGAATGAATGAGTCAACCAGGATATTAAAGAATTTTAAAAATTCATGGAAACAAATGAAAATGAAAACACAAATATTCAAAACTTTTGGAATGCAGCAAAGTAGTCCTAACAGGGAAGTACATAGCAATACAGGCCTTCCTCAAGAAACAAGTCTCAGATATACAACTTAACCACACACCTAAAGGAGCTAGAGAAAGAACAGCAAATAAAGCCTAAACCAAGCAGGAGATGAGAAATAATAAAGATTAGGGTAGAAATCAATGAAATAGAAACCAAAAGAACAGTAGGACAGATAAATGAATCTAGGAGCTGGTTCTTTAAAAGAATTAATAAGATTGATGAACTCCTAGTCTTTCTTATCAAAAGGAAAAGAGAAAGGACCCAAATTAATAAGATCGTGAATAAAAGAGGAGAATTCACAACCAACACCAAAGAAATACAAACAATTTTAAGAAATTATGAGCAACTATATGCCAACAAATTAGGCAAGGAAGAAATGGATGCATTCCTAGAAATGCATAACCTACTGAAACTGAAGCAGGAGGAAATAGAAAACCCGAACAGACCCATAACCAGCAAGGAAATTGAAGCAGTAATCAAAAATCTCCCAACAAACAAGAGTCCAGGGCCAGATGGCTTCCCAGGGGGATTCTACCAAACATTTAAGAATTAATACCTATTCTTCTGAAGCTGTTTCAAAAAAATACAAATAGAAGGAAAACTTCCAAACTCATTCTATAAGGCCAGCATTACCCTGATCCAAAAAACAAAGACCCCACCAGAAAGGAGAATTATAGGCCAATATCCTTGATTAATATGGATGCCAAACTTCTCCCCAAGATATAGCCAATAAAATCCAACAGTACAGTAAAAGGATTATTCACCACAACCAAGTGGGATTTATTCCTGGGATGTAAGGGTGGTTCAACATCTGCAAATCAATCAACATGATACATCACATTAATAAAAGAAAGGAAAAGAACCATATGATCCTTTCAGCTGATGCAGAAAAAGTACCTGACAAAATATAGCATCCTTCTCTGATTAAAACACTCCACAGAGTGGGGATGGAGGGAACATATTTCAATATCATAAAAGCCATATATGAAAACCCCACAGTGAATATCATTCTCAATGGGGAAAAATTGAAAGCTTTTCCCCTAAGGTTGATCAAAATTTTTGGATCAATAAATGATACAGTCCTCCATGCATAAAAGCGTGGCTTTTTCAGTTTTACAATTAATCAGGAACATGGCAGGATGTCCACTCTCACCACTGTTGTTCAACATAATACTAGAAGTCCTAGCCTCAGCAATCAGACAACAAAAAGAAATAAAAGGTATTCAAACTGGCAAAGAAGTCAAACTCTCACTCTTTGCAGATTATATGATACTCTATAAGGAAAACCCAAAAGACTCTACCCCAAAATTGCTAGAACTCATACAGGAATTCATCAGTGGCAGGATATAAAATCAATGCACAGAAATCAGTTGCATTTCTATACACTAACAATGAGACAGAAGAAAGAGAAATTAAAGGAGTCAATCCCATTTACAATTGCACCAAAAACCATAGGATACCTAGGAATAAACCTAACCAAAGACATAAAGTATCTGTACTCTTAAAAACTACAGAGCGCTTATGAAAGAAATTGAAGAAGACACAAAGAAATGGAAAAATGGGAGTACCTGGGTGCCTCCATCACTTAAGTGTCTTCTTTCAGTTCAGGTCATGATCCCAGTGTCCTGGGATCAAGCCCCACATCAGGCTCCCTGCTTAACAGGTAGTCAGTTTCCCTCTCCCCTTATGCCCCTCCACCCCCATTCCTTCTCTCTCTCTCCCTCTCAAATAAAGAAAAATAAAAATCTTAAAAAAAAAAAAAAGAAATGGAAAAACTTTCCATGCTCATGGATTGGAAAAACAAATATTGTTAATATGTCTATGCTACCCAGAGAAATCTACACATTCAGTACAATCCCTATCAAAATAAAATCAACATTTTCACAAGGCTAGAACAGATCATCCTAAAATTTGTATAGAACCAGAAGACCCAGAATAGCTAGAGGAATGTTGAAAAAGAAAACCAAAGCTGGTGGCATCACAATGCCAGACTTCAAGCTATATTACAAAACTGTAATCATTAAGATGGTATGGGACTGGAACAAAAACAGACACATAGATCAAAGGAACAAAATAGAGAACCCAGAAATGGACCCTAAACTCTACGGTCAATGAATCTTCAACAAAGCAGTAAACAATATCCAATGGAAAAAAGATAGTCTCTTCAACAAATGGTGTTGAGAAAACTGGACAGCAACATGCAGAAGAATGAAACTGGACCATTTTCTTACACCACACACGAAGATAAACTCAAAATGGATGAAAGACCGAAATGTGAGACAGGAATCCATCAAAATCCTAGAGGAGAACATAGGCAGCAACCTCTTCAACTTTGACCACAGCAACTTCTTACTAGACACGTTTCCAAAGGCAAAAGAAACAAAAGCAAAAATGAACTATTGGGACTTCGTCAGGATAAAAAAACTTTTGCACAGCAAAGGAAACAACAAAACTATAAGGCAACCTATGGAATGGGAGAAGATATTTGCAAATCTCTTTATCAGATAAAGGGCTAGTTTCCAAGATCTATAAGAACTTACCAAACTCAACACCCAAGAAACAAATAATCCAGTCAAAAAATCCATTGAAGACATGAACAGACATTTCTTCCCATACAAATGGCCAACAGATGCATGAAAAAAATGTTCAACATCACTTGGCATCAGGGAAATACAAATCAAAACCACAATGAGATACCACCTCACACCAGTCGGAACGGCTAAAATTAACAAGTCAGGAAACAACAAATGCTGGTAAGGATGTGGAGAAAGGGGAACCCTCTTACACTGTTGGAGGGAATGCAAACTGGTGGTGCAGCCACTTTGGAAAACAGTATGGACGTTCCTCAAGAAGTTAATTGACTAGAGCAGCAATTGCACTACTAGGTATTTACCCCAAAGATACAAATGTAGTGATCTGAAGGAGCACCTGCACCCCAATGTTTATAACAGCAATGTCCACAATAGCCAAAATATGGAAAGAGCTGACTTGTCCATTGGCAGATTAATGGATAAAGGAGATGTGGTATATATATATATATATATATATATATATATATATATATATATATATATATATACACACACACACACACACACACACACACACACACACACACCGGAATATTAGCCATCAGAAAGGATGAAATCTTACCATTTGCATCAATGTGGAAGGAACTGGAGGGTATTATGCTGAGCAAAATAAAATTATCTTATGGTTTCATTCATATGAAGAATACAAGAAACAGCACAGAGAATCATAGCAGAAGGGAGGGAAAACGGAATGGGAAGAAATCAGAGAGGGAGACAAGTCATGAGAGACTCTTAACTATGGGAAAGGAAGGAGGGTCGCTGGAGGGGAGGTAGGTGTAACTGGTGATGGCTAATTGAATTTAAATTTTTTAAAATAACAATAAAGAAAAGCTTGGATCTTCATTTAGTATAATAGGGAATTGAGAAAACTTTCAAAAAGGGAGCCCATATTTGTATCATCTACTATAACAAATTAGCTATTACCTGTTATTTTTTACTACTGTGTTAAATTGCCTTCTCTATAAAGGTTAATCTTTGAAATAAAAGGTTTTTTAAAGGAATAAATTGTTATTTTTAACTTTATTCAGATTTG
The DNA here is from genome assembly GCF_003254725.2 of Canis lupus dingo. Lineage (NCBI taxonomy): Eukaryota > Metazoa > Chordata > Mammalia > Carnivora > Canidae > Canis > Canis lupus. The sequence continues at coordinate 35,265,460 of NC_064250.1, forward strand.
CAGAAAAACATTACATCGCCACGTGCTCGTATTTCGGTTGCCTAACTTACAGATGTTAGATGGAATTCCTGTGAATTCAGATGATAGGGCAAAAGCTGAATTTCACTTCTCTGAGCTACAAGCAAAGAAAACTTCGGTAATATTTCTATGTATACTTTTCCTTTTAAAATATATAATTATTAGTAAATTAAAATCAATTTACTGGGTAAATCTGGGCTAAGATGTTTTTGTAGATTTCTTTAATATGTATTTTAGTGATTACTGTCAAAAGCACCTTAACCTGGTGAATAGAGCACATCCACACAAACACAAATTTCCACAGAAGCTCCTTTTTCCATAATGTAATTTGGCATAAAGAAAATTATTTAAAATCTGTGTACCTCTTGTTCAATATACAAGATAATGCTAGAGAGTAAGAATCTATAACATATCACTTCTATAAACAGAAACTAACAAGCTCTTAGAGTTTAGCAGATAGGAAGGGAAGTTGTGACCTCAGCTCTCCAGACTAGGTAGTTCATCTAAGAAGGGAGATGTGAACTGCTTTTCTTGTTGGCCAGAAAAATTGCACATTTTACCCACAAACCCTAAAAAGGTATCTGACCATGACATGAAAGAGATTAGAGACAGAAGCCACAAAAGGATATCATTAGGAAATTATGTCCTTGACCACCAGGATTCTTCATGACCATCCTCCACAAGACTAGACAGAGAAAAGCTATGGTTTCTGAACAAAGAGTAACCTTAATAGAGCTGTGCCTTTGCAAGGTTTGAGAAAGAGGCTAGAAGCAGGGAAACCAGTTAAGAGGCTTTTAGAATAATCTAAGAGGGAGATTATAAGATTTAGACTAGGGTGGGGCAGTAAGAAGATAAGTGAACCTCTAATGTAAGTGAAAGTCAGAGAGCAAGGACATTAGTCAGTGAACAAAAATTACTCTTAAAGTGCATATTGAAGAGAAAAGAGGTGAGACTACTGTAGATACTTTTAGTTAAGTCAGTGGATTCCCCAATACTCTCCATCCCTTCTGCAAACCAAATTGATTCTCAGCATACTGGAAGTTTGATACTAGAGGCTCCTCTCCAGTCCACTTCTGCCTTCAGCAATAGATTCACACATTTATCAAGAGTTGGCTATGTTTTTTCAAAAACTTACATGTCAGTTCTTTTATCTTAAATAAACAGAAATGCTAAAAATGAAAATTTAAAATTATTATTTCTATGTTTCTATGAAAACCAAAATGAGATACTTTGAAAAATCTGGGTAAAGATCAATCTCAAACATGCATGCACAAATAATGTCAAATTAAGTTGGGAAAAAATTTGTAAAATATGGGAAAAAATTATAAAAATTCAGGCACAGTATGTGGAAAAACTATTTTTAAAATTTTGACAGCTTTTGTGTTCAAATTTTCTCCACATGTCTTTAAATTCTTGGTACTTTCAAGAAACCCATACTGGAAATTGTAGGCAAAACTTTAAGGATGGATTTGTCTACGAACAATTAGATAAAATACCAATTGAGGGACTCTTACAGAAGAGGCCTTAGCCCTTCATCACAAGATTGATGAGTGCATGTGCATTTATGTTTTAAATTTTAAAAATAGACATGAATTATACACATAATTCCTTACTATTCCCTGAATATTTTCATTAACCTTAACTTTTTTTGGTTAACCAAGGAGTTTCTATTATAGGTCAAAGTAGCCACAGAGACCTGCAAGACTTAAAGTTGTACAATGTTAATAAAGATTATCTGGATTAGGCAAAGGAAATTGGTTCATCTGTAGGCTATATCTACAAAAATTGTTCTGAAAACTACGCTTTGTGAAAAAAATCTTAGCTGCTTATTTCTATGCTATAACTAAGAAAGAGCACCATCTAATGTGATCTACTGAAATTATTGTCGCAGGCCCCAGTCTTTCAAAAGAGAGAAAATTAAAAAAAAAAAAAAATTAGGGCAGTGATTTAAGCCTCCTTTCCTTTTCTCTATTCTGTATTCCAGGAGCAAGTCACTTCTTACTTCCAGAAGTGGAAAACTAAAGGAAACTTTAGCCTGCTATTGCTGCTTCAACAAATTGCCTCAAATTAAGTGGCTTGAAACAACACAAATTTACTATCTGACAATTCTGGAGGTCAGAAAACCAAAAACTAGTCTTACAGGGCTAAACATTGGCAGTTAGTTCTGCATTCCTTCTGGAGTTTAAGGAGAGAATTTGTTCTTTGCCTTATCAAATTTCTAGAAGCAACCTGCATTCGTTGGCTCATGGCCCTCTTCCAGCAATAGCATCATTTCAACTTCTGATTCCATTATCACATCTTCTCTGTCTCTGATCCTCCTGATCCATCTCTCTTATAGGGACTCTTGTGACTGTACTGGCACCACCTAGATAATCCAAGATAATCTCCCCATCTCTAAACTAATGTAATTATGCTTGCAAAGTCCCTTTTTGCCATGGAAGGTAATGTATTCACAGGTTTTGGAGAGTTGGATGTGGACATCTTTTGGGGGGGCATTATTCTGCCTCCCATACCATATTTGTAAGGGCTCCAGTGAGAGACCTATAAAAACTATCACATTGAAATTTATAAATTCTATTTTAAGGTAATGTTGACTAAATTTGAAAAATTATGTATAAATTCGCTAAATTACATATAAAGAAATCACTTAGCTTTAAAGATCCCAATTTTCATATGTATTTTTTGATTAGTTTCATATAGCAGAAAAAGTCCATAAACTCAAATTTTAATTGATGAGTATTTCACTAAAGGATTTGCTTCTTGGCTATTCTTTTCCATTTTTCACAATGTAAAGTCAGACTTTTCCCATTACCATACTATGATACAATAATATGTCTTGAGTGGATCTAGACACATAATCTTGCCGTTTGAGTCAGTGCCATCTATAAGAACTTAATGATTTTTCCACTTACTCTATATGTGAACATTTTATTAAAAATCATTATTTTTTTAAGATTCATCTATACAGGTTAATAAAATAAAGGGAATATTTCATGTCTTTATTTTAGAGAAATCTATTTTAAGATTCAATAATAACAGGGACATCTGGGTGGCTTAGTGGTTGAGCATCTGCCTTTGGCTCAGGTGGTGATCCCAGGGTCCTGGGGCCCAGTCCTGCATCAGGCTTCCTGCAGGGAGCCTGCTTCTCCCTCTGCCTATGTCTCTGCTTCTCTCTGTGTGTCACTCATGAATAAATAAAATCTTTTTAAAAATTCAATAATAATGTTTATTTTCATGGCTAGAACAAAACTGAGCTACTAAGGAGACACAAAAACAGAATTTGTCAGTTCAGTCTAATTTATTTTTCTTTCAGTTACTGCTCTTCCTTTTTTAACAGCAAGAGAGAATCCATGAACTCTAAAGTTGACCTTTAAACTAGAAGATTCTGGTGCTTTTGGCTTCAGAAGAAAATTGGACAGCATTCTAAATTAGTGATGGGAACTCCTACAAAGGAATTAGTTAGGGAATTTGGGACGACTAGCTTTAGTAAAAAGCCTGATACTTTAGTGCTCATTATAAAGCTACATTCTTGGTAACGCCTATTGAAACAGGGCAATCAGTCATTTTGCACAAATGACAAAAGCCTGTATGTCTAAATAAGTTGAATCATATATTAAGAATTCATATTTTTAAAAATAAAAACAAGGTCAGTCTTAATGAAGACAGAGCAAGCATAAAATTCTAGAGAAACCAAGAGTCTCCAGCCTAAAATACTTCCCTCTTCTGTTTGCTGATTCCTGAAATTCTTTTAAAAGCCTCCTAATCCTCAACTAACTTAAAATGTAAACACCATTTAGAGAGCACGTTCATTAGAAGTGATTGTTATAAGATGCTTTCCTTAGTCCCCAATTTATTTACTTATTTGTTTTTGAAAAACTAATTAACTAACTGCAAGGCACCTGATGAGGAAAATGAAGATGTAGAAGATACAACTCTTACCAACTGAAAACTCCCACTCAGTAAAAAAGAAACAAAGGGGGGAAAACTTAATTCTCATTTTCTGCACTTACCTTGTTAAGACCCTTTGGAAAGGGGGAAGCGCCATCATATGTGATGAGGATGACGCCATCTGAAAAGCCAGAACGTAAGGTTCTGAGGGAGGTTAAAGGTTCAACAGTCTCTCACAGGTTCTGCCTCAAACCAACTCAGTTCAGTCATATAACTCCTGAACTAAAGAATTTTAAGTTGATTATCAAATAGGGCTTTGTGGTAAGGACTGAATCTATTGATCTGAGTTTTGGAAGGTGAGCCATTCTTAACTCTTTTTCTTTTATTATGTAGTTTATTCCTGTTACCAGCTCTCCAATGGATGGTGGATCATTTGGCCAAGTGAAAGCTCCTCCCATAAAGATTACGAATGTAATAATGCCAGGGGGATTTAGCCATTACTTGGGATCTGACTTCACTTTAACTCCTGAAGTTGAAGGTATTTTCACAGAGTTTCTTAGTGAATGTAAAAGCAAATGAACAAAACACTGCACTTGAAACAAAAATCTCACTTTGATTTCCATTATTTCTTAAAACTGCATTTTTAAATTTACATTTCCTAAAATTGCACATTTGTTCAAGTTTCATGTAGTCATTCTGACTTCAGAGACTATAGTATTTTGAGGTTTTGCTCAACTACTAATATGTTGTACCTAAACATTTGCTCATAATGTGAACTTTGTGATACTTGCACAATTATTTCTTGAATTACTTATTTTCAAAGCTTTTGTTTCATTTTATGTATGTCATAGCACATGACTGCTAAAACCAATTCATCTGTGTGTCCTTCTAAAAGTAGAAAGTCAAAGGTTTAAAACTATCTGTGACAACAATTCTTGGAGCACAAAGAGAAGATCAGACTTTATTCTTGAAACCACAAATAAACCATGAAGCTAATACTAGAGAAGAGTTTCAAGAGGTAGAGCTCTAAAGCAGGGAGTCCATTAAAAGGACAGGGCATGGAAATAATTCCTTCTATTATATACATTTTAGTTTAGGGTAGATCAAGACTTTTGCGTATTTCCAGATCTTCACCTCTTCCATTCCTTATTACATCCCACTTTGCATGGGATCACTATTAGAGAATAAAATTCAAAATCACAGTAATTATAAAATGGTCTAAGATTCTACTAAGGATAATAGATTGCTCTGTGTGATTATTTTTAAAGGAAGCTCAGTCAAAAGAAACCCAAAATAATTTACTTTGTTAAGATATTATTTTTTGTTCAACTTATATCTCATACTTCTAAATACTTAAGATTTTAGTCATAGTGAGAATTTTTATGCTTTTGTCTAGTAGACATAACTGTCAATAAAGTGAGATAATGCCAAATTATTAGCTATTCAACAGTACAACATCATCTTCAGGAATGTCATTAATATCTTTTTTTTTTTTTCGGCACTAGTTCCACCCTGGATTCATCTCCATAACATCCTTCTCAGATTTCTGTCTTCAGGATTTGTAGTGTGACTATTTTTTATGTTTTTCTTGAAAAGTCCTGTAATTTCTCTCCTGTTTCCAGACTGTTGCCACAGTTTTGTTTTGTTTTGTTTTGTTTTGTTTTAGAATTATGGTCACTGGGATCCCTGGGTGGCACAGCAGTTTAGCACCTGCCTTTGGCCCAGCGTGCGATCCTGGAGACCCGGGATCGAATCCCATGTCGGGCTCCCGGTGCATGGAGCCTGCTTCTCCCTCTGCCTGTGTCTCTGCCTCTCTCTCTCTCACTGTGTGCCTATCATAAATTAAAAAAAAAAAAAGAATCATGGTCACTTTATCTGTACATTTATTATGATACAGAGCTCTAGATATTTAAATTTTAAAAATTACCTAGAAACAATCAAATAGATTCACGAACTCAGAGAAATTTAAGCAGCATTAAATGCTAGAAATCTATTCCAATTCTGTATTTTTATTTAAGATGTTTAATACATGTTATGAAATATGTACAGCACACATTCAACAAAAGGGCAACAAAGCTTTATTACTTAATTCATTTTATTACTTAGTGTTTCTCATTGTTCCACAATTCCTAATTTCAGACAAAAAAAACAAGAATGCAGGCATTCTGACAAATAATCCTCGGAGCATCCATGCAGAAATAGCTTTTCGGCAACTCAGAGGGATAAATCTCTCTCCACCTCTTTTATCACATCAGGGTATGGCATCTCCAACTACACAGATGTACCAGAGCAACCCGGATGAGGGAAGGTAAAACTATTCTGTGTTTTAATATCATTTCTCATCATTAAAAAAAAACACTCCCCAAATCTGCTAGTCATGTATAAAAATAGGAAATATTGTGTTTTACTATTATTTGCTTACTGAGAGCTGGGAAAAACTGTCAGCATAAGGCTTCTTCTCCCACAATCACCCAACTTTCCCAAAGTCCTGTGTATTTAGATCATAATTCTAAGAGGCTTAGTAATGGCTGTAGAAGTAGAATAGTGCTCATCTAATACTTATATGAACACTGAAATAAACACTTGTAATTGCATTCTCTCCCAAATCACTTCTCAAATATGCAAAGCAGTTCACTTGTATTTTCAACAAGAGAAAAATTCAATTCTGAAATCACAAAGCCCAAGAATTTTTTAAATTCTTCAAGCCTCTCCTCTGGGAGAGGCTAGCCCTAGTAGCCAGCTCAATGCCTGAGAACCTGCAACTTCTCATCAGGAATCCACTCTGTTGCTCAACACCTGTCCACCTAGATTTCCAGTTATTTCCTGTCCGCCAGCTTCTTGATAGCCAAGCTCCAGTCATATATCAGTGACCAACTCAGCAGCAGACCTAGGGTAGGCCTGGCTCTCGCTCTACTGACTTCCCTGCTAGTCTGGTCACATTCTACTGACTCCTTAGGATAACCTGATTTTTAGATGTCCAAGAATAGGATCACTTTCTCTGTTGTACTGTCTTTTTGAAATTGAACACATAAAATTTTTTACTGCAGAATTACCTTAATTAGCTGATCCATTAAGAAAATAAGTCATAATTATTTGACTCATAAATATTTTATTTCTGATAGAATTCCTGGCAGTACTTTCCAAGATCAAATCAAATGAAACTGCCTAGAGAAATGAATATACACAAAGAAACCTATTTCTGTTTAGGAGTTATACAAAAACTAGCAGACAGAGCTGGTGAAAAAAATATATGAGATAATCGTGTTACTTATTTTACTGAAGCACTTCAGTTCCATATGAAGATAATCTCTATCACCCTGGTTGAATTTTATTTAATATCACCCCTCTTAAACTCTCATTATGATTACCTTTATTATTTATTTGAATTCCTATATTAGAAAAACCATGAACCGTTATATCATACAATTTGAAAAGATAGAAGTGACATAAAACAGAGAATCAAATATTTAGTCCTAGTATTGGAAGCATTTAGTTACAAAATCTTATTGTAGCCTGTCATATTAAGATACTAAAAAAGGCAATTCTAGTAAATAAGTATATTTTATTTGTTGAATATTTATTTAGTTGGAGTTACCTAAAACTAAAGCATACATTTCTTACCAAACACAACTATTACTAAAACAAGTTGAACTTTGTTCACTGAGCTACAAATTAGTATTTTAGGACTATAATTGGGAAAAAATACCTTAAACCATATCTTCCCTAGGATTTGTTTAGAGATGCAAATTATGGGCATCAGTAGTACTTTCTAAAGGTGGCTAAGAGTTGGTGCAACCATGTATTCATGCTCTAAGAATAAAAAAGTACTATTTCAAATAAAGGATTTGTTAATTGTACCCATAGTAATATAATTTTACAAGCAGTTTTAGGCTAAAAAGGACAAACTGAGTGGACACATTTAAATTCAAGACCCTTAACAATTGTATTTCACTGGAAATAATTTTTCTAAAACATTATGCTGCTCGGACAGATCACAAATCAATCATATATGGTTTTGAAAAAAATATGGTTTTGAATTACATTGTTTTATTAAATATAGTTCTTTAAATTAATGACTAACTTGCCAATCATATTTTTATATAAATGGCCTGTATGATTCATGAATTATTCTACTATAATTTTCCAGGTATTGGTTCAACACTGCATGTAGTTTTCCTACTATTTTAGATGTTCCTTACATGAAAATAAATTTTTACTAAAATGTGTGTATTTTATAATCTACCTGGAAATAGGCTGAAAGATATTTTGGAAACTAATTCCAATGCATACGCAATAATTTGTATCTTTTCGTCTTTAAACGCTGATGTTTATGAAGTAATTATGTAACATTTAAAATTTCAAACTTAATAGATTGATTTGATACTTCTTAATGGGTGGTTTTTAAACAACTATTGCTCTTAGGTGGAAATAAGATCCTTTGTTTAAAAAACAACTATGCAGTTCTTAAGATGTCCAGAAGATGTCTTTGTTGCCCTTTAGTTTTGACAACTGCTTTCCTTGCAGTGCTCCAATGATGGTCTGTTCTCTGTTACTAACTTGGTATCATCGGCTTTTTTCTTTTATGATTTTGTATAAATGAAATACTGAATATATGTTGCTTTTGTAATGACAATTATCTTTAAATAATAAACTGGGTGGGAAAAGTAAATGTAACTGTCTTTCACTTAGAGAAAAGGAATTTTCAAGAATTAGAAAAGTATGAAGCAGGAAAAACATACCTCATTATTCAGCATCCCTTTAACATTTAGCACACTTTCTTGTAGCCATTTTTTCTATGCATTTGTAATATATTTGAGATCTATCATTTGATTTTTATGTACTATACATCATTAAATTTAGATATATCTTACCATTTTATTGTAAATTTTTAATTATATCTGAATTTCTTCTTGAAAGTAAATTAATTTGTAATACATATTTTTTTTTAATTGTTTTTAGAGAGAGAGAAGGGAAGAGGGGAAGGGAGAGAGAATCTTAAGTAGGCTCCATGCTCAGCACAGAGCCCATGCAGGGCTCAATCTCACAACTCTGAGATCATGACCTGAGCCAAAATCAAGAGTCAGATGTTTAACCAAGTGAGCCACCCAGGGACCCCAGTAATAATACATAATTTGATAATAACACGAAAAATAATGTGAACATGTACTTAGGCATTGCTAGGTACTATACAGAAAACAGACATGAATCCAACCTTTAGAACATTTTGATATGAATACATGCTAAATAATTTCATATAAAGCAATGAGGGAGATGATTACTAGCATAATTTGCACAGTTCTGAATCTTTTCTGCCATGAGAGCAGATGACACTGACATGATAGACAACATGCTCCCCTGGGAATGCTTAGATGGGTTAAGCCATTGGTTATGTGCAGCTCATAAACAATAGCTAAAACTTCATCCCTTTCCTGTTTGACAAAACAAAAAGATGTAATTGAACACGAGGGATGTTTTTATAAGAGTGACTTTAGATCTGCCCTGAATTATTTAAGTAAATAATACACACACTGAGGAATTTAAGTTATAGTTATAAATTTTTTGTAACATACTTCACAACTGATTACGATAAAACAGGCAAGTAGTACTTTAAATTTACAAACCACTAGCCCATATTTTACATGGTTATCCTAATAACCCACTCTATGGAGTAGATATGAAATGTATTTTCTCCATTTATAGATAAAGAAATGGGAATAAGGAAAAGAGTAGATATCATATCAAATCCTAGATTTTTTTTCAACTCCCAATTCATTACTTTTTCAATTACTATGAGTGAATCAACATTTAATTATTATTCATGTGCTATGTAACCAGCTGTCATAGAGCCCTAATATATTAAAAACTGTAAACTATCATTATCTTCCAGTGTATTTAGCTTAGGGAAAATGCATAATTTCTACAGTAAAATTAGTCCTTTGCTCCCAGCAAATGTCCTGATAGATTTATTTTGTATGTAGCCATATGCATGGATACATGACTTGTTTTAAATTAAAAACAATTCCACAATGAGGAAAGCTAAATATTAGGGCACTTTATAAATGAGGAGCCTACAATGCTGAACTGAATATAGACATTATCGAAGTGATCTTTCAATTTCTATATATGAAGATTGACTATAATTATTCAATAAGAAATTTATTATTTACTTCTATTTTTATAGTTCTAGACTTCTCTGACTATTGACACAAAATTAACTATGGTTGTGAACATAGTTTTGCTTAGAATATTTAATGTGCACTGCATATGTATGTTTGTAGGCATTCATGGCCAGTTTTAAAATAATCCTTATATTTAAGTAACATGCCATTTCATTATTTATTCGTATCTTTCATATATTATGAGAAGTGTTTGTTTTAGAACATTAGATCTTATTGTTAGTCATGCTATAGGCTCTTTGTTTCAATTAAATGTTACGTAAAAAGAAGTAAAATATTTATAGTTCTATAAGAGTAGAAGCAAGCACTTATGGCCAAGTTCTGTTGGCTATTCAATGAATCAGATCAAATCAATTATTTTTATGAGGTAGAAACTGGCTGATTTGTTAGATTCCTCTGTTATAATACTTAGAGCTTCTGGATGACTTCCAAGTGCTTACTTGCTTTCTTATTCATCTCTCTGTGCTTGCCTTCACTATTGAATACTATTTTTTAAGATTTTTATTATTTTTTTAAGTACACCCAACCTGGGGCTCAAACTTACAACCCCAAGATCAAGAGTCTCACTCTACCAACTAAGCCAGCCAGGTGCCCCTATTGAAATAGTTTCTTGTTTTGTTTTGAAATAGTTTTATTTTTTTATTTTTTTTTAAATTTTTTTAAATTTTTATTTATTTATGATAGTCACAGAGAGAGAGAGAGAGGCAGAGACACAGGCAGAGGGAGAAGCAGGCTCCATGCACCGAGAGCCCGACGTGGGATTTGATCCCGGGTCTCCAGGATCGCGCCCTGGGCCAAAGGCAGGCGCCAAACCGCTGCGCCACCCAGGGATCCCTTGAAATAGTTTTAAAGAAAAACTGTACAAATTGCAATTTTAGGGGGCACCTGGGTGGCTCAGTCAGTTAAGCATCTGTCTTCAGGTCAGGTCCTCAGGGTCCTGGGAGTGAGCCCCAAGTTAGGCTCCCCACCGGTGGAGGGAGTCTGCTTCTCCCTCTCCCTCTGCCCCTCCCCCTGCTCGTGCTCTCTCTCTCTCTCTCTCTCTCTCTCAAATAAATAAATAAAATCTTTTTAAAAAATTGGAATTTTAGTTCACAGTCGCCTTTAAGAACTAAGTCAAGAAGTACGCGGTTATTTTTTAGTAATATTTTATTTCCAGAAGTTTTTATCTTTTAAAAATATGAATTATAATATTCTTTATTACTATTTTTATTTTATTGATGAATAAAAATGTTTTTTAATCTGGGCATTTGGGTGGCTCAGTTGGTTAAGCATCCAAATCTTGATTGCAGCTCAGGTCATGATCTCAGGGTTGTGAGGTCCAGCCCAGCGTCAGGCTCTGTGCTGGGCATGGAGCCTGCTGAAGATTTTCTCTCTCCCTCTGTCCCTCCTTTCCCTCATTCTTTAAAAAAAAAGAAAGAAAAGAAAAAGAAATGTTTTGCAAACTACTGAAAAGACACTTCTCAAAACCAAATTTGTGGGCAGCCTGGGTGGCTCAGTGGTTTAGCGCTGCCTTCAGCCCAGGGCATGATCCTGGAGTCCCGGGATTGAGTCCAGAAGTCGGGCACCCTGCATGGAGCCTCCTTCTCTCTCTGCCTGTGTCTCTGCCTCTCTTTTTCTGTATCTCTCATTAATAAATAAATAAAGTCTTTAAAAAAAAAAAAACAAATTTGTGCATTTTTTTCTCTCTTAAATTTTTGTTTTGGTGAGGATTTTTCCTTACAATTATGATAAAATGAATGATTTTATAGCCAAAACATGAAATGCAGTAACTTGAATGTAGAATATCCAGAGGGACACCTGGGTGGCTCAGTGGTTGTGTATGTCTGCCTGGAGTCCCCGGATCGAGTCCCACATTGGGCTCTCCATACAGGGAGCCTGCTTCTCCCTCTGCCTGTGTCTCTGCCTCTCTCTGTGTGGCTAGCATGAATAAATAAATAAAATCTTTAAAAAAGAAAAAAAAAGAATATTCAAAGGAATTCAGAAGTAGCTTTGAAAGTGGTAATCATCTGAAATCAAATTAGTAACCATTTATGTTTTATTTATTAGGCCTTTCTTTAACTGTATGGTCTCTTCAAGATATCAAAAACCAAATCATCAACATCATCATTTTCTATATAAAATACATGTGATTCTGAAATGCTGTTTAAAATTAAAATAGATTTTTCTTTTTCTCATTAAAAATTAGTATTTCCGTAGGCTATGGATAACATTCTAATTAACTTACAAATGTTTAAATATATTTCATACCAAAAGAGTTAGATTTTTAAACATTACAAAGAGGGGGGAAAGGTTAGTGATGATCTTACTATTTTTGTAAGCCATTTTTGGTTACATTTATTTTTAAATAACATCTTTATTTTAAATTTAAAAAATAAGATCATGTGGTATAAAAGCTGTAGATTTTAATCAGGGACCTGCATGTTTTACACCTTGCTTACTATAAAACATTCTTTTCTAGAAAATGTTTTAGTTCATTTTAGCAGTTTAGCTCTACTAAACTTTAGTTCCATCTTTAATTATAACATAATTATAATCTTTAATTATAGCATAATGCTCCCTTTCTCTTTTCTTCCTCCCCAAAATGTTTTGCAAGTATGTTTCTCAAAGATCAACCAAAAGAGGCTAATCTGTAAAAAAAATATATCAATAACATTTTTAAGTTTCTAGTTATTTCTTATTTCTTCCCATCATTTTGACTGAAAACAAGTATTTACAAACACTGGTAGCCTACTTTCTTATGGTCTTTCACTTTTTTATGAAGTGCTTTAAAAGAGTTCAATCAACCTTAATGATGGTGCATTTTTAGTTAAGGAAATAGAATGGGGAGAAGTCAATTTGAGCTCCCAGACGAACAAGTGTCTTGAGAAAGAATAGGCATAAATGGATTTAGAAAACAGAGAGTAGGAGTAAAATGCAGTGAGCAGAGCACTCAGGGAAGCCAGATACAATGGAAAGAGTAAAATACTGCAAGAGCTTTTTAAGCTACATACAATTGGAACAATGGACTTGATCCAGCCATCTATGTTAAACTGTTAAAAGGTGAAAAGCAAGCTGGAATTCTATAAAGAGTGTTGAGGAACAGTAGAATGAAGAGCTTTAAATCTAAAGAGAATGAATGCAGTCATTCAATAGGATGGAAATGAAGTCAAAATTGGCATATTTCCCTGGTTAATTTACCTTGTGAAGGACTCTGTTCAGTTTTAGATATTAAGCCATTATTAGCAACAAAATAGTCTTTAAATTGCCACCTTTGGAGTTTTTAAGCAACAATATAGTGTACATCTGTGAATTTCATATGTACATACCACATACACATATACATGCAAATAAAAATACAACACATAGGTCTCATATAATTGTAACAATTTAACATTATAGACTACAGCAATAAGTACACTATATATGTCAAACTTACCATTCTTTAAAAACAAGGCTAATTTAGAGTTAGTGACAAAGATGCAAGTGTACAATTACAAAAACTTGAAAAAGAAAACTAATTTAAAATAACACATGTAACACATAGAACAGAATACTGTGGAGTGATTGAATGGCCTAATGTTTTCTTAATTAGCCGACAGTCAATCAGAAAAAGTTTTTTTTTACATTTTGAGGAAACTTTTATTGAATGTATCAATATACTTTCCTGCTTTGGTAACTAAAATAAATAAAATTTTATTTTCAATGATTTATAGTGAGAGCCTCATGGTGATAGTTGTTAATAATTTACAATTTTACAGAAATATAGCTGAAGAAAGTGTATAAAGTATGTACTGAGGACATAACCTTGAAAGTTGCTTATGGCCAAGAACTAATATCGTATTATATTACTACTATGTTTTGAATGAAGGTATATCTATGGAACCAAATCTAAAACATCTGTAAATAATTTAGAAACTGAGTAAGACTAAAATCCAAACATGTATTAATGTTAACAGGTTGGGCTATTTGTTAACTCTCAAAAAAAGAATTAGCCATATAATCATCATCCTTTTTTCTGTTATTAAGTGCTCTACATATTTATTTATTCTATTTAGACTTAGTATTATTAACTGACTAATATTGACATTATCAAGGATTTAAACAACAGCTACAATGGACTTCTACAACACTGAAGATTTCTTAGTGTCACAAGAACCGTTTCAATACAATGCTAATTTCAGGTTTTTTTCAGTGCATCGTAAGAAAATAAGAGTAGAAATATGTACTTACAACATGAGTATTTTGGTTGACTTCAATACTTAGAAAAGAAATCATCAAAAACAGTTATTAAAGATCATAAAGGCCAAACTTAATTTTTAAAGAATATTATTTTCATGGCAGAAACAAAAAAAATGAAAGAAAATTAATTTTTGGTTGGAAGCCATTTCTCTTATAACTCAGAAAGTGAAGTAGTTGTTTCTAATGTTAGATGCTGCATATTTTTTATCACTTTCAATCATATTCAAAAGATCAAAAAAGAATACTATGATAAGCCTAAATGAGGAAAATCAAGTGAAAACAAAGCAGAATATTGGTATCAAGGTAATTTTATTCATATTGATTATAAAGAAGTTTACCTCCCTTATTGGATCATAAACATTTAAGTTATTTTACCCAGAGAATAATTATTAATATATACTGTTTTGTTTCTCACTGAATTTTATAATTGTATTTATTGTGTTTATAATGAGTCCTTCAATGATATGTGGTGGGAAAAGAATAAAAATGATTTTTTAAAACAATTCTAAAATCTACTCACTAATTTAACTGATGGTATAAGATTATTTAAAAAATACTAGAAATTTATGGGCTTATAAGTTTTTAAAAATTGATACTATTCCTTTGATATGTGTCACTTTTTCATGTATGTGTGATCAAGCCTACTACAGCTAAATGGCCTATATACTATTTTTTAAATATTTTTATTTATTTATTTGAGAAACAGAGAGAGTACATGCACACACCAGTTGGGAGGTAGGGGGAAAGGGAGAAGCAGACTCCCCATTGAGCAGGGAGCCTGACATGGGGCTCAATTCCAGGACCCCAAGATCATGGCTGGAGCCAAAGGCAGACACCTAACCGACTGAGCTACCCAGGTACCCCTAAATGGCCTATATATTAAAGAGCTAAGCACATGAATACTATTTTGGCAGAGAATAGAAGATACACAAGTAACAAAAAATATATATATAAATCAAAGAGCTGTCTTTCCACATAGTAGATCATTTCTAGTTCATGACATGATACTATTATTGTTCTTTTACATTTATAAAATAATAATTCTCCATCTGGGAGACCAAAAACTCAAATATATACTGTATCAAATCTTCAACTGAACATATCAGTATAACAAAGAAAACAATATCAGAGCCAATTCCATGATCTATGAAATTATTTCCCTAAGAATTACAAGCTTAGAAGACTTCAGGGACCTGTCATATAACCTAAATAAAGGAGATCAGATAAAACAAAAATTAACAGCCAGAAATATAATTGACTGCACTCTTACTAAAATAAAATGTGCTAGCTTCCATTTGCCCTTCCAGATATACTCACCACCTTTTTCCTACGTTGTGATTCTAGAGAATGACTCATCAATTGACAACATCAATTAGGGTTCTCTGTCTCTCTATCTGGCAGGTGGGTTTAGCCAATGGGAGACACTGGCAGTATATCAAAGAAAGGGAGAAGAATAAAATTTAGGCTTTAGTAGTAATTCCTTTACAAGGGCCCCAGCTCCTCTTGGGCTCTCCTAAAACTCTGGATTCTAGCAAACTGAGCCCTCCTCTTACCTTCAGGCCTAAGGCGGTTGCAAATTTGTAATGTTTCACCAAAGCTGGTCTTTTATTATTTGTTACTCATCTGTTTGGAACTGATACCTGACATCTTTTTCTTCTACAGCAAGATGTTAATGTGAGGTTGGAGTTGTGATGTGCTACATGAAATACAGACTTCAATTCTGGGAGCCATATTTTTAAATCAGCCTCATGGAAAAAAAAAAAGTGTTCCCAAATACAGGAACTTTAATTATGGATAAAAATCTTTGCACAGTATTTTTACATATTACTCCTGCAAGGTCTATAGAATTCTGGTACTCCAATGTCACTTTATTTAATTTTCAATTCACTAAATTCCATTTATAACTATTCATTCTCATTATCAGTATTGAGAAAACTAACTGCACAATTAGTTCATATTCTTAAAGTTTGAAATCCTGTAAACATTGAAATTTAGTCTTAAAGTCCATAATTTTAGAAGTGTCATCAGACCATCACTGATTTTTCTGGAAATTAATTTCAGCCTAAGTAAGGGGGCCAGACTACCCTTGTCAAGTTTGCAAAGATTAAATTTCTCTAGGATTGAGTAAAGTAAACCATACATCTGTGTAACTACTAATGAATGTCTTTCCCGAGAAATTTTCAGAGCATTTAGATGTAATATCTGCCAAAAGGCTGTCCTTAAACAAATCTTCATTTGTGATCTGAGCCAAGAATCTTGTGGATAATTTGCACAAATCAGTTTTCCTGGTTGAAAAAACTCTCTTCAAAACCATGCTTGACTAAGCACCAAATCTGTTGTGCAGTACAGCAATCTATAGCATTGTGCATCCAGCTCATTAAGCTCCCAGCCCTACTCCACCGCCAACTGTACTGTGGCTTTTCCCCCCCTCAATTGTAGGTAATTTACTATTTTGGGCTAAAAGCCTAAAGAATTCTTTTTCTTTATTATTAAATCTTACTAGCTGTAGCCCTGTGCCATGCTCCAGAATTTTTCTGTTTCCTTTACTGGTAACCAGTATTTAAGGTTTATGGTTAGGTCCTCCTCTGTGGTTGCTGATGGTGATTTTTTTTTTATTGTTTCTGTTGTTGTAGTTGTTATTTTGTTAGAAATTGGGGGACAGTGATTCATTTGCCTATCTTAATCTAGAAATTCTTAATGAAGATTTTCATGTCTTTCCTAAACACTTAAAAATAATTCATGTGTGTCTTTAATGTCCAAAATGCTGAGTAAAGCTATATCAATCTAAAGGGAATATAGTGTATTAAAGATTGGTTTTTATCAAGGTTAGTAGAAATAAAATGTGTTTGATTAGTATATTCAAGAAGTATATACATAGAAACTTTGAGGAACATTAGACAAAATGGGAAACCCAACAGAAATAAAGAATGTTTTGCATTGTTTTCAACCCAAGGAGTTGAAAGAAAGCTAAGGATGCTACCTACCAAGGATTAAGGTTTTGGTGAAGACTTCCTCATGACTACTATAGGTTGTCCTGGCAATGGGAGCCCCACCATATGAAAGTGATATTATGATGAAAACAAAAACAACCAAACTCACACACATGAAGTACATGAGAATTAAAGGCAAAATAACTTACGGTCTGGCTAGCTCTATATTGGGAAAATGTCTGGGGATGTTAAGTTTGAGTGTGGTTTATGCTGTATATAATCAGATAATGTAATCAAGTGTTATGTATCCATAGTAACTTATCCGTTGTACTTATGGCAATCATAACCTGGAAGAGTTTTTACATTGAGAAAATGAAGGAGCTTATTATCTTCCTGTCAAGTATAAGTTGGCTGGGGATTTAGGGAGTTCCAGTTCTTTGTTGTTTACATAGCTTTCCCCATCCTTTGCTATGGGCCCAGGTTTATTCTGCACAAATAGAAAAGTGGGATTAGAACTAAGAGTCAACACAGAAGTTCCTTGCTTCCATCAAAAATCATATGGAACCTACAAATAAATAGAGATAACTGATTGTTCATTGTGCTTTTCTCAGCAGAAGTAGACAATGCTACAAATAATATATCCATACAGTTTTTCCTGTAACTTTCACAAACGTCTCTACCATTTCCTTAACTTACTGATGAAAAGAATTTCTAATCAGGTTAGTGTTGGGGCTGCCGATGATAGGGGTGGGCACACAGGACCTGAACTTGAGATATGGACATCGGGACAGTGATTTATTTTTTCCACTATGAGTGTGAAGCCTCTGAAGGCATTTGTAGGCCATTAGGAATCTATTTGAAGAATAAAGCAATGCAAAACCAAAAGTGGAGAAAGTCCTGACGATGGTCTTTGAGCCTCTGGATGCAGTTTTTTCTTAAGATCTATCCTTAATCAATCCTACATGAATTGATAAGTCATTTGGGGAATTCAATTGCTGTCATTTGCAACCGAAAGTGTTCTGACATAGTGCAATGCATAAGATGTAGAAGATGATATCCTTTCTGTTTTGAGTTCTACAATTAAAGAGTAACGAAGAAATACAATTCCCCCACTTCCCACAATAGTAAGGATATTTGGTCATCAATTCATAAAACAGATTAGCTTTAAAAGTAAACAAAATGTAACTTCTCTTAGGATCAAAGGAACTATGGCCTGGGGAAAGAAAAGCTGCGAAGTTAATTGCTTGAGAAACTCAAAAGCAGGAGTAAGACATAGAGTAAAGCTATACCATAGGAAATCACATTTGATATAAGACTTTCTTAACAGGGAAGAAATAATTAAATGTTTCATAAGGGTTTTTTTTTTTTAAGATTACAATCTGGCCTGTACAAGGTGGTATACAACTTAAATAATATAGTAATAAAAGTCAAAGGACCCATTACCCATCTATAAAATCCTAACTTCTCTGGACCTCTGGTTTCTCACCTCTAACACAAGCATCTCTTTTCACCCCTAAAATTGTGATTGAACATTAAAAGTTCATTTCAGTCTGACAATTAAATTTCTCGGCTACTACCAACATACACAAGCTTAGAAAAGCATGAAGAGTAAGTAGAAAAATTTCAAATCATAAATTTGAGCATAATGCAACAGAATTTGATGATATCAAATTCTTTTTCCAACCGCTCTATGCTTTTCATTGTTTCACCATACTGTACTTTTAAATCTATTAACTAGCCCTCTTTTCAACTTCTGATGCATATCTAGAAATCCATTCGTAGCTTCAACCACTTAAAAACTTTCTATTGTAGTAAAATATACAGAACACAAAATTTACCATTGTAATATTTTTTTTCAAATGTGGTGGAATATACATAAAATTTACCATCTGAACCTTTTTTTTTTTTAAAGATTTATTTATTCATGAGGGACAGAGAGAGAGAGAGAGGCAGACACAGGTAGAGGGAGAAGCAGGCTCCTCACAGGGAGCCTGATGTGGGACTCAATCTCGGGACTCCAAGATCACACCCTGGCCAAAGGCAGGCGCTAAACCACTGATCCCCCCAGGGATCCCCAACCATTTTCAATTGTACAGATCAGTGGCATTGAGTACATTCACAGTGTTGTGTAACCATCACCACCATCTATCTCTAGATCTCTTTTCACTTGCAAAACGGATATTCTGTACCTGTTAAACAACTCCCTATTCCCCCTCCTGTAAGCCATTTTATTTTCTGTCTCTATGAATTTGATTACTGTCATATAAGTAGAATCATATAGTATTTGTCTTTTTATGACTGGCTTATTTCACTTAGCATTATGTCTTCAAAGTCCATCCATGTCATAGCATGTGTCACAGTTTCCTTCTAAGGCTGAATAATATTCCATGGTAAGTACATACCACCTTTTGCTTACCCATTCATCCATCAATGAACTTGGTTTGCTGTCACCTTTCATGGAATAATTCTGCTATTATGAATAATGCTACTATGAACATTGGTGTACAAATATCTCTTCAACTCCCTGCTTTCACTTCTCTGAGGTATATACCCAGAAGTACAATTTCTGGGCAATATGGTAATTCTATGTTTAATTTTTTGAGGAGCCACTATACCATTTTCCACAGCAGCTGTGCCATTTTATATTTCCACAGGCAATGCACAAGAGTTCAGTTGAGAACTACTTTTATATATTAAAATATTTTATTATTTTTAAATAGTGTGCATTTCAAAAACAAACACTGAAATGATCATCTAACCATGCTAACACGGCTATTATTTTCTAAAATCCAAAAGTTTTCTCATTTGTTTATTTTTACAGAACTGTAATACTTTATATTTTTTATTTTTTCTGCATTATACTTCTAAGCATTTTCCATGATATTAAAAAGCCCCAAATAGGGATCCCTGGGTGGCGCAGCGGTTTGGCGCCTGCCTTTGGCCCAGGGCGCGATCCTGGAGACCCGGGATCGAATCCCACGTCGGGCTCCCGGTGCATGGAGCCTGCTTCTCCCTCTGCCTGTGTCTCTGCCTCTCTCTCTCTCTGTAACTACCATAAATAAATAAAAATTAAAAAAAAAAAAAAAAAAAAAAGCCCCAAATTATCATTTTAATGTCTGGATTATATTCAACCAAAGGGAGATACTATTATTTTCTTAATCATTGAAACTTTGAATATTCGAGTTGCTTCCAATTTTACATTAGAAATATGTGATAAACCTATGTTCATAAATCCTTTTCTTCTGTTGAATATTTTCCATAGGAAGGTATTAATCAGTTAAAAAGTTTACACATTTTTATAGAGTTGATAAATATCACTAAATTTATTTCCAAAGGGATCATAACAATTTGTATTACCCCAGCAGTCTCACTGCAGTGACCCATGACTGGAGGGAGTTATCCTTCCAGGCATCTCTAATTCTCTAACAAGCTGCCTATCACCTGGTAAACACACAATCTATGTTTACTAATTGAATTCAAGAATAAATAAATGAGAATTCCATTTAACTTAATCCTCAGCATTACTGAATTTTATTTTGTTTGCTAATTTACGATAGCCATTGCATTTTAGACTAGCTTAAACTATTTAAAAAATTTTTGGCCTGCAAATCAGAAGGTCCATAAAAAAATGAATCTTCTTGCCAGCATAAAAGTCTTTCTTGATATGTAAATATTTTCCTATACATTTCCAGGTGTAATGTAATTTCACTCAATTACAAACTTTCTAAACATAAAATTGTATTGTGGGGTCATTTTCCTAACTTGCCATCTTAAGTATTGGGTAGATATAACCTCTACTTAGCATTTATGTATAAGCAAACAAAATAGTATCAGCCATCAACTCGTCATAACCAAAATGTAATTGGTTTTAAGTTTTCTTTGTCTTATTTTTTCTTGTGAATTTTCTAGCCATTAAACTGAGTTTCTGACATTAATGTTTCTTTTTCATCTTTGTATCTGCCAAACTGACAAAATTTTGCATAGTAGGAATCAACAAATAGTTTTGGTATATATATTATGCTATATATTTTATTTGATCTAATTGAGAATAATTTTAAAGAATCATAATAAAAATAAATTATATATCCATTAAAAATACACATAAGGTACCCTCTTTATGTTAAACTACTAGAATAAAATTATCAAAAAGATTTAAACTATCCTGATATTCAATGTAGTATTCAATTCTTCTTCACAGGTTGTAAATGATAATGGGAATGTTACAAAACTGTCAAATTCTTCCCAAAGCAATCTTCAATTTAATCAACATAGACAATCACTCTTTTCATTTCTATGGCAATAAGAAAATTTTAAGCAATATCTTTTGATTGGAGTTATCTTGAAAATTGCTTAGTTGGAGGCCTTTATTTTAAAATGCAACAAGCCTGAAATATTAAATGTAATTTGTCATGCAGCCTAGAGAAAGAATGAAGCATTTGGTACATTTTTCCTAATTGTTTCTGATTGCTGCCTGGATAGCTCCAGCACTTCTCTATCTTCAAAATCACCTTTCATGGCTTCAACATCCTTGACCATTACTTTTAATCAAAGAGGCTAAATATAAAATAATTTGACTATTATGTACCAGAAATCTTAACAATACTGGCTTTCACATTTTTATTTAATTGATCTTAAAGAGAGAGCCCTCAGTAAATTGTTAATGAATTCTGATTAGGGTGACAAATTACCTATGTTAATACCGACAGCAATCACTGTCCCAGGAAAAGTGGTCAATACTGAAGTCAGTAGAATTCAATTTTCCAATGATAATCATGTTTTGGCCTGCTTAACAGTAAATAAGGCTCATTCCTATGTTTAAAGTGTGATTATTTAGAAAAGTTACACACCTTAAAAATTTGCATCAGTTTGGGACGCCTGGGTGGCTCGATGGTGGAGCGTCTGCCTTTGGCTCAGGGCATGATCCCAGTTCTGGGATCAAGTCCCACATGGGGCTCCCCACAGGGAGCCTGCTTCTCCCTCTGCCTAAGTCTCTGCGTCTCTCATAAATAAGTAAAATTTTTATTAAAAAAACTTGCATGAATTTCTTTCACATTAAGAATACTGTTTTCTTAAATTTCCATGCTGTTATCTGAAGTTCCCATGTCCATTTATCCAAAAGGGAAGAAATCACTTAAGTTAATGCTTTGATAAGGGGTGAAGAAAATATTTGTCTAACAAATAGGGATTATGAAAAAGGGACAAAGTATTTCAGAGCATTCTCCAGTAGGACTACTTTTGTTTCCGAACAGAATGGGTCATTTTCCTTGGGAGGAGGTAATAATGGATGGGATATTAATGCTGTAACTAAAAGGAGGGGAAATTAGCGTAGGGCCCTACTTGTTCACTTTCTCATAAGGCAAACATTATTCACTATGTGCACCAGAACAAAAACTAATAAAAATTTTTCCTGGAGGAATCCACATCACATTCAGGTTAGAATTTTTAAGATGTACTATATTTTTAAAGAAAATGTTGGGGGAAAGAGACACAGATTTTTAAAAAGAAGTCCTTTTACAGAGTAAATGTAACTTGTAAGTTTTCCTAGTCCAGTGTTCTAGCCCAGAGTATATGTGAGCATACCAATGATGGAGGGACAAGTTGCACAGGGATACGGACTGAATCGTGGGATGCCAAGTATATGCCTCTACACTAACTGTGCCATTCAGAATACAAATAGTTTCATCTGAGTTTTTCAGCAGAGAACATGAATATTTGTTGGTTTGTTTTTTTTTTAAGATTTTATTTATTCATTCATAGAGACACACAGAATGAGAGGCAGAGACACAGGCAGAGGGAGAAGCAGGTTCCATGCCGAGAGCCTGACGTGGGACTCGATCCAGGGTCTCCAGGATCACTCCCTGGGCTGCAGGGGGTGCTAAACTGCTGCACCACCAGGGCTGCCCATATTTGTTGGTTTTTATTACACGTGTTAGACAGGACCTATGTGCCCTTAAAGAAAGCTTGTTTCTAAAATTTTATTCATTGATGCCAAGAGGAAAAGTTACAAGGGAGAAGATTCACAGGAAAAAAAAAAATTCAGACTAGCTTTATATATTAAAAAAAAAAAAAACAAAACCAAAAAACAAAAACGATCCATAGTTTTTTTTTTTTTCAAGTTTTTATTTAAATTCCAGTTAACATGCAGTGTAAGATTTATTTCAGGTGTAGAATTTACATACCCAGTCCTCATCCCAACAAGTGTCCTCTTTAATCCCCATCACCTGTTAACCTATCCCCTCCACTTACCTCCCCTGTTTGGTTCTTAATACATGGTTGCTTCCACAAGTTAATACATCTTTCCTGCATGCTGCTCTTTGTTGTTATATATGTTTTCTAATTACAAAGTCTTTTAGGAGGAAAATTTTTTTAAAGTTTTTTTTAAATTTTTATTTATTTATGATAGTCACAGAGAGAGAGAGAGAGAGGCAGAGGGAGAAGCAGGCTCCATGCACCGGGAGCCCGACGTGGGATTCGATCCCGGGTCTTCAGGATCGCGCCCTGGGCCAAAGGCAGGCGCTAAACCGCTGCGCCACCCAGGGATCCCTAGGAGGAAACTTTCTACGTAAAAAGTGAATCCAATATTTGGCTTGAAATTCATACGTAACAGTTTATTTATTTTTAAATATTTTTATTTATTCATGTGATACACACAGAGAGAGAGAGAGGCAGAGACATAGGCAGAGGGAGTAGCAGGCTCCCCACAAGGAGCCTGATGCGGGACTCGATCCCAGATCCTGGGATCAGGACCTGAGCTGAGGCAGACATTCAATCGCTGAGCCATCCAGGTGTCCCCGTAACAGTATTTTAATTCAGTAGGTTTAATTATTATTTTAATGTTCATTTCTATACATTGGTTTTCATTTAAATTATAAGCCTAAAAATGCAGCTCTTATTTTTAAAAAAATTTGTCTAATTCTTGGAATAAGTTTTATTAAAAATTGTACTTTTATTTAGGGGTAGGGTGGGGAGAGGCAACAGAAGGAGGAAAGAGAGAATCTTAAGCAGGCTCCACACCTAGCACAGAGCCCAACTCAGGGCTCCATCTATGACCCTGATATAATCTGAGCCGAAATCAAGAGTTGGGATGCTCAACTGACTGAGCCACCCAGACACCCACCAAAATTGCTGTACTTAAAAATTATGTTTCTAAGGGTGCCTGGGTGGCTCAACTGGTTAAGTGTCTGCCTTTGGCTCAGGTCATGATCCTGGAATCCCTGGATGGAGCCCTGCATCAGAATCCCTGCTCAGTGGGAAGTCAGCTTCTTCCCCACACCCTCCCCCCAACCCCAGCTGGTGCTCTCTCTCTGTTGCTCACTCACTCTCTCTTAAATAAATAAAATAGTTTTTAAAAAGTTATGTTACTAGGGGCACCTGGCTGGCTCAATTGGTGGAGCATGGGACTTGATCTCAGGGTTGTGAGTTCAAGCTCCACGTTGGGTGTAGAGATGACATAAAAGTAAAATCTTACAAAAAAAATATATTGCTAAAAGATAAGTCACATATAAAATTTCCATTAACATTTAGTTATTGTTAGCTCAATAAAATAGGATTCCCATATACTTTATTGTTATATACATGTTTTACGTATGTACAAGTAGTTTACATATACATATCTGTATAAATAACACTAATACATGTAAAATTTACATACTAAAAATTTTATGTGCAACATTACAAAGAAATCCTAATCTTGAGAATATATATATAAATTCAGCAAAGGCTCTCATTTAGTATAAAATAAACTCACTTTAGGGATTCCTACAGATATATCATTGGAGTAGTCCAGATTCTAAAGCAGTCTCTGATTACCAGAGCTCAAAATGCACTGATATGCCAAGTAACTTATTGTGATTTCCAACTGTAATATAACATTTGAAAATAACAGCATTTCTCTCCCCATGAAAGCATGAATACTGTAATCATTTACTCATAGAAACTAGCCAACTATATATTCCAGTCATTTTCTGGATAAGTGTACTATTATAAAAAACAAAACTTCCCTATGCCAAGTGGATTTTTTGGAAGTGTAGAGATATTTTTTTTTGTCAGTTTAATTTTGTATATAATTATTTATCTGAAGATGATAAAAGTAATACGTGTTGTAAAAATACAATAGCATAAAAGAGTGACATAAAAAGCAAAAGTTCCCCTTCTCATCAATCCCCAATTAACTTCTCAAGGTTAACTTCTTTCATAGCTCCTTATGTATCCTTCAAAATAAGCATATCCAAAGCATGCTCATGCTTACATCTAGGTTTTAACATAAGATCATACTATAACTTTATAAAAACTGGAATTTTTAAATTTTTTAAGTTAGACACGTTTGCAGAGCAACACACACACACACACATATATTCCCTTTTAACCTAATTTAACCTGCTCTCTATTGAAGAATGTTTTGTGTTTTGCTAAGTTCTGAGTATATCTTTGTACAAATATTACTGCATACTTAGGTGAGAAATCTGTAAAGGTGGGATATCTTTTTTAGAAATGAAATTTCTCTGTCAAAGGAAACTAAAGAGCCAAGCTAAGTTTCAAAGTTTGCAATCTACTAACTAACCCACCAACACTGGTTATTGTTGATATTGCTGTTATTTATATTTCATGTATAAATTTTGTTGTTGATATAGTTTATGTACAAGGTTTTTGTGTTTTGTTTGTTTTTTGCTAGATGTGGTTTCTTTCCCTTAAATATTTATCTGTGAGTAACCTCCAATTTTTATATTTTTAAACTTATTAACCTAAAGCAGGCATTTTTTTTAAAGATTTATTTTTATTTATTTATGATAGACATAGAGAGAAAGAGAGAGAGAGAGAGAGAGGCAGAGGGAGAAGCAGGCTCCATGCCAGGAGCCCGAGCGGGACTCGATCCCAGGACTCCAGGATCGCGCCCTGGGCCAAAGGCAGGCGCAAAACCGCTGAGCCACCCAGGGATCCCCTCTATATGGGCATTGATATGGCTATGGAAGCCCAGGTTCCATCCTGGAGGGAAGGGCTGAGAGTCGTGGTCTATGTCCTAGAGCTGATTCAGAAGGAAATATGGCTCTGTATGTGTCTAGAACACTGTGCTCTAGAATTGGGTGTCTTTGGGATAAGAAAGTTAAAACTGTGGTGATCTGAGACTGGTCCTAGTTCAGGCCAAGGCCAGCAGCTGGACAGAGCTCAAATCCAGCCTCTCTCTACTTGGAAACCGGGGGTCCAGCTGGGTCAAGGACAGAAGCCTGATGGATCCAGAGCAGAGCCTGGCAGCATGGCAGCATGCCAGCATCCCAGCACAGAGCCTTAGTGCAAAAAGGGCCCTGGCTAGGATGCCTGGTGTTCCAGAATCTCTCCAGAACAAGGCAGAAGGTGGAGTGGGGCAAAAAGGAAATTAATCCTGAGCTCCTGTAGGGCTATAAATCTATGGCTCAGTGGCAATGAAAAGGGCATAGTGCTCCCGGGATAAGCTGTAGGAAGTAATTCTAATAAGTGTGGACTTTTCCATTCAACAGCAATAGTATCATGACTCTGGAAAGACTGTGAGTATATAAACTTTTTTCTACCTTTAGACTAATTACACTGAACTTCCTCTCCACCCTCCCCCCGACACACACATTCAATTACAATTTCAAACAGAAATTTTATCAGGCAATTTGCTCACTGCACATCCTTATATGTTCATTCTAAAGGAAAGTGATGATAACATTCACATAATCGTAAACAATCCATACATTTATAAATAAAGAAGTTATCAGTTAAATGCCAGAAAAGGACGTCTAAGAACTCCACCTCTAGCTTTAGAAATTAGTATTACTAAGACATATCCTTGGTACAGCATCAATAGAAGTTAATTTATGTTCCAATCTTAGTGTAGAACACTGGGAACAGATTATGAAATTTCATTTGCAGTCAGTTCTTATTTACATGTGCCAAAATAAGGGGAAATTGTTTTAATTCAGATCCATGTGTACCTTAATTTTTGTAGAGTCAAATCATGAACACATGTGGATATTTACAGATTTTGATCTTTCAGTGAAAGTTATATTCACAAACTCTTACAAATTTAACATAATTTTAAAAACAAAACTCTGGCCTTTTAAATATTTCAATTTTAGTGATTTTCAATCTACCAATAATTCTACTGTGTTCTTTTTAAATGAATACCTAAAACGTTTTTTGGAACAACTTTTTAAAATAGTATTAACTAAAGCACTCCTAAAATTAAAATCTAATCTGTTAAGTTACTGATATGAATAATGAAATTTAAGAAAATTAAAAATTCTTAAAACCAATATCTGAGAAATTCTATCCTTTTCACCCTATGCAACACAGAAATTAAACTTTTCAGAATTGTAATTTCAAATATAATGTATTTTATGACAGTTTAAAACTAATTAATAACAAGCTACAATTACATTATGTATTGTTTATGGTCCTATTTATGAATGTTTACCTAGCATGAAATTCTTTTTTATATTAAAGGAAGTTTCAATATGAAACTTTATAATTAATTATTGGTCACTCCTTGTCTTATTTTATTAAAATATAGTTGATACAAAATGTTACATTAGTTTTTGGTGTACAACACAGACTGGACAAGTTTATAAGTTATACAATGCTCACTTTAAGTGCAGCTACCACCTGTCACCATACTATCCTATTACAATACCACTGACTGTATTCCCTATGGTGAGCCTTTTATCTCTGTGACTTATTCATTCCCTAATTGGAAGCCTGAATCGCTATCTTTCATCCATTTTGCCCATCCTACAATCCTCCTCCGCTCTGGCAACCATCAATTTGTTCTCTGTATTAATCGGTCTGTTTCTGCTTTTTGTTTCAGATTTCACATATAAGTGAAAGCATGTGGTATTTGTCTTTCTCGGACTTTATTTCACTTACCATTATATCCTACTCCCTGTCTTTAATATCCTCATAACTCAATGTCACCCAACCCATATGCCTGTGAGCATACTAAAATTGCTACCTATGATGACATGCCCATTCACAGGGTCTTTATATACATTTATATACATATCATGTTTTGTGACATAAAGAAATTAGATGAATTTCAAAAGCCGTGTAAAAAATCATCTCATTTTGTAGGCCCTTTTCTCTCTCCTAATGGTTTCCTTTATGTTTACTAATATCCAAACTTTGGCATTCTCTTTCAATCTCATGATTTCATATAACTTATTTTAAGCGTAGAACACTTCTAAATCTCTAGGTCATGACCAAGGTCTAATCCTGTATCTGCAACTGGACATGTCCCACAGGCCTTTAAAACACATAATGTCTCAAGTGGATGATCTTTCTTTCCAAACCTATTCTTCTTATGCCTACTTTGGGGCACCTCACATAGCTTGAAGCTTAGGCTCAAACCTTTCCCAAATTTTAGCTTTTCTGTTTCTTTGCCCTGGAAACTCAGCTTCCAAATTCCCTGAAGCCACTTCTCCACTTTAAATCATCTTACCCTTTGCTGCAGCTCTGTATTATCTTCAGAGCCCTCTGGTCAGTGGTCTGTGGGCAATAGGGCAGAGTGAGGATTTTATAATTCTGGATTCTTTTGTTCATTTGTTTTTTACTTTTTGGCAAGAGGAGTAACTTGAAAACAGGCATCACCATTACACAAAAACATGTATGCCATGATAATGGCTGGGTTAAACATTTTCTCTGGCTGAAGCAGCAGCTTCAGATTCTTGGTAATATTTCATTTTGTGTCAATCAGCAGGGTTAACAGAAAAAATATGGATCTTGAAGACATACAGATATAGGCTCAATTCCGAATCTCACTTACCTTTCTGAGGCTCAGAGTCCTTATATATGACATGAGAATAAGCTACCTCCATAAGGTTAAGTTTATATAGGGTCCATATATATCTGACTTATGTTCAAAATATTTGCTAATTGAATGGATAACGTTCCTCATTCTGGAATACCTCTTCTCCCGCATCTTCACCAGCTAACTAGTATTTATTTTTTTATACTTCCGTTGCGGCCATCCTGAATTTCCCTAGAATGATTCCTATGTCCCACTTCAGTGTTTCTATGGCTGCAGTGCCTGTTTATCACACACTCTGTAATTACTGATGTCCTTAAGTCTCTCATTATATTCTGGTAAATTCCTTGAGGATACAGATCTTGTGTTACTTGATTTTGTATCTATAGCAATAGGTATGGTTCCTGGCAAACAGCCTCCACTATTTCAATAAATGATGAATGAATACTTTTTATATACAAGTAACCAAAGGCCTTGTACCTTAAATTTACTAATTTTATTCCTAGTGCAAAGTAATAAACATACTAGAAAAAAGAGAAAAAAAAAAGAAAAAAAGAGAAAATTTTAACAACCAAATATCTGCAGCAGGTACCGCAAAAACAAAAATATTAATTCTGATTGAATTATCCTAATTTAAGGTGACAAAAATACGGCCTTTCTATGTAAAGAGAATAGTTCAGCCTAAGCACTGAAGCTGTGCCTAACTAAGCGATTGTCAGTTAATGTAATCCAATCTACCCAATTCCCTGCGCAATAAATTGTCTCTATTATTACTGCTACTTTACAATCCTGTATCACACAAGCAGTGAGCTGTGATGTCAGGGTTCCAACAATTTGGGCTTCCTGACTCCAGAGCCTCTACTCTTGACACACTACCCGGACTTCCTAGCAGTTGCAGATGCCCCAAAGATGCTTAATGTGGTACTCTGACACACGATGACTAAGGTTATGTCTTTCCCCCACAATGTGGGGAAACACGGAGTCCATTCCCCCTTCAGATCCAACCGTGAAAGGTTCTATCCACCAACTGTGTCTTTGAAGACAAGTGTAGGTACATCATTGAAACTGCATAGGGAGGCAGCCCAGGTGGCTCAGCGGTTTAGCTCCACCTTCAGCCCAGGGCGTGACCCTGGAGACCCGGGA
Organism: Canis lupus dingo; assembly: GCF_003254725.2. Lineage (NCBI taxonomy): Eukaryota > Metazoa > Chordata > Mammalia > Carnivora > Canidae > Canis > Canis lupus. Next base: position 35,295,591 of record NC_064250.1, read on the forward strand.
TCGAGTCCTATGTTGGGCTCCCTGCATGGAGCCTGCTTCTCCCTCTGCCTATGTCTCTGCCTCTCTCTCTCTCTCTCTCTGAATAAATAAACGTAAAAAAGAAAAAAAAATGCACAGGGTTGTCTTCCACACACGTAAAATAAACTACACTTTCCCTCTGAATAGAGTAGTATCTTTTGTATATAGGTATCTATATCTATAGAGTAGTACCTTTTACATATATTTATATCTATATATAAAAGAATGCTTTGGCTTTCTTTTCATATTAGCACAAAAAGTCGTCCTATTATGGCCTGAAAACCTAGATATTTAAGAACTAAGACATCATCTCCAGGAAAGCCAGAAAACAAACAAAGGCTGCATTTACAGCCTTGAGGTTAAAGAGACCCAAACAAGGCCGTCCTGGAGCGCTCAGGAGTCCCAAGTAGGCACAACTGCTAGAGTGTCAATCACTTAGGGAAACCCAAGTACCTCAATACTGACAAACGGGCTTCAGAGTTCCCTCAAAGAGCCTCTAAATCACTGGAGACCAATGAACCAGTTTAACGCTCTAAGGGGCCGCCTCGTGGGCTTCCAACTGGCAATCTGGAAGATGTCCAGAACACGGGCAAGGACTCTAACTCCATTGGGCGTGTAACTTTAAACCAGCAAAACTGGGACTGGGACTGGGACTCTGTGGCCACCCTGTAGAGACTCCCGCATCTTAAACTGCCTCTAAGTACAACAGTCCGCCACGGGGTTTGGTTTTGTTATTGTTTTGTTCCGATTAGGATACGGGGGGGGGGGGCAGGGGGGGCTTTGCCTTATTAAACAGACGCCTCCTTAGTGGCAATGACGCAGTGAAGGACACCGCTGGCACATCGACTCAGCTCCAATCTTCCAAGCCGAAGAGGACGTAGGAAGCGGCCCTTAAAAGCAAGCATCACCCGCGGCGAGCGGCGGAGGGACAGGCAAAGCGCGGACGCGGTTAGCGGAAGTCGGCGGGCAGACCCCCGGGAAGCCAAAGCTCGCGAAATGGCGGCCGCACGCACGTCAATCGGCCGGAAAGCGCCACCCGCCCCTCGGACACGTCACGTCACCAGGGAAACGGCGCTCTTGCGTAGGGGCGGGGCTCCGGGTGAAAGTGCACGGCTGAGGCTGAGCCCCTTCTCTCTCGTCCGGGTGGAGGCCTCGCGGCCCCGGGGGCGGCCGGAACTCGAGAGGCTCCCGCCGCCCGCAGTCGCGGGTTGAGGAGGGAGCGTGGGCCTCTCCCGCCAGCCCCGCCTCGCCCCGCCCAGCCGCCGAGCGGGGAAGCGCCCCTGAGGCGAGCGCAAGCCGAGGGGCGGGGCGAGCCCTCGGCGGCGGCGGAGCGCGCGGGAGTTGACGTTAGCCATGGAAACGCGGAGCGGGCTCCGGAGCGAGCGCGGGGAGCTGGCGGCGCGGCCGCCCGCGCTTCTCCGCCTCCGCGTTCGGGTCGCAGGGAGCCTCCGGGCGGCGTCGCCCACCCCGGGTTTACCTGCAGAAATGCAGTTCCCGGGATTCCTTCGCCTCGCCTCTTCCCTCGGGTGACTCGAGGTACGTTTGATTCCCCGTCACCCACCTGGGGACTTCTTGCCCACCTTGATTTCCCAGCCCGTGCAGAGCTACGCGTTTCTTTGCAGTTTTGATTCCCACAGATTTCCTCGTTCTTCGTTATACGACCTTTAAGTGCGGTTATTGCGCTTTTTAGACAGAAGGTGAACTCAGTGGCTGGAGGAATCTATACAGTGGGACTTTAACTTTCTTTCGAACGAGTGCTGTAGCCCGTTGAGTTGCCGCGTTTTGTTTCTAAGAGATGCTTGCGAAATGGACAATGGCCCATTGCGTCTTGATTTAGTGATGTCCTTGTTATTCTCAATAAAGTTTGTGAATTGCGTCCCTAGGGTAATACTGCGCTCATTCCTTACCTCCAGCTAAACCACTTTTGCCCAAACGTAGTCAGCTTCTGGCCCCTTGAACATGAATGACCATCTGCTGGTCTCTTCACAACCCTATCAAGGACCAGCGTTTACTTCAGTGAAATCTGCAGCAACAGAGGTTGTTTATCAGACCTGTGGAGTGATTATCTGGGTGGGTTTTTTTTTTTTTAAGATTTTATTTTATTTATTCACGAGAGACACAGAGAGAGAGAGAGAGAGAGGGGCAGAGACACAGGCAGAGGGAGAAGCAGGCTCCATGCAGGGAGCCCGACGTGGGACTCGATCCCGGGTCTCCAGGGTCACTCCCTGGGCTGAAGGCGGCGCTAAACCGCTGCGCTTCGCGGGCTACCCTGATTATTTGTTCTTTACCAACCATTTCTCTTTTATTCAACTATATAATGTTAGGTGAGGGTTTTTTTTTTTTTTAAATCATTCTTACGATTAGGGTAAAGGCTATCCTTTATATTATTGAGTGTCCACTGCCACCCATGCCAAATCTCCAAACCTTTATCGTAACATCCAGAGCCAGACTCATGACCAGAGATACTGCCATTTTAATAATTTAACTGGGGATCCCTGGGTGGCGCAGCGGTTTGGCGCCTGCCTTTGGCCCAGGGCGCGATCCTGGAGACCCGGGATCGAATCCCACGTCGGGCTCCCGGTGCGTGGAGCCTGCTTCTCCCTCTGCCTATGTCTCTGCCTCTCTCTCTCTCTCTCTGTGACTATCATAAATAAATAAAAATTTAAAAAAATATATTTAATAATTTAACTGAGACATCTGTCAGCCACTCTTAAGTTTCCTTCGAGTTATTAGACAAGACCTGGTTGGGGAACTTATCTGTTTTTTTTTTTTCTTTTGTTAAGAACTTTGTTGAAATATAATTCACATTCCGTATAATTCACTCATTAAAAGTGAAGTCACTCATTAAAAGTGTACATTACACATTTTTGGATGTATTAAACATTTTTAAAAGTGTACAGTTGTTTTTAGTATATTCAGAGAATTGTGCAGTTATAACTACAGTTAATTTTAGAACATTTCATCCCCCTTCAAAAAAGCCCTGTACCCTTTAGGATTATTCCCTCCCGTCTTTGTCACTATCTCCTCCAGCCTTAGGCAAACATTAACCTGTTCTTTTGTCTTTATAGATTTGCATGTTCCACACATTTCATATAAATGAAAGCAGACAACATCAACATGTGGCCCTTTGTGATTGTCTTCTTCCACTTAGCATTCAGTTTTCAAGGTTCATCCATGTTGTAGCATATGTCAGGACTTCATACTTGTTTGTAGCCTAATAATATTCCGTCGAGTGGATTTATTACATTTTATTCATCTGTTAGTGGACGTTTCGGGTGTTTCCACTTCTTGACTATTCATATTTTTGCTGTGAATGTTCCTATACAGATTTTTGTGTAGTCTTATATTCTTATTTTTCTTAGGTGAATACCCAGGAATAGAATTGCTAGGTCATATGGTAACTCTAAGTTTAGCCTTTTTAGGAACTGCCAGACTAGTTTTGAAGGCAGCTGGGCCATTTTAGCTTGCGACTTGCGGGTTCTATTTTTTCCACAATCTCAACAATACTTGTTATTGTCCATCTTTTTCATAACCAGTCAAGTGGGTTTGAAGTGATAACTCATGGATTTGGTTTGCATTTCTCTTTTCTGATGTGGAGCATTGTCTTGTGTGATTATTGGCTATTTGTATATTATCTTTGGAGAAATGTCTATTTTAATCCTTTAAAGTGACTTGTTTTTTTCACCATTGAGTTATAAGGGTTCCTTATATATTCTAGGTGTAAGTCCCATATCATATATGTGATTTGCAAAATGTTTCTTTCCATTCTATGGGTTGTTTTCATTTTCTTAATAGTGAGAACCTTTTTCTTCTAGACACTTTCCCACTTGTTAACTCTTGTTGAGTCTTGCTTGCATGCCAGTGTCGTCATGCCGGCTTAGCTGACAAAAGTTTCCCATTTGACATTTTGGAGATTCCTCTTAGGCCCTCTTTTCCCTGAAAACTCTTTCTCTCAAATTACCTTCTATTTTTTCTAGCCTCAAAAAATAAAATTCCCTTTCATTTGTCAATGACTTAGTATGACTGAAAAACTCAGGCACCAACTGACGTGGTGTGTTGGTTAAGTCACTTAATTTCACTGGTTCTCAGTTTTCTGTTAAGTAAGTTGGTTTACTTCTAGTACTCCATGTGAATGGTAGACTTCATTTACCTGATACTTGATTTTGAAAGAAAAACTTTAATTAAGTTGAATTAATTGAATTTATAATTGGTAAGATATACAGTGTGGAAAGGGTAAATTGGGAGAGAAGGAAACGTGTCAGCTGGCCCTGCTGCACATTTGTGATGTGCGGATGTGACTTTTGGCTATTTTCTACCATCTTATTTTTTCCTTAAAGTAACAGAATGCTAACAATTCATATTCTACTGTTGTGCACTTGGGAAAGGTGAATTGTAGAACTGACAACTCATCATTCTACCTGTGAAGCTTTCCCAATTTCTGCAATAAATAGATCCCTTGAGCTATCTACTTACCCTTTCCATCCAGTTATAGTTTTCTCTCTAATTCCTGTGAATTTACAGAAAGCTCTTAGAGTCAAAGACCCTTCTAAAATCTTGAATTTGAATAAATGCCATTTTGTAGATCAAGGAGATGATACAGTCTTTCATTTTAAGACTCTTTTGGGTGCTTACTACATAATTGATAAACTATAACATGAAATGTGTTTTTCATGTTTTAGCACTAAATGTCTTTCAAAAGGCTCTTCGAGAATTTAACTGTCCATTGTATGGCATTTAGTTAAGATTCATAGAGTATTTTCAGGATTATAGGGGTAGCTATCTTTTCATCTCTAGATTCCTATTAATATCCTCAACTGTTAGCACTTAGCTATCAAAAAAAAAGTCCACAGGTTTTTGCTTTTTAGAACTTCTTTCACAGTAACAAGTCATTGTATCCAGTGCAAACTAGAATTAGGTTGTGTTCTAGAATGTTTTTGAGTAAACCATTTTGTTTCTTTTCCAGACATGAAGTTTTTGTTTTCTTTTTTTTTTTAAGATTTTATTTATTCATTCATGATAGAGAGAGAGAAAGAGAGAGGCAGAGACACAGGCAGAGGGAGAAGCAGGCTCCATACTGGGAGCCCGACGGACTGGATCCTGGGACTCCAGGACCGCACCCTGGGCCAAAGGCAGGCGCTAAACCACTGAGCCACCCAGGGATCCCCTCTTTAAAAAAAAAAAAAAGATTTTATTTATTTATTCATGAGAAACACACACAGAGAGGCATAGGCAGAGGGAGAAGGACCCTGGGATCACAGCCTGAGCCAAAGGCAGACAGATACTCAAGCACTGAGCCACCCAGGCATACCAAATTTGTGTTTTTTTCCAAATTAATAAAGGTGTGATGCTTAGAAAAGTAGAACTTCAGTATATTTCCTTTCACATTTTTATTTTTTTATTTTTTTCCTTTCAGATTTTTAAAAATACTTTTTTAGGAACGTGGATGAGGACATTCTATTTATTACTGATAAAGTTTGTGTAGGCATTTTTTAAACAAGCAGAAATTGGGGATCTCGGGATTTAAAAGATTTTTTAAAAAATCTTTTAAAAAAGCAGAAATTAATTTTTCTTGATGAGTTAATTTTGTTTAAAAATTTTATGTTATTTATAAACTGTATATTGCTTATTCTCTTGATAATGAAAATGAAAGTAAATCCAGGGTTGCTTTTACCAGTAATAATTATTTGAGAGGGAAATGATAAATTACCTCCCCTACCCCATTATAAACTTCTTTGGATCAGATACCAGTCTTATTACCATTACCTAGTACATTGTAGGAATTCAAAAATTTAAATATGTTGAGAGTATTAAATTTTCATTTAGCTATCTCTCTATGAAAGGAAGGTTAACATATTTGTCTATATTAACAACTGTCAAAATGAACTCTTTAATTCTTACCAGCATCTTTTTTTTTTTTTTTTAATTTTTTATTTATTATAGTCACAGAGAGAGAGAGAGGCAGAGACACAGGCAGAGGGAGAAGCAGGCTCCATGCACTGGGAGCCCGACGTGGGATTCGATCCCGGGTCTCCAGGATCGCGCCCTGGGCCAAAGGCAGGCGCCAAACCACTGCGCCACCCAGGGATCCCTTACCAGCATCTTCTAACAGTGCTTCAAGCACAAGTTAACATAGGGGGAGAAAAAAAGATTAGAACATATGTCAGAGTTAATATCCTTAATATATAAAAAGTTTTTCAAATTAATAAGAGAAATGAACACTTTAAAAGAAAAAGGGGCAAAGGACAAAAAGAGACAATTTACAGAGAAATTAAATGACATTTATCTGCGTGTACACACTCATGTATAGTGAATATTCTCAGAAAGACCATATTAATGAAATAATAATAGAATCCTATAAAAAGGGGAACATCTAGGAATTAAAGATGTACTTTTAAAAATTAAAAATAAGGGCAGCCCAGGTGGCTCAGCAATTTAGCGCCACCTTCAGCCCAAGGCCTGATCCTGGAGTCCCGGGATCAAGTCCCACATCAGGCTCCCTGTGTGGAGCCTGCTTCTCCCTCTGCCCGTGTCTCTGCCTCTCTCTCTCTCTCTCTCTCTCACTATTTCTCATGAATAAATAAAATCTTTTTAAAATTAAAAAAAAATAAAATATGAGAGCAAAGATTTAATAAAATTTGACAAATATATTAGGATATAGTAAGTTTCCTGAAAGTATAATAAAATACAGTTGAGGCACAATGCAGAAGTGCTCAATAAATATATGTGGATTCAATGTTACCTCACACCTGTGAGGATGGCAATTATTTAAAAAAAAAAAAGGAAGAAAAATAACAAATGTTGGCAAGGATGTAGAAAAATTGGAACCCTTGTAGAGTGTAGGTAGGGTGCAAAATGATGCATCTGCTGTGGAGAATAGTGTGGAAGGTCCTCAAAAAATTAAAAATAGAGCTACCATATGATCCAGCAATCCCACTTAAGGGTATTTATCTGAAAGAATTGATATCAGAATATTGAAGAGATACTTGCCTCCTGTGTTCATTGCACCATTATTCACCTTAGCCAAAAAGTAGAAGGAACCCAGTATCTGTCAGTGGGTGAATGGATAAAGAAAATGTGTTATATACATATGATGGAATATTGGCTAGCCCTAAAAGGGAAGAAAATCCTGCCATATGTGATCACATGGGTAAGCTTTGAAGACATAGTGAAATAAGCCAGTCAGAAAAGGACAAATACGGTAGGATTCTACTTATATAAGGTATCTTAAAATTGTCAGACTTGTTGAAACAGTAGAATGAAGATTACTAGGAACTTAGAAGAGGAAGAAATAGGTGGAAGACTTGCCATATAAAGTTTTAGTTGTACAAGATGAGTAAGTTCTAGAGATCCACTCTAGAGCATTCTGTTGTTACTTAACAATACTGTATTATATGCTTAAAAATTTGTTAAAAGGGGACGCCTCGGTGGCTAAGTGGTTGAACGCCCCTCTTCGGCCCAGGGCGTGATCCTGGAGTCCCAGGATCAAGTCCCACATCGGGCTCCCTGCATGGAGCCTGCTTTTCTCTCTGCCTGTGTCTCTGCCTCTCTCTCTGTGTGTCTCTCATGAATATATAGATAAAATCTTTTTAAAAAATTGTTAAAAGGATATATCTCATATTAAGTGTTCTTAACAAAAAAAATCTGAATCTAATAGAAAAAAAACTGTGGGTTCAATGAATGAAATTAACCAATCAATAAAAATAACATAGGATAAAAACAAGTAAACTTCACTAAATAAAAATCAGACAATTGGCTAAAACTTCTTTTTTTAGGAATTCTGTTTGCCAAACTAAGAAAACTATAAGTTTATTGTAATCCCACCAAAATGCTACTTTTTGTTATCTTTTTTTTTTTAAAGGGGTTTTTCAGGTTGATATCTTGCCTGATTCCTGCGTTAAAGCTGAAAAATAAGAATTCCCTCCTAGCATATTGCCAAATTGATCTATTTCTCAGCCTTCTGGATAATGCATAAGAAACATGGCTCAAATTCCAAACAAAGCAGCGTTTCTATGGCTACTTTGTTGGCCCACTTTCAGAGTAGCATATGAAGAAAGCATATGGCCAAAATCAATGTTGTGATGCCATCTTTATCCCTTAACCTTTCTTTTATGGCGTTTTTTTTCCCCTAAGCCTTGAGACACATTTCGTTTTAACTTGTTGGAGGCAGCAGCCATACAAATGCATTAGTCTGCTTAGAAATTATCTCTAAGAATATATGCAAAAATCTCATTCAGGAAGTTAAATTTTAATTATTCTGATTTTACTTTCCGTTCCAGTAATCCAGATTAGGATTTAAAAGGTCTCTGTATAAATGTTAAGTGTTGCTTCCTATGAAGAAAATATTTTTTTAAATATTTAAATCTGTAAATTAAAAATCACAGTATCAATTTATCATAATTTTTGCTTTAATGAATTTCTAGCATCTGTCCTACAATCTTCCTTTATCCTTAAAATATTAGGGAAAATATACCCATATTAGAAATAAGCTTTTCAGCAACCTGATATACTTGTCACTTGTCAAATTTCCATCATAATCTCTTTCCTTGTCTACCTTTGTGAATTTCTACTTGATTGGTATATCTTTTTTAATTCTCTTGGCTTAGCTAAATCTTTAAGATCCTAATTGTAGCTCGACCAATATTTCTTAAAGTGGTTTAAATAGAACACTACACACATGAACTGTTGCTAGGTATCTTGGGAAAGATGAGTTCCCTGTTCAAGTAATTTTGGAAAATTCAAATGATACATTTAATGCAGGTTTGCAGTAGTGTGTTGTTGTGTTTTGTTTTTTCTTTTTAACTTCAAAGATGTCTCAAAGTCTTCAGTTTGCTGATACCTACTATGACCCTTCAAGATAACAGTCTAGTGTGTTATTACTCAAACTTCTTTGGCCATGAGCCCCCTTTTAAGAAACATTGTATAAGGCAAATAATTCTGTATACTACAGCCTTGCTTTCACTGTCACATTAAAAATAATTCAAATCACCATCTCAGTGTCCTCCCACTTGCTGCTGCTTTTTTATTTTTTTTTAAGATTTTATTTATTTGAGAGAGTGCCTGCGCAGTGGGAGAGGAAGAAGCAGACTCCTTACTGAACAGACCCTGAGATCATGACCTGAGCCAAAGGCAGATGCTTAACCAACTGAGCCATCCAGGTGCCCCTCTCCCAAATGCTTCTAAGGTGTCTTGAGGGAACTCAAGTATGAACACTCTTTTCATACTTCTCAATGTGCTCTCACTTCTTTATTGATTGCTCCTGCCTCATTTTCATTCTTGTACTTGCTATTTTATCTCTGCTCTTCTTCACTCGTATGATCTAGCTTCTCTTTCCTAATAATGAAGTTAAAATGTAGCATGGATTTCTGACATGTTAAAATTCTCCAGCCATTTCCTTCTCCGTTGCAGAAACCTAACCATGTTTATTACTATCAATAAGTACTTTCATTATTTATTCTATATTAAAAATAAATTAAGATATTTTTAAACATTTAAAAAACAAGAATAGTTTACAACTTTATTGTTGTGAGTGAAGCAGAGTATGTAAGAAGAGGTTTTCAAAAACAGTGAACTGGGCAGCCCAGGTGGCTCAGTGGTTTGGCACCGCCTTCAGCCCAGGGCCTGATCCTGGTGACCCAGGATCCAGTCCCACGTCAGACTCCCTGCATGGAGCCTGCGTCTCCCTCTGCCTGTGTCTCTGCCTCTCTCTGTGTGTGTCTCTCCTGAATAAATAAATAAAATCTTTAAAACAAAACAAAAACAGTAAACACTCCCAACTTCCCTTGTAAACAGCAGTATTTAATGTTTTAATTTTAATTATCTTATTTAAGCTACACAATTAATGTATCACATTTCTCTCCATGCCAAGATATTTTACTAAATATTAATGGAGAATTGGAAGTGTCTCAAGATTTGACCCCTGCCCACAAATAACGTATTAGTAAAGATGTATATATGAAAAAATAACACATAAAGAGGTGAACAATAGAAGAAATGCCCTATGTTGATATATGTTACAAGATGAGTGGTATGAACAATCAATGTTTAATACGCAAAGAGAAGAGAGTACTCTGGGGAATTTTCAGAAAGGATTAGACTCAATCTTTTTTTTTTTTTTTTTTTAAAGATTTTATTTATTTTTTCATAGAGACACAGCTAGAGAGAGAGACAGAAACACAGGCAGAGGGAGAAGCAGGCTCCATGCAGGGAGCCCGATGTGGGACTCGATCCCGGGGTCTCCAGGATCACACCCTGGGCTGCAGGCGGCGCTAAACCGCTGCGCCACTGGGGCTGCCTGGATTAGACTCAATCTTGAAAGTTGATCAAGAATACCAATTAGGGAGCGAAAGAAAGGACATCCTAGGCAAAGGAGAGGGCATGAGCAGAAGCACCCAGAAAGAAAAGACTAGATGAACCTGTTTGCGGGCATGGGGCTGAGAGTTCTAGAGGTTATTTGATAATTTGAGGATGTATCAAAATGTTCCATGTAAAATACACAGGCACACAAGCACACCCTAGCGTGTATACTATCTGGAATTTTTTGCACCTATACAAACTGTATACAACCATAAGTGTGTGTACTTTTTATTTTTGAAAGTGCAAATGGGATCATCAGTGTGTCTTTCACTTTTCAACATATGGCATCTTTCTGTTTCCACATAAACAACAGATCTTCAGAATATTTCAGTTTGGAATATAATCACAGAGTATTCCATCAAATGGGTAATAACATTTCAACTATGCTCTACCAAAGATTCCAAAGTAGTAAAAGGTAAATGAATATGGGTAGTAACATGCAGCTAGATAATCTGGTTCATAAGGTGTCTTCAGTTTCTGGCTTCCTTTCCCAGCAAGCCATCTCACCTTGTTCCTGACTGATTTGCCTCAGTGGAGCAGAAAGGACTAGCTTTTACCTGACTCTGAATAAATTCCAGGCACATCCAGTCTCTTGAAAAAGCCCAGGCCAGACATCTGAGTTCATTTTCCCTTCTGATGGCATCTTCTGTGGATAATTTAAACCAGAATATTTATACCCATTCACAGGAGTATGCCCTTACTTACCCTTTGGCTTCTATAGAACAATCATATATTTTTTAAAGATTTTATTTATTTATTCATAGAGACACAGAGAGAGAGAGGCAGAGACACAGGCAGAGGGAGAAGCAGGCTCCATGCAGGGAGCCCAATGTGGGACTCGATCCCAGGTCTCCATGACCACGCCCTGGGCCAAAGGCGGCGCTAAACCGCTGAACCATCCGGGTCACCCCGAACAATCATATTAGAATAGAGGAATACACTGAACCTGACATCAGGACAGGAGTTAAGCTCATCCAGAGTGGAGACTACTTTTTATTCCTTGAGATTGAACCATCAATGACTAAGGTTCCATTTGGCCCTGTAGTTCTCTTATTTTGTGAGTACTCTAATGATTCGTGGTGTTGAGCATCTTTTCATGTATTTATTGCCATTTGTATATCTTCTTTGGAGAAATGTCTATTCAAGTTCTTTGCCAATGATTGAATTGTTTTATTGTAGAGTTTTAGGAGCTGTCTATATATTGTAGATAGTAATCCTTTATCAGATAGATATGTAGATATTTTGTCCCATTCTGTGAGTTGCCTTTTCACTCTGTTGATAGTGTCTTTGATGCACACAATTTTTAAATTTTCATGAAGTCTAATTTGTCTATTTTCCTTTTGTTACTTGTGTGTTACCTTTGGTGTCATATCCAAGAAGCCACTGCCAAATCTAGTATTGGAAGCTTTTGTTCTATGTTTTCTTCCAGGAGCTTTATTGTTTTAGGTCTTACACTTAGGTCTATTTTGAGTTAATTTTTGTATATGATGTTAAGGGTCTAATTTCATTCTTTCGCACATGGATACTCAGTTTTCCTGGCACCATTTATTGCAAAGACCATCCTTTCCCCCATTGAATGGTCTTGTGCTCCTGTCAAATATACAACAGCAGAATTGAGTCATTGTAGCTGAGATCATATGGTCCACAAAAGCTGAAATATTTACTCTTCAGCCCTTAGAGAAAAATTTTACTAACCATTATAATAGAGGGAAAGTTTAAAAACAAACATCAAAAACTCTTAGGGAAACAGTTAAATCACTGGCAGATTTGCATTGGAAGAACTGGCTTTTTGCACTTTTCTTTGACTTAAAAATCTAAAAATGTTAGCTAATTTAAGATCTAATCCCAAATATCTAAATAAATTAGTAGTGAATGATTCTTTTTCAAGTGAAAAAACAACTTCATGACTATTTGTTTAGTGCCCCATGTGTGTGAGGCAATGGGGAAGAGCTAGAGAGGTGAAATTATAAATCTTGTCCTTGAAGGAATTAAGGAGATAAAATAGAAATGTGGGGTTCCCCTCACCATCTTTTAAGTATGACATGGTCAAATAGTGACTTTTTTTCTTTTTCTTAGAGACTGCTGTGTTACAGAAGAAGATGCGGCTTTCAGAACAATCCTGAATAAGAAGGATGAGTCCAGATGTGCCTCTGCTGAATGATTACAAACAGGACTTCTTTCTGAAGCGTTTTCCACAGACTTTTCTTGGAGGCCCTCGATTCAAATTAGGCTATTGTGCCCCTCCTTATGTATATGTTAATCAAATTATCCTTTTTCTGATGCCATGGGTTTGGGGTGGTTTAGGAACACTTTTGTATCAATTGGGCATTTTGGAAGACTACTACACAGCAGCACTTTCAGGTGGACTAATGCTTTTTGCTGCATTTATCATCCAGTTCACAAGTTTATATGCCAGAAACAAATCGGTTTCAGTAGAAAGAATGCTAACCACAGATACCTTAGCAGAGGAAGATGAACATGACTTTACAAGTTGTGCTGGTGCTGAAACGATCAAATTTCTCATTCCTGGCAAGAAATACATAGCCAATACAGTTCTTCATTCTTTTCTTGCTGGGTTAATGTGTGGTCTTGGAACATGGTATCTGCTCCCAAATAGAATATCCCTGCTGTATAACAGTGCAGGAGGCACTGTTCTACTGTTTGTCTTTGGATGGATGACATTATGTATAGGAGAATATTCATTAATTGTAAACACAGCTGCAGAGACTGCGACTTTCCAAACCCAGGATACTTATGAAATCACTCCTCTTATGAGACCTCTTTATATTTTTGTCTTTGTTTCTGTAGATCTTGCACACAGGTAATAAGTTATCAAATACTTTATAACTTGCTTTGTTTTTAAGCATGCATAATATGAGCTCTCCTTAGTATTAAAAAAAATGGTTCTATGAATTGAAATCATCAAGACCAAACCATTGGATGATAAGATTGTTTTGATGATTAATCTCTTAGGAGTAATCTCTGTTAAAACATGCATGCTAACACAGTCTCTAAACTTTATTGAAAAGTAAAAGAAAATCCTTTATAAGGTAAGATAAATAAGCAAAATTTCAATTCTTTGTTTCACTTTAAGTAAGGATCTATGAATCTGTAAGATAGCCTGGCTGAGACTTATGAAAAGAGATGAAACTTTCCTTTGAGGATCTAATGAAGAATTTTAAATTATACACATAAATATTATGTACAGATTAAGTAAATTTAAGATGAATAACATTTCTAATTCTGTTGTAACTATTAGAAGGAATAGTGATAATTTTTATGTTATAGTAGAAAAATAGAAAATAGAGTTTTTAAACAAAATTGTTTACCAACTATTTATATAATTGTTAGATAACCCTCTTTACTTGCCTTTTCTAAATCTGACTTTTATTTTTCTGTTTCTGTAGATTGTAGCTTTCTCTTTCACAAGTTTGTGTCCAGGTAGAAATGTATAGGCATCTAATAAACTAAATATTCATGTCCACCCTCAGATTCATATGTTGAAGCCCATCCCCCAGTGTGACAGTGTTTGGAGATGAGGTCTTTGCGAGGTAATTAGGAAAATGAGGATGGGGCCCTGATCTGATGGGATTAGTTCTCTTTTAAGAAGAAACACTGGAGAGCTTAATCTCTCTCTCTCTCTCCCCACTGTATGTGGATACAGTAAGAAGGCTGCTGTCTGCAAACCAGGAAGAGAGTTCTCAGCAGAACCTGACAATGCTGGCACGCTGATCTTGAACTTCTAGCCTCCAGAATAATTTCTGTTATGTAAACCACTCAGTCTGTGGCATTTCATTATGGCAGCCCAAACTGATTAAGACAGATTTTGATACCAAGAAGTGGGTTGCTCTTGTAACAGATAAGTAAAAATGTGGAAGTGGCTTTAAAATTGGGTAATGGGTAGAGGCTGAAGAGTTTTGAGGTACATGCTAGAAATATGGACTTAAAGGCATTTCTGGTGAAGTGTTAGGAATGCGAATCTATTTTTGGAAACTGGAGAAAAGGTGATTATTGCTATAAAGTGGCACTTGGCCAAACCATTTTCTAAAGTTTTGTGGAAAGTAGAACTTGAGAGTAATGAAATTGGATATAGAGGTGAGGATATTTCTAAGCAAGTGTTTGAAAGAACAGCTTGATTCCTCCTGACTGCTTGTATGAAAGGAGAGATGAATTGAAGAAGGAATTGATAAATAAAAATGGACCAGAACTTGAAGGTTTGGAAAATTTTCTGTATTACCAAAAAAAAAGAGAAAGCATGTTCTGAAGTGAGCACCAAGAGTGTGACTGAACTACCACTCAATGGTTTATGGGGTTGTATGACCAAAAATACTGTCAGTTTCAATGAAAGGGGTCAGAGACAAGATGAATGAACTAAGGCTGTTAGATTTCTTAGATTTGACAGGTGTTTAAGTAGAGGGAAAAAGACCCCAAAAGTGATTCAGAGATTGTCAGGGATATTTTTCCTTGGTTTCAACAAACTAGAAGCTGGAAGCCTTGGGACTGGTACTGCCCTACAGAGCCTTGGGAATGGGACCCCCCACCTAGAGCTGTTTGGGTAATTATTGCAACCCTGGAGGCCTGGAGGGCAGAGTGTGAAACCAAAGAGGATTCTTTCCCAGCCTTAAGATCTAATGGAATTTGCCTTGCTATTGGGACTTTTTTGGAGCCTGCCACCCCTTCCTTTCTATTTCTCCCTTCTGGAATAAGAATGTCCATCCTGGGGCTGTCCCACCATTTTGTTTTAGAAGCACATAAATTGCCTGATTTCACAGGTTCACAGCTGGAGAGAGATTTTGCTTCAGGATAGAGTGTACCTCAAGTATCACCTATATCTGATTTAGATGGTAGTTAGGTAAACTTTGGACACCATAGATTTTAGAGTTGATGCTGGAATTTGTTAAGACTGTTGGGATAGAATGAATGTATTGTGCATATAGGAAGAACATGAATTTGGGAGACTGGGGTGGAATGTTATGGAATAAATGTATATGCCCCCTCAAGATTCATATGTTGAAGCCCTAACCCCTCAGTGTGATGGTATTTGGAGATGGAGGTCTCTGGGAGGTAATTAGGTCATCAGGGTGGTCCTATTTTAATGGGATTCGTGCCCTTATAAGAAGAAAAACTAGAGAGCTTTCTCTCTCTCTTTCTCCACCATGAGAGAGCACAAAGGGAGAAGGAGAAGCAGGCCCCCCGCTGAGCAGAGAGCCTGACTCTGAGACTTCCAGTCCCACGCCCATCCTAGAACCCCAGGATCATGTACCCAGTGGAAGGCAGACACTCAACCGTCTGAGCCACGCAGGCACCCCCAGAATTTAGATTTTGTAGTTATTGTCTCACTGTGCTATTTTTGAAATCAGAAATTCCATACCTGCCTATATTACATCTTTACATTTAAAATGATGCCCTAAATACTTGGAATTTTTTTAAAATCTCAGTTAATTTATAATTTGGTTACTTTGACTCTGTGCATTACCCATTTCTAAATGAAAAAGCATAATGTTTTTTACTAAATTCTAGTTGGATTTAATATACAGTTTTAATGTTTATAGTTTGATCATTACAAAGACAGTTCACTTTTTTTTTCAACTAAAAGGAAAAGACAAAAGCAGGCCAAAATCTATTTTTATAGAAAAAGATTGATATATTTGTGCATAACAGTTACCTCCCACTTGACTTAGAAATTTAAACAAAATAGGAATCAAGATGATCTTTATATAGTAGGTATGATACTGTAGATAAATAATGTATGAAATGTGTGCACTGTTGAAGTTTGGACAGTTGTCAGATAAATCAAATTGTGTCTTAATTTTATTTCAGAGAATGTAAAAGTCGAAGAGACCAGCCTCACAGTATAATAATATTTTCTCTTTCCCTGTTCTTTATTCTACTCAGTATACTTGTGTATTAATAATTTTAAGTGACTTTTTCTGTGCATTTTTATTAAAGACAAGTGTTAAATCTTCAGTGCTTTTTAGTTCTTAGATCTCAGGAATTGTTTCAATGAATGATGCATATATATATCATCTTAGTTACTATAAATACTTTTTTTCATAATTTTAAGTGACTTTTTCTGCATTTTTATTAAAGACAAGTGTTAAATCTTTAGTGCTTTTTAGTTCTTAGATCTCAGGAATTGTTTCAATGAATGATGCATATTTATATCATCTTAGTTACTATAAATACTTTTTTTCTGGGCAGGTGGATCTTAGTGAGTATACAGAATTGGAAATGTTTTTATAGCTGTTAGATATTCAAAAATATCTCTGGAAAGCTGAGATATTTTACCATAGAAAATTCCTGTTACATCATCAGAAATAGAATTTAAACATATTTTCCATACAAAAAGACTTAACCACAATAATCATATTATTTGAAAGACTTAACCACAATAATCATTATTTGAGTCTAAGTCATACAGGAAAGTGATCACAGTGTTTGGTTGCTTAAGTTATGTATGCTTATTTTTGTGTATGATATTCTTCTATATAGACAGATTTTCTGTGTCATTGCTTAAGAACAAGAAGATTTGGGGAGGTTAAATCGAATTTGGGTAAAATATTTCTTGAGTATACATTATTTTACATAAATTATACTGTCGTTGAATATGTTAGAAATGTTGTCGTTAACAAGAAAAATAACTACAGATCTGCATGTTTTCCTTGACCTTCCTGCAGTTTATTATGTGTGGTTTGATTTTCCTTTTTTTTTGTTACTTGAGTATTTTCTTCCCAGAATGAAAATGAAGTGTATTTTAAAACTATACTACAAAAAGGATTGTCCTCTAATTTAGCATCACATTGTTAACCTTGTATTCATTAATTCTCTGCTTATAAAATTTGAAGGACATACATTCTGAGACAGAGTGCGTTAACCACCATAGTCCTGATAGCTGTGTAACCGAACACATTGTGTCATTATTATAATCCATGTTTGCTATACATTTGCTTCTGGGCTGTTAACATACACTTAAGTGGGTAATTATTACAGAAGGTGCCTTCTCCTTGACTTTGATTCTTAGCAGCTCAGGTATTCAAGTACAATTACGCTATAAGTTTTGAGATTTAGTTTTCTCTTTTGCAAGTTATTTTTGGAACCTGTATTCTGACATTACTGGTTTCCAGACAAAGTGTTTGGTCAACTTTATTCTAAAGAATTAGTAAGATATTCTTAGTGTTTATTCTCTTATTTTCTACATTTTTGTTAAATTATTTAAAACCATATAATACTATATTTAACTGGTAAGTGCTGTACCAAGAACCGATTTCTCCACCTTATAGAAGCCATCTCTAATTTATGAGATTTTATTTTGCAAGTTTGTATTCTCAATTCCATACCACTATTTATATAAAATAAAAACAGTATTATAAGCCAATTAAGGGGCACCTGGGTGGCTCAGTAGGTTAAATATCTGCCTTCAGCTCAAGTCATGATCTCAGGGTCCTAGGATCAAGCCCCGTTTCAGGCTCTCTGCTCAGCTAAGAGCCTGCTTCTTCTCCCTCTATTGCCACTCTGTGTACTTGTATGCTCTCACAGTCTCTCTCTCTCTCTCTCTCTCTCTCTCTTTCTCTCTCTCTCAAATAAAATGTTATAAAATTTTTTTAATTAAAAAAAATGCTAGTTAAGTTCATAGAGGCACATTCATAACGTTATATTCTCGACTCCTGATACTAATTCTACTGACTTCAAATCTGGGTCTGGGGGTTAAGACAGTATGGTAGGAAGCAAGAAGAGCTCTCTTTGTTGGCAACTAATGGTAAGAACATCAGTAAGGCTTTGGCTTTCCCAGAGTTACAATTTTAAATTAGAAAATTTTAAACTCAAGAATCATTGGTAGAGTTTCAGCCAATGTAGTTTAGACAATTAAGAGTGAAATGTTTCTGCTCTGGGCTCAGTTCAGCTTTACAAATCCCTAAATTCAATTATATTCTAAGTAAATCGCTTTTATTGACTTCTTCCTTCTTTCTACATTTGAATCCACAAATTGTTTTTAAAGATTTTATTTATTTATTCATGAGAGACACAGAGAGAGAGAGAAGAGAGAGGCAGAGACACAGGCAGAGAGAGAAGCAGGCTCCACGCAGGGAGCCCGATGTGGGACTTGATCCCCGGACTCCAGGATCACTCCCTGAGCTGAAGGCAGGTGCTTAACCACTGAGCCACCCAGGCATCCCTGAATCCACATATTTTCTAAGTGCTAATCTATGCAATTGAGTAAGGATAGTCGCTGATAAAGGGGAGGGACAATGGTCACAATTTATTAATGTCGATCTTTTGTAGTTTGGGACTAGGATCTTTTTGTAAGTGTTCTTTGTTTTGGGGAGTGGGTTGCATGCATTGTTTTTCCTGGAAAGATCCTCTTCTGTATATCATTTGGTATGATTTAAATGTATCCTTTTTCTTATAGGTTTATGATAAATGTGCCAGCTCTAGAACAAATGAATCAGATTTTACACATCTTATTTATATTTTTACCCTTTCTGTGGGCACTTGGGACTCTGCCCCCACCTGATGCACTTTTCTTATGGGCAATGGAGCAGGTTTTAGAGTTTGGCCTTGGAGGCTCATCTATGTCAACTCACTTATGGTAATCATCTTAAATATTAAAGTTGTATGTAACTTATTCTTAAAGTATAATTTAAAAATTTTTAAAGCAAATCTTTCTTTTTCTCTGCAGGTTATTAGTAATGTTCACCATTTCTGCTGGAACAGCTGTAACATCATATTTCATTCCCAGTACTGTTGGTGTGGTTCTTTTCATGACTGGACTGGGGTTCTTACTAAGTCTTAACCTAAGTGACATGAGTCTTGTCTTCAAACACAGTGTCACCAGAGTTGGAACCAAATCTAAAGCTTCACCCAGTGGTTCAGAAAAACAGTTTACTTGGAAAGAATGCCTTTTCTACATCATCATATTAGTCTTGGCTCTCACAGAAACTAGTTTGCTGCATCACTTTGCTCGTTTCCCACAGATTTCCAATAACAGTCCTCAGGCTATTGTTGGCTATATTTTGATGATATTGCTTATAATACTATGGATACTTAGAGAAATTCAAAGTGTTTATATCTTTGGAATTGTCCGAAACCCTTTGTATCCAAAGGATGTGCAAACTGTGACTTTATTCTTGGAGAAGCAAACAAGACTTGTGAAGATTGGTGTTGTCAGACGGATTTTGCTAAATCTAGGTAGGAAGATAAAATCTATATGGAATTCCCATATTTTTGCATATACAGCATGCAGGCGTTTATTCTTTTATGTTTGTTTCTTAATTTTTTTTCAGTTAATTGCTTAAATATGCTCATAAAAATCATATTAGCCAAAATAAAATATGGTAGAAGCAGTTATTTTGCTTTAAATTTGTTTCTCTCTCTCTCTCTCTCTCTTTTTTTTGTCCTAGTGTCACCCTTTGCTATGATAGCATTTCTTTCACTGGACAGTTCCTTACAGGGGCTCCACTCTGTGTCTGTCTCCATTGGATTCACAAGAGCCTTTAGAAAGGTAATCCAGATAAGCACCCAACAGTATTTTTGTACTGCTAAATGTAATTGCAATGTTGTTTATTCTACCAATTTACTTAAATCATTAAACTCTACCTAATAAAGTGGATACTCTGGTACTACAGGTATGGCAGAGTACAGAAAATGCTTTATTGGAGACAGTCATTGTGTCAGTAGTACACTTGCTGATCTCCAGTACAGATGTGTGGTGGAACAGAAGCCTGGATACAGGAATCAGACTCTTACTGGTAAGTATATATTTTTAATAGCTCTATTTATTTATTTATTTTATTTATCTATTCATGAAAGACAGAGAGAGAGAGAGAGAGAGAGAGGCAGAGACACAGGCAGAAGGAGAAGCAGGCTCCATGAAGGAAGCCCGATGTGGGACTCAATCCTGGGACTCCAGGATCATGCCCTGGGCTGAAGGCAGATGCTCAACTGCTGAGCCACCCGGGCATCCTGTGTTTTAATAGCTTTATTGAGATGTATTTGACATACCGTAAATCACCCACTTACTCTGTTAGTTCAGTAGTAGAATCCTACAACCATCACCACAGTTAATTTTAGACCATTTTCAACATTCCAAAAAGAAATCTCACACATATTAACGTCATTTCCTATTTCCACTCTCCATCTCACACATCGCCCCATTCCAGCCCCAGCAACCATTAATGTACTTTCTGTTTCTCTGGTTGTGTTATTTATCAGATGATTGATTTTTAGGTTGATTTCACTTTTTGTCTATAATGAGTAGTGTTGCTATGAACATTTGTGTACATGTTTTTGAACATAGGGTTTTTTTTTGGACACATGTTTTCATTCCTTTTAACTATATATACCTAGGACTGGAATTTCACTTCCACTTCGTGGCTTGCTCTTTTATTGTTGAATTTAACAGTTCTTTATATATTCTGGATACAAGTTCCTTGACATATATATGATCAACAAAAATTTTCCCCCATTGTATAGGCTGTCTTTCTCCTTCTTGATAATATGCTTTGAAGCAAAGAAGTTTTTGATCTTGCTGAAGTTCAGTTTATTTCGTTTTTCTTCCGTCTCTTGTATTGTTGGGGTCATATCTAATAAACACTGCCTATTCCCAAATCATAAAGATTTACTGTGTTTTTTTCTAAGAGCTTTACAGTTTTAGGTCCTACATTTGAGTCTATGATTCACTTTGAGTTTATTTTTGTATATGATGTGAGGTGGGGTTCCAAATCCATTCTTTTATATATGGTATATACAATTGTCCCGGCATCATTTATTGAAATGTCTTTTTTTGGTACTCTGGTCAAAAATCAAATGAAACGTGAGAGTTTATTTCTGGATTCTCAACTCTTTTCCATTTATCTGTGTGTCTATCCTTATGCTCCTACTATCCTATCTTTATTACTATACTTGGTAGTAGGTTTTGAAGTCGGGAAGTGTGAGTCTTCCAACTTTGTTCTTTTTTAAGATTGTTTTGACCCAGTGCCCTTGCATTACCATGTGAATATTTGTTTCAGCTTTTCAGTTTTTACAAGAAGATACCTGAAACTTTGCTAGATTACCTCAAATGTGTAGATCAATTGCCATCTTAAAAATGTTAATTCTTCCTACCCGTCAACATGACATGTCTTTATATTTAAAATCTTTATTTCAACAATGATTTGTAGTTTTCAGTGTTACAAGTTTTACACCTCTATTAAATTTTTTCTAAGTATATCATTATTTTTGATGATATTATAAATGGAATTGTTTTCTTAATTCATTTTTTAGCTTGTTTATTGCTTGAGTTTAGAGTACAGTTGATTTTTTTTAATTTTAATCTTGTGTCCTAAAACCTAACTTCTATTAGTTCTAGCAGATTTTTAGATTTTTTTTTAAAGATTTTATTTATTTATTCACAAGAGACAGAGACAGAGAGAGAGAGGCAGAGACACAGGCAGAGGGAGAAGCAGGCTCCATGCAGGAAGCCTGATGTGGGACTCCATCCCAGATCCCCAGGATCACGCCCTGAGCTGAAGGTGGTGCTAAACCGCTGAGCCACCCAGGCTGCCCAGATTTTTAGTAGATTTTTAAAGACAATTTGTGTGTAAGATCACATCATCTGCAAATTAGATATAATAGAGATATTTTTACTTCTCCCTTTTCCATCTAAATGTCTTACCTACTTGTCCTTGCCACAACCTCCAGTATAATATTGAGTAGAAAAGTAGACATCAAAAAAAAAAAAAGAAAAGAAAAGTAGACATCTTATGAGGAAAGCATTCAGTCTTTCTCCATTAAGTTGATGTTAGTCTTTTACCATTAGAACAATATCAGCTATTGTAGATGTTCTTTTGCACATTGAGGAAGTTCCCTTCTGTCTGGTTGATCTTTTCATCATAAAGAGTGTCTAAAGTGATTTTGTCAGATGCGTTTCCTGTGTCATGTGGTTTTTGTCCTTTAATCTGTTAACATGGTGTAATATGTTGATTTCTGGTGTTAGACCAACATTGCCTTCTAAGAATAAATGCCATTTGGTCATGGTGTCTAATCCTGCTTATAGGTTGCAGGATTTGGTTGGCTAGTATTTTTGTGTGGTTGATATTTACATGTATTTGTGGCTTTCTTTTCTTGTCATATCTTTTTGGTTTCAATATCAAAATAGCACTAACTTCATAGAATGAGTTAGGAATTTCATACATTATTCTTAAATGTTTGATTATATTTGATAAGTATCTTAAAATTTTTGTGGTATGTAGTATTTTATAATATAATAATATCCGAGCCTCAGCTTTTCTCTGTGAGTAGCTTTTAAATTACAGATTCAATTTCTTTACTTTTTATAGCTCTGTTCAGTTTTTCTATTTCTTCTTGAGTTGCTTTATGTTTTTCAAGGAACTTGCCAGTTTCATCTAAGTGATTAAATTTATCAGCATATAGTTCATAGTATTCTCTTATAATCCTAATTTTTTTTGTAAGATTGGTGGTTAAGTTACCTCTTTCATTCCTGATTTTAATAATTTGAGTCTTCTCTGTTCTGTTCTTGGTCAGTGTAGCTAAAAGTTTGTCCATTTTATTGATCTCAAAAAACTAGCTTTTGATTTCATTGATTTTCTCTATTGTTTTTATATGCTCTATTTTATTAATTTCTGCCCTAATCTTTATTATTTCCTTCCTTCTGCTTACTTAAGGTTCGGTTTGTGCTTTGTTTTCTAGTTTCTCTAGTTTCCTAAGGTGGAAGATTAGGTTATTGATTTAAGATCTTCTAAAGTAGTCATTTAAAGTTAGCTATAAATTGCCCTCTGAGCATGTTTTAGCTGAAACACAAGTTTTGGTATGTTGTATTTTTGTTTCATTCATCTCAAAATGCTTTCTCATTTTTTTGTGTGATGTCTTCTTTGACCTGTTGGTTATTTAGCAATGTGTCTTTTAAATTTTTTTGGTAAGTTTTTTTTTCTTTTTTTTTTTTTGTAAGATTTTTTTTTTTAAGAACTCTCTACACTCAGTGTGGTCAAACTTACAACCCCAAGATCAAGGCTTTCATAGTCTACCAGTTGAGCCAGCCAGGCACCCCTGCAATGTGTCTTTTAATTTCAAGATGTCTTTCTATTTGTTTTTTATTCCTATTGCTGATTTAATTCTGTTTTGATTAAAGAACATACTTTGTGGGCAGCCCCAGTGCCCCAGCGGTTTAGTGCCGCCTTTGGCCCGGGGTGTGATCCTAGAGACCTGGGATCAAGTCACACGTCGGGTTCCCTACATGGAGCCTGCTTCTCCCTCTGCCTGTGTCTCTGCCTCTCTCTCTCTCTCTCTCTCTGTCTCTGTCTCTGTCTCTCTATCATGAATAAATAAATCTTTAAAAAAAAAAAAAGAACATACTTTGCATGATTTGTATGAACATAACTTAGTATAACTGCAATCTATTAAGTTTGTCTTTGGCATGGCTTCTGTTTCTTAATTTATAAAAAATACTCTCTAAAATAAGGATGAATTAAGGATAGTTGCTTAGCTATTTACCACTTCTGGTTCTTGTGACCTAACAAGCATAAAATAGAAAAGTTAGTCAATCTTGAGACATAGCTAGCACTCTGTTGGTTCTCTTTAGTATTACTTTTTTTCTAAGAGAGCTCAAACTTTTAAAAATGTAGACATTTATTATTTGTGAGGTTGGAAAAAATTATAACAAAGAATCTCATATAAGGACTATTTCCTCAAAAATGTTACAGCCATAATAAAATTCTACAGTTTTCCTTATATGATCTTGAAAATTCATGAAGTCTTTGAAAATAAAAAAAATCATTTTTACATTTCTACAGGTTGGTATCATGCGTGATCGTCTGATTCAGTTCATCTCTAAACTACAATTCGCTGTGACTGTACTTTTGGCATCGTGGACTGAGAAAAAACGTCGAAAGTCAACCACCTCTTTATGTATACTCAACATTGTCTTCTTTCCATTCGTGTTGGTCTTCATAGTTTTTTCTACACTACTCTCCTCTCCCTTACTCCCCCTCTTCACCCTTCCTTTGTTCTTGGTGGGCTTTCCCCGACCTATTCAGATTTGGCCAGGAGCAGTGGGCACCACAGCCTGCATGTGTGCAGATACAGTATACTACTACCAGATGGTCCCAAGTTTGACCACTGCATTGCAGTCTGCAATGGCAGCTGGAAGTTTAGGTAAGTACATGGGTTGTGCTTTAAAAATCCTCACTAATGTAAAGTACAAAAACATGAATATAGAGAAAAAGTCTTTTATCCAAACCATTATGTAGATTTTAATATTTTTGATATATGGCAGAAGGAGTAAATATGAAATAGAAGTATATCTCTTCTTATTTTGAGGTAAATAATAAAAAATAAAAAATAGTAAGAAAAAATTTCATTAAGGTAATTTGACATTTTTAAAAAACATTTCCTTAAATAAAATCAGGTTCTAATCCCAGCACTATACCATGAAAACACCTATCTCCCAAAATTTCCATGAATTTATAGTGTGTTCACATCAAGTAGATGCAATGGCTTAGATCCATAAATAGGAAAAATTAGCTTTAATATCAGATTGAAGGGCTTATGAGAGTTTGTTCATATCTTATTAGTTATTGTATAGCAACGTAAGCAGTCTGACAAGGTTACAGGGCAAGATAACAAAAGCTGTGGTCAATGATCGGTAGTCTCCCAAAAATGAAGTACTATGCAAGTATCCATAAGGAAAAATATTTTTGATGAGGATGAACTAATTTTATGAATTAATGCTTTCATTGTATGCCAACTATAAATTCAACTATATTTAACTTCTTGAGGTTAGTTTCAGGTTAGGCACAAGCTGATGACAGTAGTGTGTTGTCTCCTACCATATGCCTTAGCTCTTGAAACTTGTTTTAGAAATCTCCAGTGACATCTTGGCAAACCTATTCCAGGCAGAATAGCAATTTCAAATTGGAATTTTAATGAAATGCTTACTTGGATTGAACTTTTCTAATTATCTATTATCTAAAATATGCTAGGTAATCTAGGAAAAACTTTGTAGTATAAATTTTTTAATGAATAATATTTCTTTCTTAAAGAAAATACCCTTTTAATCATTTCATCCACTTCTAATTAATGTTTATTATCTAATACTATGCCACTTTTAAAAATACCTGTGAGATTTGACTTACATCTGAAGTAATAAATAGGTAGAAATTAATACTTTATAATCAAATCAGTTATACTCAGCAAGAAGTGTGTCATAAAGTTTCCCTGGGGACA
The DNA here is from genome assembly GCF_003254725.2 of Canis lupus dingo. NCBI lineage: Eukaryota > Metazoa > Chordata > Mammalia > Carnivora > Canidae > Canis > Canis lupus. The sequence continues at coordinate 35,321,178 of NC_064250.1, forward strand.
AAAAAAAAAACAATGAGATAACATTTCACATATATCTGGCTGGCAGAAATATAAAAGTTTAAAATTACCAAATACTGGCTAGGATATGTGGAATGGGAACTTTCATACCCTCCCGGAAGGAAATATAAATTCATAGAACCACCTTGAAGAGTAAATAGTCTGTAGTAAAGGTGTACATATCCCATAACCTAGGGATTTAGCTTTAGGTTCCATAATTCTAATTAGATTCTAATTCTGGAGGAACTTCTACACATGTGGTTTGGGGGTCCCCAAGCCCATATCCTGGTTTGGTGATTCACAAGAGGACTGGCAGAGCTCAATATATCTTTGGACTCACGGCTAAGATTTATTATAACAAAAGGATGCGGAATAAAATCAATGAACAGAAAAGTTAGGTAGAGTAAAACATGGTGCAAGCTTCCAGATGTCCTCTCCCAATAGAATGCCACAGAACGTGCTTAATTCCCCACCCATATGTTGTCACAACTTGTATATATGGTGACTACTAGGAAAGCTTATTTGAGACCCTCTACCTAGCATGTACCAAAATTCCAGACTCCCAGAAGGAAAGCAGGTGTCCAGTATAAACTGTATTGTTTGTACAGGGGGATCCTTGGATGGCTCAGTGGTTTAGTGCCTGCTGTCAGCCCAGGGTGTGGTCCTGGAGTCCCAGGATCAAGTCCTACATCGGGCTCCTTGCATGGAGCCTGCTTCTCTCTCTGCTTAGGTCTCTGCCTCTCTCTGTGTCTCTCATAAATAAATAAATAAAATCTTAAAAAAATAATAAACTATTGGTTGTACAAACTGTTTAGGCACAGTGAGACTTTTATCAGGGTCACCACCATCAACCAGCTTTGCAAGTAGGACTTTTAAAGGGTAGCCATCAATTCTGCTATTTTAACTCTTTACTGTACAGTACATTGTATAAGCAGACTTACGCAAAGCTAATCCCTGCAGTATTAAAGTTTTTGTACAGTGTGGTAGGTAGCAATTACTGTAAATTTTAACACCACAAAACATTTTTATATGCCTCTTTATAAAAGTGTCCAAAATGCTTTAAGTAAATAATTAATGTGAAATTCAGTTTTATGCATTTTTTACATTTAATACTTTTATACTTTTAGTATTTTTCCTACTGTATTTAGGATTTTATATAGCAGATTCTACTTGTTTCTCTAGAAAATATATCCTTGAATTTTTATGTATTATCACCTATAGATTTTCTCTTCTGTTCCTGTTCCAGTTCCAGTAAAGAGCTTTAATTTAGCCCCCTGATATGCAATGAATAATTGTTTCTATTCTTGACATAAAGAGAGAATAAAAGGAGCTATGAAACATTCCAAATGTGCTATCAATTTTGAAGATTCACATGGCAAAATAAAACAAGCTTGAATATTACTTACCTTTTTTCTCTAATTTGTTTTAGGTCTCCTCTTACCTGGGTCTCATTACTTGGGCCGTTTTCAGGATCGTTTAATATGGATAATGATTCTAGAATGTGGTTATACATACTGCTGTATTAACATTAAGGTCATTGTACATTTGAAACCTCTTTCTAGTATTATAGCACGTGTGTAAAATTTTTTTACCTGTTATAGACATATCATACACTTAATATTTCAATTTAAGAGTATCAGTTTAAGAAAAAAAGAGTATCAATTTATCAGCCTGTGAAAACACCTAGGGATTTTTAAAGTGTATTTCAATATGCACATGTTGATAGGTAGGCTACTGTTGATTGCATAATAGAGCATAGTAATAAAATACACCTGCCCTCTTTTTGTCCAGTCCTGTTCTTTTTATCCTTATCTAGTTGAGCATCTCAAAATTGTGACTCAGTAATATTTTTTCACTCCTACATCACATAAGCATTCTCAACGTAATGAAAGAGCTTATTCTGATCCTTACTCCCCTAACTGCTTCACCCTGTTTTTCTCCTCTTTTTAAAGCAAAATGCCTTAATAGGATTACTTATAATCAAACATCAAATTTCATTTCTCCCATTTTCTCTTCAACTTACTCTAGGTTTTTGACCCTGTTGCCTGTTACTGTACCAAAACTGTCCAAGTTTCCAGTGGCTATCACATTACTAAATCCAATGACTCGTTCTCAGACCTGGTCTTATTTGACCTGTCTGCAGCATTTGACACAGTCAGTGTCTTTTTTTAGCTTATTTCATGGGTCAGTCCTTGTCAGTCTCCTTTAATGGTTCCTTCTCTTTCCCTTGACCTCCTTTTTTTTTTTTTTTTAAGATTTTATTTATATATTTGAGAGACAGCATGAGTGGGGGAGGGGCTGAGGAAGAGAGAGAAGCAGACTCCGTGCTGAGCAGGGAGCTGGATGCCAGGCTCCATCCCAGAACCCTGGGATCATGACTTGAGCCCAAAGCAGACACTTAACCAGCTAAGCCACCCAGGTACCTTTCTTGACCTCTTAATATCAGACTGCCCCAGAGCCTGGCAGTCTTTGGTGACAACCCCATACTTCTGGTTGCTCAGCCCCAAAGCATCTGATCTTTAGTCCAGTGAAGTAAACTCCTGTTTACTTCATACCCCGCATGCACTCCAACAAGAATCCTGTTGGCTCTGTGTTTAAGCCATATCCTATATCCCACCACGTCTCACCACCCTACTATTAGCTCTCTTTATCTCTTTCCAGGTAATTGCAATAGCCTCCTAAATGGTCTCCCTGCTTCTTTCTACCTGTGCCTCCCTATGTCTTCTCAACTAGAGTTACCTTTAAAATCTAACTCATATCATGTCAATTCTCTACTCAAAACCATACAGTGTATCTCTTTTTTTTTTTTAATTCAGAGTAAAAGCCAAGGGCCCTGGATGGTCAGGCTATTTCCTCTTGGCCTCATCTTACTACTTGAATCTTGAATCTTCTCTACTCCAGCCTACTGGCTCTTCTCTCTACCTGGAACACCCCTCCTTCACATAAGCACACAGCTAACTCCCTTACCACCTTCAAGTCTTTCTCAAAAGTCACCTTCTCAGTGAGATCTACTATGGCTATCCTATTTAAAATTGTATTCCCACACCCATCCTGGCACTCCCAGTCATCTTTGGCTTGCTTTACTTTTTCTTTATTTTTATAGCACTTATACCTTCTAACAAACTATATAATTTACTTATTATTTTCATTGTTGATTGTCTGTGTCCCCTTTACTCTCTAATGTAAATGTCACAAGGGCAGGGCTCTCTGAAGAGACATATCCTAAGCCCCTGGAACAGTGTCTGGCACATAATAGGCCCTTGATAAATATTTGTTGAATGAATAGTGGTGAATGAATGAATGTTTTGTCTTAGCACCAACAGGATAAAATTGCTGGTGACTAAAAAGCTTTTTCTTTTGCCCAGTGGTTCTCTAAATTAAGCTCCCTAGATTAGTAATACTAACATCTCCTGGAACTTATTAGAAATGGACATTCTTGGGCACCACTTCAGACCTACTGAATCAGAAACAAGAAGTGGGGGGCTGACAGTCTGTTTTAACTGCCCTCCAGTGGTTCTGACTTACCTAAAGTTTGAGAACCTAGTCTAACCTGTACAGGTAAGAGAAGGCAAAAACTCATGCAAAATATGAGGACATACTGCTTCATTTAGGCTGTATTTTTAAAATGGTATGTTTTATAATACCTAATAATGTGGATCCTTTATTGATCTTTTGTGCTCTGTCATATATGTAAAGATTACACTTTTTTGATGACAAACTTTTTTCTTTTTCATTTATTTGGACATAAGGTGGCTTAGCAATATCATCTTAACCAATATTTATTTATTGTATGCTTTAAAGTTTACAAAGCACTTTTTAAGAAATTATTTTTTAGAAAGAGATTGTTAGAGGGGAGGGGCAGAGGGAGAAGTAAAGAAAGAATCTTAAGCAGGCTCCACGCCCAGCACAGAGCCGTTGTGGGGCTAGATCTCAGGACCCTGAGGCCATGACCTGAGCCGAAATCTAGAGTCCAAGGCTTAACTGATGAAGCCACCCAGGCACCCCAACAAAGCACTTTTATTACTTAAATCTTCACAACCCTATGTGCAAGGATTAGTTTTCTTTGAAAGAGAAAGAAAAGGATTCTCTGGATAAGTGATCTACTCATGATTATGTACTAACACCTGGTAAAGCCATGATTTAAAAATGGCTTCTGATGTCACATTCCAGACTCACTGCTTGGATCCTAATACAACCCGACAGCATTGTCTTTTATTAAAGGCACTGGTAATTTTGTAAATATGTGTAAATAAATGAACAATGGTAGCAATAATAACAGAAAACAGTGACCTGGTTCATCCTCTTCAAGTGATTCCTTGTAGAGAAGTAACAAAAATGTGTTTAAAATTCACATAAAAACACATTCAGGGGTCCTGGGTGACGCAGGTTGGGCATCAGAGTTGGTTTTGGCTCATATCATGATCTTGGGATCATGCGATTGAGCCCCACATTGGGCTCCACACTGGGTGCAGAGTCTACTTGGTACTGTCTCCTCTCCCTTTACTCCTCCCTCCCTTCAAATGAATGGATACATCTTTAAAAAGGAAATAAATAAGGGGATCCCTGGGTGGCTCAGCGGTTTACTGCCTGCCTTCAGCGCAGGGCGTAATCCTGGAGTTCCGGGATCGGGTCCTGCGTCAGACTCCCTGCATGGAGCCTGCTTCTCCCTCTGCCTGTGTCTCTGCCTCTCTCTCTTTCTCTCATAAATAAATAAATAAGGTCTTTTAAAAAAATAAAAAGGAAATAAGTAAAAAGGAAATAAAAACATATTCATAATATTCATTCTGTCAGCATATATTTGCTGCATACCTGTTGTGTGCCAAGTACTGGTTAGGCACTGCAGGTATAGTAATATCCAAAAGAGAGCTGCTTTATGGAGTTTACATTATACTTAGATGAGACAGACAGTAACCAAATACATAAATCTATATGATGATGATGATGATGATGTTAAAAACTGGAACAGGAAAATGAGTAAATCATTGTGGCATATCCATACAGTAGAATAATGCTTTCATATAAAGTAGGATAAAAAACTACTGTATATGCTATATAATTCCAATTTTACCTCTTACCCTCCAAAAAAATTTTATATTAAAAAGTTTTTTGTAAGTGTGATTTGACCTTGACTATACATATAGTCATTCAAAATTGCAGTCATAGTCAATTAAATTGTTTTGGTAATTTCTAGTGGCATTCTATAATTTCTTTTAAAATAGCATTTTTCATCTGTATGCAGCATCAAGTGTGTTTAAGTGGCAATAAGTTTGAGTAAAGGAATAGTTCTTGAGTTAAATAAATTTTTTTGCATTTTCTATATTTTAATTATAATCCAATATGTGGGCACATAGAAAAGTAGTTGCTTTTCTCTGTGTAATAAGTGATCATAAACTGAAGTACTTTTTATTTCCTGTTTAGGGGTTAGAATTGCAAGAGACGTCCTGTCATACTGCTGAAGCTCAAAGAGTTGATGAAGTTTTTCAAAGTGCCTTTGAACAAGAATCTTCAAGAATATGTTCTATTAATGAACACTTTGGAAATGTCTTGACACCTTGTACTGTTTTGCCAGTAAAACTCTATTCTGATGCCAGGAATGTTCTATCTGGCATAATCGATTCTCATGACAATTTAAAAGAATTTAATGGTGACCTTATTAAAGTACTTGTGTGGATACTTGTTCAGTACTGCTCCAGAAGACCCAACGTGCAGAAGGTTGTTCACGAAATGGAAAATAAAGGGAAAGCATCCCCAATAATCCTGCCTGCTTTGACTGCTTCACCACAAACCCAATCCCCAGAAGACACAGATAGTTTAAATTCAGAAATTTTGGATGACTGGTCTGATGATAATATTTTTGGCGATGAGCCAACTATCAAAAAAGGAAAAGAAAAAGATCAATTAAAGGTTGTACCAGGTATAAATTTGCCTATTCCAGGATCACTAGAAGCACAGGAGGTTGGCGATCATTTTTTAGGCACAGTTCCTGAAAGCAGTCTTTACAAGTCAGTTATATTGGGATACCCTGTGGTTGACAAAGGAAAACCAAAAGATATGGCATATATCCCTCTCCTGGAGTTCAGTTGTTCTCATTCTCACTTGTTAAGCTTACCTGAAGAGTGGACATCTAATTGTTTGCCTAATTCCAAAATGAGGGAGATGAGCTCATTATTTCCAGAAGAGTGGTATCAATTTGTTTTAAGGCAGTTGGAATGTTTTCATTCAGAAGAAAATGCCTCAAATGTACTGGAAGAAATTGCAAAGGACAAAGTTTTAAAAGACTTTTATGTTCATGCAGTAATGACTTGTTATTTTAGCTTTTTTGGAGTAGATAATATGGTTCCCAGTCCTGGTCATTTATTGAGAGTTTACAGTGGTGTTTTGCCTTGGTCTCTTGCCTTGGATTGGCTCACAGAAAAGCCAGAACTGTTCCAACTAGCACTGAAAGCTTTCAGGTAATTCGTTTTGATTATATATAAATTACTGGTAGAAAATACTGATTTTTTAAAAAATAACCTAGAAGGAGATACTTCATTTCTAACTTTCAAAAATAATCACTTTCCTAAAAATGGGGAAAAAGATGCTTAGCGATTATATCAGGAGTACATTTTAATTTCTACTTCTTTTTATTTTGTTTATGTGGAGAACCTGTTTTTCATATGACTTAATGGATTTCTTCACTTTCACTTCACTCTATCATTCTCCTTGATCTTTTTATCTAAAATATGTGTGATTTCAGTGCAGAGTCTTAAAAATATTGATTGAACAAAATCTATTTCACCTATAAGGTTGATTTTATAAATTTTATTAAAAATTCTAAAATTCTTTGTTTCTCCATTTTTAAGGTATACTCTGAAATTAATGATTGATAAAGCAAGTTTAGGTTCAATAGAAGACTTTAAAGAGCTGACTAACTGCCTTGAAGAATATGAAACTGACTGGTACATTGGTTTGGTATCTGATGAAAAGTGGAAGGAAGCAGTTTTACAAGAAAAACCATACTTGTTTTCTCTGGGATATGACCCTAATATGGTAAGGCTAAAAATGTGTTTTTAAACATTTTTGTATATTAACCTTAAATAACAGAAATCAGTTATAAAGTATTTGAACTAGTTGATAGAGATACAACATTCTGGGTATGGATATATTAATTATCTTGTTAAGGCATTTGCAACCGTGACTTTATGGCCAACATAGTACAATCCTAGAATGACTATTTACTTTTGGAAACGTAATGTGAGCCAATTAAAAATGTGTAGCCATTGTGTAATAACTGACCTATAAGATAGCCAAGTAAACTTAATTTCTTAAATTGCTATAACATATTTGACTACATGGATTATATTCCTGTGCCAAATTTGAGTCATGACTTATCATTTTGGACTTGACTCCTAGAAGAAAAATTAATTTATAAGTGGCAGAGTATTCCTTTTGCTGACTTCTCTGTTTTATTTTTTTTCTATTTTTTTTCTATGTTTTAATTGAAGCAACTCTGACCTGTGAAAAATCAGAGACTCCGGGAGTTTTTGTTTTTGTTTTTTTTTAGATTTTATTTATTTAATTCATGAGACACACAGAGAGAGAGAGAGGCAGAGACACAGGCAGAGGGAGAAGCAGGCTTCATGCAGGGAACCTGATGTGGGACATGATCCTGCGACTCCAGGATCACGCCCTGGGCCGAAGGCAGGCACTAAACCACTGAGCCACCCAGGATCCCCAGGAGTTTCTTTTTTTTTAAAGAAATTAGTGGCTCTTCTCATTACATTTAAAATGTCATCAAGTGTGCACAATGTGATTCAGTGTTATAAGCTCATTATAGGTTTCATATCTGGTATTGCAGCTTGAGGAGCTCCACAGATGTGCTCTTCATCAAAAATAATGAAAGTTATTTTTTTTTAAGGTTTTATTTATTTCAGGTAGTGAGAGAGAGAAAAAGAACAAGCAGTGGGGAGAGGGAGAAGTAGGCTCCCCACTGAGCAGGGAGCCTGACATGGAGCTTGATCTCAGGACCCTGAGATCACAACCTGAGCTGAAGGCAGACACTTAACGGACTGAGCCACCCAGGCACCCAAAAGTTATTTTTAAAAAACAACCATTTAAAGACTTGGAATGGTCCTCAGGGCATATGCAAATGAAGAAACATTTATCCAAGAGTTTCAACTAAAACCCAGTAAGAAGAGTGAGGGACTGCAGTATTTGAACCAAGACCCATTCCTTCCCAACTTGAGACAGAAATTCCACCCAGACTGATATGAACAAGAAGAGTTCCCTCTCACTTCAGCTCCTATCTAGTTGGAGGACTGTTTTCCTGGGAGAGTCAGGGCTTCGGTGTTTCTTATCTTAGCTGCCTGTTGTGATGTTAGATTCTGAGCATGTATAGTTAAGAGGTGAGAATTCCTTTTTGGCTACCCCATCACTTTGGGTGGAGACTTTACCCTGTATTTGGTGCCACTGAGAATAATGGGGCCCTGGCCACTCTTACCTCCTTGGAAGGTGGAGTTTCCACACTGGGAGAGGCAAGCCAAGAAGGCCTGAGATTACTGCTCCCCTTCTACCTCCTAAAGCAGAGGTGTCTCTCAGAGAGAAGCATGCCATTGTCTCATCCCCAGATACAGAGCTCTGGCTCAGAGATTTTGCCCAGTGGGAGAAGCAGACCATTGAAAAAGAGAACTCTAAATTTCTCCCACAGGAAATTAGTTTATTTGCAGCAGTATGTATACATTGACACCTAAGATGCTCTCAAAAACAATGGAGCTTATGGTAAAAAGTAATTAAGGGGCTACGGGTAAATTTGTTAGAGACATAAACTAAACTTTAGGCTGAATAGGTAAATAGATCCAGGGAAAGAATCCATAGAGAAGAGCCCTCCTGGGGTCAAAAGTGTCCATGTTTAATTGGATCAGTCTATAAAACAATTTACTTCCCAGGTCATTGTTGAAAACAAAGCAACCACCTGGCAGTCATTGGAGCTTAGCAGTTGAATGTGAGCAATTATAGATGAAGAGAGCCCTGCTAAAACCACTGCCATCTCATCGTAATTGTGGACATTCACAAGGCTGCAGTCCCTGAGGAACTACATCAAAGGCTTCATACTTGTTGGGAAGGTTAGGGATTAATTTCACTAAAGTCATCCAGCCACTTACTAAACTAACAAGCAAATAAATAACAAGCCCTAGGGTAAGGGGCGGCGGGGGGTGGGGGGGGGTGGGCAAGGATCAATGCTCAGAATTGCAGTGGTGTTACATAAAATATCCAGTATTCAACACGAATTATAAGACATAAGAAACAGGAAAGTCAGACCCATGCACCAGGGAGGGGATATTGCCTATGAGTGACTAAGATGTCAGATTTAACAAAGATTCCAAAGTAGCCAGTATAAAAATGTTCAAAGGGCTGAAAGAAACCATACTTAAAGAAGAAAATAAAGTAGGCAACAAAGTGGATATAGAAGGAAAGTACCTCAATAATAAGGCTATATATGACAGCCCTCTGCCAGCTTCATACTCAGTGGTGAAAAGCTGAAAGCCTCTCCTCTAAGATTAGGAATAAGATAAGAATACCCACTCTTGCATAGTATCAGAAGTCCTGCCCCAGCAATTAGGCAAGAAAAAGAAATAAAGTCATCCAGTTTGGAAAGGAAGAAGTAAAAGTGTCACTGTTGGCAGATGACATGATATTATGTATAGGAAGTCCTAAGTACTCTACTATAAAAAACTTAGAAATAATAAGCAAATTTAGTAAAGTTGCAGGATACAAAATCAATATACAAAAATCATTGTGTTTCTATACATTAATAGGCTATCAGAAAGGGAAGCTAAAACAAGTTACAATTGCATCAAAAAAATAAAATGCCTTGGCGTAAATTTAACCAAGGAAGTGAGAGACCTGTACATTGAAAACTAGAATACATTAAAGAAATTTAAGAAGACACAAATAAATGGAAAGATGGATTAGAAGAATTAGTACTATTAAAATGTGCATACTACCCAAAGCAGTCTACAGATTCATTGCAATCCCTATCAAAATTCCAGTGGCACTTTTCACAGAAATAGAACAGACAATCCAAAATTTGTATGGAGACACAAAAGACCCCAAATACCCAAAGCAATCCTGAGAAAGACCAAAGCTGAAAGCATCATTCTTCCTGATTTCAGTGCATTTTTGTGTCTATATCACATAGAAAGGTGTATTTGCCAATAATTGCAGAATGGAAGTCAGTGGAAACAAAGCTATACTAAGCAAAAGAAATTATTCCAGATGGTAACTTGAATCCATAGGAATAAAAGAAAACCAGAAATAATAAATAAAAAGTTAATGTAGCAAAAGCAATAAATATACACTTGTTTTCTTCTTGGTTTCTTTAAAAGATGTAAAATAATTATAACAATCTACTATTGGGTTTGTAACATTAAAGATGTAATATGTATAACAATACCACAAAAAGTGGCAAAAGGAGAATAGAACTATACAGGATTATTTTTTATATATCTCACCAAAATTAGTATAAACTAATGCTGATTCTAATAAGTTATTCATGGCAAGCCCTAGAGCAACCACTGAGGAAATAGTTTTAAGTGAAAAAATCAGGGCAAAAAAAAAAGAAAAAAGAAAAAGAAAAAATCAGGGCAGCCGGGGGTGGCTCAGCGGTTTAGCACCACCTTCAGCCCAGGGCCTGATGCTGGAGTCCCGGGATCATGTCCCAAGTCAGGCTCCCTGCATGGAGCCTGCTTCTCCCTCTGCCTGTGTCTCTGCCTCTCTCTCTGTGTGTCTCAAATAAATAAATAAATAAATAAATAAATAAATAAATAAATAAATAAATTCTTTAAAAAAATCATTAAAGAAATTAAACTTCTGTGTGTCTCAAATAAATAAATAAATAAATAAATAAATAAATAAATAAATTCTTTAAAAAAATCATTAAAGAAATTAAACTTCTGCATTAGAGGATATTCACTTAAGGCAAAAGAAAGCCGTAAAGGAGGAATAGAGGGATAAAGATGAGATTAGAAGACAAAAGGAAAATGACAGACTTAAATCCAGCTATATCAATAGTAACTAACATTAAAAGATTAAACAGTTGAAAGAGATTGTCAGACTGGATTAAAAAAAAAAAAACGTAAGTAAAAAGGTGAAAAAGATATATCAGGCAAGCGGCAACAAGAAAACTGAAGTATCTAGACTATTGTCAGAAGATAATAAACTTTAAGAAGGGTACATGATGTAACGAGCTCTGGGTTTTACACGCAACTGATAAATTATTGAACACATCTGAAACTAAGGGTGTACTATATATTGGCTGATTGAATTTAAGTTAAATAAAGAATAAAATAATAGACTTTGAAACAAAAAAAAATGTTACTAGAGAATAAGAGGGACATTTTATAGTGATAAAAGTGTCAGTTCAGTTCAGTGGAGCTAACAATCATCAAAATCTATGAGGCAAAATTGACAGAAATAAAGAGAGAAATAGAAAATTCAATAATAATTTAAGATTTCAAAACCCTACTTTCAGTCATGGATAGAACAAGTAGGCAGATCAGCAGAAAAATATTTGAACAACGCTATAAACCTGTAACAGCAGACAAGCATCTATTTAATATTCCACCTAAAAACAGTAGAATATGCATTTTTCTGAAGTGTACATGGAACAATCTCCAGGATAAATCATATACTAAGACATAAAATACATTTCAAAGGATTGAAATACTACAAAGCTTATCCTCTGACCAAAAGAAAATGAAAAATCAGTAAGAGGAAGAAATTTAGGAAACTTACAGATATATGGAAATCACAACATGTGCCAAGTCACCAGTGGTCAAAGAAAAAATTAGAATATACCAAGAGATAAATGACAATGAAGAGGACACAGTATACCAAAACCTGTAAGAGGCAATTAAAGCAGTCTTTAGAACAAAATTTGTAGCTTTAAAATGCCTATTTAAAAAGAAGAAAGATTTCAAATCAATGCCTTAACTTTCTACCTTATAACACTTCTGGAAAAAGAAGAGGAAACTAAAAGCATACAGAAGAAAAATTAATAAAGATAAGAAAGGTGATTATGAAATACAAAAAAAAGGGAACATTACTACTGACCTTATGAGAATAAAAATGATGATCAAGGAATACTGTGAACACTGGTATGCCAATGAATTATATAACTTAGATGAAATGTACATATTCCTACAAATACAAACTACTGAAACTGATTCAAGAAGAAGTAATCTGAACAGACCTATAACAAGTAATAATCAAAATACTAACCGTAAAGAAAATCTGAGAACTAGATGGCTTTGTTACATAGTTCTACCAAATATTTTAAAGAATAGTACCAGTTCTTCAAAAACTCTTCCAAAAAAATAGAAGAAAAAGGAGCACTTACCAACATTCTATGAAGCCTGCATTACCCTGATACCAAAAGCATTAAAGACATTAAAATGTCTTTAATGTCACATAAAGACAAGGAGAGAAAACTACAGACTAATATCTCTTATCAATATGGTTGTAAAAATCTGTAACATAATAGCAAACTGAATCCACTAACATATAAACAGAATGAGACACCATGACAAAGTGATATTTATCCCAGGAATGTGGGGTTGTTTTAACATCCAAAAATCAATTACTGTAATATACCATATCAATTGAATAAAAAAAAAAAAACTGTGTAGTCATATCAGTAGATACAGAAAAAGCATTAGACAAAATCCAATACCTTTCATACCAAAAACACTTAAATTAGGAATAGAAAGGAGCTTACTCAATTTGATAAAGATATCTATGAAAAACCCACAGTTAACATTCATACTTACTGATGAAAAGCTGAATGCTTTCCTTAAGATCAGTAATAAGACAAGGATTTTATTCATCATTTTTATTAAACATTATACTAGAGATTCTAGCCAAAGTAATAAAGCAGGGAAAAAAATACTCAGATTGGAAAGGAAGAAGTAAAGTTATCTCTATTCACAGATAACATGATCTTGCATATAGAAAATCTAAGGAATTCTCTAAAAAACTTAAAACTAATCAGTTCAGCATGGTTACAGGTTACAAGATAAACATACAAAAATCTGTTGTATTTGCATACACTAGGAATGAACAATCCAAAAATGAAGTTAAAACAATTCTACTTAATAGCATCAAAAAGAATAAAATACTTAGGAAGAAATTTAAGAAGAAAAGCACAAAACTTATTCTCTGAAAACTATAAAATGTTGGAAGAAATAAAGATTTAATAAAATGGAAAAACAACCCATGTTCATGGTTCAAAATGATATGATGGCAATACTCCCCATTTGATTCACAGATTTGGTACAGTCCCTATCAGAATCTCAGCTGGCCTTTTTGTGAAATTGTCAAGCTGATTTTAAAATTCATAGGAATTTCAAACATGTTCAACAAGTGGTATTGAGACAGCCACATTCAAAGAATGTCATTGGACTCTGTAGTAGTTTCCAGAGCTGCTGCAACAAATTACTGCAAACTGAGTGGCTTGAAACAACAAAAATTTATTCTCTTACAATTCTGGACGTCAAAAACCTGAAATCAAGATGCCAACAGGGCCACACTCTGTCCAGAGATATTAGGGAAGAATCTTGCTTCTTCCAGCTGCTGGTGACCTCTCACATTCCTTGGCTTGTGTCAGCATAACTCTAATCACTGCTTCTGTCTTCACATGGATGCCTTTTCTATAGACCCCATGTCAGTTCTCCCATCCCTTTCTAAGGGTATCAACCACTGGATTTAAGGTGACCTAAATTCAGAATGATCTTAACTCAAGATTCTTAATTACATGAGCAAAGACATAGCCCAAATAAAATTTACAGCTATCATTAGTACTGGGATATGTCTTCTTTAAGATATAGTATTCAGCCAACTGCAGACCCTTACTTCATACTATATTCAAAAATGAACTCAAAATAAAGACCTAAATATAAGAGCTAACACTATAAAAATCTTAGAAGAGAACATAGGAGTAGATCTTTATATCTCAAATATGGCCGTGGATTCTGAGATACAACACCAAAAGCATGAAAACAAAACAAAAATAGATAAATAGGACTTCATCAAGAGTAAAAAAAACCTTTGTGCTTTAAAAGATACAATCAGAGGCACCTGGGTGGCTCAGTAGGGTAAGCATCTGCCTTTGGCTCAGGTCATGATCTCAGGATCCTGGGAATGAGCCCCACATCAGGCTTCTTGTTTGGTGAGGAGCCTGCTTCTCCATCTCCCTCTGCCTGCCACTCCCCCTGCTTGTGCTCTCTCTCTGTCAAGTAAATAAATAAAATCTTAAAAAAAAAATACAATCAAGAAAGCGAAAAGACAACTCACAGAAAGGGAAAAATATTTGCATATATCTGAGAAGGAACTTGTTACTAGAATATTCTAAGAACTCTTAAAACTCAATAATAAAAGGGCATTTTTATTTAAAATATGAGCAAAGGATCTCTATAGATATCTATTCAAAGGAGATCTACAAATGGGCAAAAATAAGCCCATGAAAAGATGTTGAACATCATTTGGTATAAGAGAAATGCAAACCAAAACCACAATGATATATCACTTCATATAGGACATACTATGATGGCTGGAATTAAAAAAGCAGATAAGTATTGGTGAGGATATGGAGAATTAGAACCCTAATATAGTGCTGGCAGAAATGTAAAATGATACAACCATTTTACATTTTGGCAGTTTCTTAAATGATTAAACTTAGAGTTACCATATGACTCAATAATAGAACTCAATAATTCTGTTCCTAAGTACACATACACCCAAGAGGAATGAAAGCATAGTTCCACATAGAAACTTGTACATCAATGTTTATAGTAGCATTATTCATAACTGACAAAAGGTGGAAAAAGTCCAAGTATCCATCAACTATGAATCCATAAGAAATTGTGTTTTATCCATACAATGGAATATTAGTCCACCATAAAAAGAAATGAAATACTGATATATGCTGCATGAATGAGGCTTGAAAACATTATGCTAAGGTAAAGAAGCCAGTCACAAAAGACCACATTTTTTATTATTCCATTCATATGAAAAGGCAAAACTATAGAGATGGAAAGTACATTAGTGGTTGCTTCTGACTGAGAGAATAAAGGGATAGGAGGGTAATTGCTAAAGAGTACAGGGTTTCTTTTTTGAGGTCATGAAAATGTTCTAAATTGTAGAGATATTTATATATATTTGAGTATACTAAAAATATTGAGTTATACACTTTACATGAGTTAATGGTATAGAATGTGAATTATATCTCAATAACACTGTTTTTAAAAAGAGTCTATTGTGTAATTATCCACTGACTAGTATTTATGACTGACTTATCTCTGTTGAAGCCGGATGGGATGAAGGAATAGAGAAGGAAAGGAAAGAGAAGTGCTGAGATTTTGCTGTTTGGGTTATTGAATGAATGTCATTTCAAGCTTATTCAGAGAGCTACCAAATAGAGGTGATTCTTGATTATGAAGACAAGTAACTTGTGTGTACATTTTAATACACTATTTTCTGTTTAAATTTGCCTAACCACAATGGAATTTTTCTCTGAGTTTATAAATAAAATATAAAGGCTTGAATGTAATCTCTTTATCCCCCTTTTATACTTCAAAGGGAGTTTACACTGGGAGAGTACTTACTCTTCAAGAAATGTTGGTCCAAGTTGGGAAGTTAAATGCTGAAGCTGTTAGAGGTCAGTGGGCCAATCTTTCATGGGAATTGCTTTATGCCACAAACGATGATGAGGAACGATATAGTATACAAGCTCATCCACTACTTTTAAGAAACCTTACGGTACAAGCAGCTGATCCTCCCTTGGGATATCCAATTTATTCTTCAAAACCTCTCCACATACACTTGTATTAGAGCCCATTTTGACTTGTAAGTGTATTATCCTCAATTGAGATGTTTTTATTTTTTCATTCTAGAAGAGTAACAATGTTATTCCTTATAATTTCACTGAACTTCTCTTTTTCCTCCTACAAGTCAGATGCCTGGGAAAAGCAATCTGTGTAAAGTTGATTCTCTTAGCTATCTTAATGATTAAAAAAGCAAACAAACTTTGTCTAACATAAAAGTTAGAACTAGTTGGCCAATATTTGTGCCCTATGAACTGTAGTAGACTTTAGCAAATATGAAACATTTGTATAAGATTATGTAATGAGTTTCTTAATGTTTTCTTAAATATGTGATAGGTGACTTGCCTTACAGAAGTCAACAACAATGTTGACTTTTACTAGAAGATATACACACATATCAGTGTTTTCATGTAATGATAATGGGTCCTATTGAAAGTTGCATAATGTGTATATATTTATTCGAAATATTAAATTTTATAGTATTTTCAAACTGTGCTGTTTTAACGTTTAACATGGTCTGAGTGTCTTCATATGATCTATTCATTTTCTTTTCATATGCTTCAATTCATAAACCTTAAAAGCTTTTAATAAAACATCTTCCAATAAAATATTTTCCTTCCTTTCCCAGTATCCTTTTGATATATGTGAAAGGAAACGGGTTTACCTTGTTCATCAGAATTAAGTGTTTGGGTACAACATAATGAGTGACTGCTAGAGACCATTCTGTAGATGTGACTTCTTAAGAATTTCTTCTCAATTAAATATACTGTTTCTGGAGAATTACTTGACCCACTAGGACTAGTGGTTACTAGTGTCTTAGGTATCTAAAGGTAGAAAGAAAAATTTTCATAATACGAACAGAATTTTCATTCTTTTGCTGCTTATAGGTACAGAGGTTGATGGTTGCATGAGGAAGTGGGTAGGGGAGGATGAAATGGGTGAAGATCAAAATGTACAAACTTCCAGTTATAAATAAGTCATGGAGAGGCATGATACTATAGTTAATAATGCCATATCACTCGCCTGAAAGTTGCTAAGAGTATATCTTAAAAGTTCTCATCACAAAAAAAAAAAATTTATAACTCTGTATGGTGACAGATGTTAACTAGACTTACTGTGGTGATCATTTCAGAATAATATATACAAATATTCAATCATTATATATACCTAAAACTAATGTTATCTGTCAGTGATATTTCAATTTTTAAAAAATAGTAAGCATTTTCTAAATTCCATGTCCATTGTAGCCAATAAAAAATATTAAGCTATGGCTGCTTCCTGGTGCCTGGTGATTCAGTTGGTTAAGCATCCGACTCTTGATTTTGGCCACACACCACTGAAACTCAACCAAAATTTAAAAAGATGAAATAGACAATCCCAATATCTTATAACCATTAAATAAGTTGAATTTTTGGGATCCCTGGGTGGCGCAGCGGTTTAGCGCCTGCCTTTGGCCCAGGGTGCGATCCTGGAGACCCGGGATCGAATCCCACATCGGGCTCCCGGTGCATGGAGTCTGTTTCTCCCTCTGCCTGTGTCTCTGCCTCTCTCGCTCTCTCTGTGTGACTATCATAAATAAATAAAAATTTAAAAAAAAAAAAGAAAGATTTAAAAAAAAAAAATAAGTTGAATTTTTAATTTAAAATCTCCTGAAAAAGAATAATCCAGACTCAGATGCTCTTCTTTTAGATTCAGCCATATTGTTGCATGTATCAATAGATCATTTTTCTTGCTAATACTCCATTGTATGGAATAATCCACAATATGTTTATTTCATTCATCTGTTGATGGACATTTGGGTTTTTTTACAGTTTGGCACTATTATGTAAAAGCTGTTATGAACATTCATTTGCAAGTGTTTGTATGGGCATATGTTTTCATTTCTCTTGGGAAAATACCTAGATCTAGAATGGCTGAATCATATGGTAGGTATATTTTTAACTTTTAAGAAATTGCCAAACTTTTTCAAATCAGTTGTACCATTTTACATTCCCACCAGCATTATCTGTATATAAACTATGATTTCATGTATAAACCCTAGAAAATGCAAACAAATCTATAGTGACAGAAAGTACATCATTGGTCACCTGGGGTGGGATAGGCAGGGGCAGCAATTACAAAGGGGCACAAAAGAACTCTGGAGGCTGAGGGATATGTTTGCTCTCTTTATTGTGCTAATAATAGTTTCACAAGTGTGGCCTATATGTCAAAACATTTCAAATTGTATGTTTTAAATATGTGGAGCCATAGTACATCAATTATACTTCAATTATACTTCAGTAGAGGTGTTAAAAATAATAGGTTATTTATTTACTTAATAAGATATGTTTATTTCGCCCCTGAATAACTGATTGTGCCTGAGGTCTGATGTGACTTACTGCAGCACCCAGTAGTCAGCAGACTAAGCCTGAAGCCATAGCTTCTGCTGGTGACTCTTCTAACCGGCTCACCAGTTGTCACCTTGCACAACCCCATCTCTGCCTCATTTTCAGCATTGATAGAATGAACACATCATTTCCTTCCTATTTCAAAGGGCCAGTCGAGATGATTAGGAAATGAGAGGTCAGAGCAAAATAATAAACTTCTAAATGTATGTGAACAGTTGGTTTCATAGATCTTGACTATCTTTGACAAAAAGCTGCCTTTCCATCTTGGACTGCTCACAAAAAAGACCGAGGAAGAGAGGGTTTATAACACAGAAAGGTACATAATTGTATATGTCATAGAAAAATGCCATACAGATGAATTTGTAAAGATCATTTTGTTTATGCCTCTTCTACTCTTCATTGGCTGGAGTAATTGAGCAAACCGAACCATTTGTTCCTTCATCCTCATACTATGCTTTGAGTTTTCATTCATAACATTCTGGAAGACTGGCATGCTCTCAACAAACCCTAAACATTGGTGACCATAATGACAAGGTTTTGGAGATTTAATGACAGAACTGACCTGGATAACAGTCTCTTGAAACCTTCGTCTAAATTCCACCCTTTCGAGGCTCAGTGCAAATTACCTTCTCCACAAAGGATTTCCACACTTCTAACTGCCCCGGAGGGGTTTCCATAGCATAGTGATTATCATGTTCACCTTGCACTATTCTATATTCAAATCTCTCCCTTTTCTTAATTATTTGTGCTTATAGTACCATGCCATGTGACAATGTTATTTTGTAGCATTCTAGAATTTTTCCAACAATTCATTTTTTTTTTTAACCTCAGGTGTGGTGTATTCAATCATAATGCCCGTTTTCATCACTGGTTGTGCAAGAGCCCTCTTGTATATTATATTTTATCCCCATACTGTACCCTCATTCATTGCCTTCCTCATCCTGAGTTACCATTTTAATAAATCTAATGTATATCTTTTTATTGTATGTTTTCTTATAAAATGAGCACTACCTTCCATGCACGTAAATTTAAGTGCATGTAAACAGAATTGTGTTATGGCTCATCATTTATGTCCTCTACTCATTGCCACTCTCTTAGGATATAAGCATGTTGCCATGTGTTCATTTATTCCATTGCTGCTGTACCCCATGGTATACCTCTGTCACTTCCCCCTTTTGTTAAGGATAGCCATCCGAGTGGCCTTGAACTTACCCAACTATTCTAGTTATTTTATGTATATTGACTATAGCTAAACTATTAACTGCTTATAAAAAAGAAACATTTTTCTTCTCTACATCCCTCTTGATGGTAGGTGGTCAAGGAATATTTGCTGATTTTCTGTTGTACTTATGTATGTTTTCTACTGTAAAGGGGTAAACATTAAAGTAAAACTCATAATAAAAAAGTAAAATTAATAATAACTAAAGAGTTGCCAATGGAGTTTACCTGAGTTGAATTTAATCCTAGCTTTACCTTTTACTAGCTCTGTGACTTTGGGAAAGTAATACCTACTTGCTTTGAGCATCTCTTTCTTCCTCTATAAAGGTGGATAATACCACACATACCTTAGTGGGCTGTTAGGAATAAATGAATTATCTCATACAAAGCACCTCAACAGCAAACACCATAGGACAGATGTCTAATAATGGGTGCTATGAGCCCTACCCACTGCTTCAAATTATAGTCACTTGCACCTGTCAGCTGAGAGTGTAAGTACCTTAGAGGCAGGTCCACTTCAGCTACATCTTTATATCTGCTCATTATCCCACACTCTGTTTCATATAATAATCCATACATTTATGTCTAGTGGGTTGCTATAATTTTTTGGTTAGCATTTCTACTAACCTAGATTTTAAATATATATGCTGGAGCATTTCAAAATGCTTTTTGCTGGAGGGGAGATGGGTAGGGCATTTGAAATAGCACTGGGTGTTGTATGCAACTGATGAGTCACTAAACTCTACCTCTGAAACTAATGAAACAAGTACCAAAGAAAGAAAAACCATTTTATTCAAGAATGCAGCATGTGTTAATATCTTTATTGCAAGATTCGTGGCAAGCTTTTATTTATTAATTATTACATGTTGAAAGGAAAGCTTTATCTACTGAAAAATAAAATCCGAAGTTAATTTTCAGTGTATAAGAAGATTGCAGTTTTCATTTCTCCCTCCAGCGGTCTAAAAAAATGCAAGCACTCCTTCAATCATGTTTTGTCTTCCAGGTTTTAAAGTAAGAGATATCTGCATCCTATAACAAAGTGACAGAACATGAATCAACTCCTCATATTTACCTCATATTTACTAGTTTTTTTTTTTTATTTCCTTCCTTCTGTTCCTTCTGTTTTTAGGAGCTATATCATTATGATTCACTGTTAAGAATCCTTTTAAAACCTGGGCAAATGCTCAAATTAGAATAAAAGTCATAGCCAGAATTCTAGATCTACAGAAAAATATCTCTGTAGGGCTTAGTATTATTACATCCTCTATCAGGTATAAATATCATTGGCATCTGCTCATGCCACTTCTTAAATGCTGCAACATCTTATTATTATTCTGGACCAACATGTCTTTCATACCTATAATAAATACAAAGAATTGGGGCGTCTGGGTAGTTTACATAGTTAAGCCTCCAACTCTTGATTTCAGCTCAAGTTATGATATCGGGGTCGTGAGATCAAGCCCTGCATTGGGACTCCACACTCAGCATGGAGTCAGCTTGAGATCCTCTCCCTCTGCCCCTCCCCCACTGCTCACACTTGTGCATGTGCATTCTCTCTCTCAAAAAAAAAAATTGATCTTTAAAAAAGAAAACTAGGGATCCCTGGGTGGCGCAGCGGTTTGGCACCTGCCTTTGGCCCAGGGCGCGATCCTGGAGACCCGGGATCGAATCCCACATCAGGCTCCCGGTGCATGGAGCCTGCTTCTCCCTCTGCCTATGTCTCTGCCTCTCTCTCTCTCTCTCTCTCTCTGTGTGACTATCATAAATAAATAAAAATTAAAAAAAAAAGAAAACTAAATAAATACAAAGAATTGGTCAGGGTATTTAGAATTAAGTATCTGACAGACCACTCTAAAATGATTTATGAATTTCTAGTACATTGCTTAACAGAGTAAACCAAGGCAACTCAATAATCCTTAAAACATGACATTTCATTTGGGAAGATATGCATTTACCACTTCTAACAATTTGCACTAAGATAAAAAAAATAACACAATTCAGTGCAGTTATTGTTCTTGATCCTGAAAAATGATATACACTCATAAAAACAAAGTTCCAGACATAATGTTCCTACTCTAAACAGAAATTCAAGTATTATCAACAAGTACATTTAGCTTTATTGGCATTACCTTAATATAGATGCCTTATAGGCAATTTTCAAAAAGGAGATAGATATATGAGGGATCCCTGGGTGGCTCAGCAGTTAAGCGCCTGCCTTCGGCCCAGGGTTTGATCCTGGAGTCCTGGGATCGAGTCCCACCTCGGGGTCCCTGCATGGAGCCTGCTTCTCCTTCTGCCTGTGTCTCTGCCTCTCTGTGTGTGTGTGTCTCATAGATAGATAAAATATTTTAAAAAGTTCTTTAATAAACAAATGAGATATATATATATATCTATTGCATATATACATGCAATACAAAATAATGGGTGGGAAAAAAGGGAAGAGAAAACTGAGTACAAAAGGAACAATTTTTTTTTTAAGTTCATATGGAGTGTAAAAAATGAGGTATTTTATCTCAGAAATGTTCTTGGGACATGAAAGGATGCCTCGTCTATAATCATTAAAAAAGTGATTAGCAATAAGACCATTCAATAAGCAGGGGCACCTGGGTGGCTTGGTCAGTTAAGCACCTGCTTTCGGCTCAGGTCATGATCCTGGGGTCCTGGGATTGAGCCCCACCCCATGTTGGGTTCCTTGAGCAGCAGAAACTGCTTCTCCCTCTCCCTCTGCTTCTGCCCCGCCCCTCTGCTTCTGCTGTCTCTCTTAAATAAATAAAATCTTTTAAAAAGAAAAGACCATGTAATAAGCAATATATTAAAGTTGGTGTTAAGAAGAGAAAGGCCATCATTTTAGCAAAGACTAGACATAATCAAATGCTTGATTTACTGAGTAATATTTACATTTTACAGTTAGATGATCTGTACACCAAACAAAATAATGTTACTGTGGACATTCCAAATAGCACAATTGATACTGTAGTACCAAAACTCTAGCCCTGGTCCCCTCTTCCTTCAAAAACAATCACTTCTATAATGTATTCTTTCTTCACCCTATTGCTTAACTCTGTGATCTTTACTATTAGCTAAATATCCTACTACCATCAAAAGAAAAGCATTAAGGGCTAGTTCCTAACATAATGTTCCAAGATATGTTTTAAGTGCTTTCCATAAACTAACTCACTTAATCCCCATGACAATCCTATGACTAAGTGCATCATTTTGTAGATGGGACGGAAGATTGACTTACAGGAAAGAACCTGCCTGAGACTGAGGGATGAGGTCATAGGATAGAGCTGGGATTTCATTGCAGGGAGCCTGGTAGGAGGCTCCATGCTCTTAACCAGGATGCTATGTCACCTCCCCAGTATGGAGGCCTTTCTTTCTCAACTCTTATCCATCAATGGGCACAATATCACTATATCAGCTGTCCTCTGACTTTAAAATTCACATGTAAATCTTTGCTGAAGCTCTACCTTTGGAGCCATCCCACATTTCTATATCCCAACATTACCAAAACACTTATAAACGGCCCACATTACACCTTGGTAGAAATGGATAGCCCCCTTCATGATTTTTTTCAAGCTCTGGACTTGTTAGTGTATCATGGAAGTTTTATAATCTTTAAGTCTCTTTAAGTATTTTAGTTTGTTTTTGCTTTTTTCATGGATTCATGTTCACTGTCCTGCAAAAACTGGTAACAAATTAAGTGCCTAACAATTTGTGGATTGTTTAAATATTGGTAGGTTATATAATGATACATGTGGTATGCTCCCACTGAATAATTCTCTTTATGTATCGATCCCTGCTACCTTATTTCTAGTAGTCATTGAAAAAATACTTTAACAATAAAAACTATCCACAGAAATGGGCTTTCTTTGCATAATTGTATCCATAATTTTTAACCTAACCCATTACATTTTCTGTGCTCTTTATACATTAAACTCCTGTGATGGTCACAATTTTCTGAGAAATAGTTCAAAACATTCCTCACTTTTCTGTAAGAATGAGTGCCTAAAGAATGAATAATCACTATATTTTTTTCAGACACGGACATTTTGGTACATCTCATAGGTACACAGTGCTTCCAGAATGAGGCCAAAGGAAGCAGCACTATACAGAGAGAGTGCATGAGTGTTAAGAGTGCTTTGAGAGAATTAAGTACAGAGCTAAGGTACATGTCCTGGGGAGAAATTGGGAGGGGATGCCAGGTAGCAACCCAAGGAGATGATATGAGGTAGGAACTTGTGGTGAAGAACAGGAGCAAAAGAGTATTCTGACACATACACCAATCAGTCAGGAAGTGTTGAAGATAAAATGGCAATGTATGACTTTTTACCTTGTAGAAACTTCTTTCTCCAAGACCAGTAGTAATTTATAGTAAACCAACAGATCTGCATGGGGGACACAATTCTTACATCATGGTGGAGGGTTACTAAAAAGTTTTCAAGCACTAGAAAATGCCATACTTTACTACAAGACTGATTAAGAATTGTATAAATTGGTCTTACCAAACCATTCTTAAAGTTCTCAATTCTTTTCTTCCCTAATATGTTGGTTAGCCACCAAGCCCAGGTTGGCATATATTGCCACAAATATACCACCAACAAAAAAGGGTGATCCGCAATCCAAACTTCTTTCAAATCATTGGCCATGCTGATTAACATCAGCCGCACACAACGACTGGTCGCCATCTTGTGGGACTGGACTGTATCAATGCCTACAGACTAAGAAAATGTTAAAAAAAAAAAAAAAAAGTGAATGCTGAGTATTTTAACCAAGATATTTCATAGAACTTTTAAGCTAGAAAGGATGCATAGGTCATTTAGTGACTTTTTCATTGGGACCTCATTCCCCTTCGTAGCCCCACAGGTACTAATGAGTGTCTGTCTATAAGCTATTTGTAAAATTTCAAAAAGCTAAGAGAAATCATACACTTACCAGATAAGATTGTACAGGCTAAATAAAAGATGAAGGTTCTTTGCTTTTACTTAGATTGCCTTTAATGTATTTACTGATAATTATATGTCATTTTGGCAATGAAAGTTTTTAAACAAATTATTAATATATTTAGCAAGTGAAATTCTATAAAACATGGAGTTCATAGGGATAAAAATGGAGGAAGAAGATAAAAGCAGTTTCTGGTAGTGAACAAATCTGGTACTGCTCATCTAGTTAACCCACCACCACTCTACGAATACATAAACTGAGGCCAGGAAGTTAGTGACTCTTCTATGCTCACACAGATCATTAGCAGTAACCAGGTCTACATTCCAAGTCACTTGATTCCTAGAATAGCATGCTCATTCTATTTTACCTTAGAGCCTCACAGAAAATGTGAAAATATAAATTTGTAAACTTTTACATAGAATCATAAATCGATCTACATCTCAGTAGAAAGTGATCTTTATGAAGAAGAAAGAAAATTTCATGATCTTTAGTGGGATTTTGTATTATTGAGTGATACTGGATTCTTCAGAAGACATTTGTCATCTACTGGGGAACTCACTATGCGTAATCCATGAGCCAAGGGAAACACAGGCTTGTGGTTGGTTGGTACAGGTGAAGCTAACCTAAAATTATCACAATTCACCAAGGCTTTTTCACTTTTAGCCCCTCTTTGAAATTCCAGTAAGATTTGATGTATTAAAATTCAGCCACATAGAACCTTTCAATGTTGCTATAACTTGTGAATTGATAGAAACTGGGTTTTAAAAATACTGACAGCCCACATAATAGTGGATTACTTCTAAGCAGTATCTTATCAATTTCTTTAGCCTTTATTAAAACTGAATGCCAAAGCACCATCAGCTAACCTTAACAGTGTTCCTAATGCCATGAGTTAAGTTTTGTAAACAATTCATAATGTGATAACATGTTAGTCTAACATGTTAGAAAAAATTCTAAGCCCTGAGACAGAGTGGTATAATACAAATAGATAACTAATAAAGCATCCAAATTATTCTCCAGCTAGACATTTTTACCTTTGTTACTTCTTCAGTTAGGGAGTTCTTCACAATATTTGATTGCACAGGTCCTGGGCAGATGTTAGAAATTACTATACCTGGGTACTCAGCAAGTTCAACCCGGAGGCAATTAAAAAAACCCTAAGAGGCCAAAAAAAAAAGGGGCAACAAATAAAATTAAATATACATATCTCATGTTTGCTATTAGCATGGAATTACTTTTCTTCAACTTTTTATGAGGGACAATAGTGGCCCATTATCAAAATATGTTTTGAAATGCCAAGTAAAGGACAAAGTAATATAACTCGGCAAGCTCATTAAACGTTTTTAACTGTAATACTGGAGGAATCTAGAACAGGCATCCTTAGGTGTCATCATCTTCTGGTATGAATAGTTCACCCCTTTGACAGTGGTGGCTCATAACATCAGTGATTTTTTTTTATGGTAGGTGCTAGACAAGTGAAAAACTAACCCTGGAGATTTTTCAGACACACCTTCTTCACACCAGTCCCCAGCTCCCCATTCCAAAGGTGCATGTTCTCCTTTAAGAATCACTGAGGTTGGGCTTCTTTTATCCCTCAAAGTGGTCTACAGTGCCAATGTTGGCACCAGAGGGAGCGAGAGGGGTTAGTAATACTTAACAGAAATTATTAGGAAGGATTTAACTTTTTCTATTTCTATTACTATTTTAATGGACAATTCATTTCAGCAAAATTTTTAGGGTTAGCAAGAGAGTACATGGCTGGTTAAAAATGTAATATGACTGCTTAACTTGATGGCTTTTGTAAAAACAAGCCAGACCCTCTAGACTTAAAGATACTGGCCATTTCAAGACCAACTAGGGAGTAAACATCTACTTCCCCTCGTCTCTTTTTCCTAAATTAGGAAATGTTCAAAGACTACATTTGTATAAGCTGAGTTAACTATTGAAAAGCCTAAACAGCTAACGCAGAGTGTGTTCATTTATGGTAACATTAAACAGTTACCAGCTCTTAATGCTGACCACTAACGAACAGACTGTAAGGGTTCACACTGTCAGACAGACTTATAAAGCACCTGACCCAGATGGACAGGAAAAAAGGCTTTGTAAATTCAGGAATTCCCCTACCCTTAACTTTTTGCCTTTCTATAACAAAAGAGGAGACAGGACACCATGAACACAAATCCTTCAGATGCTAATACATCTCCTTGTTTGAAGTCACAACTGGTATAGGGTGTGAACTTTCTAATGATAAACAAATTGACTCTACAGCTTATCAGGAATCAGGGTAGGAAACTGTTCTTCAAAAAAGTGCCTCCTGGTGCCAGTGTTCAGCTACTGGCTTAAGGAACTAGAGTCTCAACCTGCTACATTGTATCAGAGGATCAAATCCAGTAATAAAACAGTGAGTCCTGGAAGCCAGGCCAGACAATGCAGTTGTGTTTTATTGAAAGCACTGTGCATGTCAATGAGAAACTTGGCTGCCTTCCCTTATCTGCCTACCTGAGACTTGCCCAGTTGTTTTGCAGGAAGTGACTACTACCCCATTACCAAATATGGGGAAATCATTAGGGTAGCATCCTGCTTCACCAGTTTGCAACTGTTTGCTCTCCACAGCAGAAACAGGGTACCCTAAAGAACCAAAGTTTCAGATCTTCATGAAAGTGTGATGACCATTCAGATGTTGCATCTCATTATTCCAACAGTGAAACATTCTACTTACATTGACCCTCAACAGCATTAATTATAAATTATGTGTCTTGGCTTTAGGCTCTAATTTGTTCCATGTTACAATTTAATACCTCTTCATATCCACTCTTAAGCCAGCATTAAAACTGCATTTGCTTCCAATATTTACATCTAGTAAGTTATGCAACCCAAATCAAGATTTTCTCCTAGCCTCTGCTTTGACTAGATTTTCTTCTTTCAGTGAAGCCTTGGTCAATAGAGTCAAGCCCAGTCCCAGTAGGGATATAAAACCTAGGGCTAATCATCCCATGGGGAGCTCCTATTTCGTGTGTGTGTGTGTGTGTGTGTGTGTGTGTGTGTGTGTGTAGTCACAGAAACAGGAAGGACAAGTACATCCTCAAGTGTGTGCGGAAGAAACGAGGGGTAGATCCCAAATTTGCCATGAAAATGTGGTAGACGTGAGGATATGGGTGACAGGTTGACTAGACTATACATTTCTTGAGGGTGGGGACAGTTTCTTATCTTTATATCCCCAGGATCTGTGGCAGTGCAAGGGCATGGCAGAAATGTAGACAGATACTCAATACATGTTTGCTGAATTCAGAAGAGGCATGTGAGATTTAAGTCTTTTAGCATCTTCTGGGGATGTCCTCACCAAAGGTCTCCTTGGGTCTCTCTTGCTGTCTCCCTACATCACTGCCCAATTCCAATGACCTCTTGCATTGATGGCATATCTCCCATATGCCTATTTAGATCAGTACCATCAGAGTTGAGTTTGAGCAGCCTTACCCGAAGAGCATGTTTGCTGGCACAATATCCACTAGAGAGGGGTGCAGATATGATACCCAGGAGGCTATTCACAGTAACAATCTTTCCTTGCTTCCTCTCGATCATGTGAGGCAGAACACACATTGTCAAGGACACCGTCCCTAAGTAGTTAAGCTCCATTAGCTCCTTGAACACATCCAGGTTGGTGTCCACACACAAAGAACGCTGGGATTGTCCACCATTGTTGACCAGAATGTCGATCTAGTTAAATAAAATCAGAAAAAGGGGCATTTTGAGGATGACCTGTAAATGGAATGATGGAATTCTTAGGGATGGCTGGTGGTATCATTAACTTAGAAAATCAACGGAATGGTGAATTTCCAGAAGTCAGCAATAAAGAGATAAAATAAAAACCAGAATTCATCTATGGAATTATTAAATGTCATAAAAATGAAAGGCAGAGTGAATTTTTACCTTCTTGTGTTCTATATCAAGGAATTAGCACTTGTTAAGGTATGGAAAGTACTAATTGCATAAAGACAAAGACTTAGAGTGTAAGAGACTCACGGGCACTGATCTCACTAGTGGACCCATTTACCTCAAGCCCTTTCAATGATAGAACAAAGACAGGAATCTCTGTTGTTGCTATATCAAAGCAAGACTTATCAATTCAAAATAGCTCCTTACTTTACCAAACTCCTGGAGTACCGCTTTGGTAGCGGCTTCATGGGAACTTCTGTCGGTCAGGTCAAGCGGTAAAACGAATATATCTTTTTCTTTTAAAATGCCATTCTCTAAATAAAAACATTTAAAAATTAGTGTAGAAGTCATGAGATAGTTCAATCAAGCTTCTTTCTACTTGAATTCAGTTTAATACCCGCTCTTACAACTGGACTTGGCAACGAACTCATTTTTGGGTGGCCCTGTAGAAGAATTTCTCTCAGTGCCCAAGAGGACTGGTGGTAATAAGAAAACATCTTATCAGACAAAAAGCTGGCTGGGTACACAGGAAGTAGAATGGCTCTCTTCAATTGGAATATATATAGTCTAACACTGGAACAGACTCTAGAAGAAATCAAGATTATGCTACAAGCTAAAAAAATTTTTTAGAGCTATTTCTTCAAGTACAGAGGTATATTTGTCTTATGATAGGTTCACAGAGTATAGCTGCTCTTTAATACAAATTGAAAAATAAAAACCATTTATGTTTTATACTCGTAAGGCATTCAGAATTCCCCAGTCACATGACACACAGAATCTTCCTTCCAGAGAAAAGGATTCCAGGAAGCAAACAAGGAACAGGACACAATGCTGAAATTCCCAATCAAGATAGATGTTGAGGTACACCTGTGTAGCTCAGTGGTTGAGCATCTGCCTTCAGCTCAGGGCGTGTTCCCAGGTCCAGGGATGGAGTCCCGCATCGGGTTCCCTGCGAGGAACTTGCTTCTCCCTCTGCCTATGTCTCTGCCTCTCTTTCTGTGTCTCTCATGAATAAATAAATAAAATTCTTTAAAAAAAAAGAAACATGTTGACCTATACTGGCCCTTTCTATTACAGTTCATCAGAAGAATAAGACTCTAACTTCAAAATACAACTAGAATGCCAATAAGGAAAATAAGCCAGTAGGGAAAACATAAGAGGTAGAAAGGTTTTATGGGCAAAGTGTAAACTGTGAAACATGACCTGTTTTAAAAGAAATGGAAATGTTTGCACCAATGATCAGACAGAAAAAAAGGAAAATAATCAGCCAAGAAATGCTGACATGGTGCTTTTCTGCCAGTATAGGACTTGCAAACTCTCAACAGCTGGAGGAACAACCACCATAAGAAGTGTTCCAGTGCAAAACACAAGAGGCCTCTTAAGGCAACGTGTCTCAAGAGGCCTCTTTCACGACAGTTGCCTTCAGAGGCCTTGTGGCCTTGGCTACTGACTCTCTTTTTTGGGTGGTTAACATCATCAGCAGCAAACTAAAACAAAGATGCTAAAGGAATGACAAGTAGAGAGATGACAAAAAAAAAAAAAAATGGTCTGCTTGAAAATTCAAAATTATCTAATTTTAGGTACTAAATGTCCCATGAGACATTTTATTTTATTACTTGAGACTGCTTTCAAGTGAACATAACTATACCAAACTCAAACCAAAAAATAAATAAAAATGAACATTGTTGCTCTATATTCTGTGAATGCGAATATTATCTCAAGCTGCATCTTAAGACCTAATTTAATGCCTGTTCTTTCATTTTTTGTTCTTTCATTTTGATAAAAATCTTATAGTATCCCATATGACTTTAATATCTGACATTTTATCAAAACGAAGGATCCTTTCTAATTAAGCTTCTATGATTACATACATGTATGCCATACATAAGAACCAAACTGTTCTTTAAGACAAAAAAATGTAAGATATGTGGTCACTGAAAACCCACCAGCATTTGAGAGAATTGGTGGTCACTCCCTAATACCAAGAGTCAGTGCAAAAGAAACGTAGAAAGGCACACATGAATCAATGGAACAGAACAGAAAAAAATCCAGAAATAAACCCATAATTATACAGGCAATTAATCTTTGACAAAGCAGGAAAGAATATCCAATAGGAAAAAGGCAGTCTCTTCAACAATGGTGTTGGGAAAACTAGACCACCACATGCAAAAGAATGAAATCTGGACCATTTTCTTACACCATACCCAAAAATAAATTTAAAATGGATAAAACACCTAAATGTGAGACAGGAAATCATCAAAATCCTAGAAGGGAGGGGTGCGTGGGTGGCTGACTCCTGATCTCAGCTGAGGTCTTGCTCTCAGGGTCGCTTGAGGTCAAGCCTCAAGGTGGGCTCCAGGCTGGGTGGGCTCCGGGCTGGGTGTGCAGCCTACTTAAAAAAAAAAAAAAAAAAAAAATCCTAGAAGAGAACACAGGCAGTAACTTCCTTGACATTAGCTGTAGCAACTTTTTCCTAGCTATGTCTCCAGAGGCAAGGAAACAAAAGCTATTGGGACTACACCAAAATAAAAATCTTCTGCACAGCCAAGGAAACAATCAACAAAACTAAAAGGCAACCTCTGGAATGGGAGAAGATATTTCCAAATGACATATCCAGTAAAAAGCTAGTATCCAAAATATATATTGGATACTTACAAAAACAACCCCCAAAAAACAAAGAACCCAACTAAAGAAATGGGAAGAATCTGCAACGATGTGGATGGAATAGAGTTAATATTATGCTAAGTGATGTAAGCCATTCAGAGAAAAACAAATACCACATGGTTTCACTCATATGTGGAATTTCAGAAACAAAACAATTTTGTATATGTGCTGCCAAAGCAAGCTCTGAAAAACAAAACAAACAAGTATAG
The DNA here is from genome assembly GCF_003254725.2 of Canis lupus dingo. Lineage (NCBI taxonomy): Eukaryota > Metazoa > Chordata > Mammalia > Carnivora > Canidae > Canis > Canis lupus. The sequence goes on from NC_064250.1 coordinate 35,352,387, forward strand.
GGAAAAAAGAGAGAGAGAGAGAAGCAAACCAAGAAGTGGACTCTTAAGTACAGAGAACAAACTGATGGTGGCCCGAGGGGAGGTGGCTGGGTGATGGGGGGTATAGGTGATGGGGATTAAGGAAGGCACTTGTGATGAGCACTGGGTGTTGTTTGGAAGTGTTGAATGTCTACATTGTACACTCGAAACTAATACAACATTGTATGTAAACTAAATGGAATTAAAACTAAAACTTAAAAAACAAAACAAAGAAAAGTAGAAAGGTGTCAGAAAAAGAGAAGAAAAAGGCCAGGGCAGTTAATGAGAGGATGCCCAAAGGAAGAGGATTTGGATCTGAGCATTTGAAGCATTTGGAACCAGAGTGGATTGCCCAGGAAAATCCCACTCTTTCCTCTAAAATTCTCAAAATTGTATTTGAATTTGGATTCTGGTTTATTTCTAGGAAGCATTGCTGCCATTTTAGATTTACTCACCAAGGCACCTTCTCTTCACCCTTTCCAGCTCCTGCACTCTTCTGGCTGACAGCACAAGGGAGACTCCTAGTTTAGACAGCTGGTAAACCAGCTCCTCACCAATCCCACTCGATGCTCCAGTCACCCATATCACCATATCAGTCAGCTCCCATTCTAGTGAGAAACAAGTATGGAGTAAAGGCAGAAAATAAGTTATGGATTATACCTATAAATAAAAGATTACCAAAAAGATAGTCTTAAACACTACCACTAAATATGAACACATAATGTGTGGAGTTTTTAATTTTTAATATCCTATATTTTGGTCTTGATTCTGGTGATGATCTCACAGGTATACACTTACCTCAAACTAACTGAGTTGTATACATTAAATATACAGTTTTTTAACATGCTAATCATACTTCAACAAAGTGACTTAAAAATGTTTTTAATTAAATATCCTCAGAAAGCACCTAACCTAATTTTTTTAAAAAGCGTGAATACAAATCTGACTAGTAACAGTTATCAACACATTACCTTGGATATTCCACTCTTGGGTGCATTTTCCAGACTTTATTTAGGGTGAGCCTTGTAAACTCGATGGTCTGACTCCAAGGGTCTATTTATCTATATATTCAACTAAGAAAGGTAAGACTAAGTGGACAAAAAGTCTGTCTGGACTCACCTTCTCACTTTCATTACCCATGATGAGGGATTCAGATAAGATGATCACTAAAGGTCCCATGACAGTTTTGAATTCTATTATTCTGATTTCTTGCAATGGAGGTATTGATGATGACTCTGAATATACCAAGTTCTACCGTACAGCACGGTGGAATCATTCTGGATTTTTGCTTTCCCCATTTGCCAATCGTATCTGATACCTATCAAGTGAAGGCCATTTTGTAAAAGTGCTCCCCAAATGCCTGAGCTTCCATCTTGGAAAATAACTGCTCACCCAAGATGAAATGCACACGATAGAGAAATGAAATGCTATTCTCTGCCTGCCCAATTATGTTATTGTTAAAGACTGTAAAAAATGTTACAGCACTCAAGCAATGAGTGGTGGTTTATTCTCCTTTTCTCCAATGAAAAACTTAACTTGCATTGTAGGACAGGATAACCACTGTCTATCTGAATTCCTAGAGAGTCATTGTGGTACAACACTCCTGTGTACTTTCTTTATTAAAATATGTGTTATCAAAAACAGCAAGCTATCTGGATGGCTCAGTCGGTTAAGCATTGGACTTCGCATGATTTCAGCATCCTGGGATCAAGCCCCATATCCGTCTCCCTTCTCAATGGGGAATGAGTTTGTCCCTCTGCCTCTGCCCCCATCCCCCGCTCATGCTCTCTTTCTTTCTCAAATATCTTTGCAAAAAACAATAAACAAGGCATCACTTAACCACACAGACTTCTGATTTTAGATCATAAAAATTAAAATTGGGAAATCAGTTTATTCTTTTAGTCAAATCTAAAACCTAACTGTCAGGTTAACAGTATAAGCTCTGGAGATGGCCAGGGTTCAAATTTTGGCTCTGTCACCCAGAACAATGAAATGCCTCCATGAGAAAACTTGGTTCCTTAATTTTCCACTGGATAAATAATAAAACCTCCCTCATAGCACTGTTGAGAAAAAATGAGTTAAAATAAGTCTCCAGAGCAGTGTCTGATACATATTCAGTGCCTAATGAAATATCAACTAATTATTGCTAAACTGTTTAACAAATAGACTTTTTAGCAGCAAAACATAAAATATTCATGCAATAACGTATGTATTCTCATGTGTTCAGCCAGGGGCAATGGGGTTACTAACTATAATGGCTTAATATATTTCCATGACTTCTATGTGCTTAAACACATTACCTTATTAAAACCTTCACAAGAAACTTATGAAATAAGAATTCTCTTAATTTTGTAAAAAAGGAAACTGAGGATCATAGACATGAATTTGCCCCACTAGACTGCATACTCCCTTAAGGCTGGGACCCTGTCTGCCTTATTCACTGTTCAGGGCCTAGCACAGAGCCTGGAATATATTAAGAACTCCATCAGTAACTGTTGAGTATTTTTTTTAAGATTTTATTTATTTATTCATAGATACACAGAGAGAGAGAGAGAGGCAGAGACACAGGCAGAGGGAGAAGTAGGCTCCATGCAGGGAGCCTGACGTGGGACTCGATCCAGGGTCTCCAGGATCAGCCCTGGGCTGCAGGCGACGCTAAACCGCTGCGCCACCGGGGATACCCGGTAACTGTTGAGTAAACACCCAACAACCCTAGCAGGGCTGGGATATAAGCCCAAGTACATCTAGTTCCAAAGCCCACACTCTGACCACTAGCCCATGGTGTCCACATTTTAATATGATCAATATTTTAAAGCCCAACTGTTTCTTAGCCATTCAAGAAAATACACCTTGCCTTCAGAAAAGAAGTTTCATGTAAAGATCTGAACTAAAGTTGGAAACATCCCAAATAGCCTATGTCTAGGCTACAACGTGCTTTTATGGAAATGCACAACAGAGGACTCCATCGGGAATAGCAGAATGTATATTCAGATAATCATGTATTCACTCACTGAAGACTCCTTGTTCCAAAATTCTGTAATACCCAAGACTACAGAGTAAATATTGTTAACTACTCATTAACCAGCATAAAATTAATAAAAATTTCTTCACGTTTACACTACTAAGCAAATATTACTTAAAACCAATGATGAAAACCCCCCAGGCTCATGCAGACCTTAGGTCACCTGTAGTTCTGGCCCCCTTCTTCCCACCCTGAAGAAGAAAACTTGTATTTAGCATCAATTTTTGTTTACCACTTCCATAGAATCTAGCAGACATAATGGCTCCCCTACAGAGTCTCTGAAAGCAGATTCTCAGAGTTGGAAAGAAAACTTCAGGAGAGTTCAACCCCAACCCAGTTTGAGAATTTTCTCCTCAAGCTATTGACTAATGTCTACTTAATTCCTTCACAGGATGAGGAAGCTAGTTATCTCCAAAGCACCCCCTCCTTTTCTGGAGGAGTCTCATCCTTCAAGGGGTCAAGGATTCTTTCTTTCTTTTTTTTTTTTTATAAGATTTATTTATTTATTTATCCATGATAGACATAAAGAGAGAGTGAGAGAGAGAGAGGCAGAGACACAGGAGGAGGGAGAAGCAGGCTCCAAGCCGGGAGCCCCGGGAGCCCGATGTGGGACTCGATCCCGAGGCCCCAGGATCATGCCCTGGGCCAAAGGCAGGCGCCAAACCGCCGACCACCCAGGGATCCCCAAGGATTCTTTCTTATACTGTGATATACCTTTAACTTCTCCTGCCCTGCGGCAGTTGGCAGCGGCTCTGCCTTGTGCCAACATTAAGAACACATCAGGCCTGACTGCACAAGACAATCCTTGGCGAATTTGAAGATGGCTTACGTGTCTTCCCTAAATTCTCTCTTCTCTTGCTTCTCGAAGGCTAAATAAACACTTCCAATGTCTGCGACCTTCCCTCAGAGGACCTGGCTTCAGGTTTCCCCACTCTTTGGCTCATATCCCTCTGCACAAACTCTAGTTGGTCAATATTCCTATTGAAGAGGAGTGGCCAGAAAGGATCCAGGATACCGTGGGGTCTCCACAATGGCTGGCTCAGTCACTGGGGCGTCCCAGGGTCCAGCACGGAGGCAGATACATACAAGCAGCTATTTAGAAGGCATCTGTTGTGCACTGCCATTTGTTGCTTCAGACATGACAAGCCTCCTAGGCTTGCCTAATCTTTCTTGGCAGTCATTTCACAGGTCACTCAGAGGGAGGCTATTGCCAACTAAAACCCAAGTTTTCCTCTGGCGCACTGCTGCTGGTGACATTCCCTGCTCTGGACTAGAGCCAGGGATCTTTCTGGAACTAGGAGCAGGATCTAAAATTAGTCACCCTTAAATTTTACCATGTGATATATATGCTTGGAAGATGGAGAATTTCTCTAGGTGGGAAATATTAGTTGCTTCTAGAGAGGCATATTTGGTGGCTGGGGGCAACTTTTCACCATATTATTTTTGTGTCATTAAATTTTGTAGCATGTGAATATATTATCTATTTTTTTAAGGTGACAAAAACAATAAACCTATGGAGAAGACAAGGAGAATTTGTTTATTTATTTAAAAAAATATATTTTGTACCTTAATAGAGTCTGCCCATCTTTCCAGTCTAAATTATTCTGAGAACCTGATGGGAACCTGAGTGCATCACCATGTGCCTTTAAACAATTTTTTTAAAGATTTTATTCATTCATGAGAGACACAGAGAGAGAGAGAGAGAGAGAGAGAGAGAGAGGCAGAGACACAGGCAGAGGGAGAAGCGGGCTCTATGCAGGGAGCCTGATACGAGACTTGGTCCTGGGTCTCCAGGATCACCCCCTAGGCCGAAGGCAGGGGCTAAACTGCTGAGCCACCCAGGGATCCCCTCCATGTGCCTTTAACTTTGTTTTATTATCACTCTCCCAAACCTCAGTAGTCTTTCTAAGCATTTTTGTTTCCAAAAAACTCCCCCATGAAATTTTATCACCAGATATACTATATATCTATTTATGTACTGTACATACATATATCTGTGCTTTATACATAAAAAAGAAGTTCAAGAAAGCTTATTCTTCAGTCAATGCAGGTTTGAGAATGACTAAATTTAAAAATTAAGTTAAAAGTTAAATTAAAATTTAAAAGCCATTACCATGTAATTTTATTATAGTATTTGCAGAATAACTTTTAATGTCATTTATCTACTTAGATAAATGATAACCTAATTAGATAAATGATAACCTATCAAATTAGTATGCAAATTAGCCTATTACATAAGTTCATAATAATAGCAATGTAATTAAATGTATCTTAAAATCCTTCAAAATTATTTTTCCAGCAAAACATTGAACAGATTAATGAATTTCTTAAAAATTAGTTTTAGTCAACTTTTAATTTTTGCTTAATAGGTGAAAACCTTAATATAACTAGTTGTTAGATATTCATTCGGACATCGTCAACATTCTTCCTCTTCACCACTTGACATAACTGATGGATCCAATGACTTTTGCAGAATTAAATTCTTTTAAAAAAGCTATTTTTAGGTAATCTCAAAGTCCAAGTTAACACAAAAGCGCTGGGGGTCAAATGTAAATATCCACAAAGCAGCCACAAGGCAGCCATCAGACAAGAGAAAGACCCATCAAGAGAAGGCCTGACAATCACAACCATCTATTTGCCATCGCTTTGTAGCCTTGACCTCGCATAGGTGCATTTCCCATGAACCCAATAATGGCAGCACTCCAGAGGTCGTTCCCAAGAAAATGCAACGAGAGAAATGAAACATTAAGGAATAAAATTTTGTCCAGTAGGGTTGGGCTAAAACACGGTACCATCTAAGATTTTATCTGATTCTCAAGAACCAGGTTTGACACCCTGAGGAGCCCTGTCTCTTCCCTTCCCTCCCAGGGCCTTTTTGAAAGCAGAGTCCATCTTCTGAACTGCTATCGCTTCCCAGTAAAGTTCCTCACATGCTTTTCGGGTCCAGGAAACGAAGTCCAGGGAAACCCCACTGCCCCTAGTCCTTAGGGATCCAAAGCCTGGTTTCCCTGTGTGGAAAGTAAGATTAATGATGCCTACTTTGTAAGAGTCTGTAAAGGCCAGAGGTCAGGTGTGCGAAGGGCGGAGCACATCGCTGTCGCACAGAGAATGTGTTTAGTGAACGACACCAAATTTTCACCAGGGTACAGGTGACAGTGGGATGGGCTGAACGCCCCTCAGCAGGCCAGTAATGACCTCACTGCACGCAAAATCCAGTTCCAACTGGGGTGATCCTTCTAGCCCTTGGCTAGTTAGGGGAGTCACTCCGGATTATCTCATTTTATTTCACAATTCAGGGAGAAGGAGCAAGTTCAGGAAGTAGAAAAACCGGGCTCGGGTTCTCGAAAGAAGGCTTGCCCGCAAAGTCCGGGGCCGGGCGCTGTTTCTCCAAGGGGGGCCGCCGGGGTGGGGGGGGGGAGCCGCCAGTCCCGAGGGCGTCCCGCCCAGCGCAGCGCCCCCTTCCTTGGGCCAGCGGGCGAGCCCTCGCCGACCCCGACGGGAGACCACGGGGCACGACCGCCAGCCACCTCGGCCCGGCTCCGTCCTCCCCACCCCCACCCCCGGCCGCCCCAGGCTGCAGGCTGCACGGCCCCCAGGGCTGCGGGGCGCGCGGGGGCGGCCGCACGGAGCCCGGCCTCCCGCTCCCGAGGCGCGGCCGGGCCTCACCTGGGCGTCGCCCCTGCCACTCGGCCCACAGCAGGGTCAGGTCGCCATCGGCGCGGACGAAGCGCAGCAGCTGCACCAGGAGCGCGAGCAGCGCGCCCAGCGCCAGCAGCCAGAGCAGCAGCTCCCAGCTCATCGCGGCCGCGCGCGCCCGGCTCGCCGGGGAGGACTGGCCGCCTCGGAGCCGCCGCAGCTCGCGGCAGTCGGCGCGGCCGCCTCCCCGGGCCGAGAGCCGCGCGCCCCGGGCCCCGCCCAGAGAGTGGCAGGAGGAGGGGCGGCCCGGGCTGGGCGGGGAGTGTGGGCGAGGCCCGCGCCGCCGAACCCCGCGAGAGGGGCGCGCCGGCCCGCGTCCGCGCCTGGCCTAGGGCGGCAGGAGGGACCCGAGGCGTGGACGGCTCTGAGGCTGCGCGCCACCTGCTGCCAGGACACCGGCCACAAGGCTGTGAGATAAGAACGATCCTCTAACAGTTGCTTTGACGGCCTGTAGTTTCAAGGTTGGGGTTGTGTCAAAAGGAAGAGCACAGATGTTCCAACTTAAGATCGCCACTTCCTCCATCCTCATCTTTCTATTTTTTTTTTAAGATTTTATTTATTCATTCATGAGAGACACACAGAGAGAGAGGCAGAGACACAGGCAGAGGGAGGAGCAGGCTCCATGCAGGGAGCCCCATGCGGGACTCGATCCCGGGTCCCCAGGATCACGCCCTCGGCCTAAGGCGGCGCTAAACCACTAGACCATCCAGGGATCCCATCTTTCCATTTTTAACTAAACGAACCGAACAAACTATCAAACTGTCTTCCACCCTGCCCCCACCCAAATAACCGCGAGTCTGAGTTGGCACCCTGTCGGTTTACATTTGGGAAGCAATTGCAAAGAGAGTTGCCTCCTTGCTGGACGAGAAAGTGCAGTTTCAGTCAAGATCGTCCACGAGGACTAGCAGGATTGGGGACCTTGACCCAAGCAGGTTCCACCCTCAGCAACCTAAGTACATTTATCTTTAGGTAGCTACAAAGAATAGGGAAGTTTAAATAAAATGCCAGTGAAGGGCACAGTAGTTCGTACGCAATGATTATATTCATTCTTTGATAACTATGAGAATTGTCATTATTAATGATTATTTATTTTCTCCACTATAATTATCGTTTCTTAGAGTCCAACCTGAAAGACAGGGACTTTGTTTATAAACTGCTATATTCTGGTCGTATAGAATTGCCCTTGCTTGTGAAAGCGGTAAGAGTGTTTAAATTGTGATGTATCAGATCCTGTACTGATAGGGATCTCATTCTCCAAGGAATATGTACACTAGCTAAACTTAGATTTTGATCGATTGTTTACCTCAACTATAACTTGATATAATATTGCTCAAGAGCTGCCCTCTTTAGTTTACCTTTGCAATATTGGTTTTGTCTTATGATAAATGACTTTTAAACTATGGTGCTTAAAAATACCACACTGAATCTCACTCCTGTGAAAAAATTTCAAGAGTTTCCTCTGAGCCTGGGTCCCCTTCTGTAAAATTAAGGATTGAATTAGATTTAGTGTCCCAAGCCAGACCATTCAATGGATGTGTCTCTGGATTCTCCATCACAAACTCCAGCTCTGGGGAGGGTGAAAGGGGAACAGAGCTGTTTTTATGGAAAACTGTGACTAATACACAAACTTTAATAAAACCACAGGGTCATTTAACCTCACTAGCAGATTATAAATAACAATAGATTCAGATCCCTGGATGGCGCAGCGGTTTAGCGCCTGCCTTTGGCCCAGGGTGCGATCCTGGTGGAGCCTGCTTCTCTGTCTCTGCCCCCCGTATGACTATCATGAATAAATAAATAGAATCTTTAAAAAAATAGTTTAATATACAAATTTCAACATTATAAATTTCATTTTACCTGAATGGAAGCATAATTCGTTTTGGAATTCAATTAGATGTTTAAAGAAGCAGTCACTATGCTCAGAAAAACAACTGTGACAGCGAGTATCTTTGCAGTGCCTAATTATCCTCATTTGTTTTATTCACCAGTGAGAAAAATCCAGCCTCAGAATCTGCTGCCTCTGGTGAAGATACTCAGCAAGTTCTTAATGCAGTAGCATCCATCAGGATTGCCTCTTGCTATTTTGAGCAGAATTTATCTCAAAACTGGAGCCAGAGTGCTCAAAGCAGATAAAAGACAGATGAATAAACAAAAGAAGGGACTCCTCAGAGGCCCATAGGGGACAATGGGCAGAACAGTGGAACCCCAGCCTCTGCTGGATTAGTTCATTCAGGGACAATTTCAATCATTTTATAAAATTCCAATAATTTTAAAAAGTAGATTCAAATACCAGCTCATTATTTCCATTATGAACAGAGAAACTTAAATGACTGCCAGAGTCAAAAAAGAAGCACTCTCCATTCAACCCCTTCTTCATTCCCACTTAGAAAGAACATTCGACTGCTCCCTCTACTCACATTTCCGTTTCTTTTCATGAAGCCAGGACAGTGCTGATGTAAAGTGGCCATCACACAAGTTCCCATGAGCCAAGGCCATGGCCCCTGAGGACAGAGTCCTTGCACAGTTAGAGAAAAAAAGACTAATGCCACATGCCGTATTTCAGTGCTTTACAATGTGCTTCTGATAGCACACAAGTTTACTCTTAGCCGAACTATCTGTTTTGGCAAAGCAAATTTTAGTTGGGTGCTAAATATCCCTGTTCCCACGCTGTGATTTACCTCCCAAAGGAAACAGCAGAATAAAAACAGAGAATATAATCAAAACAGCACTAATTGCACAAAATACCAAGATATTATTCTTGATTCATTTCCACTAGAAAGGAGCTTCAAAACATTTAATTACTTCCTTCTAAACACCTACATGTGTTAAAATTAAGACTATAAAAATAAGGGTTTTTGATCCACAAGACCCCTAGGAACCTAGTTAGAGTACATAGAAATTAGGTCATGGCTGAGAACCATAGACAGTCTAATGGAGAATGTCATAGGTGTTGATGCAATAGTACGTCCATCCTCTCTAATTCCTAGAATACCTCTTATGCTCTGGTGTCAAAGGCTGTTACTTGGCCTGTAACTTTAAAACAGTGATGAAAGTGAGAGAGACAATGGCTCCCTTCCTCAACATTTTATTTCTTCAGTCTTGCTTAACAAGCTTCTGCTCTCTTTTGTCTTGAAATGTGTTGACTATTACCTGCAATAATTAAGTTTCCTTAAACAGCCTTCCTTCTCCCTTTCCAACCCTGTTGCAAACCTCTACCCCAGCTCCCCACTCCTATCCTCCTCTAGAAAGATTTTTGTGCCTCTCAGGAGTCATAAACACCTCTTCCCTAGGCTCACCTCTTTTTATAATTACTTCTGATGGGAACTATATCTAATATCTCTATTTTCAGGGTTAATAAATTATTACCCCAATGAAACTAAGTTTCTTGAGATCAAGTACCAAAGCTAGTACTTCTTTTGAAGAGTCTACAGTACTTAGCTTAGTGTTAATACAACAAAGGATAAGCCCACATTGAATTGAACTCTCCTTTTCTTAAAAGTTAAACCTCCTTGTAGTTCTTAACTCAAGTTGATAGAATAAGCGTTGCTAGAATTTAACAAATCAATCTTCCCTGAGTGTCATTAAAATACTTTAATAAAATCCCAACCAAGGCCTTTTGTATAATTTGTACCCTTATTTTTAAATTTCAGCTGTGATAGAATGGTAACCCCTTCTTTCCTTTCAGTACTGTTCACTTTTTGGTGGTATGAGCTCAGGCCTACTCAGGATAGACCAGCAGAGATGGAAGTCAGTCACGTGTAAGAAAACGGTCACTTTCCATAATAAAAGCACGTATAAAAATAACTTTAAAAATCCAGATCCAAAAAAAATCCAGATCTCCCATTATTGGCTGTCTCTGGGGAAAAAAACAAAACAACAACAAAAAAGAAAGATCCTTTGAGTGGAAACACAGCCTCGAGGAAGTGGGGGGAGAAGATTATTCTTCTGACAAGAAGAATGGGTTTGTGCTTCTTGCTTGGGGTTATTATCACAACCTCTAGATACTTATTTTGTTGAACGTATTTTGTTTTCCTGGTGTCAGGTGGCCAAGGGCCAGAAGTGCTAAAGATCTGGGCAGCCTATAAAAGCATGCCCAACAGAGAATTGTCTGACCCCAAAAGCCCCCAGTGTCCCTGTAGAGAAATTGTACAGCCCAACCTTGGTGGACACGTGCCCCTTGATCTCTTCTCTGATGAAGGGAAATATTCTCGCATTCCTCTGCATCTGCTTGCCTGGACTCATTATATATGCATTCTGGCTATTGTGTACTATTCTGATATTCTTGCAGGCAGATCTGGTCTTACCAGAATAGTTTTGTGTCTTTGTGTCTCATATAAATTGTTTCCTTATCTTTAGTAATCTTAAGGGATTCCTCAATGAGAAGATTTCACTGCACTGTTGGCCACATGTAGTCCTTGCATATCATTGAATTGATCGTCTTTTTAGATAGCTGATTTCCACAAGATCTTGAGTCTCTTAGACTTAATTCACTCTCTCCCCCTCTCCCTCTCCTTCTCTGTCTCTGTCCCTTCCTCCTTCTCTCTCACAAAATGTCTCATTTCAAACTTCCCCTTACATTTGGTAATAACCGTTACAGTCAGTGGTGGTTGTTACTCAAATCTACATAAGTGATAAAATTGCCTAGTACTATATGCACAGGCACACACACCTACACACAGATGCATATATGTGAAGCTGGTGAAATTTTAATAAGGTCTATGAATTGTGCTGATAACCATTTCCTGGTTCTGTTTCTGTCCTAAAATTATGTAAAATGTTACCAGTGGGGAACATGGAGTGAAGAGTACACGGACTTCTCTGTACCATTTTTGCAACTTTCTGTAAATCTGTAATTATTTTAAAGTAGGAATAATTTGTTATAAGATGCTTGCACTACCTGGAAAGCCAAATAGTGTTGGGGTTTGCTTGGATTGATTATAAATGTACAATGCAAATTCTAGGGCAATCACTTAAAAAAAGTTTTTTAAAAAGTATATTGATATGCTAAGAGAGAAGAGTGTATTTGGGCTCCAGAGAAACAGAACCAAAAGCTATGGGTATGTGTGTAAGAGATCTATTATAGTAGTTGACTCATACAATGAGAGAGACCAAGAAGTCCCATGACCTGCCATAGAGAAACAGAACCAAAAGTTATGGGTATGTGTGTAAGATATCTATTATAGGAGTTGGCTCATACAATCAGAGAGACCAAGAAGTCCCATGATCTGCTGTATGTAAGAGGGAGAACCAGAAAAACCAGTGATGTAATTGGCTCCAAGTCTGAAGGTTTGAGAACCAAAGGAGCTGATGGTGTAAGTCACCACCCAAGACCAAATACCCAAGAACCAGGAGCACTGATGTCTTAGGGCAGGAGAAGATGGATGTCCCAGCTCAAGCAGAGAATAAATGTGCCCTTCTTCTGCTTTTTTGAATGAATTGGATCATGCACACCCATAATGGTGAGGGGTGACCTTACACAGTCTACTGATTGAAATACTAATCTCTTCCAGAAACACCCTCAACAAGGTGTCAATTCTTCCCAACTGATCTATAGATTCAATGTAATTCCAATAAAAATTCCAGCAAGTTATTTTGGGGAAAGTGACAAACTGAGTCTAAAGTGAATATGGAGAGGCAAAAGCCCAGAATAGACACCCTAATATTGATGAAGGACAAAGCTGGAGATGAAGGACAAGTTGATACTACTTGACTTTAAGACTTACTATAAAGCCACAGAAATCAAGATAATGTGGTATTGGGCAGCCCCGGTGGTGCAGCGGTTTGGCGCCGCCTGCAGCCTGGGGTGTGATCCTGGAGACCCGGGATTGAGTCCCACATCGGGCTCCCTGCATGGAGCCTGCTTCTCCCTCTGCCTGTGTCTCTGCCTCTCTGTGTGTGTGTCTATGAATAAATAAATAAAATCTTTAAAAAAATAATGTGGTATTGGTGAAAGAATACACAAATAAATTAATGGAACAGAATAGAGAGCTTGTAAGTAGACCTACACAAAAATAGTCAACTGATCTTTAGCAAAAGGGCAAAGGAAATAAAATGGAGCAAAAACAATCTTTTCAACAAATGATATAGAACAACTGAACATTCATATGCAAAAAAATGAATATCTGCTCTGCAAAGACCGGGTCAAGAGAATGAAAAGACAAGCTACAGACAAGGAGAAAGTATTATAAAAGAAACATCTGATAAAGTAGAAGAATTTCCCCATCAAAATTGCAATGTCATTTTTCACAGAAATGGAACAAACAATCCTAAAATTTGTGTGGAACCACAAGAGACTCCAAATAGCCAAAGCAATTTTGAGAAAAAGAACAAAGCTCGAGACATCATGCTTCCTGACTTCAAACTATATTACAAAGCCATTTTAAACAAAACAATAAGGCATTGGCATAAAAACAGACACACAGATCAATAGAACAGAAGAGAACCCAGAAAAAAACTCACACATATATGATCAATTAATTTATGACAAAAGAGCCAAGAATATACAATAGGGAAGGGACAGTCTCTTTAATTAATGTCAGGAAAATTGGACAGCTACAGGCAAACGAATAAAACTGAACCACTATCTTATACCATACACAAAAATTAACTCAAAATGGATTAAAGAATGTAAGACCTAAAATCATAAAACTGCATGAAGAAAACAAGCAGTAAGCTCCTTGACATGGGCCTTGGCAATGATTTTTTTGGATTTGATACTAGAAGCAAACAACAAAGCAGAAATAAACAAGTGAGACTACATCAAACTAAAATTCTTTTGCACAGCAAAGAAAACCATTAACAAATGAAAGGCAACATAACAGAATGGGAAAAACCATCTGCCTATTGTATTACCTGATAAGGGGACAATATCCAAAATACATGAGGAACGTATACAACTCAATAGCAACAAAACAAAACAAACAATCCAATTAAAAATGGGCAGAGGATCTGAATAGACATTTCCAAAGAAGACTTACAGGTAATCAACATGTACATGAAGAGGTGCACGACATCACTAAACATCAGGGAAATACAAATCAAACCACAATGAGCTATAATCTCACATCTGTTAGAATGGCTATTATCAAAAAGGCAAAAAATGTGTTGATAAGGATGTGGAGAAAAGGGAACCCTTGCGCATTGTTGGTTGTATGTAAGGCAGCGTAGCCAATATGGAATATAGTATGGAAATACCTAAAAAAAAAATGCAATAGAACTACCATATGATCCAGCAATTCCACTTCTGAGTATTCATCCAAAGGAAACAAAACCACTAACTTGAAAAGATCAATGCATTTCAATGTTCATTGCAGCATTATTTGTAATAGCCAAGCCTGGGAAGCAACCTAAGCGTCCATAGATGGATAAATGGATCAAGAAAATGTGTTATACACATATAATAGAACATTCATGAAAGGAATGAAGTCTTGCCATTGTGACAATGTGTGTGGAACTTGAGGGCATTATGCTAAGTGAAATATGACAGAGAAATGCAAATACCATGTGATCTTACTTATATGTGGAATCTTTAAAAAAAAAGCCAATTCATAGATACAGAGAACAGATTGATGATGCCAGAGGCATGGGCTGTGAGGTGAGCAAAATGAGTGAAACTACTTTCACAAAAGGTACAAACTTCCAGCTATAAAATAAATGTCACAGAGTTGTAACATATAGCGACTATAGTGACTATAATAAATAATACTGCATTGTGTATTTGAACATTGGTAAGAGAGTAGGTCTTAAAAGTTACTATCACACGCAAAATTTGTAATCTTATATGGTGATGGATGTTAACTACGCTTACTGCAACGGTCATTTTGCAGTATATACAAATGTCAAATCATTACACTGTGCACTAGAAACTAATATAATATCTCAATTATATCTCAATTTAAAAGATATGACATCATTTAAAAAATGATGTCTCCCATCTATAGTTGAGTGTCCCCAAAGAGGAAATTCACATGTACTTACAAAGCAGAATGTCAGCAACAACCTCAAATCATCTATCCTCATCTTTTGCCTCTATTCCCACTTGTTCATGACTGACTCCTACGGAATCAATTGTGGAAACCTCACTGCTTCCACCCACCATTGCAAGAACATCAAGTTAGGTGTCAAGACTTTTGTCTCCAAGATTTCCATTCTGTGGGATAGTCACTGGTTTCCCGAAGAGTCTCTTCCCTCCCCTATGCCTTATGTATTATACTCTTCCATCAGCTTCACAAAGCTTGTGTAACTCCACTAGACCCTACGAGCCTCAAACCTTTCTCTTCATGGGAGCCACAGACCAGCCTAAGGACCAGTAGGGACAAGATGGTACTCTGAATCATCTTCCCCAGCACAAGCCCCATAGCTAAGTCTATAAAGGAACATTAATGGGCCCTGGGCCTGGGAGTGTGGGACATAGTGCCCATACTATCCTAGTCTTGGCTCAGCACTCAGAAAGGTACCTTTTCATCAGTGCCTGGGCTGAGACAGCACAGAAACCTGGATGTTCTGACAACAAAGCTGATGACCATGCTTCTCTTTGGTAACAAAGTCATGTTTGATGAATGCTGTCTGTCAGAGGCTTCCTTTAAAAACAAATTTTTTTTAAACAAAATAAAAAAATAAAAATCTGAAACAGACCCATAACTACAGAGAACAAACTGATGGTTGCCAGAGGAGTGTGGGGAAGGGGTATGGGTAAAGTGGATGAAGGGAAGGGGTATGGGTAAAGTGGATGAAGGGGGGGGGGGTACAGACTTCCACTTACGGAGTGAACAAGTCACAGGAATAAAAGACAAAGGTTAGGGAATATGGTGAACAGTATTGTAATAGCACTGTATATGGTGACATGGCAGCTACACTTGTGAGCATAGCATAAGAGATAGATTTATACAATCACTATGTTGTACACTTGTAATTAATATAACATTGTGTCTTAACTACAATTAAAAACATTTTTTAAGGCTTTTATTATATACCAAATTTTGCATCGTTCATTGAAGCCATCCATGAATAAGTTAGCACTGCCCTCTACTGGATGATCTGTTTATTACTCAATAAATAAATAACCACCAAATGATTTTTAAAATAGGATTTTTGATATTTTTTCTTAACATCAATGAAAAACTAATGGAAACTAGGACATCGGAGCTGTCTAGATATCCCTCCATACCTACTA
Source organism: Canis lupus dingo (assembly GCF_003254725.2). Lineage (NCBI taxonomy): Eukaryota > Metazoa > Chordata > Mammalia > Carnivora > Canidae > Canis > Canis lupus. The sequence goes on from NC_064250.1 coordinate 35,368,295, forward strand.
ATATGGTGAGATAAAAAGTTCCTCGAGAAAAAGGGCTTAATTTTCTAGTTTTGAGAATCATAAGTTTAAAAAATGAATTCTCATATATTAACAACAAAGAAAGAAAATGTCAGAGAGACAAAAAGGTAGAGGGGAGAGAGAAAATGAATTCTCATCTGAGCACATGGGGACTGGTTTCCTACTTTGGCAACCTCAAAAATAAACTCAAGTAAATGCTTTCTTTGTGACATCACCAGCTGCAGTTCTTCTAATGTGTGTGCTAATTCTGGCTCATGGGATAAACTTTTTATCTTCTTGAGACAAAATGTAAGCTGAGTTTAGTCAACTGTAATGATCGCTTCTCCTGCTATGAAAATGGTATGTTCCTACCTGAGCAGATTAAATTGTGGTTGGTTGGGAGTCATCCAGCAAACTGTTATACCTGATACCTGACATAGTAGTAGCATTAAAACTGACTGAAATGTAGCCCAAATTTTGACTTCTAAGATAAGAAAAAAAATAAAGAGTCATTAAAAGATATTACTACTTGACTCATCTTGTTAAGCATCTGACTCTTGATCTCAGCTCAGGTCTTGATCTCACAGTCAGGAGTTCAAGCTCCTTATTGGCCTCCACTTAAAAAAAAAAGATATTAATACTTAAGTAGCATTTACAAAGCAAAAAGAAAGAAATTTTTAAAAAAGAAAAAAAGAGGAATATCTAATATAAATTAAACTGTATGCCATAAATTACCATGACAAGAACACCTGGATGCAATCTTCATAAGACAAATGCAGAAACGGAATGAACCATCATTTCTGGGTTAGAGACTCCCAACACAGAGACTCCTAACTCCCCCAAAGATCCTAGAAAGAACACAGGGTTTGGCATAGACACCTTGGATTCAAGCTGCAGCTCTGCTATTGTGCGGCTTTGAAAAGTCCTCGCTTTCCTTGTCTGTAAGGTGGAGACAATAATATGTTACTCAGAGAGCCTGACAAAAATGGGGTGAAATAAAGCATGTAAATCACTTAACCCAGTATCTGGCATATATTAGGTTTTCAATAAAAACATGGTTTTGGGTGGCTCAGAGGTTGAGCATCTGCCTTTGGCTCAGGTTGTGATCCCAGGATCCTGAGATAGAGACCCACAGCAGGCTTCCCACAGGGAGCCTGCTTCTCCCTCTGCCTATGTCTCTGCCTCTGTGTCTCTCATGAATAAATAAATAAAATCTTTCTAAAAAGTTTTAAAAAACTACTGTCCTTTTCTCTTTTTGTCTTCCTTCCAAACTCCTATATCCACCCAGCTATTTTTTAAAAAGATTTTATTTATTTATTGATGAGAGACACACACACAGAGAGAGAGAGAGAGAGAGGCAGAGACACAGGCAGAGGGAGAAGCAGGCTCCATGCAGGGAGCCAGACGGGACTCGATCCCAGGTCTCTAGGATCACACCCTGGGCTAAAGGCGGCACTAAACCGCTGAGCCACCTGGGCTGCCCTATCCACCCAGTTATTAGACAGCCTCCAGGTGACACACAGGCCATCATTTCCAAGCACCATGTCTAGAACTCCTTTCTCTCCTGCCTATTTCCTAATTACAGCCACCATTATTCACCTAGTTGTCCAAGTCAGACATTTGAACATCACTCTAGATGCCCTTCTCCTGCTCACCTCCTCACATACTTAAAAGATTCCTTCTCTGCCTTCAAGACTCAGTTCGGAGGTCACTTCTGAGAAGAGCCTGGATTTTTCTGCTCCTCTCAGGTTGACTTAACTTCTTGATCTGGTCACATGTTTCCAGAGCCCCCCACATGTGCCTCTATTAAAGAGTTACAGTGCTGTTGTGACTTGTTTTCTCTTCCCCACTGGGGTATGGGTATTTTTCGAGGAGGGACTGTGTCTGATTCAAAGTTTTACCCCCAAGCTCTAGCATCGCACCTGTCATATGAACATGTCGAAAAACATCTGTGTAATAAATGTAAAAATGGATTCATGGATTAATAATATGTTCTTGGAGTTTCTGAAATGCTAGTCTTACCTCTTTCATCTACAGAGCAACAGAGTTAAGAGTCAGAGAGTGCCATGTGGCCTTAGGAGCCAAAATCAGGCTTCCTATTCCATCCCCTCCAGTGTAGATTTCTAGACCCTGGAAGTTAGGCAAGGCTTGCTGAGCAGTCGCCTGCCTCATACCTATCAAACACAGAGATGAGACAGGTCTGCCTCTGAAAGCCTACCCTTAGGCTTTGACCCAGCTGTGCTAGCTCACAGAATCAGGGGCAAAGGAAAATGTGTGCTCTTTGCAGTCAGGGCAGTTCTAAAAAGGAGAATGTATACAATAGTTTAATTGTCCTCTGCACAGGGTGCTAGCCAAGGGGCAGGTGGGACCCGAAACCCAACCCACACTTCATTAGCCAAACAGGAATGCCAGTTTGAGTCTGTGTTGCATAAACTACAGTCTGCTCATCAAGCCCGTTGGTCACCCCCTGAGGTCTGCATCTACCCAGAGGGAACACAAAGCTCCATGTGAAATGGGTGGTCATTTCATTTTGATGGGCTGGGAGAGGAAGGGAAGTGTTCTCTCCAAGAAAAATAGGGTAGGAAGAAGAGAATTAGCACGTACTGAACATCTACTATGTGCCAGACACTGGAGCACAGGATTTGGATAAACCACTTGATGTCATTCAAACAAATCTTTAAAAATTGGTGTCTTCAGATGAATGTACTGATGATTAGAGCCAGGAAGACCACGAAAGTGAGGACACTTGGATCCAAAGCCCATCATCACACCCCCACTCCATGATACTTTGCACTCTGCAGACAGAACATCCCACTACTAGTGATTATTCTTTAGTGTTCCCAGGAGCTACAGAGTGTGAAATTGAACAATGCAGACACATCTGTTATCCCAGGGATGTGAACTGAGGAATGCAATTGGGGCGGTACCCAATTTTCAAACAGGTACATGCCAAAAGTTCATTCCAAGACCAGAACTTTTCAAATATTTTTTCTAAGCTATAAAGTGAAAGTTAGGCTCTTGAGCAAGCTCACAAAATTGTTTTTAATAATTTAATAATAATAATTGTTTTTAATATGGTTTGGAAGCTTAAGCCCTGAAATGCTTCTTTGACCCTCTGTGAATATTGAGTTCCTGCTGGTCCTGGGCACCCAATCACAAGCTGGTAAATTTCAAGATGGACTGACTAGCTGTGCCTACAGGGGGCTTATAAGGCAAGTAACATAAAATAAAAGGCCTATGTAAAAAGTCCTACAAATAAGATTTGGAAAATCTCTATTTCAGTGTTTCTCAATCTCAGCGCTATTAACACTGTGGTCTAGAGAATTCTTTGTCATAGGGACCTATCTGGCACATTGTATGATCTTTAGCGGTGCTCTATCCACAACCCACTAAATGCCTGTAAAAACATCCCACCACCGGTTCTCTGTTAACAGCCAAAGAAATGTCCCCCGGGGGACCAAAATCACTCTCCATTGAGATATTGGAATGCACTGGTCTCTGAACAATGGCTTACAGCCACTTCAGTGTCCTGTAGCTCTCAAAGGCCAGAAACCCAGGTTTTTGTGAATAAACTACTAACATGCAAAGACACATAACATTTTAAAAAGTAAAACACACCTTTTGAGGGTTGGGAAAGATTATTTGCAATTCTTTCAAAGATTTAACACATTTAAATATCTAGGTCATTTTAAAATACCTAGAAAGATTTAATACTATATTCTTAAGTAAAGGATGATTGAAAATGCTTTCCAGAGTCAAATAAAATACAATGTTCCCCAGAAAAGTCTAAGATATTTTAGGTGAATTATGATATGCTGGTTTCCAGGTAGTTATTTGGCATCAACAATGGGCCTTTCTTTGGCTGTAAACAGAAAAATGTGGGTGTGGACATAATGAAGCAATTGTACAGTTGGAAATGGTGAATAATTCACATCTCTCATAGAGAGGGGGTCATGCCACCTTCACAGCAAAGACCAAGATGATTCCCATGATGCTAAGAGAAGTTTCAGATTCCACACAATACTTCAAATCCCCCCCCCCCTTTTTTTTTCTCCCATGGGACTATTCTCTGCTTTCAAATGAACAAAAAGTGGTTTCCTTCACAGGCTATCAAGCTAATGCCCAATTGCCCCTTGGGGGAGTTCAACCTTTTTTTTTATATGAAAATTTGATTCTTATCTGATCAACATCAAAATCTCCATTCAAAGATAAATAGGGCAGGCAGGAGTTGCTATAGCTCTCCAAATGCTAGCAAAGCCAACTAAGGAATTAGATTTCAAGACTCTTAAAAAAAAAAAGGCTCTTGTCTCCTGAGTTTTCTGTACACATTATATATTCTCCTTCTGAAAGCTGAATTCTGAGGGCTAGCTGTTCCATTAAACTGACCTTTCTCCTCCTCCATCAGCCCCTAATGCCAAAGCTTTCAAAGAGAGTTGAAAAACTTTGTGGTTCGTATACAAGTTGTGTGGAATGGTTAAGAGCAGAGACTCTGGGACATATCTGGAGTTGGAACTAAAAATCTCAGCTCTCCACTTACTTGTTCTTGGGGACCCTTGGGACACTTCACCATGTGTGCTTGTTTCCTCATCTTTCTGCTGGAAATAATCAAACGTGCCTTTTTAAGGTAGCCATGAGGAACAACAGGAGCTAGTATTCATAAAGTGCATGGAATGGTGTCTAAGGCCTAGCAAGTACTACACAAGTATTTGTTAAACAAAATTGTAAAATAAATAAAGCCTCGGGAGGCTGTTGTCTCATTTTTGAAATCAAGCAAAGCCCTAGGGGAAAATTAAGAAATAGGCATTTTGTCTTTCCTACCTGCACTTCCTTCTTTTGATTCCTTCTTCCTTTATCTTGAGCATCCTTTTCAAGTGCCTACCAGGGTGTTAGCAGATCACAACTGGTGATATTTAAGATGCCAATCTCAGCTTCCTTTTCCAAGTGGCCTTTGAATTCCCCCTGGAGACTCTGAAAGACTGAAAATCATCAGAGCTTAAAGAAATGAATCTGCAGGCTGCCTGGGTGGCTCAGCAGTTGAGCGTCTGCCTTTGGCTCAGGGCGTGATCCAGGGGTCCTGGGATGGAGTCCTGCATCAAGGTCCCCACAGGGAGCCTGCTTCTCTGTACCTATGTCTCTGCCTCTCTCTTTGTGTCTCTCATAAATAAGTAAATAAAATCTTAAAAAAAAAAAAGAAAAGAAAAGAAAAGAAAGAAAGAAATGAATCTGCGGGGCACCTGAGTGGCTCAGCGGTTGAACATCCACCTTTGACTCAGGTCCTGCGTCCCACACCAGGCTCCTCACAGGGAACCTGCTTCTCCCTCTGCCTATGTTCCTGCCTCTCTCTCTCTGTGTCTCTCATGAATAAATAAAATCTACAAAAAAAAAAAAAAAAAGAAGAAAGAAAGAAAGAAAGAAGAAAGAAAGAAAGAAAGAAAGAAAGAAAGAAAGAAAGAAAGAAAGAAAGAAGAAAGAAAGAAATGAACCTGCAATACTGACATGTCAGGAGTTGTATTTTCAGATGGGGGGGGCGGGGGTTGGAAATCCGTCTGTGCCTGAGGCTGGCTTGGGGAGAATAATGCAAATTCATACCTTTGAGCCTAAAAATTAAATTAAAAAAACAAGCAGCTTCAAATTACTGTGTTCTAGCATATGGAAATTGTGGCACTTTCTTGAAATGAGTCATCCCAAGACCAAGTTAGAAGCAGACATAATTTCCAGATGTCAAAAATTTTTTACTTTTCACTAAATAAAAAAGCAAGCAAGATGGAGTATGGTTTTTAATACTGCTTCTCTTACTAGCTGTTAATGTTTACTCACTTCTGATTTTTCTAAGATTATCCCCTTGTAAGCTGTGGCCTAAATGCATTTAAATTGCCTTTGAATATCCCAAGCAATCCTTACTACCATGGAAACAGAACCAAGGATATGCAAGATGACTCCTCAGGGGCATAATTTGGTGCTTTAGATACTTTTGATTGGTTGCTCGGTGCTCTACCACCCCTTGTCTGAAATGCAATAATCTTGGTTGTATTTATTTTTATTATCCATGGGAGCACACAATTCACCAGGAAGTAGAAAGTGCCATTCATCCATCAAAGTGCTACCATAGATATTTATAATCACAGGCAGCATTAGCAAGGGCAAATCCCTGTGCATCAGAAGTGTGGGCAGATTGATCCAGAAGGATTTAGGCATTTGCCCAATGGTCTATGAGATAACCTGCACTTTTTGTACTTTTATTGGTGGAGGAGAAAAGAGCACGGCCTAGTGCTCCAAAGAATGCTGCCTAATGCCCTGGCTCTTGAAAATGTGACTTGACGGTTGTACAATTCGGTATAAAGGGCATATGAGATAGTAATAATAAAGGTCAAAACTGAGAAATATCCAATTTACAACACTGACGGTAAAGTATTTATAACCTTAATAAAATACCTTAGCTGCTTATCTCGTACATGTAAAATGGCCATTTCTAGAGTGTAGAATTAGGGTTTTGGTTCAGTTTGAGATCCATGTTTGTAAACTAATCATCCTTTGGATGAAAGATTAGACATAAAGAATAAATATTTCCCTTGCCTGTCTCATCAATCCGTGATGAAACCAGGAGAAAGATGTCAAGGTCATGTCCATCTCTCTTGTTCAAAAAATACCGCCTGAGACACGAGAATTTCAGCCACTTACAGGCATAATATTCTCATGCCTCCTTACATAACTAGAGTCATGATATGATATGTACAAAGGCACAAAACAAATATTGCTGTTTTAGATTCACTTTTTTCTTCCCTTTTTTGAGTTACCAGGAGTACTCTGGGGATAAGTCTCAAGAGACTAGCTACCTCTTAGAATAAACGATATCATGGCAACAAAGGGACACAAAGACCAGACAGATTGAGCCTACCTGGCTTTCACCCAGCATAGAAATGATTATGACATTTAGATGTCGAAAGATAAAAATGTTGACAACTAAGTTTTATCTCTACAGGATAATGAAGTTTCTACACAGCTACAGGAAATATATTAATAATCTCACAGAGATTTCTGGTAGAAATATTTCTAATATTTCTAATTGATGAAGAAGATGGACTGATAGAGTCTGTGAGTGGATATAAAACTGGCATGTAGAAATGTGAAAAGAAATTTAAATAGTAATCAGATAAATTTTTTAAAAAGAAATGTTTTATAACTAGTCAGCAAAAACAATTTAATTATCTAACATTCACAGCTATAGAAGGGGAGGCAGACATATCTCATGTTGGTGGCCGCCAGTATCTTTTGAACAAACTTCTTATATTTGGAAAAGTTATCAAATTATGAATTGTGTCTCTAAAGGAAAAAAGATACAACTCATTTTCCCAAGTTCCTTTGCAACAGGGATGTCAACATATAACCCACAAATACATCCAATTGGGAATCTGATATAGAAGAGGGAAATAGGAGGAAGCAGATGACGCACAGAATTCATTTCCTGTTGGCGATGATAGCAGAGTGTCCAGCTTTGAAGGCAGCAGTTTCTGGCATCAGCCATTGCCCAGACTCAGCAGATGAGCTGTGGTGGTATCTCCTGATGACGACAATCTTTTCTGGAACAGCCCTACAGTGTGGCATGGATATCCTTCATTGTGTTGAGTCTCCAAGACTTACTCTCTGCACCAACAAATTCCTTAGTTTGCAACTAAGAATCCTGATTAACATAGTATATATGTATATATTATAGTATATACATTCATAAATCCTTAGTGCAAATATGAACTGAAACATCACTTTTATAAAGTGCTTTAGTATTATATATCAAGATCCACAAAAAAATTCATCTCTGAGTCATCAATTCTCTTCTTTTTAAAAAGATTTATTTATTTTTTTGAGAGAGAGAGCACTTGTGCGCACACACACACACATACACACGCATGCACGTGGTGGGGGAGGGGCAGAGGGAGAGAGAATCCTCAGGCAGGCACATTGTTGAGCAAGAGCCCAACATGGGGCTCAATCCCAGGACCCCGAGATTATGACCTGAGCTGAAAACAAGAGTTGGATGCTTAACCGACTGAACCACCCAGATGCCCCTCATTAACCTTCTCCTAAGAATTTGTGCTAATAATCTAAAGAAAGGAAAATGGATGTATGAATGGGCATGATTTAAAATCTCAAGGCATGAGAAACTATCCGAACGCTCTCCACCAAGGGAACAATTAAGTTAGTTATGGTAAGGCCTTGACCATCAGTAGAATGCCAGCATTTCCACATGGTAAGGGTTTAAGATACAATTCCATTGGAGAGAGGCCAGAGGGCTCAAAGCTGCATTTAGACAGAGTACATGTTTGTTTTCTTCCTTAGACAGAATATTATTTTTTAAGACAGAATATTTATTTGGGGTTGCTTGTGGGGAATGAAGAGTGAGATTGGGGGACATTAAACCCCAATTATCTCCCCTACACCTGTGACCACTGGCAGAAAATTGCACAGTGAATAAAATAATTATTAGGAAGCTTATGTAGCAAGGGAGGAAAAAATGCTCATGCTATCTTGTTTAGGGAATAGAGCAAAAGACAAAATATCTCCATTAGTGACTACAGTTTTGTAAAAAACTAAAGTAGTAAATTGAGCTAGGTCTGGAAGGAAACAGAAGAACGGTGTGATTCATTGAGTGGCAAAAGTGTCAATAAATTTTTATTCTTGTTTTGTGCTGATGTCACTCAGTGTGACAAATATTTTTATGCTTTACAAAATTATCTTGTGGTCAACATAATATCCTTTCTTTGGCAATGTTTCAGTGATATTATGGCAATATAGCTACCTACTCTGTGAAGATGACTTTGGTACTTACTGTCTTGGAGTTAGACTCAATCTGGGCTTTGGGTAACCTGGCTACTTTAGTGTGCATGGATCTGCAGGACCAAAGGAAAAAGGCATCACTCTATGAAATCACTAGCCACATAGGCCTTTCCACCAGAACTCTAAAAATACACCTGCTCACATGGATCAGTGCAGACTGTTGGTAAGGGTAAATTAGCAAACATCTTTGGCTTTGTCTAGTAACGACAGAGGTATCTACAACCATAGATAACCGTAACCACACCATAACCCAGAAATTCCACTCCTAGGTATTTACTCTGGCAAAACTACTGGCACATTTACACCAGTAAATACATACAAAAATGTTTACAGTCACATTATCCTAGTCACCAAAAACTGAAAACGATTCAAGTGCTCATTTTTAAAAAAGATATATTTATTTATTTGAGATCAAAGCAAGAGAGCATGGTGGAGGGGGAGGGACAGAGGGGAGGAAGAGAGAGTCTTAAGCAGACTCTGCCTTAAGCACAGAGACCAAAAAGGGGCTCCATCTCATGACCCCAAGATCATTACTTGAGCCAAAACCAAAAGTCAGGAACTTAGACTGTGCCCCTCAGGTGCCCCTCAATTTAACTAACTGTTCATGAACAGTAGAATGGATTTTCTTAAAAAAAAAAAAAAAAAAAAAGGTAAGCATACAGTGTAATCATGCAATTCTATATAACAGTGAATGCATACAAACTACTCTTAGACTTAACAAAACAAATGAAGGGACACCTAGGTGGCTCAGTGGTTGAGCGTCTGCCTGTGGCTCAGGTCATGATCCCGGGGTCCTGGGATCGAGTCCCACATCAGACTCCCCGCAGGGAGCCTACTTCTCCCTCTGCCTATGTCTCTGCCTCTCTCTGTGTGTCTCTCATGAATAAATATAACGTTAAAAAAAATGAAGCTCATAAGGATGACCATGAATGAAAGAAGCAAGATACATGGTATGACTTGATTCATGAAAAGTTTAAAAGCAGATAAAATTAAACAATGCCAGTTAGGGATGCTTACAAAATTGGCAAAACTATAAAGTAAGGACATGATTAACTCAGATGTCAAGATGGTAGTTACCTCTGGAGAGGGAAGGGAAGAAGAGTTTGTTTAGAAAGTGACACACTGGGAGCACCTGAGTGGCTCAGTGGTTGAGTGTCTGCCTTTGGTTGGTGATCCTGGAGTCCTGGGATCAAGCCCTGCTTCGGGCTCCCCTGCATGGAGCCTGCTTCTTCCTCTGCCTACATCTCTGCCTCCCTCTCTCTCTCTCTCTGTGTGTCTCATGAATAAATAAATAAAATCTTAAAAAAAAAGAGAGAGAAAGAAAGAAAGAAGAAGGATAGAAAGAAAGAAAGAAAGAAAGAAGAAGAAGAAGAAGAAGAAGAAAGAAAAAGAAAGAAAAGAAAGAAAGAAAGAAAGAAAGAAAGAAAGAAAGAAAGAAAGAAAGAAAGAAAAAGAGAAAGAAAGGAAGGAAGGAAGGAAGGAAGGAAGAAAGGAAGAAGGAAGAAGAAAGAAAGAAAGAAAGAAAGAAAGAAAGAAAGAAAGAAAGAAAGAAAGAAAGAAAGAAACACGCTGGGGCTTCTGGCCTGGAAGTGTTCCTTCTTGATGAGGTGTTCACTTTATAATTTTACTTTAAATAGTGGTACAGTTGTGTTTTACATTCCTTTCTTTGTAGTTTATATGTTGAAAAAGAAAAAAGAGGAGACCCTAACAAAGAGAGAAGACTCCTGTGTGTCAGGAGTAAGGAGGTTGAGAAATCACCTTTTCTAGAAATAGAAACCACTTTTTCAAGTTACTGAAGTAGGAGTGAAAGGTAGAGAAATTAATGGCGATCTTGATTAATGAAACCAAACCACCTTCAGGATTTGGTTGTCCAGGAACATGATTCAGAATCATTACCTAGTAAATAAATGTGGTCTTTTGAATTCATCAAAGCAAGGTATTACCAGCAAGAATTGTACCTTGGAAAGCCTCCATACAGTGGAAATGAGAGTTCTCCGCAGGTCCTGGAGGCTCATGCACTGGGAGGAGTCCTCTTTTCATGCAGGCTGGCACCTTCTCCTGCCAACAGAGAAGTTGAGATTGCAGCTTCTGTACCTGAATTCAGGTTGTCTCTAGCAGTCATGAAGAGTTATGAACACAGGCATGTTTGTTATCTGGACAATCCTCATAGGGCTTGTGGCCTCTGGAAGTTCTCTGAGATGAAAAAGAAAAGGTTTCAGGGACTTAGCCTGGAGGCAGGACTCCAACAATTTTTAATGGAACCTAGAATGAGAGAGTAATGAGGAGTAGAGGGTTGTCATGACATTTTGCTACAACCAGGGAAACCACCTAAAGCACTCCCAGGCTATGAACAGCTGCTCAAGAAGATACTAGTTAAGCTTGTTGAGCCTTTCTCAAGCTGCCATGGAAAGCATAACACCTAGCAATTTGTTCCATTGATTGGTCAGCATGGATAATCTGCCCCAAACTAAACATTCTCTCAAGAACCAGAAGTTTGCGTCGATTACTTGTGCATTTGAAGTCTATCATTTCAAATTCAAATCTGAAGATTCTCACTGGCTTTAGTTTAATTTTGTATTCCTGGCACACTGTTAAACTTGGGAAGAAGCAAAAAAGGTTACTCAATCCTCTTGCATTGTCTGGGGGACTTACAGCTCTGTAGGAGTGGAGGTGAACATAGAGCTTCTTGTTTGGTGCACGTAATTTCTGCCTGGTGGAACAGGTAACCCCAAATATTATACTGTGGCCCTTTGGACATTAATTGGTTTTGTATATAACCCAGCAATCTATGTTAGCACTATCAAAAATATCTAGTTTCTGAAATACTCTTTTTTTTTGTATATTTTTTATTGTTCGATTTGCCAACATATAGCATAACACCCAGTGCTCATCCCATCCAGTGCCCCCTTCAGTGCTGGTCACCCAGTCACCCCAACCCCCCACCCACCTCCCTTTCCACCACCCCTTGTTTGTTTCCCAGAGTTAGGTGTCTCTCATGTTCGGTCACCCTCTCTGATATTTCCCACTCATTTTCTCTCCTTTCCCCTTTATTCCCTTTCACTATTTTTTATATCCCCCATATGAGTGAAACCATATGATTGTCCTTCTCCAATTGACTTACTTCACTCAGCATAATACCCTCCAGTTCCATCCACGTCGAAGCAAATGGTGGGTATTTGTCGTTTCTAATGGCTGAGTAATATTCCATTGTATATATAAACCACATCTTCTTTATCCATTCATCTGTCGATGGATACCGAGGCTCCTTCCACAGTTTGGCTATTGTGGACATTGCTGCTATAAACATTGGGGTGCAGGTGTCTCAGTTTTTCACTGCATCTGTATCTTTGGCATAAATCCCCAGCAGTGCAATTGCTGGGTCGAAGGGTATGCTCTATTTTTAACTCTTTGAGGAACCTCCACACAGTTTTCCAGAGAGGCTGCAGCAGTTCACATTCCCACCAACAGTGCAAGAGGGTTCCCCTTTCTCCACATCCTCTCCAACATTTGTTGTCTCCTGTCTTGTTAATTTTCACCATGCTTCTGCATGTGGATGTCCAATTTTCCCAGCACCATTTATTGAAGAGACTGTCCTTTATCCAGTGAATAGTCTTTCCTGCTTTGTCGAATATTAGTTGACCATAGAGCTCAGGGCCCATTTCTGGATTCTCTATACTATTCCATTCTATTCTATTCTATTCTATTCTATTCTATTCTATTCTATTCACATTCCATTCTATGTGTCTGTTTTTGTGCCAGTACCACACTGTCTTAATGATCACAGCTTTGTGGTACAACCTGAAATCTGGCATTGTGATGCCCCCGGCTCTGGTTTTCTTTTTTAATATTCCCCTGGCTATTTGGGATCTTTTCTGATTCCACACAAATCTTAAGATGATTTGTTTCAACTCTCTGAAGAAAGTCCATGGTATTTTGATAGGGATTGCATTGAATGTGTAAATTGCCCTGGATAGCATTGACACTTTCATAATATTAATTCTGCCAATCCATGAGCATGGAATATTTTTCCATCTCTTTGTGTCTTCCTCAATTTCTTTCAGAAGTGTTCTGTAGTTTTTAAGGTATAGATCCTTTACCTCTTTGGTTAGGTTTATTCCTAGGGGTCTTATGCTTTTGGGTGCAATTGTAAATGGGATTGACTCCTTCATTTCCCTTTCTTCAGTCTCATTGTTAGTGTACAGAAATGCCACTGATTTCTGAGCATCGGTTTTGTATCCTGCCACACTACCGAATTGCTGTATCAGTTCTAGCAATCTTGGGGTGGAGTCTTTTGGGTTTTCTAGGTACACTATCATGTCATCTGCAAAGAGGGAGAGTTTGACTTCTTCTTTGCCAATTTTATTGCCTTTTATTTCTTTTTGTTGTCTGATTGCTGAGGCTAGGACTTCCAGTACTATGTTGAATAGCAGTGGTGAGAGTGGACATCCCTGTCGTGTTCCTGATCTTAGGGGAAAGGCTCCCAGTGTTTCCCCATTGAGAATGATATTTGCTGTGGGCTTTTCATAGATGTCTTTTAAGATGCTGAGGAATGTTCCCTCTATCCCTACACTCTGAAGAGTTTTGATCAGATATGGATGCTGTATTTTGTCAAATGTTTTCTCTGCATCTATTGAGAGGATTATATGGTTCTTGTTTCTCTTGTTGATATGATCTATCACATTGATGGCTTTACGAGTGTTGAACCAGCCTTGCATCCCGGGGATAAATCCCACTTGGTCATAATGAACAATCTTCTTAATGTACTGTTGGATCCTATTGGCTAGTATCTTGTTGAGAATTTTTGCATCTGTGTTCATCAGGGATATTAGTCTGTAATTCTCCTTTTTGGTGGGGTCTTTGTCTGGTTTTGGAATTAAAGTGATGCTGTCCTCAGAGAACGAGTTTGGAAGTATTCCATCCCTTTCTATCTTTCGGGACAGCTTTATTAGAATAGGTATGGTTTCTTCTTTAAACATTTGATAGAATTCCCCAGGGAAGCCATCTGGCCCTGGACTTTTGTGTCTTGGGAGGTTTTTGATGACTGCTTTAATTTCCTCCCTGGTTATTGGCCTGTTCAGGTTTTCTATTTCTTCCTGTTCCAGTTTTGGTAGTTTGTGGTTTTCCAGAAATGTGTCCTTTTCTTCTAGATTGCCTAATCTATTGGCATATAGCTGCTCATAATGTTTTTTAAATAATTTGTATTTCCTTGGTATTGGTTGTGATCTCTCCTTTTTCATTCATGATTTTATTAATTAGAGTCTTTTCTCTTTTGTTTTTAATAAGGCTGGCAAATGGTTTCTCTATATTATTAATTCTTTCAAAGAACCAACTCCTGGTTTTGTTGCTCTGTTCCACAGTTCTTCTGGTCTCTATTTCATTGAGTTCTGCTTGAATCTTTTTAACTCCCTTCTTCTGCTGGGTGTAGGTTTTATTTGCTGTTCCTTCTGCAGTTCCTTTAGGTGTGAGGTTAGCTTGTGTATTTGAGTTTTTTCCAATTTTTTGAGGGATGCTTGTATTGCAATGTATTTCCCTCTTAGGACTGCTTTTGCTGTATCCCAAAGATTTTGAATGGTTGTATCTTCCTTCTCATTAGTTTCCGTGAATCTTTTAATTCTTCTCTAATTTCCTGGTTGACCCTTTCATCTTTTAGCAGGATGCTCTTTAACCTCCTCGTGTTTGAATTTCTTCCAAATTTCTTCTTGTGATTGAGTTCAAGTTTCAAAGCATTATGGTCTGAAAATATGCAAGGGACAATCCCAATCTTTTGGTACCTGTTAAGACCTGATTTGTGACCCAGTATGTGGTCTATTCTGGAGAAAGTTCCATGCGCACTTGAGAAGAATGTGTATTCAGTTGCGTTTGGATGTAAAATTCTGTAAATATCTGAAATTTATCTGGTCCAGTGTATCATTTAAAGGTCTTGTTTCTTTGGTGATGTTGTGGTTAGAAAATCTGTCATTTGCAGAGAGTGTCGTGTTGAAGTCTCCCACTATTAGTGTATTATTATCTAAGTATGTCTTTACTTTGGTTATTAATTGATTGATATACTTGGTAGCTCCCACATTAGGGGCATAAATATTCATAATTGTTAGGTCCTTTTGTTGGATAAATCCTTTGAGTATGATATAGTGTCCCTCTTCATGTCTTACTATAGTCTTTGGGATAAACTTTATCTGATATGAGGATTGCTACCTGTGCTTTCTTTTGAGGACCATTTGAATGGTAAATGGTTCTCCACCCTTTCATTTTCAGGCTGTAGGTGTCCTTATGTCTAAAATGAGTCTTGGCGCCTAGAGGGTTCCTTGATGGGCTAGTGAATGGGGCAACCCCTTCGGCTGGAATTCCTGAGCCGCCAGGCTGCAGGGCAGGGGTGGGGAGCTGTTTGCCAAGCGGCAGAGCCAAGCAGACAGTGCTGTCCCGACGCCTGCCCAGCTCGAGTTCTCCGGTCACAGCCCCTGAGTCCTCCAAAGCTGCTGGACCCCAGGGAGTGCTGACCACCGCCTGAGCAGCCGGCTGAATCTGCCTCCACAATGCCGCTCTCAGGAACCCCAGCCCCCAACAAGAAGAGGAAATCCAGCAAGCTAATCATGGAACTCACTGGAGGTGGATGGGAGAGCTCAGGCCTGAACTTGGGCAAGAAGATCAGTGTCCCAAGGGATGTGATGTTGGAAGAGCTGTCGCTGCTCACTAATAGGGGCTCCAAGATGTTCAAACTGCGGCAGATGTGGGTAGAGAAATTTATTTATGAAAACCACCCTGATGTCTTCTCCGACAGCTCAATGGATCACTTCCAGAAGTTCCTTCCCACTGTTGGGGGACAGCTGGGCACAGCTGGTCAGGGATTCTCCTATAGCAAAGGCAGCAGTGGAGGCCAGGCAGGGGGAAGTGGCTCTGCCACACATCATGGCTCTGACCAGCATCACCATCAGGGCTCTGGGTCTGGATCTGGGGGTACAGGTGGTCCTGGGGGCAAGACTGGCAGAGGAGGAGCTGCTGGAACAGCAGGGGTTGGCGAAACAGGAACAGGAGACCAGATGGGTGGAGAAGGAAAACATATCACTGTGTTCAAGACCTATATTTCCCTATGGGAGCGAGCCATGGGGGTGGACTCTCAGCAGAAAGTGGAGCTTGGCATCGACTTACTGGCCTATGGGGCCAAACCTGAACTTCCCTAATATAAGTCCTTTAACAGGACGGCAATGTCTTATGGTGGATATGAGAAGGCCTCCAAACGCATGACCTTCCAGATGCCCAAGTTTGACCTGGGGCCTCTAGTGAGTGAACCCTTGGTCCTCTACAACCAGAGCCTCTCCAACAGGCCTTCTTTCAGTCGAACCCCTATTCCTTGGCTGAGCTCTGGGGAACGAGTAGATTACAATGTGGATATTGACATCCCCTTGGATGGAGAAACAGAGGAGCTGTGAGGTGTTTCCTCCTCTACTTTGTATCAATTTTGTCTTCTCATGTTCAATTTGAAAGGGAATGCTAAGCAAGATGTCCCTACTATAAATCCAGTATCCTGGTGGGAATGGAGGGAAAAAGGAGGGAAATATCTATCTTTCCAGTCTTCACTACAAGTCCCCACTCCAAGCATCCTTCCTCACCAGCTCAGAGCTCCCCTTCCACTTGCTCTGTATGGAACCTGCTCTTTTGTGGAATTTGCTCTGCCACCAGTAACAGTCAATAAACTTCAAGGAAATGAAAAAATAAAATAAAATAAAATAAAATAAAATAAAATAAAATAAAATGAGTCTCTTGTAGACAGCAAATAGATGGGTCTTGCTTTTTCATCCAGTCTGAAACCCTGTCTTTTGATGGGATCATTAAGCCCATTCACTTTCAGAATTACTATTGAAAGATATAAATTTAGTGTCATCATAATACCTATTCAGTCCCTGTTTTTGTGGCTTCTTTGGGCTTCCTCTTTCTTTTACAGAGTCCCCCTTAATATTTCTTGCAGAGCTGGTTTGTTAGTCACATATTCTTTCAGTTTCTGCCTATCTTGGAAGCTCTTTATCTCTCCTTCTATTCTGAATGAGAGCCTTGCTGGATAGAGTATTCTTGGCTGCATGTTCTTCTCATTTAGGACCCTGAATATATCCTGCCAGCCCTTTCTGGCCTACCAGGTCTCTGTGGAGAGGTCTGCTGTTAATGTAATACTTCTCCCCATGTAAGTTAGGGATCTCTTGCCTCTTGCTGCTTTAAGGATTTTCTCTTTATCTTTGGAATTTGCAAGTTTCACTATCAAATGTTGAGGTGTTGAATGGTTTTTATTGGTTTTATGGGGGGATCTCTCTATCTCCTGGATCTGAATGCTTGTTTTCCACCCCAAGTTAGAGAAGTTCTCAGCTAAGCTTTCTGGTCCTCTGTCCCTTTTGGCACCCTCGGAAACCCCAATTAAACGTAGATTTTTCCTTCTGAAGGTGTCATTTATGTCCCTTAACCTTTCCTCATAGTCTTTTAAATGTTTTTTTTTTTTTAAGATTTTATTTATTTATTCATGATAGACATAGAAAGAGAGAGAGAGAGGCAGAGACACAGGCAGAGGGAGAAGCAGGCTCCATGCAGGGAGCCTGACGCGGGACTCGATCCTGGGACTCCAGGATCACACCCTGGGCTAAAGGCAGGCGCTGAACCACTGAGCCACCCAGGGATCCCCCTCCTCATGGTCTTTTAATTTTTTTTCTCTTTTTTCCTCAGCTTCCTTCCTTGCCATCAATTTGTCTTCTATGTCACTCACTCTTTCTTCTACCTCATTAACCCTCTTCGTTAGGACCTCCAGTTTGGATTGCATCTCATTTAATTGATTTTTAATTTTGGCCTGATTAGCTCTAAATTCTGCAGTCATGAAGTCTCTTGAATCCTTTATGCTTTTTTCCAGAGCCACCAGCAGCTTTATAATTGTGCTTCTGAATTGGCTTTCTGACATGGAATTGTAATCCAAATTCTGTAACTCTGTAGCAGAGAGTACTATTTCTGATTCTTTCTTTTGTGGTGAGTTCTTCTTTCTAGTCATTTTGCTCAATGCAGAGTGAAAATGAGTCGTATTGAAAAAAGGAAGAAAAAAAGAAACAAAGAAACAAAACAAAATAACAAGGATAGGTATCCTCTGGTTCTATTATACTGTAATCCCTTGACTTCCCCTGGAGCCTTCCAGCACTGCTCAGTCAAGAACTTGCTCTTCTCCTGTCCTTTCAGCTGGTCTTCTGGGGGAGAGGCTGCTGTGCTGAGTCTCAGGTGTGTGCACCTGGGGGAGCTGCCCCGTCCCCTGCCGGGTGCCGGGCTCATTGGGGGCTGTTTATCCTGTGAGGCCCCGGTTCCCTGGCACCCCGCTCCGTCCCAGGCACAGGGTGACACCAGGAGGGACACCACCACTGGTGGCGGCCAGCTCTCCAGCCCTGGAGTCAGCTCCCACAGTAACTCCCGCAGTCTCCCCGTCCGCAGGGGCCTGGATGCTCTGGAGGGCGGGGGGCGCTGACCTGCACAGCTCGGGGGCGCCCGGTGGCAGGAGCGTCCTTGCTGTCCTGAGTCCTCCCGGACTCCGCCTGTCCTGGGTGGAGCGCAGGATCCTGGGCTGTGTCCCCCGCGCCCTGGGCTCCAGGGCCTGCGCTGCTGGGATCGCCCCCTGGGGCGCACAGTCCCCTCGGCGCGGAGCCGCCGCCTGAGCTGCTCCCGGGCCCGCTGGGAGCGCTCCAGCCCTTTAGAGAGCTCAGACCGCGGTGTGTGGGGCGCTCTCCCCCCGGGGCACACTTCCTCTGTTAGTGACCCTGGGAGCCTGGGGGCTCCCCTGCCCCTCCTGGGGACCCGCCGGGTTTCCCTGTGAGCGTCTTTCCGTCCAGGAAGAATCCGGTGCTGATTTTTAAAGTTCCTGCTTTTCTGGGACTGGGCTTTCCTGGCCTGGAGTCTCTCGCCACCCCCCTTAATCCGGCTCCTTATGGGGCCCCTCCCCCACTTGATTCTTTTTTATTTTTTATTTTTTTCTGTCTTCCTACCTTGTTGGAAGTGAAAACCCTTCTTTCTGTGGCATTCCAGCTGTTCTCTCTTTAAATCTCAGGTTGAGGGATCCCTGGGTGGTGCAGCAGTTTGGCACCTGCCTTTGGCCCAGGGCGCAATCCTGGAGACCCGGGATCGAATCCCACCTCGGGCTCCCGGTGCATGGAGCTTGCCTTTGCCTCTGCCTATGTCTCTGCCTCTCTCTCTCTCTCTGTGACTATCATAAATAAATAAAAAAATGGGAAAAAAAGAGATTTAAATCTCAGGTTGAATTCGTAGGTTTTCAAGATGATTTGAAAATTATCTAGTTAAGTTGGTGGGGACAGGTGACTTGAGGACCCTACTCCTCCACCATCTTGCCCCACCCCCTGAAATACTCTTTAGACAGGTTTTATTTTTTTAGATAGGTTATTTATTTATTTATTTATTTATTTATTTATTTAGAAGAGACAGAGGCATAGAGAGAATCCCAAGCAGGCTGCATGCCTAGCATGGATCTCAAAATGGGGCTCCATCTCCAACCCTGAAATCATGACCTGAGCCAACATCAGGAATCAGACACTTAACCGACTGAGCTGCTAAGGTACCCCTCTTTAGATAGATTTTAAAATAAATTGGACAATCATAGGCAAAAAGGAAGGAAGGAAAGAAGGAAGGAAGGGAGAAAAGAAAGACAAAAACCTTTGCTCTGTGAGAGACCATGTGAATAGGATAAACACACAAGCTGCAGACTGAGAGAAAATATTTGCAAACCATATATCCAACAAAGGAGTGGCATCTAGAATATATACACAATTAAAACTCAACACTAAAAAAAAAAAAAAAACACCAGCACCTCAAATCATCCAAGAAGATGGTCAAAGTCATGAACAGATATTTCACTGAACATGGTAAATTAGCACGTGAAAAGATATTCACCATCAGTAGCTACCAGGAAAATTCAAATTAAAACCACAGTAAGATATCACTATACACCTAGCAGAAAGGATGAAAATGAAAGTTAGTGACAACATTAAATGCTGGCAAGGAATGTGGAGAAACTAAATCACTCTTACATTACTGGTGAGAATGTAAAATGGAACAGCCATTCTTGGAAAATACTTTGATAGTTTCTCAGAAAACTAAACACACAAATACCATACAATGTAGCAATTGCACTCTTGGGCATTTATCCCAGAAAAATGAAAACTTATGCCCACATGAAAACCTGTACACAAATGTTCATAGTTGACAAATGTTCATCACAAATGTTCCTCATAATAGCCCCAAAGTGGAAACAGCCCAGAGGTCCTCCAACAGATGAATAAACAAACTGTAACACAGTCGTATCAAAAATACCACTCAGCAGGAAAAAAAGAGAGAATGAGCATGTGAGAGAGTGAGGAAAACTATTGATAGACACAATAATTTAATCTCCAGGGAATTATACTGAGAAAAAAAAAAAAAGCCAATCCTAAAAAGTTATATACTCTATTATTCTTTTTATTTAACATTTAAATGTTAACATTCCAAAATTTAATATACTTTAACATTTTGAACATTTAACATTCCATAGTTTAAATTATTTAACAAATTGAAACATTTATTTACCCTATTTAATATGAAATTGGAGAAGCAGAGAACAGATTAGTGGTTTCCTGGATTAGGGATCAAGAGGGAGGGTGGGAGAAGAGGGAGGGAGGTGTGGGTATGAAAGAGAACTGGAGGGATGCTTCTTACTATAAAAGAACTATTTTGTATCTTGCATATGATTGTGGACACACAAACCAACAGATGTGATAAAATTGTGTAGAACCCCCCAACACACATACACAAGTACAATGAAATAATAAATCTGTACAAGACCAACGGATTGTATCAGTGTCAATATTTCTGGTTGTGATACTCTATTTTTTGTGAGATATTAACATTGGGGGATACTGTAGAAAGGGTACCTGGGATCTCCTTGTATTATTTCTTAAAATTGTATGTGAGCATACAGTTATCTCAGTTAACATTTCAACTGAAACAATAATACACACTCTCTGCAGGCAATATAGAAAATAAAGAAAAAATATAAAGAGGACAAATAAAAGAATGCTCAATTTTATCACCTAGAAATAAACAACTGTTAAGATTTTGAAGTATATCCTTCCAGACTTTAAAAATTCATATTAAACATATTGGTATCATATTGTTTTATAAGCTACTGTTTTTCCCTTAATAAACCGTGAGCAGTTTTCCATATCATTATATTTCCTATAATCATTATTTCTGACGACTATATATAATTCCTTCATATGGGAAAATCATAATCTATTTACTCAATCCCTTGTTTTGTTCAAATTTTCTCTATTATGAGAAATTTTCAATGAATATCTTTGCAGATAATCTTTGAGATCATGACCTAAGCTGAAGCCAAGAGTCATATGCTTAACAGACCGAGTCACCCAGGTGCCCCATGAAAACTTTTCTTTCTTACCACAACTTTTTCTTGTTCACCATTCATCTCACCATTATTGATTGAGTGGCTTCACTTTTCTTCAAATTCACATTCTAAAAGTCATTTTTGTCAGATACTAAATTCTGGTGTGTTTGGAGTTGCTTTCAAAGATTTCTGTAGTGTCCCCTTATTTTGCTTACTGTTGGAAAAGTCTCACTTTGTTTTATTGATTGCATTGATTTGTCTATTGTAATGCCTGGAAATACAAGCATTTATTTTATTATTATGCTTTTAAAAGTTTTCCTGACTATTTTCAGCAACATATTTGACAAATCTTTTACTGCCTTGAGCATCCAACTAAATGTGTATGTAGATTATACCCTGTACTTCCATTTCTCTGCCTGCTAAATTCTGATAGAGAACATCTATTGAGTGCTTTGTGCCAGGCACACAAGTATTTTTACACACATCAACTCATTTAATATTTAATATTAGCAGTGACCCTATAAGCTATGTATGTTCGCTGGTTGTGTTCTACAGAATGGAAATGGAAACAGAGAGAGTTTAAGTAAGCTCACCAAGGTCACATAGCTAGTGTGTGGCTGAGCTAGCTATGGCGCATACCAGGTTCACTAAGTCCGGGCAGTCCAGAGCTCACTATCTGTCGAACAGTCTAGCTAGGACTAATATTATCTTGATTTTTTTTTTTTTTTTTTGCTTAAACTGGAAATATTATGAGGTAATAAGCCTCATATTACAATGACTAAAAACAATGTCCTATTCTATAGCAATATATTTTTTCCTCTAAAATGATGAAGGAGGGCAGCTCCTGTGGCCCAGCGGTTTAGCGCCACCTTCAGCCCAGGGCGTGACCCTGGAGACCAGGGATCGAGTCCCGCATCGGGCTTCCTGCATGGAGCCTGCTTCTCCCTCTGCTTGTATCTCTGCCTCTTTCTCTCTCGGTGTCTCTCATGAATAAATAAATAAAATCTTTAAAAAAATAAAATAAAATGATAAAGGATATAATTTTCTTTTCTTTCTTCTTCTTCTTCTTTTTTTTTTTTTTTTTTTTTTTTAGAATTTTCTTTACATTATAGCATAGCGCTGAGAATTCTGAATCTCTATAAAGGAGAAAACGAGAGGCTGCAAAACTAAGGCTGGAAGGACCCTGAACTGGGCAATAGGAAAACTAGGTTCTAGTACTTCTATTGGTGCTAACTAGCTTAACCACCACAAAAAAATATCTTCCTTATTAGTTTGTAAGTCTTACAAAAATGCCACTATTACAAATTCATTACTCAAGGTTAACTCTCTAGGGTGTAACTAGCCCTGGTGACATAATACTTGTTGGGGCATGTGTTATCTATACTATGGTGTGATTTCAATTCCTCCCAGCTGAGAAATGATCCCTGACCTGATAGAAGTCATCACAGTCCAAAGGAAAGACGGAAATAGAAGGTGTTATTCTGGAGCCTGGAGAGGAGAAAGGCTCTAAGAGTACAGGATGTGTGGTGGGAGACCACAGTTACAAACAGCCAGTTGAACAATAAGTAACCTCATGTGACAGAAGTGAAGGAGGAGATTGGAAGGAGCAGGAGGGTCCCACGGAGAGGAAGGAGGTGGGGAGAGGCTCCTGTACTTGAAGTTTTCTCAGGACTAGGGTTGGGATCACCTGAGCATTCTAGAAGGAGGACTTCCTCTGGAGATCTAGGAGGGAGGAAGGGAATATGAGTGGAGACCACACCCTTGACATTCACCCAGAGGCTTGGAGTTTCATTGGAAATGCTGCCTGAGAAGCTCTGTCTAGGGGCATGCAAGCTTACACATGCATACCATAAAAGGAGATAGCATTTTAGACTTTCCTCAAATCCTCATGGCTGTGGATTTCTTCAACAAAGTTCATGGAACATCATGCCTCTACCAAATCTTCCCCCATTTGTCACTACCACGGTGATGCTGATCTTGAAATCAATTCCCAGTAACTCCAAACAACTTATCTTGACATAACTTTTCTTTTAAGTGTTACTCAGTCACTCAGTTTCCCAGTTCCCTATTCCCAGGAGAAGAGCATATTTTTGTGAGCAGATCATATCAAAAGCAGATAGCCAGCAAGCCTATGAGTGGGCTCACTCTAATGAAATGGCAATACCTGGTCTAATGAACTCTGACCAGATGGTGGGATCACCTGATTTACTGTCCAATCAGCTAGAGTGTGAGATGTCAAGTATTTCCTGCCTACTGACAGTCCCTTCTGTGAGGGTACAATAATATTCTCCTCTGCTCTATTCCACTACCACCTTTAGAATGCCTATCCATACATCCAAGTCCAATTCAGCACTACCTCCTTCATGGAGTTTCTGCTGTTCCTCTCAGCCAAATGTGATATTTGTCTCATTTCAGTTCCCACATGCGTGGTTTGCATCTCTGTATAACAGTCATTATATCCTACGGCCTGTTATAATGCCCTTGTTTCTTACACTCATATACACATATCTTCTAATAGTAAATGGACTGTATGCTCCTCCAATGCAACTTCATATTTTTGACTTGTTAAATATAATTGACAACCAATTTGCTTAGGGTCCTCAGGTATCAG
Organism: Canis lupus dingo; assembly: GCF_003254725.2. Taxonomy (NCBI): domain Eukaryota; kingdom Metazoa; phylum Chordata; class Mammalia; order Carnivora; family Canidae; genus Canis; species Canis lupus. The sequence goes on from NC_064250.1 coordinate 35,392,132, forward strand.
TGGACCACCTGCATGAAAAACACCTATGGCACCTGTTAGAGTACAGATTCCTTGACCCTGTCCCAGACCTAATGAATCAGAATGGGAAGAGGACCAAGGCCCACAAATCTGAGTACTACCAAGTCTCCCAAGAGATTTCTACATACACGATTATCTGAATTCTCCACTCTAGCAATTGCTTATCCTCATGAAGGTCTGCAGCTTTCCACACAGTAAACCATAGAAAGAACTGTGACTAGCTGTGAGCAACCAAGACGGCTCCCATTCAAGGCCTGAGCAAGCACAGTCTCCTTTCTCCAGCCCTTCACTAATCTGAACCTCCAAGTGCACATGATGTCCTGTCTTCACCATAGCCTGTGAAGAGACTCTGATGGCTTTTCACATGACAAGAGCAGCTGCTGTTGCCCATGGCACTTTCGTAACCCTAGCTCAGGAGAAAAGCCTGAGAATAATTCATTGAGTCCTGCCTCTAGATGCTGAACAAGATAGAAAAACTGTCTTGCCCTCCACCACCTTGCTGACTGAACACAAACTTTGTGGTTTCTCAGTGAGGTGGCAAAGATAGCAGATGGCTAGAGTGTTTTGTGTGTGTGTGTGTGTATGGACACCATCTGCTTCTCACAATATAGATGGGAACTCCTCTGTGACTTAAGCTGGAGCTTAGGCTCTAGGGTTGGGATTCTGTACCCCAGCTGTTCATCAGAATCACATGGGCACCTTAAAAAAATCCCCATGGCCAGGCTGCATCCCAGATCAGTAAGATCAGAACCTCTGTGGGTGGGACCTGGCATCAGAACATTTTAACGCACAGGCAGTTAAAAAGCCTCTGTGCAACAGGAAGTTAAAATATTAGTTGATCTATAGGAATTAACAACCTTCACTCATTGATCAGGCGAAGCCACAATGGCAAAGATGGCAAAAACATGAAACTGAAATATGGCAAAATTCTGACACTGTCAGATCTGAAGCAGTGGCTTTCTCAGCCTCAGGCGAAGCATCTCACCGATGCAATTCAAATTCTGTTAGACAAGGCGATTTTACAACTGGCACTCTGAACAGCTCAGTCCTTGGTAAAATGGAAAAAGCCTTTTGTCACAGAGGTTATAGGAACCCTGTGGGCTGTCAGGACTCTCCATTCTGCCTGCAGGTTCACAGATCTGTGTGTGTGTGTGTGTGTGTGTGCATGTTTGTATTTTCCATATTTTTTCTTTTCAAAATGGTTGTTATTGAATTTGACAGAAAGGAAGGCAAGAAAGAAGTGATGGAGTGCTGCCATACAGTCTTGTCTGTTTCTATTTGCCTTAATAAATATTTGTCAATGACATCATGTCAGTTACTAAGCTCACCACTAGATGGATATTATCTTGCTCAATTCCAACAGCTCTGTGAGATGAGTGTTATTCCCTATCTACAGATAAGGAAATTGAAGAGCACAGAGATTAAATTTGCCTGACATCTGATCAAATCCAAACCGATTTGACTTAAAAATCCAGGCTCTTAGCCACATTTTACTGCCTCTTAGAGCATTTTGGTGGTCATATGCATGCCTTTTACCAAATGCCAAGTTTTAATAAAATGTGCTTTTTACCTTAAGGAACACCAGAATTTACTGATCAGACCCATAATTACAGTTTATAGATCTTTATAGATGCACAACGATCAAAGTTACTAAGGTAAATGTTTGCTGACAAAAGGATGAATGGACAAATGATGGATAAATCAATGTATGGATAGATAAATATATTAATGAGGTATCTAATGTCAATCTTTACTATTTTTATTTTTAGGTTAATCTCCTTGGGAGCCCCTGGGTGGCTCAATGGTTGAGTATCTGCCTTTGGCTTAGGTCATAATCCCTAGGTCCTGGGGTCAAGTCCTGCATCAGGCTCCCTGCAGGGAGCCTGCTTCTCCCTCTGCCTATGTCTCTGCATCTCTCTGTGTCTCTTATGAATAAATAAATAAAATCTTAAAAAAAATTAATCTCCTTGGGGGGAGAAAAACTATATTTTGTTAACCATTGACTCCATGCCTGGCATAGTGACTGGCACTCACTATGTAAGGAAAAAGTAGGTACAGGCCATGGAATCCAAAATTATTCTGTTGGTAGAATTTGAAAAAAATAAATTTTAATATCTTTCCATAGAGTAAGAAGGTCTGCATCTTACCTAAATTCAGGAAAAAAGAGTACCAAAGATGTGGCTGAAAATTTTAAAGTGTTGGGAACTTTTCTTGTTTTTTTTTTTTTTTTTCTGTAAAATAAGCATCCGTGCATTTGGAAAATATGAATTTTTAAATATAGTTAGCTCTTCAATAACACAGGGATTAAAGGCACCAATCCCTACACAAGTAGGGAATCCACATATAACTTTTGACTCCCTAAAACATAACTAATAATAGCCTACTGTTGAATGGAAGCCTTACCAATAACGGTAACAGTCAACACATATTTTGTATGGTGTGTACTATATTCTTAGAACAAAGTAAGCTAGAGAAGAGAAAGTGTTATTCAGAAAATCACAAGGAAGGGAAAATATATTTACAGATCTGTACATACATGTACTGAAAAAATGTCTGCATGTAAGTGAACCCTGTAGTTCAAGGGTCGTATGGTTTTTAAGGGCCAACTGAATCTTTTTCACTTTAATTTTATTTCTCAGTGTCAGGTATACAAAGTTTCAGGGTTAACCCCATGCAAACACTCAGGAGAACTACAAACAATCATAATGTTACTTCAATCGTGGGAAGGCAAGTGGAATTCTGTTTAGCATACAAAGAGCTCATATGATCTGATAAGCACCAGACCCCTCAGAGTTGTGAAGTGGAAGTATTCTGGCTCTTTGGGGACACTTTCAGGCTATTCTTCTTCATCCTAAACTCTTCTTCTTTTTGGTTCACACTGTACAGACTATACCATGCTCTACCCACCTTGGCATAACAGTCCGCTGATCACCTCTTTGCTTCCTGCTCCTATTGACTGAAGGGCCTTGCTGTCTACATGGCTCCCACCATTACTCTTGAAGATTCCATCATGCGGGAGTGTAACATCCCTCCATTTCAGTTCCGTAACCTCCCTATTCCTAATGATCTCCATTCCTCCACAGCCACCCATGTTTGCATTCTGTACTTGTTACCACCAGAAATTCATCACCTCATAAATCATAACTTCGGACATCCCATTTCTCATCCCTGACCTCTCCTTTGTAGCTTTCCCACTTGGCCTCATTGAGATTTTAGATTCATGGATCCTTTTGCCTTGGTTCTTTTGTGGTTTGAGGGTTTTGTTTGTATTTCTCTCCTCCTTTCCCCCATACTAGCTTAGATTCCTGGGCACATGCTTATATTTGTCCCGTTGCAAATATGCTGGGCTTACTGAGCTGCTTCTTTCACAGCATCTACTCACAGGACTCCAGTCCTAGATGAACCACCCACCTCCCCCTGTGGCTGTGCCTGAGCAACTGTGTATTATAACAAGAGTCACAAAATCAATCCAGGTTAGTATCACAATAAAATCTCAATGACAGATTTCAGTGGGTGTTTACTTTGTTCTCTATGAAGAACTCAATCTTTTGTTCTCTGGAAAGTTTGAGTTCCTGCTCTTCCCAACCACTATTTCTCTGACCTCCTTTGACCCTGACTCTCAGAAGACCACCTGTAGCAGATATTGTAGTTTTGTCCTTAATTATGAAATCCTGATTTTATTTCAGTGACATGGAATCACATTTGAGCAAATGTTTCTGCACTAATCTGCCTGAAAATGTTCTACTGGTCCTCTATTCTCACATCACTCTGGCAATTACCCTTTTTGGCTTTATAGAATAAATTCATGCATTTCACCTTTTTTAAATCTTACCATGCAGAATTGTACAGTGATGTAAGCTCTGATGCAGTAAATCAAGGGAGATTTCAAAATATTATCAGAGAAGCTTCTTTAATTAAGGCATCATAAACTTATAATAGGAATTCATGGCTTTTTGATATATTTCCAATAGAAGTGAAGCATAGTTTTGGAAATGGGACATTTGACCTATGTCAGGATATCTTGAATTATGATATAGAGTGTGGGAGGGATGAAAACTTTCATTTAATGACTTCTAAGAAATGTTAAAGGTGGTGTACCTTGTTTTGTCTTTGGCAAGATTCCAGGATTTCCCTGTCTTGGAATTCATATATTCAAGATTTTTTTTTAAAAAGATTTATTTGTTCATGAGAGACACAGAGAGAGACAGAGACAGAGACACAGGCAGAGAGAGAAGCCAGCCCCCTGCAGGGAGGCCGTTGTGGGACTCCATCTGAGACCCCAGGACCACGCCCTGGGCTGAAGGCAGGCACTAAACCACCGAGCCACCTAGGGATCCCTCCATATATTCAAGATTGTAATAAGCACGCTGGCTAGTACCAATCTGCATGAGAGCTACTCTCTGAATCTTTACCATTCACGGTAGTGAAAAGTATCAGGTGAATACTTTTCTTTTATCTGTGTCTCTGATTGTGCCTCAGTTGTGTATTTTGTTGGATTTCAAGGAAGAAGAGGTGAAAGGTTCTGTGCTGACTTCCCATAGGTAACAATACAGCTTAGAGTAAAATACCACGAATTACAGTTAATGTTTTATTTATTTGTTCAGACTAGTAGGATAACATTTTCACGACTATATACCAAAAAATTATTGAATATTGTAAATCCACATTCATTTTTCCTTAAGTGAACATCTTCAACTGGCTGTCTACATCAAGCATGCCCTTGCTAGTTGATTTATACCTACCATCCTTGTACATGTTTTGGACTATCCCAACAGAAATATGCAGTGGATTCTACTATGCTCTTACCAACTAGTGCTACAACATTGTACAACCCCAGGGAGCACCATTCTCAGGCAGTCCCATTAACAACCATCATTACATATTTTGTAAGCCTGAATTGACAAGTGCCCATTATCTTCTGCCCCTCTTTCTCTCGTATTTTCTGTAACTTTTCACAGCATAGATTTAACTATATTATGAAAAGTAGAGTTTCTATTTATGTTCAAGTTTAGGACAATAAGTTCATTAAATGCAAACTAGGATGTGAATTATTTTCATCCTCTCAGATGAAGATACTCAATTCTCATAATTCTAACTGCTTAGTCCTGGGCTTTATGATTAAGGGAGAAAACTAAACCCTAATTTGTTTAAGCAGCTTTTAGTTGGGCATTTTGTTACTTGCAGCCAAAGCATCCCAAACTGACTCACCCTCTTAATTCATTTGTCACAGAGGATAGAGACAGTGCCTCCCAACCGTGAATCCCACAGAATTTCTTGGACCCCACACACTCTTTCTCTCCTTCTTCCACAGTAGAGGGAACATCTGTCCTCTGATCAAAAGTCATTCAGCCACATGTGGTTTGCCTTCCAGCTGAGGACCTTGCTCTGGTAATCATTGTCTCTGTTTTGCATCTTCAGCCTCTTACTCTCCACCCAAACTTTCCAAACAACGTTCAAAGCCTCTTATATATTCCACTCTCAAACAAACAACAAACAAAAAATACCTCCCTTGATGATACGTTCTTCACTGCCTGTATTCCTATTGTTCTCTCATTTCCAGCCAAGGCTCACTCATCCTCTCTACTTCCTTTCCTTCTTCTATGCCATCCATCTATAAAAAGAACTCCTACTAAGATCATTGTGACAGTTATGTTGCTAAATCCAACAGATGCTTCTCAGCCTTATCGTATTTCACTTCTTAGCAGCATTTGATACCATTGACTATTGACGACACTCTTATCTGTCTCCTATCAGACCACATACTCATGGCTTACTACCACTCCTGTGGCCAGGGCATCTCAAACTCCTGTTCTGATTCCTCCTCAAGCTGCTTCTGAATGTTGGCCCTCTTCATGGCTCTCTCCTAGCCTTTCTCCTCCTCCTCTTCTTCTTCCTCCTCCTCCTCTTCCTTCTTCCTCCTCCTCCTCTTTCTTCTTCTTCTTCTTCTTCTTCTTCTTCTTCTTCTTTTTCTGTTCTGTCATCCCAGAATGATCTCATCTGTGTAGGCAGCTGACTCTCAATTGTGTAAGATGCTGAAGATACAAAACAGAGAGGATGACTACCAGAGTGAGGTCCTTATCTGTCAATGGCATCTGGGCTTTTTCCATATTTTGGCTATTGTGGACATTGCTGCTATAAACATTGGAGTGCAGGTGCCCCTTTAGATCACTACTTTTGTATCTTTGGGGATAAATACCTAATAGTGCAATTGCTGCCCTAATCATAGGGCAGCTCTATTAACTTCTTGAGGCTCCATACTGTTTTCCAGAGTGGCTGTACCAGTTTGCATTCCCTCCAATAGCATAAGAAGGTTCCCCTTTCTTCACAACCTTGCCAACATCCGTTGTTTCCTGACTTGTTAATTTTAGCCATTCTGACTGGTGTGAGGTGGTATCTCATTGTGGTTTTGGTTTGTATTTCCCTGATGATGAGTGATGTTGAACATTTTTTTCATGTGTCTGTTAGTCATTTGTATATCTTCTTTTAAGAAATGTCTGTTCATGTCTTTGCTCATTTTTTGACTGGATTTTTGGGTTTTTGGGTGTTGAGTGCAACGAGCTCTTTACAGATTTTGGATACTAGCCCTTTGTCTGATATGCCATTTGCAAATATCTTCTCCCATTCCATAGGCTGCCTTTTAGTTTTGTTAATTATTTCCTTTGCTGTGCAAAAGCTTTTTATATGCATGAAGTCCCAATGGTTCATTTTTGTTTTTGTGGAGACATGTCTAGTAAGAAGTTACTGAGGCCAAGGTCAAAGAACTTGCTCTCTGTATTTTCCTCTAGGATTTTTATGGATGTCTGTTTCACATTTAGATCTTTCATCCATTTTTAATTCATTTTTGTGTATAAGAAGGTGGTCCAGTTTTGTTCTTTTGCATATGACTATCCAGTTTTCCCAACACCATTTGTTGAAGAGACTTTTTTCCATTGGATAGTGTTCCTGCTTTGTTGAAGATTAGTTGACTACATAGTTGAGGGTCCATTTCTGGGTTCTCTAGTCTGTTCCACTGATCTATTTGTCTGTTTTTCTGTCAGTGCCATACTGTCTTGATGATTACAGCTTAGTAATACAGCTGAAGTTGGAATTGTGATACATCCAGCCATGGTTTTCTTTTTCAACATTACTCTGGCTATTCAGGATCTTTTCTGGTTCCACACTAATTTTAGAATTGTTTCTTCTAAGTCTGTGAAAAATGCTGGTGTTATTTTGATAGGGACTGCATTGAATATGTAGATTGCCTTGGGCAGTATAGACATTTTAACAACATTTATTCTTCCAATCCATGAGCATGGAATGTTTTTCTGTTTTTTTCTTTTTTTAATGTTTATTTATTTATTGTTATTTAAATTTAAGTAACATATAATATATTATTAGTTTCAAAGATAGTTTGTCTCTGATTCATCTGCTGCGTATAACACCCAGTGCTCATTCCATCAAGTGCCCTCCTTAATCCCATCACTCAGTTACCCCATCCCCCCACCCACCTCGCCTACAGCAACCTTCAGTTTGTTTCTTCTAGTTAAGTCTCTTATGGTTTGTCTCCTCTCAGATTTTGTCTTATTTTTCCCTCCCTTCCTCTATGATTATCTGTTTTGTTTAAGTTCCTTTTATACATATATATATACTTTTTATTGAAGTTCGATTTGCCAACATATAGTATAACACCCACTGCTTATCTCATCAAGTGCCCTCCTCAATGCTGGTCACCCAGTCACCCCATCCCCCTGCCTGCCTCCCCTTCCACTACCCTTTGTTCCTTTCCCAGAGTTAGGAGTCTCTCATGGTTTGTTACCCTCTCTAATTTTTCCCACTCATTTTCCCTCCTTTCTCTATAATCCCTTTCACTATTTCTTACATGAGTGAGAGCATGATAATTGTCTTTCTCTGATTGACTTATTTCACATAACATAATACCCTCTAGTTCCATTCACATTATTGCAAATAGTTAAGATTTCGTTTTTTGATGGCTGAGTAGTATTCCACTATAAATATATACCACGTCTTCGTTATGCATTCATCTGCTGATGGACATCTGTGCTCTTTCCGTATTTTGGCTATCATGGACGTTGCCACTATAAACACTGGGGTGCAGTTGTCCCTTCGAATCACCATATTTGCATCTTTTGGATAAATACCTAGTAGTGCAATTGTGTTTTTTCATTTCTTTGTGCTTGACATGGCCCTTACCTTCCATCTCACCTCCCTCCTTCAACCCCAACTTCAATTCCAAATAAGACATCTCCAAGTCCTACAAATTTTACCTCTAAAATATCCCCTGTATCAATCTACTTCTAGTTGTTTCTGTCCTAACAACAATTTAAACCACCACAGGCTTTTATCATAGCTTCTTAACTGATTTTCCTCTATATTTTCTCTAATTCATTCTTCACACATAAGCCTGGCAATGATTGAAAAGATAAAGTTGATCATGCCATTTCCCAGCTTAGCACACCCCTTCAATGGCTACTCATTTCACTTGAATAAAACTCTGTTATCTTTGGGTTTTTTAAAACTTTTTTTAGTCAAATATGATGAATAAACAGTGCTGTATTAATCTTAGATGTAAAATAAATCTCAGGTGTTCAACAATCCTATATATTACTCAGTGCTCATCACCAGAAGTGTATCCTTGTTTTTAATATAGTTGACACACAATGTTACATTAGTTTGAGGTGTACAACTTAGTGATTTGACAAGTTTATACATGATGCTATGTTCACCACAAGTGAAGTTACCATTTGTCCCATTACCTTGTTATTACAATATCATTGATGGTATTCCTTATGCCGTGGCCTTTATTCCTGTGACTTATTCATTCCATAACTGGGAACCTGTATCTTCCTTCCCCCTTCACCCATTTTGCCCAACTTCCCACCCCCCTCTCCTCTGGCAGCCATCAGTTTATTTTCTGTAAAAAAAAAAAAAAAAGTCTGCTAACTTTGGTGTTGCCTTTAAAGCATTGCATAATTTATCTCCCTCTTACCAGCCCAGTCTCATCACGTGTCTCTCCCCTTGGCTCCCTGTGACCCAACCACATTAGCCTCCTTCAGTTCCTTGAGAGCGCCAAGTTCTTGGCTTATCCAGGATCTGCTCAGTGTACAATGCTATTTTCCAGGCTTTGCCTTCCAGTCTAAATTTAAATGTCATTTCCTCAAAAAGTTCTTTCCTGACACCTCAACCCAAGTTTTACCCCTGCCATTACTCCATACACAATGTTTATCATTGGTTGGATGCAATTTTCCCACCTTTTTTTCATATTTCTAAAGTGCTCCTATGAACATTTTTACACATGTGAGCAAGAGTTCCTCTAAGGAAGTGTTTTTTAAACTGAGGGTCCCAATCCATTTTTTAAAAAAATATGAGAGAAAAATAAATTAGAGAAAAATAGAATAAAAATACTGGAGTGTGTTGCATTTAACAAGTGTAAGCTTAGTTTTGTGAAACTTTTTTTTTCCAGTGTATGTGTATGTGTGCGTGTGTGAGTGTGTGTGTGTGTGTGTGTATGTTAGATTACAAGGTAAAATAGATTTATTACTGCAGGTCAAAGTAAAAAAATGGGACAAATATTTAGAGTATATTTTAGGAAGATGTATCTTGGCTCATAATCTCCAATTATAATTTTAAACACAAATATAGGAAATCAGAAACTCCAGTGGGGGAAAATTTTATATATATAAATATATATATTCTTAGAATAAAATATCTTACAGATATTATATAAGAGGTAAGTTATTTCTGTAGGAATCGGTGTTGTTCAAGTATACAGAGCAGTGACAGAAACCAGGAGGTCTGAAGTTTTAGCATGCATTCTCTTTCCATAACTTTCCACATCACCAATTTACATTATAGCTAGAAATAAATCCTTCATGTTTATTTAAACACTAAAAGTGCAGAACACATTTATTTTATTGTGTAAAAGTCTACTGGAAAAATCCTGGCTGCTTAGGATAGTAATCCCCCATCCATGGACCAAATACCATCTCCATGTGCTGTTTTCTATTCTCGGTTCCACTTGGTGCACCACCGCCCTTTCACCCACCTTTACTGCACAGCAAAGACCTGTCACTGTGCCAGCCCTGCCAAGCCAGAGCAGACAGCTGCCTCTGTGGAGGCCTCGAAGGAAACCAAAGGACAATCTACCCTGAAATATCCACCCAGTGCCTGATTTCCCACTGTTTGGTGTCAGCCAGAAGACCCTTGTTAAAATTCAAATGCTTCAGTTTGAAAGAAGTCGCATTTTTCATCCATTGGTTTTTCAAAGCTGGAGCAGGACCTTGAATGAATGGGATTGGAAATAAGTTAGCTCCTCCAGCAGGCTGAGGTGGGAAGCAGCAATGGAATCTTGAGTGAGTGAGGAGGCAGCAAGATGTGGAAAAGATGGGCTGGAGACAAATTCTTCCTACCCAGAAGTTTTGATGTGCCTATAAATACTCCTCCTGTTACTGTGGGGACATGTTGGAAGCAGTAGGACTCAGAGCCACATGTCAACTCCATTCTATTCAACCTCATTCACACACTGTGTGCGCTGTGAGGTTTCAGGCACTGCCCCACATCACACTCCTCAAACGTGGTTTCCCAGAAGTTGATATTTGGAATATAGAAACTGACAAAGTTTTGGATACCCATCTGGCTTATGTGTCACCCTTTTATTTCTATTGTAATTATCTTTAGGACTGGCCTGCCCCTTCTTGTAGCCAGCTTTGTTTTTTCAATCATCTCCAAATAGATATTCCATTTGAGTGAAACCAGTACTGCCCTGTAGCCCAAGCCAGCAACAAAAAAGAAGAACGTTAGATTTCAAAAGCAATAAAAGAAAACAAAACCAGACAGAGAACAGGTCTGTTTCTTGGGACACATCAACCTTAACACCACATTGCCGGAGTCACTTTTTATTGAAGATGACAAACAGATAAAATCCCTCTGTCGCTGATGTAAGTAAGAAGTCTTGGTAAGAAGAGCAGTAAGGAGAACTCAGGTCCAGGCTGAGACTGCTGGGCCAAGATTCTGTTGTGGGGTGGGGGTGGGGGTTGTGAATGATCTCCTTGCCTCAGATATATAAGACTTGATTTGATTTTGCTCCCAGGAGTCCGTGGGCTCTGAGTTTGGGGGCAGCGGCAGAGAGGCAGAGTTCCTCATCTTCAGAACTCACATCTTCTACTTCATCACTCACTCACTCGCAAAGTGTTGGTTACACTCATTCACAATGAGGTATAAATGACAAATATGGCCCCTTGTTTGGTTTTAACCCTCTTCCTCCTAGAAATTCACAGTGCACATTAGCATATTGAAGTATGGAGAAGCCCCAGAGAAGGAACCTATCTAATTTTGTTTTATCCAAGGTGTCCCAACTTATCTGACCATGGACTTTTTTGTGCCCTCAGGATAATTTCACATTTTAGGGGACACTAGCACTGGGACAAATGCATTCCCTTAAGTTAAATGAATGAGTCTCTCATTCATTCATTCTTCTTTCAACAAATAGTTACTGAGGCACCAGTGGGTAAAATGGGCACCTTCATGAAGCTTCTGTTCTTTAAACAATGCTTGTCTTCCCCCCATTAATAAAATAATCACACAGGTGGGACATTGCTGAGACTCCTGAAGACACCTGAAGATAAGGTACTAACCAGATGAACAGGGAGGAAGTGCGAGGAGATCAATGTTCCAGGGAGAGGGAACACAGAGACCGATATCTGGCATTAGGAGAAAGCATGTGCTATTCAAGAAGCAGAGTGAGAACTTTCTTCCTGTTTGAAGCTGAGGTGGGTAGAGGCCAGAACATGTCAGGAAGTTGATTGAGAAAGGGTTTGTTTTGGCCCGAGGGTCCTTCTCAGTGCCACTAAAATCACACCACCTCTGTGCAGTCAGCACTTGCCAGGTCAGGGCCAGAGGCTATCTGAGGCCACTGCACAGCAGGCATTCATGCCCTTGGTTTCCAGAGGAGGAAACAAAGGTCAGAGGAGCATGTGACCTTCCCAAGAGCATACAGCTTACTCGGGTCAGAATCAGAATTTAAACTCCAGTCTGTCTGAGTCCAAAGCCATGTCCTAAACTAACAACCCTGGGAGACAGCTCTCTGCTCTAAAGGCCTGTGCTTTTAGGTGCTCTAGAGAGGCCATTATGCATAGCCTCTCTAGACCACCTAGTTTCTAAAGGCTTCTGTGCCCTAGGGAAGGCACAGCCAGAGGATGACACACACAAGTCACGTTCAGTGTTAGAAAGCGTGGGAGCAGGACACCAAGACACCTTTCAGGACTCAAAGTACAATTAGTATCAAAAGTGGACATAATTTTCCAAATCATGTTTTAAAGTAGGCTGAACTTCCATATACAGAAGGGAGTACCCTTTGGAAGTCTTGATTTTCCTGTGGTTCTGAGCTCTGAAAGGTGACAGTGGCCTTTAAATGGCCCCAGGAGCAGACGCTCGTGGCCTCCCATGGACCTCGGTGCCAGCAATGCGGCCCCAGATCCCATTCAGAGAAAGGAACTGGTGATGGCCTGAGGAGATTCATAGCTGCCAAAAAGTGCTTGAGGCTAGAGGGTGAGGAGACTGAAGAGTTTATTGTAAGATTTTTTAGAAGATCTAAGGCTTCATCTGAAGAGTAAAACCCATGTCCTCAGAAAGCCCTAGATCTTCTCTACTTCCTCTCTGGACTTTCTTAAATGTACAGACAAGTGGCAGACAAGGCCAGAACCTCATGCTCCTAACATCCTCTACATCATATAACCGTGTGTGTGTGTGTGTGTGTGTGAGTGCATGCATGCTTGCATATACACACATACCATGCTTTCCATCTGAGCACATTGCATCTGTACCTGCTATAACCCTAACAGCCAGTTGAGTTCCAGGAATCCTAGAGCCTCTTATATCTAATAATGGTTCTAATTGGAGATACCCCAACAAAATGTCATCTTTTGGTGCTCCTTGGGCTAACTACATGAATATTCGCCAGCCTACACAGGGAGACAGTGGGAGACTCCAAAGCTGCAGTGAATTCCTATAGATCCTACCTGCCTTTCAGAACATTATTGCCCAAAGAGTGACCTCTTTGTAGGGCACAGGCTTTCACAACAAAAAAATCTGAATTTGGTTCAGGGTCTAGCTATATGATCCTGGACAAGACATTCAGCCTCAGTTTCTGCATCTGGGATTGTTGTAATGATTACATGAGCACATATAAATCAGCTCACAACATCCTGGATACATGGGAAGTTCTTAATAAATGGTAATTATTTCCTCAGTGACTACTGAGCAGAAGAAATCAAGGGCCTCAGATGCATAAGCAGAAGGAACTAGGAAAGAAAATCTGCAGTATTGTGATCTTTGGCTGTGGTGACCCCACCCCTGACCACTCTGATCTCCAATTCGATCTGAGGGTCCTTGAATGGACTGACAGGTGGCCTAGGTTCTCAGCCATGTCCCTGAGCCAAGGCATGTCTTCAGAATCGAGGCCACACAGGGTAATATAATAGATCAGGAATTATCTTCACAGTAGTTCTGCCTTCATCTTCTCTTGACTATTTGTTCTTAAAAATAATTTATACTTCCTGTATTTTACTTTTCTCATTTGCAAAATGAGAATAATGATGACACCTCTCCCGTAGGACATTTGTGCAGATTAATGAGATACTGTAGAAAGGTACTTTAGGGTATAGTTACGTTTTATGATGAAGACAGAGAAGTAATTGTTCATAAATTTGGCCTCTGCTGGAAAACTTCCAGTAACAATGAGTTCACAGAAAGGATCATATTATCGATCAGTTATAACTGTTTGAAGTTTTTCCCTTTACATTAAAGTGGATGCCTGGTCTTCATCTCAACCCTGACACATGGATTTTGTAGCACAAGTTCCAGACTAAATCAGAATCTCTAAGGATAGGAACTGGGCTTGTATAGTTAAAACCCCCACAGATGACTAAGGGACAGCCAAGACTGCCCACTACCGACCCAGGGGTCAGGAATGACCGGGAGTTGGGGCAGATTCTCTGGGACTCACAATATGATCAAGTTCCATGGATGGCAAGGACACAAATCTATCCAGCCTGATTCAAACTCTACCCTTGGATAGGAGTTCATCTGGAATAGGGGAAGATATATTAGGAAAGTCTCCAACTGACTTATACCTTTTAGATTCATCTAACTTGACATCCAAATGACCAAATCTCAATGTATTCCTCTAACTATCTCCCCTGGGTATCTCCGTAGTGTCTTGACGAGGAGCTAGGAAAATGATCACAGCAAGGTTGGCTGAAGGATTGGAGACACTGAACACTATCAAGCCATGTGTTCATTGCAAGGTGCAGAGTGAGGAGACCTCTCTACCGTACCCGACTTAACTGGTGCCTGTAAGTACTTGGACAAAAATGGACACATTTTAAAACAATGATAAACTTTAGCCATTATTAGTTTGTAAGAGATTCATCTCATAGGTCAAGAAAATGTTTCACCATATAGTGTCTTTTGTATGGGAAGTTATTTAAATTATAGAATACGAGCAATATAATTGCAAAGAAAACATTCTGACTTATTATTTTGTTTTCCCCATGCTCTTCTTCTTGGAATGTATTTATACACCTTCTTACACCATCATTTCATATAAAAATTTCATTATTCCCCCAAGCAGAGTAGGAGCCCCACGAGGGAAGGAATTCTGTCCTATGCAGACCTGATATGGAATTCTGGGTGTCTGGTAAGTGTTCATCAAATACTTCATGAAGCACTGACCGTACACTGGGACCGTGTACTTTATGCTGCTAACCATAGGTCCAAGATAGGGTTGCTTGTTTGGAAAGTACCACCCCAGCACCTTATGTCAGACTGTGACAAAACATTCCTGGGAAGCCCCCAGAAGTTTGTCTGGCTGCTTTCTATTGCTGCCATCACTTGAGTGACATGTGGGTCTCCGGAGACCAGTCCAATGGCATTCACTTTCCCTTCCCCTTTTCTCACAGTGCAACACACACACTGTTGGCTGAGGGATACATACTTTTTGTAGAGAACAGGTTAAGTTATACATAGGCATTTTCTTTACTCAATGCACTGGGCACTGGTTTGGGGCAACAAGCAGCCTCCTGACTGCTACCAAGGGGAGAGGGATCCTTCTTAGCTCAAACCTTTGACTCCCAACCTGTCCTGATAATTTGACTTGTTTGTGCCATTTGGTTTAGAGATTCCTGATTTCTGAAGGCATAAAGTAACGTCAGCCCAGAACTTGAATTTCTCTCCTTCTCACCACTAGAGCCCAGCATCAACCAATCTCCCGAAGTGCTTTCGTGGTATAAGATGTGAAATGAAGGTTCAATATTATTTGCTGTTTTGACATCTTATAAAATCTAGAAGTCCCCCAGTGGCCTAACTGCAAGTTCCCCTCCCTGCCCTCTTCATGCAGATAAGGTCTCTTAGTCAAGCAACCCTCCTTATCATAGGGACCAGGCACACCACTTGCTCATCCTTGAGTTGTAGGTTTCATTTCCCTGCAGGCCCACAGAATTATTCAAACAAGCCAATCACATCTTCCCTTGGGAGTCAAGTGGCACCTCATCCTCTTGATACTATGAAGTCTACCTCCCATAGGCCCTGCTTTTCCACTCTGACCCTAAATGCAACCCCCATGTGGCCCTGTGTGGCATGGAGTGTCCTCCCTCAGGCTAAGTATGAATGACCAATAAACTGCTGTTGAACTCATCTGTTCAGGGTCAAGTGCCACAGCCATCCCCATCATCCTAGGGTGGGAATCTTTCCCTTATGGATGGGGTGAAGCAGGGGCAATTAAAACAGCTCTGCCCACACCATTCCTGAAGTTCATCCCGTGGTTATTAGTTCTTGTGCCTGTTTCTCAGCACTCCTAGGATGCATCCATTCCCTACAGATTTTTGACTCCTTCTGCTGCCCTTCTGGAATGCTGCATGTTGCATTTTCCCAGACTTGCCGACCTTGCTAAGTTCAGACTTAGCAAGTTACCAACTCTTACAATGCCAACAACAACATAGGGGGAATTCAGAAGCAACTTCAAGTCAATAAAAAGTAATAATTGAATGTGTCACGATCTTTCTCTGGCAACATTAGTGTCCTCCACTCTTCTTCAATATTCTCCTACATCCATCCCAACGCGCTGAGGTCATACACACATAGTCTGAGAAATAAAGGGAGTTTCTGTTACGGAGACTCAAATGTCAGAGAGTTATACAGTAATACACCTTTTTAAAACTCCACTACTCTGAATAAGAAGCCACTTCATTTTTTCACTTTCATACAACACATGGAAGCTCATCAAAGTAAGGTCAGAGTAGAATGCACTATTAACTAACCCAACTACTTCTAACCTACTTCTGCAGTAGGCTCTCACATGCCCTTAGGAGTGCTGAAGGGAAAAGAACACCCCTCCTATGTTGTGTTTGCTGAATTTTGGTAGATTTCTCCTGTGTTCTAGGATGTAGAACTGCACCTCCCTTCTGCGACTTTATGACAGTTTGACCAGTTCACTTGAAAATTTGGAAGTTAGATTTATTTGGATTAGCTAGAAAATATAGGGGACCACTGTTCTTACTCCTGATTAGGGAAGGCTTAATTTTAAAAGCAAAGTGAGAAACCCTAATGGGAAAAGGTGATAGATTTAAGTATAAAATTACCAATACTGAAAAAAAATAAATAAAATAAAATTACAAACAACTAAATAAAGCTAAAGATCAAGAAAAGATAAAACATATTTGGCTGTTTAAGTGTTCATAGTCTCTTAAAAGTAGTATTTATAAAAAGGACAGATATTGCCCCAATAGAAATATTCCTATAGAAAAGGCATCAAAAGATGTGATTAAGGAGTTAACAACAACAAAAATCACAAGCTATCAATAGTTCTATCCAAAAGATCCATCATCTCTAGCAAACAAATGCAAATTAAAGGAAGACAAAGAGACTAATTTTTGCCTATCAAACTGGCAGTGAGTGCACTCTCCCACCTTGTGAGTCTTGGTGGAAGGCATCTCTCCCCATAAGAGGTACAAACACCGGTACTGTCAATCATAGCCTCTAGGTTTGGGCGCTTAGATGTAACGACTCAAGATTGTGTGTCCATTGTTTGTCATGCCTAGAAACTGGAAGAGAGCAGAACTCTTTCTGGCTGCCATAGCCACACCCAGTGTCCGAGAGCCACCAAGGCAGCAGTGCCAGTGTGGTGTCTAATGTCCAGGCCCAGCGCCAGCAGTGGCAGCAAGTGCAGGGTCCCGTTCCACCTCAGTGGGAGTGGCAGAGGAGTTCTTGCTGCACTTTGTTATTGGTTAGACATTGGCTGGGGCTCTGGCTGCCCAGCCTTCCTCCATTCCTGCCCACTACCTATGCCTGAGGTTCTAGCTTTCCTGATAAATCTGTGGGCTGCCCAACACCTTGCAATAAATTCCTGCAGTGGTTTCTGTTGTTTGACTGATATAGTAGTATGTACAGGAAGCTTTCCAACCTAGTAATTTCACTTTCTGGAGATATGTTAAGTAAATAATTAGATGTGTACATTTAAATAAAAGGATATCCTTCCAAGCCCTGTTTATAATAGGAAAAACATGGAAACAATCTGAATATAATCTTTCTACAATGGGGAATTGGTTAAATGGATTATAATACATCTATGGCATGGAATATTATATAGTAATTAAAACTCATATTCTTAAAGAACATTCAATGGTATGAAAATACTCATAATACTAAATTTAAAAAGCAAAATGTTCAGTAAAATCTACTTTTTCACAAATAACCAAGATATTAATAGTTTCTTTCTCTTGGATATGAAATTATTGGTAGGTTTTCTTTTCATGGTAGTTACTGGGTAAATTCTTTTTCTTTTCTTTTCTTTTTTTTTTTTTTTTCTTTTCTTTTGGAGTAGGGAGGGTCAGAGGAAAAGGGGGAGAGAATCCTAAGCAGACTCCAAGCCCTATGCAGGGCTCCACACAGAGCTCAATCTCACGATACTGAGATCATGACCTGAGACAAAATCAAGAGTCAGAGAATCCACTGACAGGCTCCCAGGCGGGATCCCCTTTATTGGTAACTTCTAATGCTATATTATGAACATATTTTTGCTGATATCAAAAATGTAAACAAAAGCTACATTAGAAAACCAAATAGATTTATCTGAAATTGTCAAGTGGGTTAATTGGTCTTTTGTTTGGTTGTGTTTGCCTTTTGCAGTTTGGTAGTAGATAATTCAACTGCAAAGGATGGTGGAAAATTTAGCAAGCTTCTGAAGAGATCTAATGCCCCATTTTCTGTATGCTTCAGACCAAATGCATATATTTCCCCCCCAAATTCATATGTTGAAATCCTAAACCCCAAAGTGATGGTCTGAGGAGGTGACTAGATCATGAGAGTGGAGCCCTTATGCATGAGATTATTGCCCTTATAAAAGGGACCCCAGAGAGCTCCCTCACCCTTCCCACCATATGAGGAAACAGTGAGAAGGCAGCTATCTATGAATCAGGAAGCGGTCCTCATCAGACTTCTAATCTGTCGGCACCTTAATCTTGGACTTCCCAGCTTCCAGAACTGTGAGCAATAAATTTCTGTTGTTTATAAGCCACCCAGTCTGTGGTACTTTGTTATAACAGCCTGAACTGAGACACTGTATTTTTTTTCTCAGCTACTCAAAGAACTGTCTCAATAAAACAATGATTTTAATTTAGGAAACTTTTTTTTTTTTTTAAGATTTATTTATTTATTTGAGAGAGAGAGTGTGCACGAGCACATCCACTCAGGCACACATACACTCACGCCCACAAGGGGGCAGGGGCAGAGAGAATCTTAAGCAGACTCCCCACTGAGTGCAGAGCCTGACACAGGATTGGATCTCACCACCCTGAGATCATGACTCTGAGATGGAAACCTGAGCTGAAACCAAAAGTTGGACGCTTTACTGTCTGTGCCATGCAGGTACCCCAGGAAACTTGCATTAAACAAAACAAAACAAAACAGGGGCAGCCCGGGTGGCTCAGCGGTTTAGTGTCTGTCTTCGGCCCAGGGTGTGATCCTGGAGACCCGGGATCGAGTCCCACATCAGGCTCCCTGCATGGAGCCTGCTGCTTCTCCCTCTGCCTGTGTCTCTGCCTCTCTCTCTCTGTCTCTCTCTCTCTCTCTTTCTCTGTCTCTCAGGAATAAATAAATAAAATCGTAAAAAACAAACAAACAAACAAACAAAACAGGCTGGAATTCATTTGTCCATTCAAAGCAGGAGGTCTGAACTGAGTAAAAGATTAGATGATAGGTGTATGGACTGATGGGGAGCCCAGGTAGGGAGGTTGGAGGGTCATAAAAGCAACACAAAGTCTAAAAACCTGGGGAACAGAAATATATCCTCATTCTCCCCTGAGAATATGTTAATTGTCTTTGCCTTATGCTGATGCTGCTCTTAATAACAATTATTACAATGGCAGGATGCTTTACAGTCTATGAAGCACTTTCTACTTCCCCATATATTATTATTAGGCTCATTTTACTGGAGAGAAAATTAAGCCCTAGAGAAGTTAAATGATTTATTAAATGTCTTTGTTATTTTGTGGCAGAACTGGGCCTACAAACCAGGTCTTTTGCTCTTGTGACTATTCCTGGAGGTGGCGGAGTAAAGTGATTGATAGTTCAGGCTTTGGAGCCAGAGAAACCTGGGCTGGTACCCAGCTGGGCCCCCCAACTGTGTGAACTCAGAGCAATTGCCTAGGCCTTCCCAGGCTCGGATTCCTCATCTCAAAGCAAGAGAGAAAAACACCTACTTGGGACAGTCTCTGTGAGAATAAAAGGTGGCTGTTATTACCCCACCATCTCTTTGACAAGCCTTATTTTTAGTCTCCCAGGACCTTCATCCCTATTTTGGGTCGAATTGCGTCCTCTCCAAATTCATGTTGAAATCCTAATGCACAGTACTGCAATAGGACCTTATTTGGAAATGGGGTCTTTGTAGATATAATGAGTCAAGTTGAGGTCATACTACGGTAGGGTGAGCCCCTATTCCAATACGACCGGGTCCTCAAAGAGAGGAGAACTTTGGAGACACACACACACAGGGAGAATGCCATGTGAATATTTTCATTATGCTGCCACAAGCTAAGCAATCAAAAGCTAGGAAAGAGGCCCAGAACAGATTCCTCCCCAGTGCCTTCAGAGGGAGCATGGCCCTGCCAACACCTTGATTGTGGACTCTGGCCCCCAAACTGTAAGACAATAAGTTTTGGTTGTTTAAGCCAGCCAGCTTGTGGCATTTTGTTATGGTAGCCCCAGGGTACTAGTATAATCTTCAACCCACTGTGGTGCTGGCGCATCTGTGTCAGGACCTATTCCAGTCGCATTGAGGTTTGTTTTGTTTTGTTTACCATCACTGGATAGCAATCAGCTTATCTCTGTGATGCTTGCATCCGAGTTCATTCATCAGATAGAGGTCATCAAAAGGGATATCTGTGAATGCTGGAGAAGTCCAGATCCTAGGTTTAAAAAACAATTAGCCTGATTGTAAAAGTTTCATTAAAAATATACCTTAACCATAAATGTGCTTAAAGTTGCCATTTACACTTTAACCATCCATCCTGTTACAGTGGGCTCTCCCTTTAAGCCGTACTTATTCTGGAGCAAAGAATCCCTGGGGATGAAGCTCAAGGAAATGTATTTTTAAAAAAGCTTTCCAAGTGATTTTGATGCTCAGTTGGTTTTCTGTACTAAAATGCCATTATTTCGGAAACAGATGGAGGGTTGCTGAAGGGGAGGTGAATAGGGGGATGGAGTAACCAGGTTACAAGCATTAAGGAGGGCACATACAGTAATGAGCACTGGATATTAACTATATCTTGGCAAATTGAATTTAAATTAAAAAAATAAAAATAAAATAAATTTAAAAAATAAAATGCCATTATTTAGTTATATTTGAAAATATCTTCTAATAGCAGTAAGAAGCAAATTAAGATCCAAAAGAAGTAAAGTATATGCACTAGCTTCTTGCTGCTGCTATAACAAATTACCATAGGGACGCCTGGGTGGCTCAGTGGTTGAGCCTCTGTCTTTGGCTCAGTTCGTGGTCCTGGGGTCCTGGGATCGAGTCCTGCATCAGGCTCCCCACAGGGAACCTGCTTCTCCCTCTGCCTGTGCCTCTGCCTCTCTCTGTGTCTCTCATGAATGAATAAATAAAATCTTTTTAAAAATTACCATAAGCTCAGTGGCTTCAAACAACATAAGTGTGTTATCTTACTATTCTGGAGATCAGAAATAGTGATACATGCCTGTAGGGCCATGTTCCCTCTGGAAGCTCTATGGAGGAATTAGTTTCCTTGCTTTTTCCATCTTCTAGAGATCCACCTAACTCCTTGGCTTGAGACCCTTTCTTCATATCATTCTGACCTCTGCTTCCATCATCCCATATTCTTCTCTGACTCTGCTCCTCCTGATTCACTCCCAAAAGGACACTGCACCTCTGGCAATCCATGATAATCATCCCACCTCTGTATCCTTAACTTAATGACATCTGCAAAGTTCCTTTTGCTATATAAGGTCATATATTTGCAGGTTCCAGGGATTAGAGGTGAATATTTTGTTGGGGCCATTATTCTGTTCACCACACTGTAAGAATATTTGCTTTAAATATATATACACATATACATACACAGAGAATTAAGGAAGAATTATTATTATAAGATGCTAATAGACCACATCCTCCCTATTTATAATTCTGGACTCTAGATCTATCTGTATTCTGATTTTCAATTAAGAAAATGGGGATGTCTGGGTGGTGTCCTGAGGTCCCAGGATCGAGTCCCACATCGGTCTCCGTGTAGGTCTCCTGCTTCTCCCTCTGCTGTGTCTCTACCTCTCTCTGTTTCTCATGAATAAATAATTAAAATCTTTAAAAAAAATTGTAAGTAACAAATCTGGAATAAACCTGCTAAGATTTGAACATCTTTGGAGAAGAAGAGAATATAAGGTCTTTCAGTCCATTTTAGTTACCAAAATTATAGGCACCCTTGGGTTTGGGACATTATAGGATTTCTCTAACTACTTCCAAAGACATTGTTAACTTTTTAAAAATGTGTCAAGATGAAACTTATTTTTATTCACACTAACTTTAAACAAATATACCATATATATTGGGGCACACAGAAAGAACTGTGCTGCAAAAAAAATTTTTTTAAGCAGCATTGGAATGTTAATGTTAGAGGTAGTATAGAAATCATGGGCTTAGATGCTATATTAGTTATCTATTGCTGCTTTAAAATTACCCCCAAAACTTTGTGGCTTAAAGCAACAAACACATCTCACAGTCTGTTCAATAATCGGGGGGTGGGTTAGCTGGTTCCTCTGGCTCAAGGTTTCTCACAGTCTAAAATCAAAATGTTTGACAGAGCTGCTGTGACCTCAAGGTTCAATGGGGGATGGATCCCCTTCCAAGCTTGATCACACTGTTGTTGGCAGGATTCAGTTTCTCCACACTGTTGGACCAAGGGCCTCAGTTCCTCACTTGCTGTTGGCTGGAGGTTGCCCCTAGTTCCTAGCCAAATGGACCTCTCTATGGAGAAGACAGCTCACACCATGCCAGCTTCCTTCATCAGCACAAACAAGCTGGAAGGAAAGAGAGAGATCTAGCAAGACAGAAACCACAGTCTTTTGCAACCTAATCTTGAAAGTAACAGGTCATCACTTTTGCCACATTCTGTTTGTTAGAAAGGACTCACTAAGTCCAGCCCGTACTCAAGGAGAGTACAAAATGATAAGAATACCAGGAGATGAGGATCACTGTGGCCATCTTAGAAGGCTGTCTACTTTAGATGGCTCTGGGATCATCCTCTTCTATTTCTTTATGACTCCCCCAAACTCTTTTTCCTTGACTCTGGCTGCTAGTCATTAGACGTCGACAAACCTTACAATGACTCCCAACTGTGTGCGTAATGTTAAACCTCTGTGATTATGATCGCTGCCTTCCTGCCCAGATTGCACATTTCCTTTAGTGTTATCTTTCCAAAAGGCTTATCAAATCCTATCATTTCCCTACTGACTCTTGCATGGCTCACGGATGTCCTTCTATAAAACTTTGATACAAGGATCTTAGTTACTAAGCTGAGGCCCACCTCTTACCCATAATTTTTCACTGCATTATCTTCCTTCCCCCCCAAAATAAGCAGGCACTATTATTTGAAACTGCTTGAGAACTTCATAATTTTTTACCCAATACTGTGCACAAAATGTTATTGAAATTGTGCTTGAAATTTATCCCCCCTCCATGCCCCCTCATACTACAAAAAACTTTCTTCACTAACTCTCCTCAAAGTCTTCTCTTTCTGCTCCTAGGTCTGAAAGCCACTGGCCTGTGTTTTAGGTGTTCTGAACCCCTTCACGTAGGTTGGGCTAATATCACCCAATTCAAAACCCCAAACCTCTACTCACACGATTGGTCTTTCTGGCATGGGCAGCTTCTATCCTGGGTCATCACATTTGTTTAAATTATTGAAGGTCCCACTGTTAAGTCAACAAATCAGCATGAACTATCAGGGAACATGATGAATAACAAAGATACTATCACTTGTGACATTCCAACGTTTTTTTTTTAATATTTTATTTATTTATTCATGAGAGAGAGGGAGAAAGAGAGAGAGAGAGAGGCAGAGACATAGACAGAAGGAGAAGCAGGCTCTGTGCAGGGAGCCTGATGTGGGACTCGATCCTGGGACCCCAGGATCATGTCTTGAGCTGAAGGCAGGCACTTAACTGCTGAGCCACTCAGGCTTCCCCGGACATTCCAAAGTTTTAAAGGTAACTTCCCAGGAACTGGGGAAAAAGTCCAAATTCTTAATTAAACAGGCTGTCAACTAAAACACCTACACATGGTTCTCTGCTCATAACGTTGTAGTATGGTTTCGAGGGCAAATGTTCTGAAAGAGAGAGAACCAGATGGAAACCACATTGCCTTGTATTACCTAGCCTTGGAAGTAATGCAGTGTTGTTTCAATCACATTCAATTTGTTGAGGCAGTTTTAAAGACTTACCTAGGATCACTGGGAAAAGATATAAATCTTCTCCCACCTTTTGATGGAAAAATATCAAGGTTTGGAAGAGGAGAGGTGGAACTCGAAATATCATAGGGGTCTTTTTTGAAACATAAAATCTGACATAACCATCCAAGTCTAAAGCCCTCCTGGCAGCTTAACAACATGTGTTTGAAAATTCGGTCTCAAACCAGTTTTATTTTATTTTTTTTAAAGATTCTATTTATTACAAACCAGTTTTCATTGCTGATATCCAATCACCTCTTCACACTTCATTTCCAATCCAGTTAAGAGAGTCATGCCCATCTCAAAGATTCTGGGCATAGCTTTTCCGCTCTGAAATCCAACTTAAAGAAAATCCAGCCTATCCTTCAAAGAGTACATGTATTGTGACTCTATGAGCCAGACAGAAACTCCAAGTTAAACTGGCTTAATAAAATAGAGAATGTATTGCCTCAAGAAACTATACACTCCAGAGGAGAGGCTATCTTTGCACATGTCCCAAGAAGCTCCATACTCTCATCACCTTTACTGCTAAAAACCATAGAGGAACAAGATGTCTTTCTTCTAATGACTCCCAAGCAATTCCTAGGAATTACCCAAATTGGTCCACTTAGGGCATGTGTCCAACCTTGCACCTGATTCTGAGATCAGGGGAAGGAATTATACTGAGAGGAAGAGGTGATCCTTCCTAAAGAAATGTATATTACTATTACTGGAATGTGGAAGAAATAGAAGTTCAATTCCAGAGTCAGGGTTTTTTTCATTGCTAGAGCAGTGGAATGTTGAAGGTGGAAGGAACTACAAGGATTATTTGACTCAACACCTTCATTTTAGAAAAATGGAAATTCAAAATTCAAAAAGATGAAATGACTTGACTAAGTTGTACACAGTGGCATAGTATCAGAGCCAAGACTAAAACTCTGTGTTCTGACTTCCGAGGCCAGAGGGTCTTTGTATAACCTGATGTCTTAATAGACACCAAGATCATATTTTATTTTATTTTTTTAATTTTTATTTATTTATTCATAAGAGACACAGAGAGAGAGGCAGAGACACAGGCAGAGGGAGATGCAGGCTCCATGCAGGGAACCCGACGTGGGACTCGATCCTGGGACTCTAGGATCACGCCCTGGGCCAAAGGCAGGCGCTAAACCACTGAGCCATCCAGGTGCCCCCAATATCATATTTTAAACGTCAATTTTATGTTATAAAAACCAGCAATATTTGGAGTCACCTGGGATTCAAATTCTATCCACTCCCTTGCTCTATGAATTTGGACAAGTAACTTAACCTTTCTGAGCTTCCACTTCTCATCTGTGAAATATAAAATAACAGCTACCTTGAAGGGATATTATAGATACTGTAGAAATCAAGATTCTAGCAAAAGAGGAAGTGCTCAATAAATGGTAGCCCCCATTTGTATCTCTTGCCATGTTTAATGTGATTTGACACATACTACTTTTCTTTTTTTTTTAAGATTTTATTTATTTATCCATGAGAGACACAGAGAGAGAGAAGCAGAGACACAGGCAGAGGGAGAAGCAGGCTCCATGCAGGGAGCCTCATGTGGGACTCGATCCCAAGACTCCAGGATCACCCCCTGGGCTGAAGGCAGGCACCAAACCTCTGAGCCACCCAGGCATCTCACGTACTATGTTTTTATTCCAAACTTGGTGTTTGACTAACAATTCTTTTCATAGGTATAGGGGTTGTGATTTACATTATCTAGAGCATTTTATTAAGTCAGTGAAATATCTTGCCCTTGACAGCTTCAAACAAAAGTTAATAATCAAAAAGGATCTATCTAATCCAAATTAGATAGAGTTACAAGGAGCATTTCATGGATTTTTTTTTTTCATGGACTTTTAAATACCCTTTTGTAACATTGCCTTTGGGACTCTAAGTGTAGGACAGAAGAAATTTTATATGTTGTCAGTTCCATGTGTTTCTGTATTTTAGTTTTTTCTTTTGAATTTAGGCAGGACTGACATGTGATGATGAGTTTAGTGATGACAGTCCAAATAGTCTGACTGCCTTTAAGGCAATGTTTATGGGTACATAACCCAGATATGATACACATGACTCACCAGTCCATATAAATCACTGGTATTTTATATCAAGCCAAGATTTTTTTTTTTTTTTTTTGGCATCCCATGTTTCAAGGACTCACATTGTTCCGTTTAACCTTTCCATGTTTTTGTTGTGATTGACAACACAAAAGAGTTTTGTATGTCTTGCCTACTTGGACAAAGGTCAGTAATTTTACTGACTGCCCCTCCCCAAGAGATGTACATATGGTTTTTTAAAAGTACAGATCCATATATTTTTATTAAATATTCTTTCAAGAACTTACGATGGCTATAAAATGTAACTTAAACAATATATTATTTCTAACAGATATTTTTAATAGAATTGACATGACATATACCAGAGTCTGATAAATAGGAAGTTTGCGATATGTTGCAGCAACTATTATTTGCATCCTTCTCCATATTTAACCACATTTGACAAATTGTAGGTTCATAATCAGTCTTGGTTTTGAATGATGGATTATTTTTACCAGTGATAGATGCCTATGATTTACACTATCTAGTGCACAGGCTGAATCTGGCACCATAGGCAGAAATTGTTGTCTGGCTCACCGATGCAGACTACATATCCTACAGTTGTAATATAATAGCCATAACAATTTTTACCATGAAATATTTCTTGGGTATTTATAATGTAGATTAAACATAAACTTGTTTATCAAACACCTATTCTAGGTTTACTTTGAAGATTGCCAATATACGGCCATTAAATTAATGGAAGAAAACTCAGTAGCAAATAAGAAGACTAAACATGAAATATTTGTATTTCATTCTTGGTCCATGAGCAACATTGAAACTAGATATGGCTGTGGGAGAAGTAGAATTCATCTTTGATTTTGTTGAGGTCTTTACCAAATTCCTTCGCAAATTTCCCTTACCCTATCCCATTAATGCACATCAATAAAACTTGCTTCCCAAGCATTAAAATTTGACTATTCAAAAGATCTAAAGATTTTCATATTAAGATGTAAAAATATCTGCCTTAGATAAGGACACCTAAACCACCATTTTCACTGGATAGCACAAGATATAAATAACTGGTAGAATTTGAGTCTTCGGCCTTCAGATGTGTATTGGGAGAGCATCAAGTGGAGAGGGAGAGATTAATGAGGATGGTTGAGAGTATTTTTGAGGGCAGTAGATATTCACCTGAAATTGAACCACTTGAATTGGAGTCTATCTTACCTACTCTTAATTTAACCTTTCCTACAAGGTACTCCTTGCTACATTTTACTACACAAACCAAGAAAGGTTACATGATGAGTCATTGGCAAAAATATCTAAGTATAGTTCTCAGAAAATGAAAACATAAGCTCCAGTAACAAGAGCTGTCTAAAAGACCACATTCCTATCACCAAAATGTAATCATTCTCTGCCATTTAAAGCTGAAAACTAATTTCACTTCCTCTTTAAGGATTTATGAAACTGACATGAAAGGATTTTTCTACTACCACTCTTACTTTTCTAAAATCTTTTCTCCATATTGCAGCAAGAGCAAAATATAAATCAGATCACATCATTCCCCTGAATAAAAACCTCCAGTGGTTTTCCATCAAACTTGAAATAAAATCAAAATGCTTGCTGTGGCCTATAGGCACCCTGCCTACATAGCACTCTCTGCACCTTGACTGTGCCCCAGACATCCCAGAGTTCTGTTGTTCCTTGACATGCCAAGAACACTCCCACCCCAGGGCCTTTGCTCTTGCCTGGGCTTTCCCCTTACAGCTTTACATGGTGATTTCCTCTGTCATCCTTGCCTGCCCAGCAGCCACCTCTCAAACAGGCTTTCTCTGACCAGTTGGTGTAAAGGAACCTTCCCTTTGCACCCCCTTCCACACTGCTTGTCCAGATCATTCTTTTTTTTTACATCTATTACAGTTTTTATTCCTAAGAATCTTGTTTGTTTTCTGTTAACCTCAAATAAGCCCTATGAAAACTACCTTTCTTCTTCACAATATCCCTAGCCTCTAGAGCACTGCCTGGCATTTTTGAAGTACTCAATACCTATCGATTAGGTAAAATGCATGGTGGTGACTCAAGCCTATAATATAAAAATGACAAACACTATAACATATAAAATACAGGGTTTGGAACCCTTCTTTTAAAGCAGTATAAGAAGAACAATCCAGAGTTCTGATTTTGGTTCAGAACCAAATGATCACCTCTGGTGTAAACCGCATAAAGTAGAAAATCACTAGAAAGGTTCAGCAGTGTGGTGGGTGGCAGACTGCTCCAGCAGAGGATCCTTGTCATAGGTCACACATACATTCCCACAGGCCCTGAGGAAGCCAAAGGTCTAGAAGTCAAAACAGGCCTTGAAAATAATAATTTTAGCCTTACCACCGACAACTCTATTGTGAACCCATGTAGACCTACAGAAGAGATAAAATATTGCATGAAAGGTGTCAAATCATTTGCAATGTGTTATGAAAAGTATCATGTGCTTTAAAGAAACAGTTATGTTTTCTTGTGTGTCTACACACCATGATATAGGGCAATGTGTGTTTTTTTTTTTTTTTTTTTTTAAGATTTTATTTATTTGTTCCTGAGAGACACAGAGAGAGGCAGAGACATAGGCACAGGGAGAAGCAGGCTCCCCACAGGGAGACCAATGAGGGACTTGATACTGGATCCCGGGATCATACCCTGAGCCGAAGGCATGCAGATGCTTAACAGCTGAGCCACCCAGGGGTCCCAATGTGGTAGGTTCTTTCTGTGCAAGATCTCTTCTGTTTCTGCAAGGTGATTATTCCTATGTTCCTGATGAAGAAACCGAAGCTGAGAGAGGTTAATAACTTGTCCACAGGATAAACAGAGCACAGATAGGCTTTGGGATGTCCTTTTTGGTTCTCACATGTTTAAAATATTTAAAAATGATTGTTAAGAATATCTTCAAACAGAATAAATATGTTCTTCTCCTCCACAGTTTTCACCACTGCCTGTTGTTATGTCCGGCCTGGCCTCACACTTGCAGTGGGCCTGCCTGGCCCCTCCCACAGGCTCTAGAGTTGTCAGTCTCTGACGCTAATCTGAATTCTTCCTTCTACCTGCTGTTTCTCTACAGGAAGCCTCTGCCCTGTTTGTATCATTGACCGGATGCTCTCTAAGGACCCTTGCGCTGGGGGTCAATGCTGTTACTCTGGCTTTTGTCTTGCTAAGTGGGATTTGTAAAGAATAAGCCAACAAGAAAGGAAAGTCTTGGGAGAAGGCAAGAGAGTTTTCCTTGAGTAGAGAGAGTAGGAGAATGGAATTGGTGACAGCTAGAAATAAAATTCTGAGATAGTGGTGATTTTACGGGTAGCATGAGAAAGATTTTACTGTTCAATGTGCTGTGTACTTCCTTTCCCAAGACATCTTCAGCAAAGGCACCATGTTTGGACTTGTTCTTCTTTTCTTGGATGGAAAACTGCAGTGGAAAGGGCCTCAAGAAGACCGAAAGTCACCTCAAGTGGGCCAGTCAGCCCCTGGGACAGAATAAGCAGTGCCTTTGGACTCAGATGGTCTCAGATCTGAAAAGAGCTCTCTTTCTCAGCCTTATTTTTCTCTTCTGTTAAATGGGGGGTGGGATGGAGTATCTTTTGTTGCCAGGTTATTGTGAGAATTAAATAACACCCTTAAGGGGCCTGGTATGGAGCTTGGCATATTCTAGACCATGTTCATTCCCTTCCCCTTATATTGAACTAGAATGGTCTTCTCTGAATTCCCATGAATTGGTTCTTGTTCTGCTCTGCAGAACCTGAAGGGATTCTATCACCTTTTTCATGTGATAAAATTTTAATTTGTCTAGAGCTTTCAAGAAAATGATATCCATATCAACATCTCTGTATCAATTGCTCTCAAGCCTAAAATGACTTCATTTTTCAATTACTACTTTTACTACCTGATTAAAAACACTTTTAAGAAAGCACCAAGGGATGCCTGGGTGACTCTGTGAGTTAAACATCTGCCTTCAGCTCAGATCATGATCCAGGGTCCTGGGATGAGCCCCACGTTGGGCTCCTTCCTTGCTCAGCTAGGAGCCTGCTTCTCCCTTTCCTTTGCCCCTACCCTGCTTGTGCTCTCTCTCTCTCTCATTCCAAGTAAATAATAAATAAAATCTTTTAAAAAAGGGAAGAATCAAGATAAAGATTAAAAGTTACTCTACATACTGAACAAATCCTTCAAATATTAAATAATAAGTATACATCTCACCATACAGCTTTTCTAAAGACAAAGGATCTAATTTGGTAATTAGCTAATCTTATTGAGCACTCACTAGGTGTCAAGGATGTACCAGTTCTTCTGTATTTGGCTGATTTTAGCCACAAATAACTGAATACAAAAATAAAAGTGGCTTAAACAATGAGAAATATTATCCACTCCCACTCCCAAAATAAATTCCCAAGGTAGACAGTTGCAAGAGTGGCTCAAAGGCTCAATAATATGCAGGACCCACCCTTTTGTCATCATTCACCTCCACATTACACTGGAGATGGCTCAGAAGTTCCAGGCTCACTCACAGACATGACAGCACATGGTTGAAGAAGGCATTTTCTCTTGGGTGACTCTTCTTATTAGGAAGAAAATCTTTCCTAGATCCATCTCCCAAGACTTTTCCCCCAGGTTCATTGGTCAGAACTGCCTCACATATCCATGTCTTAGGCCACTACTTCCCAATTTTTTCACATCATGATGCAAACAGAAAGATACTGTTTTTTATGATGTAAAGGCGTACCTGGGTGAGGTTTCTTGTGGCCAGACAGGGCAGTCTCAGCAGCTGACCCTCACTCAAATATTCCAAGGGCTTAAGGAATCAATACATTGTCATATCTTTAACTCATTCAAGACACACCAGTGTGTGCTGGCATAATGATTGGAAACTGTGCTCTAAGCTATGAGAGAGACTAGGAGAGACATTATCCATCTTCAAACTGTAGTGAGAGAAAGATCCACCAGTGAGAAGGAAGAAGGACATGGTGGTCAAGGACTTACTTATCAATGATGTGAGTGCTCTTTTGCTGAACTAGTATGCTGGTAAATATTTAATAACCAACTTTCTGAATACAGTTCTGACATATCTGTTGGTTAGTATTTTGATAAAACTGCAACAGTAAACATGTATATGGGAACTTACTTGTCAATGATGTGAGGGCTTCTTTGTTGAATTGGATGTTCTGTGCCATTCACCATATAACAGCTATAGATACAACAAGCTTTTTAAAGTTTAATCTGCATGAACAGCTTCTTTGTCACTTAAGTCTAGACAATCAACAAAGCCTAAGTCAAGCCTTGATTTGTGGCACTTAGTGACTTCCATGGTGTAAATATTTCTTCATAGCCAATTTCAAGCTACCAAAGTAAAGTCACTGAATACAGCATTGGGGAGAAATGTGCAGTAATACATTATAGAGAATTTTCGTCACACAGACACAATACATGTCAGTAACCTCAAGAGCATAGATAATAGTAAGATACATTAAAAAAATTTGGAAGTGATGAGTTTTTAAATATACTTTAGCTTTGTTTACATTTTCTTTAATTGGATGTTTTATATAATTTAATTTTTAATAATGATTCTGTTTAACAAACAACTGGAAAAATTCCTGAAAATTTAACAGTCTCCTCTTATGAGGTAGTATAAGCCAGTTCCACATGTCACTGTTGACCCTAAGTCCTTGCATATGCCACCGAGTCTCCTTACTGCCTTTATCACTGCGTGTAAAAGCTAGGACCATCTGTAGCACACAGGGAAAAACCTGGCTACCAAGTATTACTTTTGGTGCCCCTGTATGGCTGCTACCCACTCAGTTTTCTCTTCTGTAAAGGATTAGAACAGTTCTTACCTTGCCTACCCATAAAGGATGCTGTGAGGATTAAACTAGTTGGGCCTAAGTGACAGTGCTTCGAAAACTGCAGAGGCAGATACAGAAAAAAAGCCTTTAATATGATGATCATTTCAGCACTGGTTTTCAACCAGGCCACCATCATTAAGGATGCAAAATGTGTTGCAGCTTTCAAAGATATGGTTTCATTTTGACATTTTCTCTAATGCCCATGGTAGACAGTAAACACCCAGAAAAATTGTTCTTAAGAAATCCAAATTTTTGCTAGTCTTCATCCACTAAGAGTAGCTATCTATGTTGGGAGAAAAATGATTCTTTTTACTTATTTCTAGCTGCTGTTGGATTGTCTGAGGGGATATCTCTCTGGGGTTGTAAAATGCATCTTATTTTCAATAATTGAATCAAGGTCCTTTGATTTTTAATTTCGATTTTTCAAGCTCCTTTGCTTTTTGGGCCAATTCATGAAGTTATTTGGCATGGATCATGCCCTTCTGTTCAAGATGGTTTCCTAATCTTAAATTGGATTAAGTATCCCAAATATCACAGGATGAAAATTTAAACTTGACTGACTTTATCAGACATATACATTGAGCTTACTGAACTTCTTGGTCTGTAGACAACCTTTCTGCCAAAGCCTATCTCACATCAGGCCCTTAGCCTATGCTGATCCCTCTGCCAAGAAAGCTCTTCCGTGATTCTTTGCAAAGTTGACTCCTCCTCACCCTTGAATTCAAATGCTATCTTCTTACAAAGGTCTTCTCTGAACATCCATTTTAAGTCATGTCCCCAATCTATTGCCTTCATAGCACTGATCCCAATTTTAATTTCCTTATTTGTTGCTTCTTTGTCTTTACCCTGATTGTAATATCAGATCCTTTTGCCCCTTCATGTCCTTATCTACTACTAGTCTGGCATATAATAACTATCTGTAGAAAAAATGAATTTGTCCAAAAGGATCTGCACCAATGTTGTGGGGCTCTGGCCATTTATAGTTCTCTCTCTCTCTCTTTTTAAGATTATATTTATTTATTCATAAGAGACACACAGAGAGAGAGAGAGAGAGAGAGAGGCGATCATGACCTGAGCCAATGGCAGATTGAGCCACCTAGATGCCCCCATATACAGTTCTCTTGTAGGTGAGAGCCTACTGTAAAGACTCCCTAGGATTTGGCCTGTGGTGTTCATGGTCACCCACATTTCTCCTTAAAAGGCCCAGGAGGGGAGAAGTCACAGAGGTAACATGAGACTGCTGGCTCCCATCTGCTTCACCCTAATGGAGCTGCCTCAGTGATGTCACATAGGACTGGATTCTCTAATCCTTTTCATTCTGTGACAGTGCTTTCAAGACTTAAGGTTTTCATGGCCCTATATGGTGGGGGGAGGGGGAGGGGGGAGGATGGAGAAAAGAGGGCTAGGGTGGGGGGCATACCCCCCACTCATAAAATTAGTTTAGGGGCACTATCCACTAATATGTACTGCTTCAGGAGAAAGTGGGTAGCAGAGGTTATAATTTGGACTAAGCTAAGAAAAAGTGAGAAGAGAAGAATGGGGAAAAAAAGGGCAAAGGGGATTAAGAAAGAACAGAAGAAAGGGAGAAAAGTGATAAGGAGAAAAGAGAGAAGAGGAGGACATACGAAGAGGATATTTGTGAGAAAGACACGTGCAACAGGTAGTGAAGGTGGAGGAGGAAGGAAGAGTTGAAATTCTGTTCTGCTTGGCTTGGTGACTCTTGAGTAGTGACTGACTTTAGTGTGAAAGGATGGATGGCTCAAGTGAAGAGAATTCTCACATACTCCCCTCAGGGGGTCACTTACATATTCAATCTTTAATTTTGAGGGGCCCAAGCCAGGCTGTCTCATAAGTTATTCTCCTGGATGGATTCAGAATAGTAATCTGGGAACAAGGAATGTAACCTTCACTTTTTTTTTCTTTAACATTTTATTTATTCATCACACACACACACACACACACACAGAGGCAGAGATATAGGCAGAGGGAGAAGCAGGCTCCCTGCAGGGAGCCTGATGCAATACTCATCCCAGGACCCAGAATCACTGGCTTAAGCCAAAGGCAGACACTCAACCACTGAGCCACCCAGGTGCCCCTGCCCTTTTAAAAGATTTTATTTTATTTATTTATTCATGAGAGACACAGAGAGAGGCAGAAAGTAACCTTCACTTTAAGTTGTGACTGTGGAAGAACAGAGGAGAGAGTATTGCTAACCAGAGCTTCTGATTCCTCACCTCAGCCCCCATCCTCACCCCATGCCTTTCGATTACTGGGCTAATGGCACACAGTTAAATTCAGAATTTGAAAGCCAATCTTTCAGAAAATCCTCCTCTTTGGTAACTGAAATGTAAACAGATTTGCAGAGCAGGGTAGAATAGTTTTACAATACACCTGTAAGAATTATTAAAATACAATTATGGGAATATATTCTCACTGAGGTTTCACAGAAACTAAGAACACCCTAAATACCTGTAGGAGGCCCACGCAAAACCTTGTAGTTCAAACAAAAAGAAAACTTTTAACCCTATTGTTTCCAATGTCCTTTCCTCCCTTCTAAATAGTGGGGTTTTGCCCATAGCATAGTATTTCAGGAACATAATGTTCAATATAATATAATAATAAGGAAGGGGGTATTATAATATCAAACATATTTATTCAGACAATATTAAGATATCTTTGTTCCAAACTTTTCCATGGTTATCTTATAACCCATGAGATTCCTAGTTCATACCAAAATGTCCCTGCAAGCTGTATCCAGAAATAAGAAATAGTAGGAAGGTACAGCTTTATCAGCAATCTGTGGTACACTCTGTAGCCTCCTTAAAAATCTCTTTATGCTCATGTTTTCTATTTTTCTACCTCTTCTGCTATAATTGACCCAGATTCTCCTACATGTGTAGAACAGAGAGAAGAAAGATGTGGAAGCCTAAAGGAAGGAAGCAGAAAGATAGGCAAGGCCTTTAACGTTCTCTATGGTCCACTACTGTCATTGGCTACCCAGGCTCTGCTTTATGAACAAGAAAATTTGTTTTCCAGGGGCACTTCAAATAATGGTTGCCACATGGGCTTTTCAATTTCAGAATTGTAATGAGTCCACTAGCATGCTAATCATGCTGTTACTTGTCTGAAGTATTAAGGATTTCAATACGGCACAGTTTCAAAGATCTTTGATCTAATTTCCCCCTTTTTGGCAAGTGTACGGAAAAGTAATTAGGAAATGTGTCCTCAGATGATACCGGGACCAAGTGCATAAGTGAATTTTATTTTCACATTGTATACCTGGAAAAGATCCATCTCTGTCTTCCTCTAAGAAATCGTAATGCCATAAACATTGGGTAGAGTGATTTTCGGGTTCCTTGAAGAATTGGCCTGCCAGTGACTCTTTGGTGAAACCGTTTTCGCTTGTTGTTAGGTTTCAGGCCTAAATGTGAAAGGAAAAGAATCATCCAAAAAAAGTCATGTAGAAAAAATTGGAGATGGCTTTCACAGCTTCAAAAACAGCTAAGTGTTCCCTGAGTGACAGAGTAAATAGATTTTGATATAAGAGTTGGGGCAACAAAGTGCTTTTAGGATATACAAAGTAACAGGGTATATATTGCTACAGGGAGTTCTTAAGATAAAACGGAGAGGCCTCCCACAAATTTACCTTCTTATTGGCCAGAACACAATTTGACTAATATTTTCAGGTGTTCTTTTTTTAAAGTATTTGCCTCCTGCACTTAACTATTTGGTTTTTTATTTTTCTTTGTCTATACAAGAGCATCTTTTTAAAACACGGCTTTTTCTTTTAAACTTCTCTTCCAGCAAACGTGGTATGGGTCCAACCCATGAACAGGTTAAGCTTCTGACAAGAGAGGGAAAAGACACCCCAGCCAATGGGAGCTCGTGCTGGTGATGTACTGCTCCCAGTTCTGATTCATTGGCCGCCTAGGGTTTGTCATTCTATCCCCGCGTCTGCAAACAGCGTGGGTCGGTTTTCTGTAGTCCAGCTAGCTAAACTGGATTTTGGCCGCCTGCATATGCAGCTGCAGTTAGGTTCAGTTGCTAACTTCTAATGGAAGCAGCTGATAACGTTTCTGATTATCCTCAAGAAAAATCTTGCGTTCCTTAAACCTTGCTGGAGGTCGTTGGAGGTCCCCTGTGACAGAATCACGTGACTGTCTAACATGTGCAAATAAATACGATGTGGAGCCTGATGAGCTGCAGATGGAAAACCTGCCAGAAACTCAGAGCATATGCCCCGTGCGTGTTATCAGTGGCGCCCGCGCATGGGTGGGTGCCGGGAGGGTGTTGCTGCCCTTGGGGACCAGAGGTGTGCGGCGGGGGCACCTGCGAGGGGCAGTCCGGGGTCACCCGCGACGGCGGCTCCGGAGGGGAGGGGCCCTGGGGGAGGGGGTTTGGCGGCGGCCTGGGCTCCGCAGCGCGTTCAAGCCGCAGCAGCTCGGCGGCAAGTAGGCCGCGACTGCGCCCGAGGCAGGGGGAAGGACGGGGTCTGCGCTCCGGGCTCTGGGAGCCGCGTCCTTGCGGGGAGTGGGGTGTGTATTTAAGACCAGTGGGAGCGCCGGGGCGGGAGGAGCCGACGCCCTAGCGGGAGCTCCCGACTTCTAGCTCCACGGACTGCCGGCTTCGGAGAAGCTCTCCATGGCCGGGGCTCCTGACGCTCACACACCCGGCCCGGCCCCCAGGGCCGGGGGCACGAAGGTCCCGGTCCCGGTCCCGGTCCCGGTTCCGGCCCGGGATTCGGATGCTCCCTTCGGCCTCGGCTGGGGCCCCGGCCGCGAGGGGGCTGCGGCGAGAGAGGCTGGGTAGGGCAGTGACGTCACCCGCGGCTGCCCCTCCCCCGCCGGCCGGCCCTCGCCGCAGTTCCTGCCCGACGACATCCGGGTCTCTCCAGCTGCTCCGCCGCGCCGCGCCGCAGCTGTAGCGGCCGCCGGGCCCGCGGGGCGGGGCGGACGGAGGAGTCGGGGAGGGGCGGCCCGGCGCCGTCGTGAGCGCGCCTGCGCGGGGACGCGCTCGAGGCGGCGGCGGCGGCGGCGGCGGCGGCGGCGGCGGCGGCGGCGCTACGGGCGGGAGCGCGCGCGGGAGCGAGGGAGCAGTGGTCTCGGCGCCGGCCCGGCCCGCAGCTTTGGGTGCTCGGGCGGCTGCAGCGCCGGAACGGGCGGTTGGGGAGGGGGGGTGGGGGGGCGCCAGGCAGGTGAGGCGCGAAAGCGATGAATCTTCGGCTCTTCCTCCTCCTCCTCCGGGACCCGCTCTCCGCCTCCCGCTCCAACGCCCGGATGATCTGAGCCGCGAGGGCGCCGAGAGCCGGGGGCCCGGACGCAGCCCGGCTCCTCCCCTCCGCCGCCCCCTCCCCGGCCCGACCTGGCCGGCGGCCGCCGCGGTGACCCCCTTGCAGCCCCCTCCCCGGTCGCCGTCGCCGCCGCTGCCTTGGCCGACCAGGGACCTGCCCGCCCGCGGCTGCTCCGGGTAAGCGCGACGCTCGGGCCGAGGGCGGGCGGGCCTGCGCGGCGGCGGCGGCGGCGGCGGCCAGGCCTGGGCCTGGGGCCTGTAAACAAGCCGGGCGTCTGCCCGGGCGCTCCCGGGAGGAGACACGACAACTCCACCCCCTGGCCCGGCCTCCTCCCCGAAGCCGGGCGCCGGGCGGAGAGGGGTTAACGCTCCGCGAGGGCGGTGGCGGCGGGGCGGCGGGGCGGCGGGGCGGCGGGGGCGGGGTGTCGGGGGCGGCGGCGCGGGGAGGGGGCGCGACCCTGCCGCCGCCGAGGCCCGGCGGGTGTTCGCGGCCGCGACGCGGGCGAGGGCCCCAGGCCAGCCTGGCCCGAGAACCGCGGGCGGAACTTTTCCGGAGCGAAGAGTGGGGCGTCGCGGCGCCCCCACCCGCCGGGCGGCCCAGGGCTCCAGCCCCTGGGAGGGAGGCCTGGAGGAAAGAAGGGGGGTAGGTTTCCTTTGGACCGGGCTTGGCCTCGAGGCACCAGACCCTGGAGGGTTTGCTTCGGGTTTTGTAGGGGGGCTGAGCTGAGCGTGGGGCCGCCCCAGAACTCAAGTCTGTGATGCCGCCAGCCCATTCATTATTGAGACCTCGAACACCTCCCCTGGAGTCCATCACCCTGATTCCTTCTCGTATTCTTGACTGTGCGAGGAAAGTTCTTCTTGTTAAGAGTTCGGTGGTTGAGGTATGGGTTCTGTTCTGCTCGTAGATTTAAATATTTTCGGAGAGCCTCCTACCAACCGCAGTTTAGATACGTTTTGAAAATTTCATCACCGGAGGTATTTTTCCTTTTCTCTTTTCAAGCACCGCACGGTACTTAGAAACCCACAAAGGTCATACTTAAGTTGGCCGAGCCGAGAAATTAGACGCGCCGCCCCCATCCCCACCCCTGAATTTTCTGCAAATTGCACTGATGAGCGGAATGAATTTTAAGAAGCGGTTGGAAGAGTGACGGGAGGAGGTATAAAAATCAATGAGATACAGAGGTATTGTTTGACCAGAGTAGAGGGTTTTTGACATTATTGAAAGAGATTTAATTTTTTTAAAAAAATTGTTCTGAGGGAAAAGGCTTGATCTTTTCAGATTTGCATGTTGGGATTTTAAACACAACCAGGTTTTAGATGCAACGAGCTCTGAAGAGTCAGAGGATTTATTTAAACGGCCCTCTGCTGAGCCTTAGGGGTTCCAGAGCTCAGAGGGTTCAACCGAGCTTACTCTTCAATTCCTCTTCAACCGCAACAACTTCACTGTTACAACTTTTGTATTCTTACATGGTGGGCCTTTTACAAATATTGTATTTCTTTAGCACTTTACAGATTAGAAAATTGATTAGGGAGACGGTGACCCACTCTCCTGTTTTCTAATCATAGATGTTACCTTTGATCTAATGTTTCTTTGTTAGTAAATGATTTGAAGCACAAAGTAACATTCCTTGACCTGACGTTGTAGTTGT
The DNA here is from genome assembly GCF_003254725.2 of Canis lupus dingo. Classification (NCBI taxonomy): domain Eukaryota; kingdom Metazoa; phylum Chordata; class Mammalia; order Carnivora; family Canidae; genus Canis; species Canis lupus. Next base: position 35,431,008 of record NC_064250.1, read on the forward strand.
GTTCTTACATGTAACTCGTGGATCTGAATAAATATTCAGTCACATAGGGATGATTACTTTTAAGCTTCAGATTTAGGCAGTACCACATTATTGAAACCTTAATGAGAAGCGCACATGGAAGTTACTTAAGACATTTTTGATTTGATATCATCAAACATTATTCACATCAGTGAAGTGATTTCATTAGGGGGGAGGTATATAAGACCAGGAAGTTTGGCTAGCTACCTCAGTATATATTTGAGAAATAACAGGGTTGAATGATAGAGTAAATAAAATTTATTTTTTAGGGGTGCCTGGGTTGCTCAGTCCGTTAAGCTTCCAATTCTTGATCTCAGCTCAAGTCTTTATCTCAGGGTCATGTCTCAGGGTTGTGAGTTCAAGCCCTGCCTTGGGCAGGAGCTTACTTAAAATTTTTTTTAGTTTCTTTTTCGGTGGAAATTTACATAACTTTCTTTAAAAATTCTTTTTTAAAAAAACAGATTATATGTTTTTTGTATTTTAGTTTGAAGGGCTGGAGAGATGACCATATTTACAGTATAACATGTTGAAGGGAACACTGTACTAGGGAGATAAGAATTATTTAGTCATGGCTGTGCTCCAAAGTAAGTGTCCATGGACAAGTCCTTTAACCTTTTGAGTCTCAGCTAAAAATCAGTAAAGCCAGAGTGGTATACTATATTAAATTCATGGCCAGTTGTTAAATTTTTTTTATTCTTTTAACATTGTCTATTCAATATGCCTTGACAAAATGCCTGGTATATGCCAGGCACTTAGATGTTTCAGTATTCTAAACCTGCATGCTATTTAAAAATAAGTGTCTTCTTTAAAATAATTTTGAGTTGGTGATTGGTCTTATGGGGTGATATTCCTGTAGGTGGGCTTTATTGATTTTTCTGTTGGGAATGGGATGTCTTGAAAAACTTGGGTGGAAGAAGGATGGTGATTCCACAGGAGACAAAGGGTGGTTGAGACTACAGGTTTGAACAAGCACAGGACCCTTGGTAGTTTGATGTGAAAGGCATTATAAGAACATATTATGAAGGTGTTTCTGTGAGTTCAAGCTGGGTCTTGCTTATCTTGACTTGTTAATAAACCTTTGTCTGAGAATTTGTTTCCTAATACCTAGGTTTTTTTTCAAAGGAATCCATAGCAGTGTCATGTCACATGGTAAACATTGCTGAGCAGTTACCAAAAACTTAGTCTTCTAATTTGTTTAGATTATACCTAGACTGTTTATTATAATAGCTAATAGAATGTGTAGCTAATTCTGGCTTAGCTATGAATGCTTATTTATTTAGAAATTAAAAACTGAAGAGTGACGTACATATGTCCACAGGGAGCTTGTTGTCCCTGAAATGCTCACCTATGAGAGCTGCATTAATTTCTTAAGCTGTAAGTCTGTGATCATGTAGATATAATTAATTATAGGGTGATATTTTGACGATTCGCCTCCTTCCCCCAAGTGATTACCTAACTCTTGCCTAGGCACCTGACTCTTGAGTAGTACTGATTACTTTCCATCCTTAGATCAGAGAAGGGAAGCAGCCATGTAAGAAAATCGGCTCAAACGGAGTCCTATAAGAGTTAAGCAAGAAGATAAAACAAGGTGTGGCTCTGTGAAATATGTGGACCTTGGGTGAGGGGAAGGTGTGAGGCAACTAGGTAAAAGTTTGTATCTTCCTATACCTTAGGTAGTAACTTATGCCAGAATGTGTTCTTTCATCTCAAATAATGTTGGTAACAAATTTTTAAAATTCAGTTTCTTCATTTATTATCGCATTTATTAGCCAAGAAATTCTCTGAATTTCTATCTTAAGAGATTATTAACAACCCTTATATGAAAGAAGCTTGGGTTAAATTATATCAAAATCAAAAGGTTGATTATATTTTTCTTTTGCTCTTTCTAATGTCTAATGTATTTCATGTTACATGAGTAACAATTTTATATTTTATTGAGTCTCCAAAATATATTCCTTGATGATTTTGACCTTTGCATGCCCTTGCTGTCTATGTACTACCTAGATAATCTCTTTACCTAGCTTTTCTTTTGCTGAGGCAGGTAGGAGGATAGAGAAAGGAAACGATTAAGAGAGGTGAGCTTTATATACCTTTATCTAAAATGTAACAGGCTTTAGAATTTTTTTAAGAAACAGAGGGAAAAGTACTAGATGTTTAATGTGTATTAATAAAGTAGACTACTGATACTGTGTTTATGAAATTAGAGATGTTTTAAACATTCCTTGAATAAATGTGTGATAAAAGAGGGAGATTGAGTTTTTATAATTCCTAGTATGTTTATATGGAATCCATGGACAAAGTTTATGTAGTATTCATATTTAGGATCTAGATTGTTAGGGTTTTGTAGCTGATATGATTTGAATTAAAATCCTGTGAGAACAGACTACTTTTGATACAGAATAAAGTGAATAATAAAAGCTATAGTTTATTAACCATTTGTCAGGCTTTAATTTTCCCCACAACCCTGTAAATTATATGATGTTATTTCTGTTTTACAAATGAAGAAATATGTACTCATAGAATCTAAGTAACATGCCAGGATCAGAACTGTGTAGATATAAAACTATTTTCAAAATATTCCTAAGTGAATTTTTCCCAGCTAGATGAGCCGTCTTTTTCCTAGGAATCAAAACCTGAAAAGCTGAATGTTAACAATGTTAACACTATGATTCGAATTCCTCAAATTAAATGATACCTTATAAACTTATGAATAAAGTCTTCCAATACAGGAGTCTCTTCTGAAACATTTGGAAAAGATTTAAGAAGTTCATTTTCTCATTTCCTAAGTTTCAGGAGTCAACAGAGCGAAACAGTTTTATGTCTTCAACTATCATTGTTTAGATTGAGGAATAGAATCAATATGAAATTCTCAAATGGTTGATATCCTTAATGAAGGACTAAGGGAACTGTTTCTAAGTACTTACAGTCATACATAGAGCCACATTAAAGGCTTTAGAGAGGAGTTGGTAGTAAAATTTCCTGATGGGGTGACTTGGAGCAAGTTCCTCAATTTCTCCTAGCCTCAGTATTATGTGTCTTATGGGAGAGCCTTTCTCATAAGGTATTCTTGAAGATTAAGCGAGATGATTGTTTAAAATACTTGATGTTTTCTACCATGAAGAAAGTACTAAATAAATAGTAGCTGCTATTGAGTTTGTGAAATCTCGAGATAGAGGAATAGAGACTTACTGAGTGTGAGTCTTTGAGTACGGTTTTAGTAGTGATCCTGGAAACCTTACTATGAGAGATTGAGTAGAGACTTTAGAAGAAGTTATAAAAGTTGTAGGCATATAGAATTTACATATAAAAGTTAAATGTTAAGAGGTAATTGAAGAGAAAGTTGAGTATGAGTAGATGTATTTGACTATATGAAGCTGAAGAGGTCATGGGTTTGAGTTAATGGTTGGGTGGGAATAGATGATTAAATAGAGGATAAAGAGTAGAGTAATAAAGCAAAGGTGAATGTTCAGACTAGAATGATCAGTAAGTGAAGAAAGGGTGGGTATTTTGAAGAGAAGGTACAGTTTATGATTAGAAATGAGCAAAAAGATACTGCTATGGAAAAAATACAAGAGAGTAAGAAAATAAATTCTAACTAACTCTAGTTCTTGTAAAAAAAAAAAAAAAAACCAACAATAGGGAGTCTTTATATAAAAGGTATAAAGGCCAGGGCATCTGCGTGGCTCACTGGTTGAGCATTTATTTGCCTTTGACGCAGGTTGTGATCCCAGGGTCCTAGGATTGAGTCCTGCATCGCCTCCCCCTCTGCTTATATCTCTGTCTCTCTCTGTGTGTCTCTCATGAATAAATAAATAAAATCTTTAAAAAAAATAAATAAAGGGTATTAAGGCTTTGTAGTGGGTCCTGTGTTATTTAAGGTTGAAAAACTGTTAGAATAGTGCAGGTCTTATCACTTCATACCCACACCATGGTTTTTGGCACTCCAGTTGGTCTTTCCCCCTTTCATTTTGTGCTGTCTCTCTCTCCTCCATTCTATAAACCATCACAAACTCCTTAAGTACTGTTTATATCGTATTATTTCTCTTCTCAGTATACTTCGGGAATCCCTTTTTTCTCTAGGATAAAATTTAGAATTTGCTGGGCATTTGACACTTTACATAATTGAACCTCAGGACTGATCTATTTCTTTTTTTTTTTTTTCCTTAAGATTTATTTATTTTGGAGAGAGATTGAGTATGAGGGGAGTGAGTGGGGGAGGGGCAGAGGGAAAGAATCTCAAGCAGACTCCCCACTGAGTGGGGAGCCAGATGTGGGACTTGATCTCATGACCCATGAGATCATTACCTGAGCCAAAATCAGAAGTCAGATGCTTAACCATCTGAGCCACCCAGGCGCCCTAGGGCTGATCTATTTCAACCAAACCAGTACATTTGCCATCTCTGGAACACACCCTGTACTTTTATCTCAGTGGATCGATGCTAATGCTAATTGGTAGCTTGAAATTCTTGCCCTTCCCTTTCTAGCTTTTGCTTTCCTCTTTATCAGAGCTCATTTCTAATATTTCTTCTACAAAGCATTCTCTGATCAGTGTTTGATCTCTCATTTCTCTGTACTTCTGTAGCAGTATCTCACTGTACTATTAGCATGGCTTTAGTTGTATACTTTATTGCTAGGTATTTGTGTTCTAATTATAACTGTGTTCAATGTAATCATAAAATTTTGAAGGGGAACATACAAGAACTTTTTATTATCCCCAAAGCTTACCACAGTGGCTTGTGGATAGTAGATATTCAGATATTTTGTAAATATTAAGCAAAATCTGCCTGACAATAGAAATGATTGCTGTAGGAGGTGATGGAAAAGTTAAGAGCTTTCAGGTAGCAGATACGACTGACTATTTTTCCTATATATTATTTTGGCTGAACCTGGATATTTAAGTGTGAAGATTATACAAATCAGAAATGCGACAGAGTTCTTATGTTGGTATAGAAAATTAGGTTGATTGATTCTAGACCTAAAGGTTTCATTTTAACTTCCAGTGTTTTTGCTTTGAGGGTTAACAGGACATTCATAATTATGCATTTCTTTCCAGATGCACGATACTATGCATATATACCTTTACATACCTTTACAGATACTTGCACTAGGCAACCTTTTAAATGAGAGCTGTGGAATCACAGTAATTAGATGATGTATTAGTTAAAGAAGGGAGATAATTGATTGAATTTGAACCAAAGCAAATACCTAATAGATGAGTGGTCTGTTTTCATAAACATTTAAGCTAAATTTTAAACCATACCAGGGGATCCCTGGGTGGCTCAACGGTAATTTAGGGCCTGCCTTTGGCTCAGGGCATGATTCTGGAGTCCTGGGATTGAGTCCCCCATTGGGCTCCCTGCATGGAGCCTGCTTCTCCCTCTGCCTGTATCTCTGCCCCCCCCCCCAACCCCCCCGTGTGTGTCTCTCATGAATAAATAAATGAAATCTTTAAAAATAAGTAAATAAACCATATCAAAACTGTTAAACTATTTCCAGTATTTGGAAAATGCATAGTAAAATTTCCTTTATTGAATTTTTAAATGGATAATTTTATATAGGCAGTCTGTGGTTGCTTAGGCCCATTTATTGGAGTATGATACTAATGAGACCAGAATAATTTGATTCTTTGTGGCCCTTTTAAGGTTTTCTAGCCTTAACATGAGCTACTAATAATGATAGCTGACATTATTGAGCAGTATGCCAGGCATTATCATAGAAAAATTTTAATTACTATATCATTAAATCTTCCTATCTGTATATGAGATAGGTACTATTATTACTTGTATCTTAACAGATGAGGAAATTGAGACAAAGGTTAAGTTACCTTTTCAAAGTTTCACAGCTAGTAATAGAAGTTAAACATGTCCTTGGACTTTTCATAGTTAATATATATATGGGTCACTGCAGTTTTATTGCTCCTGCTAAAAAACTGTTGGCAGTTGTGATGGTTTAGAAAATCCTTGGTTATGAGGGTAAGACTACAGTTCCATTGTATCCAGTGAGTGAATCGGGATTGAGGTGAAAGTATACACTAAATTTGAAAAGTGTGGTATCCTATGTTATGTCAGTTCCCTTTTAGAACTTTTCACGGAGCTATTAAATTTTGTAAGACAAGAAAAATATAAGATATAAGCATAATACAACTAGTACCACAAGCCATACACAGCTTTGCCTTATGGCTTATTCATTACTTTGCAACCCACTGACAAATGATTTCATCAGTCCTTTATTCAAATTAAATTCTTAGTAAATTTAAGGAGATGGTCTTAAACACAAGCTACCTAATTAAGCTTACAATAGAAGATACACAATAGGGGCACCTGGGAGGCACAGTTGGTCAAACATCTATCTTTGGCTCAGGTCATGATCTCAGGGTCCTGAGATGGAGCCCCACATTGGGCTCCTTACTCAGCGGTGTCTTCTCCCTCCCCCTCTCTCTGTGATCTCTCTTGCTTTCAGTCTTTCTTAAATAAATACAAATTAAAAAAAAAAAGAAGTTATACCATAAATGGAGTATTTCAGTATTAAGATTTATTAAAAATAAATTCCTTGAAAGCAGGGACCAGGTTTTATTCACTTTAATAGATACTCAATATATGATTGTTTAATCTTTGTAGTCTACTTGCTTATTTTCTGATAAACACTTGACAAAGAAAATTGAACGTGAGCCAGAAGTATAGCAAACTGTGAGAGCATAGGTCTCATATAATCCATTTTAAATTTAGGCTAGTTCTTTTATTTATTTTTAAAATATTTTATTTATTTATTCATGAGAGAGAGAGAGAGGCAGAGACCTAGGCAGAGGGAGAAGCAGGCTCCCTGTTGGAAGACTGATGTGGGACTTGATCCCAGGACCCCAGGATCATAACCTGAGCCAAAGGTAGACGCTCAACCACTGAGCCACCCAGGTGCCCCTAGGCTAGTTCTTTTAATTCATCTGTGACATGACCATTCAGGCAAAGATGTAGATAAATGGGTTGGTGGTGGTGGTGTTGGTGTTACTTTGTTTTGAATCATGCTGTATGTAGCTTAATTCTTTTATTTAGAGAATATGTATTCAAGAATTATTGTGCTATTTCTAAGAATGTAATTCATTACTGATTTTGAACAAATGCCTTGGGGTTTTTTTTAGCACTTTTTTTTTTTTTTAGCATGAATGGTAGAAAATTGCATCTAACTTGGTATTATGTCTATAGGAGATGCAGCTTGCTTACTTACCTTTGTTATCAAAGTTCAGAAATGAAAATATTAATGATAAGGATAAGCAAGGAGTGCCTATATAGTGTTTTTGTGGGTTTTGTTTTGCAGACCATTGCAAAACTTACCAAGCTTTAGAAAAATATCTCTGCAGTATTCCATCATGCTTCAGAATGTAAATAGTTGGTAAATAAAATTTTCACTTTCTATAAAGCAGTAGATTATTACCCTGGCTGAGAGTCTTCTTATAAGGCTGTTTTGGATATTAGGGGCTGATCTTAGATGTGGCAATTTTTGTTTTGTCCGCCCTCGGCTTAACCCCTTTATTACTCCATATTCTGTCATCTTCATTTTTCTCTGTGTAAATGCTTCCTGATAGTATAAGCAAGTAAGTACTTCAACTAGTCAACCATCTAGTGTGATCTTGTACTAGTTTGCTACAGCCAGTAGAATAAGGAGCTCCTTACATGCATATGGGATTAATTCATTTTATATACAATAAAACTCCCAGACTAAGTTAAAGATGTTCTTGTCTAAAATACATTGAAAGTGGGTTTCCTAGCTCTCAGAAATTATTCTTTTGTGTCTAAATTACCTTATATTTTACTTCTCATATAGAAAACACTTTTTATTTTTTTTTTTATTTTTTATTTTTTTAGAAAACACTTTTTAAAAAAACTTACCCATTCGTGACCACTAATTGAATGAGCAGATAAATAAATAAATAGCTCAGGGAAAGAGAATGTATAGGCTCTACCTCTCATCAGAACTACATCTTTCTCTTTTGTCCCCTCCAATATATTTTATGGGGCATTTTTAGTAATGAGAGTGTCAATGATGTCAGGAAACTTAAAAATCATGAATGAACACGATCTGAAAATCAAGTTTTTCTTTTTTTTTTTAATTTTTTTTTTTTTTATTTATTTATGATAGTCACAGAGAGAGAGAGAGAGGCAGAGACACAGGCAGAGGGAGAAGCAGGCTCCATGCACTCCATGCACCGGGAGCCTGATGTGGGATTCGATCCCGGGTCTCCAGGATCGCGCCCTGGGCCAGAGGCAGGCGCCAAACCGCTGCGCCACCCAGGGATCCCAAATCAAGTTTTTAATTGACGAGTTGCACATTTGCTTTAGAAACCAGTATTTTCTTATTAGAAATAATTACATTTCTTTGAGATTTTAAAAATTAGAACTATGCATTCTGTAGAATAAGAAAATGGAAATGGTAATATACAGTTTGTTTTCGGGTCCTCTTCTATGGGAATACATTTTCCTGGGGAGAAAAGAATTCCTAAGTCTGTTGACAAGAGAGAAGTCATGATGATGGCTATCATTCCTTTGTCCTACATATTAAACAAGTGTCTCACTATTTATAAAGTATTATGACTAGAAAAGACATGATCCCTTCCTTCATGAATCTTAAAATCTAAAATGAGAGAATTCACAGGGTCTTATATACTATGATGAGGGTGAAATACAGTATTCTGTGAGCTTGTGACTAATGGTAGATCTATTTCCTGAGACAGAGAACTGGTTAGGAGAAGCGGCAGGGAATTGAGAAATTCATTTTAGGTCATGTCATTTGAGCTGTGGCTAATCAAGTATAGGAGGTAGTTAGATATATTTTTAAGCTATTAGAAAGATGGAATTTTCACTTAAAATTTTTTTCCTCTTACTTCCCCAACACCTTTTTCTTTTTCTTTTCTCTATTCTATTCTATTCTATTCTATTCTATTCTATTCTATTATTTATTCATTCATGAGAGACACAGGCACAGAGACCTAGGCAGAGGGAGAAGCAGGCTCTGTGTGGGGAGGCTGATGTGGGATCCCAGGACCTCAGTATTATACCATGGGCCAAAGGCAGATGCTCAACCACTGAGCCATCCAGGCGTTCCCCCAACACTTTTCAATACACACAAAGCATCTCATCAAAACTTGTGGACTCAGTGAATGAATCTTTTCTTCAAAATGTTAGATTTTATGGACAGAAGTCTTTCTCTTAGAGGCAAATACATTTTGGTTCTTCTAGCAGTGACATTTCATGTGTAAAATACTTAAAATTGCTGCATAGTTTGTGAATAAACCATTTGTCATCTTAAATATATAATAACTTTTATTTTCCCCTTCTTTCAGGTTACTATCATACATTTATAAGTGTTCTGTCACACAGGGGGTTTTGTTTGTTTAGGCAAAAGAAAAAAGAATGGATTGGCTAAGGGAGGCAGTTATTATTTTCTAGGTCAGTCTCAGTCTGAATCCTCAAATATACAAGGATTAAAAAATTAGCAAACTGGAAATTGAATCCACTTCTGTAGTCAAGTTTCAAAACTGAGAAACTGGAAATAGTTAACAGGTGAGGCAAATTGAGATTGTGAATACTATTGAACATTCTTAGAAAACTTTGAAAACTAAATATGCTTTCCACATCTTTTCAATGTTTTGCTCATACTTTAGTTGTTAGTGGAAATAGGTCAGTATCTAATTTTTATAGTCCCTAGAACCCACCAACTAAATTAAGCTTAGATATTTTTCAGGTAATTATGTACTTCTAAAGTTTATTTTTAAAATTGTGCAGGCACATACCTTTGTTGAAACTTATGACTACCTCATGGAGTATGTAATTCATATTACAGTACATGTCTAGAAGATATTGATATATTAAAAAATTGTGAAATATGAAGGAAACCTCAAAAGTGGCAAGCTCTGTCTACACGTACCATGTGAAATTGAGACCCCTGCTAATACCTACACCAGGCAACTATGGTTTCGGTAGTTGTAAATTTTTACCTAATTCAGCAAAGACTGATTATTTTTTAATGATTTTTGGTAGGAAAAAAAATGACGTGTTATGGACTTAATGGAAATACTATTTAGCATAGAAGAGTTGTATCTGACTTATTTTGGTTGGTTTGGTTACTTATGGTTTGCTTTTTGAAATTTCACTTTTAAGGTTAATTCAGGGCATTTAAATTTAGATATTTAACTCAGTGACACTCTTGCATTTTAATTCATTTGGATGAAATTTGATTTTTTGGAAAAAGTATTTAATTCAAAAAGTGAAGTCAATATTTAGCTGAAGCTATAAGATGAAATGTTGAACTGAGGAAGTTTTCAGTAATTTTTGAAAAAAATTTAATATCGTATTTTCCATGTTGCTTCATATACTCCAGTCATTTTTAAAATCTTTTTATGCAAAATAAAATATAGATACAGAAAACTATAAAACTATTAAATGCAATCTTTATTTTTTAATAAAACTATTAATAGTTTTAATAAAACTATTAAAAAGCAATCTTTTTAAATGACTTTACTGAGATATAACTCACATAGCATAAAATTTACCCATTTAAAGTTAGCAGTCAGTAGTTTTTAGTGTATTCACAAAATTGTGCAACCATTAACCACAATTTAATTTTAGAACATTTACATCACCCCCAAAGAAACTTTGTACTCATTAGCAGTCACTCCACATTCTTCTCTCCCCCAGCCAGTATCAACCACTCATCTACTCTCTGTCTCTGTACTTTTTTTTTGATATTTCATATAAATGGAATCCAGATAACTTTTTAATCAGTTAATTTCTGGCCTTTATAAACAGCTTGTATATCTTGTGAGATAACCAGTGATGAATAATGTAGCTTCCTTTTGTAGCTTAAATAATGGTTGTTTCCTCCTCCTCTGACCAGGAAAAATAATTCAGTAATTGGGAGACTGTATCCAAATTTAATTTTTTTTTTTTATTTATTTATGATAGTCACAGAGAGAGAGAGAGAGAGGCAGAGACACAGGCAGAGGGAGAAGCAGGCTCCATGCACTGGGAGCCTGATGTGGGATTCGATCCCGGGTCTCCAGGATCGCGCCCTGGGCCAAAGGCAGGCGCCAAACCTCTGCGCCACCCAGGGATCCCTGTATCCAAATTTAAACCGACAATTAGGCTCTTCATTAGTATTAAAATTTCAAAGACTATATATCATTAGTCCTCATCCAGAAGTGCTTTTTACTGTGGGTTGCTCAGTAGTTCTTCAGCTTTCCCTAAAGTATTGGTGGAGTAGACATTTCTCTTCTGTCTTTCAAACTCAGGCTTGCAGTTCACAGAAATGTTTCCCCTTGCAGCTGACTTGCCCGAACTCTATCTACCTTCTTATTCCCCTAAATCCAAGAATTAGAATTAAAGGCAAGAACAGGAAAATAGAAGACGAAATTGATCAGTCTGGGCAGGGACACCGTTCTACTGATGAGAACAGGAATAGAAATGGTATAAAATTGGCAAGGAGACTGAATTTGTTTTTGTTTTTAAGATTTCATCTATTTATCTGAGAGAGATCATAAGCAGGGGGAATGGGAGGGACAGAGGCAGAGGGAGAAACAGACTCCCTGTTGAGTAGGGAGCCCGACATGGGGCTTGATCCAGGACCCTGAGATCATGACCCGAGCCGAGGGCAGACACTCAACCGACTGAGCCACCAGGCGCCCCAGGATACTGAATTTGTGAACAGAAGAATAAAACTTGGAGATTGCCTAGGAGAGAATAAGACCTAGAGGGAAGAAAGAAAAGGCAAAAATGTCATGCAGTAGAAGATAATGATTTTAAAAAATTTTCCCTTCTGAACTTTTAGTTTTAGTTATCATGTCAATGAAGCACAAATGAAATCCCACATTTTGATAAGGTTTAGTACCCTTGACATACTTTCTTTCCAGAACTCTGTATAGGAATTTTGAAGCTGAACTATAGTCATGTGTTATTTTTTTTGGGTTATTTGAAGATGTTCAGGTTTGAACCAGTGTAGCATGGGAAACCATTATCACCTTGGGATACTTTGGAGAAATCCCACAGAGAATTGAATGGCACTGTCCCCTGAGGGTTTTCAAATTGAAGGGGTAAAATCCTATTCTGAGTGCCTCCATACTCAATGGACTACTTCAGGGATCTAGAATTAGCACGAAAGAAAATCTTTTTTTTTTTTTAAGATTTTATTTATTTATTTATTCATGAGAGACAGAGAGAGAGAGAGATAGGCAGAGACACAGGCAGAGAGAGAAGCAGGCTCCATGCAGGGAGCCTGATGTGGGACTCGATCCTGGGTCTCCAGGATCATGCCCTGGGCTGGAGGCGGTGCTAAACCGGTGGACCACGGGGGCTGCCCTTCGAAAGAAAATCTAATTTGAATTGATCAAGGGCCTTCTGGTTGGATTAGAATTGTTAGTGGGATTTTAGGTACAATCAGTAAAAGTGCCTCCAAAGAGCTGCAGTCATACATATAGCAATAAAGTAGCAAAATCCTGTAATAAGCAAACTCAAAATTTGGGAGAAGGGGAGTACAAACTAATGGGAACTGTTTGTACTTCTATTTTACACCTTGGATGATATGTTTAAAACCTCGTAATCAGGTCCTTATCAGAATATTGCCTACAATATTTTGTGTGCAACTTTCTAGAGGAGCAGGTGATGAAAATACTTAATTTTTTTTTATAACAATGAGATTCATTATTTAGCATATAAAATTTATCTGATTTATTTTTTTTTTCACCCCCAAACCTGGGTTTGGTGGGCTTTTTATTTATTTAGGAGTTAAGAGATTTATTTATTTATTTATTTATTTATTTATTTATTTATTTATTTATAGAGACAGAGAGAGGCAGACACACAGGCAGAGGGAGAAGCAGGCTCCACGCAGGGAGCCTGATGTGGGACTCGATCCAGGGTCTCCAGGATCACGCCCCGGGCTGCAGGCGATGCTAAACCGCTGCGCCACTGGGGCTGCCCTGTTATCTGATTTAAATGAATGTTTTTAGTTTTGGAACCCAAGTTTTCAAAGTATGTGTGTAATTTTTATATGTGTATAACAAGTCTTTCTACTCAAAAGAGCTCTATACAAATCTTCATAACTTTAGGGAAGGCTGAAGACCTACTGAGCAACCCAAAGTAAAAAGCACTTCTGGATGAGAACTAATGATAAATATTCTTAGCCCTATGAGCTGTAAGCTAATGGGCCCTATAGGAAACTTGTACCTCTAAAGTAAAGATGTACAAATTTAAAGATTGCTATGATTTAGGTATATTAATTAAGAAAATGAGGGCACCTGGATGGCTCAGTGGTTGAGCTTCTTTCTACCTTTGGCTCAGGTCCTGGTATTGAGGGAGGGAGCAGGGAGCCTGCTTCTCAACTTCAGCCTATGTCTCCGCCTCTCCTGTGTCTCTCATGAATAAATAAGTAAAATCTTAAAAAAGAAAATGAGATACCAGAAGAGCATTAGTTAAATGAGATTAAGCTGTGCCTTACGGAGTAAGGTACCGTTATTTTCCTGGTGTTTTCTGATTCTCTCAGTAGAATAAATGTTGACTTAGAATATAAAGAATTGTGCTACTACCATAGCCATGTTCTAGGGAGTTGACATCAACAGAGAGATTAGTTAATAGTTCCTGGGCTTTCAGGGGCACTATACAAAGTCCAAAAAATTTCTTAGGGCTACTTTTGTGGACTATATATGCTACTTAATATTGTTGGAGAATTTTATTTTTTTCTCCTTATCCTTTGGCTGTAGGTTTTTTGAAGTGAACATATATATTTTTTTTTATTTCTTCAATTCAGTGAACTAAATTTATTGCATTTGTTTCTAATCTCTTGTCATCCTTTGAAATTTTAGTATCAATGATTTTTAATTCTTAATTTCCAAAAGTGGTATTTAATTCTTTCCCAATTTTCCTGGTGAATTTTTAAATAATATCTTCTCATTTTCCTATTTTTTTTTGGTGTGTGAAATCTTGTTAAACATTTCACACGTAGTTATTTTATATCTTATATTTGTTATGTTAACTCCTCCTGGCAACCTGTTTCCTTGTATATTTTGTGATTTTTTTCTTTGAGCTCATATTTTATTAAAAATAACATTCCTTCAACATCCGTATAACTACGATTTTATTTCCTCTTTTGGTAGCATGAAAAAAGTTTTCTTTTTTATATTTAATACCTAATTTAATCAGCCAAGTATTCTACTGTCCTTACCTGTTGTACCTCACTCCTGAATTTACCTTTCCTTTTGCTAAGATGTATATCTTTAGTAATCTTTCCCTGAAAGTATGTTTTATACATTACTTTCCTTTTTTAGCAAATAAAGAATTCTTGGTTAGTAGGTTCCCCCCACTCCCTTCCTATTAGTACCCTCAAGATAATTCATTGTATTATGAAACTTGGATCTCTGAGAAGTCTGATTTCTACCTAGTTGTTAGGCCTTTGTATGTAATTCTTCTCTTTATAGCAGTTTTTTAAATGATTACTTTTCTCTATTCTGTCACTACTATTTACTGTGCGACTTTGCGCGAGTTCTAAACAGAGATAAGGAGATAGTATCTGTAATATAATAGGGGTTGTAGCAATGATTATGTTAATATATGTAAAATATATGCAGGACAGAGCCCTGTTTTTTGAGTGTGGCATATTAGTATTTGTTCCCCTGTACTTGACAGCCCTGAACACAATCCCATGTGCCTAGGTATGTGTATGTTGGGCTATATGGAGGTACTCTTTGAAATACATTGTGGATCTAAATATGCATATCTTTCTTCAATTCTAGAAAATTCTTTGACCTTTATATTGTCCTTTTTTTCTGAAGATTATATTTTTAGGTAATCTCAATGCCCAGCATGGGATTTGAACATACAACCCTGAGATCAAGAGTTGCATGCTCTACCCACTTAGCCAGTCAGGCGCCCCTTTATTTTTGAATATTGTTTTACCAGTATTCCTCTTTAATTTCTGTGTTATTTTCTAGGCATTTCCTAAGTATCATTTTTCAATTTACAAACTTAACTCCTTGACTTTATAAAGCTAGAGTTATTTTTATTCCTCAATGAATATTTTTCTCCTTTTCAGGTTCTCTCTCTCTAATAGCCACCTATTCTGGTTTGATTTCTCATGTTTAAAATTTTTTCCTCTTCATGTCTATTGTTTTGTTTTTTTTTTAACTTTGGAAGGATCCTAAACACACATTTTAAGTTATTTTCAGATTGTTATTTTTCCTTCTAGTTTGAATTCCTACAATTGTTGATGCTGTTGGCTGTCTATCATAGTTTTTTTTCCTCATGTGTTTTGGAGTTTGGTTTTGTGTTCTCATATCAAATGGAAGTTTTTTGTTTTGTTTTCTTTGTTTTCACCCTTCTTATCCAGTGTTTTTGCATGTGCCAACATCTTGGCCCTGGGGTGCCTAGTCTGAAACCATGTCTTATATTGGAGGTGTGGTTTCTGATTCTTGATAACATCAGAATCAGGCTTCTCTCTCCAAGAAAAGACAGACTAAAAGAAGAGCTATACTTCTACTCACTGGGCACCTAACTTCATCTCAACTATAGCTCCAGGTTATGGTTAGTAGTTTTTTTTCAGCTCCTTTTATAGGCAACAGAGCCCTTCAACCCCAGGCATGAGTTTCAGGGAGCTTGAGTACTATCCCAGCCTTGCACCAGGCATTTTTAATCTCTGTTACTACTCATATAGGATGTAGACTCTTGTCCATCTCTGTTAGTTGAACCCGGGAGGCACATGGTTTCAGCTTCACAAAAAGCTTTGTATTACAAGAGTTTATCTTTAGCAGGTGGCTTGATCTTCTTAAAGATTTATTTATTTATTCATGAGAGCGAGAGAGAGAGGCAGAAACATAGGCAGAGGGATAAGCAGGCTCCTTGCAGGGAGCCCTACGTGGACTCGATCCCTGGACCCGGGATCACGCCCTGAGCCAAAGGCAGACACTCAACCGCTGAACCACCCCGCGTCCCTAGTCCTTTTGTTTTAAAGTACTTTTGGAATAGAAGGGCACTTCAGAGTGTGAATATAAAAACCATTTAAGTGGACGTCAATATTTAAAATCAATGTGTGTGGTACATGTCCTTTAGAAAGGTGGCAGTTTACTCTTCTACCTATGAGAAGCATATTTTATTTTACTCCTTAGCCAATACTGGACATTATAATTTTTGATAATAAAAAATAAATTTGCATTTACTGGCTACTGAGATTGGTTATTACTCCATGTATTTATTGTCCATTTGTATTATTTTATAAATTGAAGTGCCTGTTCTTTGTTTCTTTTCCTTTAAAGTGCTCATTTTATTGTCTTATTAAGAGACTTCTGTCTATTTTAGGAATATTAACTTTACCATACATCTTGCAAATACTTATTTACAGATATTTGCCTTTTAAGCTTATGAGTTTGGTTTTATAGTGTAGAAGTCTTATTCCTATGGAATTGCGTTTTGTTCCTTTAGAGTCTTTTTTTGCCCAATGCCAAAAAAAATGTTACACTTAGAAATTCCTTTCCTACCATAAGGTTATAGAAATATTTACCTAGATGTATTTGTATGGTTTTATTATAGTACTTCAAAATTAAATCTTTAATTACCTGGTAATTTTTTTAAGATGTGTGATAGGGAGGGAAGGATTGAAATAGGCCAGTTGTTTTAACACCATTTATTGAATTTTTGTTCTCACAGTTGTCTTTCCAGAGTCTCAATTCTATTATATTGATAAATCCTGTAACGGTAGTCCCTCTTAAATACTATAATTTGAAATTACTTTAATATTAGAAATGGAGAATGCTAATGTTTTTTAGAATGTTTGGCTATTCTCAAACATTTATTCTTTCATATAAATTTTGGGATCATTTCATCAAGGTCTGGGAACAAAAAGGCCCAGTTGTGGTTATACTGGATTTATTGATTAATAAAGGGAGGATAGCCATCTTTGCAATATTGAGTCTTCTTGTCTCAGAAAGAGGAGTGTCTTTTATTCTGAGGCTCTCTTCTTAAAAGTCCTGAATATTTCTTTGGTTATTTATTTAGGTATACTTTTATTGGCATCTTTTTATTTTCTAAGTGGTTATTATTAACAGCTTTCTGTATGTAGTCAGATAACCATACTGAACCTTTTTTCTTAATAATGTTTTAGATTTTGAGTTTCCCATCACACAGTTATTATCTGCAAATAGCAATTTGATCTCTTCTCATAATTTTATGCCTTTTTAAAAAATCTTAACCATATTGATCTCTATTTCTAGACCTCCCTAAGTATTAGGGTAAGAGTAGCAGGTATCCTTGTGTTTGCTTCTTTTCTGGGAATTGTTCTAATCACTATGCTTCCTCTTTGGCTTGAAATATATAGTACCGTATTATGGAATAAATTTTATCAGATGAAGAGATGATCATGTAGTTTTTTTCTCTTTGAACTTTTTAAAAAAGATGACATTAATAGGTTGCTAAATGTTGGCTCATAGTTAAATTCTTAAGATGAGCTCTACTTGGTGATTTGTTCTATATGCTTGTATTTTACTTTGGAGTTTTTGTATCTAAATATTTTTGGACTATAGTTTTATTTTTTGGTACTGTCTTTGCCATTTTTTAATCAGGATTATGGTAAGTTTGAAAAATGAACTGGGAAGCTTTTTTCTCTAGGTAATTTAGGTAATTGGGGCAGTATTATGTTTTTTAAGGCTTGCAAGATCTTGGTTGTGAAATTGTCTGATACACTTATTTTTCATAACTTTATTTTTTTTAAAGATTTTACTTATTTATTCATGAGAGACATAGAAGGCAGAGACATAGGCAGAGGGAGAAGCAGGCTCCCCACAGGGAGCCCAATGTGGGACTCCACCCTAGAACTCCAGGATCATGCCCTGAGCCGAAGGCAGACACTCAACTGCCAAGCCACCTAGGCGTCCCTCATAACTATATTTTGAAAACAATTTAAATTTACAGAAAATTTGAAGAAAGGTAGAGTGAACTTTCGTATTTACCTGAATGACTAATTTTTTTGCCACATTTGTTTTATAAATTTTCTTTTTTCCCTTTGTGCATATTCTTTTTGCACACACAAATATATATAAGCCAGTGCACAATTGCACATTACACTTTATTGTCATATCTCTGTGGTTTTCTTTAACCTGGAATGGTGGTTCTGCTTTTTTTATTTTGTTTTTCATGAGCTCTAGAGTTCTTTTGAAGGTTAGTTCTTTGGTAACTTTCTCATTTATTTCCAGAGTTACTGGTCTCTGTTTTGTTACTGCTTGAAAAAAATTTGGTAATTTGTTTTTCCAGAACATTGTCTATTTCCTCCACGTTTTCAATTTTATTAGCAAAGAATTGTACAATGTGTTTTATAAAAACAAAACAAAGCACCTATGTCTGAGGCAAGTATAGCTTGTTTGAGTTCTAATTTTGAATAATAGTTTTTCTCAGACTACCTAATGTTTTATCTCTTTTACTCATTTTTCTCTCATGATATCATGTTTACCTTAATTTTTCTTGATATATTCCTTAATGTATTTCTTTCCTTAGGTCTGTGTGTATGCAAGTGGTTGTTCTTTTTACTTTTTCAGTTGAGATTTAGTATACTGATTATCACTTTTTTACTAAGAAAATGAATTTTCCTGAGTAAGGTTTGGTCATATCTTACAAAATCTGATAAAAGGCTTTACTTATCATTATTGTTTCTAAATATTCTGTAATTGTAAAAATATGCAAACTCAATGCAAGGTTGATTAGAAGCTGGAAAGTAATTTCCAGATGTTTGAAGTTTTCTTCTTTCTTTATTGTTACCAACATCTACCGTTTAACATCTACCGTTATTGTTAAAGTCAGATAATATGGTCTGTGTCATTTGTTTTCTTTTTCTTTTTCTTTTTTATGAGGGGAGGGGTACCTGGGATAGGATGGGTGGGAGTATGTTAAGAAACTTTAAAGCTTTTGCTTTCCAATATTCAGTCAAGTTAAATGCGTGCTTTTTAATCAATATTTAAGCATATTTGAACAGAAAATATAGTCTTAATTTTAGCACATAGTATTTTTGAGTTTTGAATTATCTGACATAAAAATATTTAGCTCATAAAATTCATAAGTTAAAATTTTAGAGTACACGCTCCTCAATTTTTTTAAAAAAGTCTTATTTATTGACTTATTCCTTATGCTTTTCTTTCTCTGAAGTTAAAGTCACAACCCTTGACTTTTGTTACACAGTTGACCATTGGACACTATGGAGATTAGGAGCACCATAATTACTTATTCACGAGAGACACAAAGAGAAAGGCAGAGACATAGGCACAGGGAGGAGCAAGCTCCCTGCGGGGAGCCTGATGCAGGAATTGATCCCAGGACCCCCAGATCACGAACTGAGCCAAAGGCAGACACACTCAACCACTGAGCCATCCAGATGCCCCTATATACTATATTCTTAATATTAAAATTAGAGAAAAAATGTTAAGAAAATCATAACGAAGGGAAAATACATTTATAGTAATGTATTGCATTTATTTAAAAAAAAAAGTGACGTATAAGTAAGTGGACCTGTGCTGATCAGACCCATGTTTTTCAGGGGTCAGCTGTACTTGCTTAAGTGTATTCTGCCCATCCCAAAGTCCTATATATCCTATGACATCTCCATTTATTGTATTTCTGGTTTTGATTAATCTCTTGATAGCATTAATCTTTCTTTAAATAGGCTTTTAAAGACTTTATTTGAGAGAGAGTGAATTTGTGCACACTTGCATGCACACACAGGGGCAGAGACAGAGGGAGAAGGAGAGAGAATCCACAGCAGATTTCTCCCCTCAGCATGGAACCTGATGTGGAGCTCCATCCCAGGACTCTGAGATCATGACCTGAGCCAACATCAAAAGTTGGCCATTCAACTGACTAAGCCACCCAGGCGCCCCTGAATGATACTTTTTTAGTGCTGGCATAGTTGATAATAACTTTTCTGTTATCTTCACATATAAATGCCACCTTTGCTGGGTGTGGAATTCTGGGACTATCCTCCTTTACTCTCAACATTTTTAGGCATTACTTCATTATTGCATATTGTGACAAAAGTTTGAGCCCAACCTGATTTTATTTTTGTTTTTATTTTTTATTTTTTTGGACTGTTTCATTTGAGTTCTTGTATTCTTAAAATTTATTATCAAACTATACTTGGTGTTGGTTATTTTCTATTAAAATTACTACTTGATGAACACTTTCAATCATCAATTCAAATTTTCCCTCAGTTTAGGATTAATTTCTTTTTTCTCTGAAGTTTTATTTCTTCTCCATTATTTGATGTTCTTTTTACAGTGTACTAAGTAAATTGTTGGATCTGCATTGTTTGTATCCTTAACCTACTTCTATCTCTTTATTCTTAACTGCATACAGGGTGAGTTTTCTCTTACTTTGAATTTTACCCCTTGCAGATTGTTTTCTATAGGTTCTTTGCTCATTATTGTTCTACATGCCATTTAAAATATTACAATAATTTTTATCTCTTAAATTTCTTTCCTTAGCCCTATTAATACTTTTATACTCCAGTTTCTTATTGTCATACATATTTATTCTCTTACCTACCATTCTAGAGGGCACCATTCCAAAAGTGTTGGCAGGAATGTGTTCACTCTGGAGGCCTTAGGGAAGAATGCAGCATTCCTTGGATTGTAGCCATATATCTCTTGTAATCTTCAAGGCCAGCATCTTCAAATCTCTTCACATCATTTCTCCTCTGTGACAATTCTTGCGTTGCCTCTTTATACGGACACTTCTGATTGCATTTAGGGGCTTCAGTATAATCCAAAATAATCTCCCTATTCCAAGTTTCTTAGTAATCATGCCTGCAAAGACTCTTTCCAAATGAGGTAACATTTATGGGATTGAGACCTGGTACCTTTGAAGCCATTATTCAGCTAATTACAAGTATCATTCTGTTTTGCTTCTCTGAGATGAGGTAGCCACTTCATGAAAAATCAGATTAGAGTAAATCCTTATGGATTGAATGCTGTTACAGTCACAAGCATTGTCCTCTTTATCAAATGATGCAAGCTCACATGCCATGTGGTCAATAAGGAGGAGCAGTAGGAACTCTGGAGAACACATGTTCAGGGGCAGGGGCTAACAATATATGTGAAGATCAAATTCAGGCTACCAGTTTGTAGTCCTAGTTGGTAGCTGTTTTTTTCTTTTTTCATTCTCTGTAGGTTGATTTTTCTGTTGTAAAATAATTTTATCTCACAATCTTTATTTTAGTATCGGGAATAAAAAATTTTTAATGGAATTCATCAGCATGATTTTAGACTGAAATAGTATTTACTAATGCCATTTACCTAGGTATTCTTAGAATTTTAGGCTTCTCACTTCAACATTTCTCAGAACAAGGTAATTGTTCTGAAAATGGTTAATCAAGGTTGTTTATCAATGACAGAGTTAGAAATTAAGCTAAAGGATTTGTCTAAAGTCACATATTGGATGCATCTATAACTTTTAAGTTTAATCTTATAAAAGCTATTTCCATTTATAGACATAAAATGGGTGTCTCCTTAGTAGTAAATTGGATAAGTAGGCAATTTTGCAACTTCTTTTTACTTTATATGTGGGGTTTTGTTTTTTTTAGATGATTTTTAAGAAGCAGGTTATTTAAGAGAAACTAATGACACATCATAGAGATGAACATAGTTTTAAAACACAGTGAGTAGATATTTGCTTGGCTGGATTTCTCATTTAAAAAGTATGAGTGTATACTTTGATCCTTGTGTATCTTAAAATATCATCTGGTTCCCTTTCCTTCATACACATGAATAATAGTTCAGATGCCAGCATAAAGTGAGAAAAGGGCTTAGGTCTAAGCCTTGAATGTCAATATTAATGGCTTAGAAGATGAAGATGGGCCTGCAAAAGGAACAAGAATGGAAAAGCTAAGGGCAGGAGGAAAGTGGAGTGTGTGTAACATCTTGAAAAGCCAGTGGGAAGTTGGAAGAGGGAGTATCGAATGCTGTTGTAAGAGTCAGTGAAATCAGGACTAAAAATGTTCATTGGATTAAGCAATTTGGAGGAGCTCATTTGGTGGAATGGCCGGGCAATAATGTGGAGCATCAACACTTATTTTTAAGAAGTTGAATCACAAAGGGAAGGGAAAGGCAGATGGGTAGCTAGAGAAGAAGGAGTCACATAAAGACCAAGTCTGTTCATATATAAGCATTAGTGGGCAGTGTAGAATAAACATTTGGTAGTAGTAAAGAGTTTATATCCCACAGCCTACTGCACATGACTTGAATTTTGCCATATTATGTACACTGCCACCTATATTGCTAGTTCCATTTTTTTCCCTCTTTCCCCAAGGAGCTCCTAGTCTCTCATATATAGTTTTTTATCCCCCTCTTAATTCCCCCTAGTCTTTAGAATATAATTTCTCTACATTGTTTACATATGTCTATTTTGTTCTCTGTTTAGGGAGCCTGGAGGGGTTCTGTATTAGACTGTGTCCCCATAGGTAAACAGAGAAAGACCTTGTATGGTTTTACTCCTCAGTTTTTTTGCTAAGAGACTGCTCAAACTGTTACTTGAATGATTCTTGTTTTGGGGCTAATATGTTACTTAAGGATCTTAACAGTTGACTATATAGAGCTTTTATGGGGCGGGCGGGGGGAGGGGGCAGGATATTTGAGCAGATTAAACCAAATGACAAGGTTTAAGATTTTTTGCTATGATTATGGGATCAATTTTGCTTAATAAAAACCAGTGGATGAACTTTAATGAATGACTTCCTGGCCCAACCTTAGAATTTTTCAATTTAGGAGTTAGTTTGGTTTTCAAAGACAAAAAGTGTTCACTAAATTTTCTGATTATATCAAAGATGAATTCAGTCTTGTGATTGTCATAGTACTTTGTTTTGAAAAGTTCAGATCAACTGATAAGCTAGTGTTGTGGTGAGATCCATCCAGCATGTGCTCAGAGTAGATTTAAGACGAAGCGACTCTAGAATTTCTCTTAGAAACTAGCTTAAGCTTTCATGGGCAAATTGAATCTCCTTGGATTTACTATTTATAGATATATGCCAACTTAATAATTTGACTATATAATTAGTAGTCCACTTCTGGAAGATGACTATGTAAACATAGTATTTATAAGTAAGTAGTTTCTGGTAAGTGTTGTATTTGCATAACCATCTGCTATATTTATGTAGCTATTGTTGGCTGCTTCACTTGGATTCTACAAATTACTCAGAATCCCAGGAGGTAAGATTTCTGAATTGTCTATTTTCACTTTGTGAAAGTCCAACCACAAAATTATTAATTTGTCCTTGATGTATGTAGATTTTTATATTTGCTCTGGATCTGTACCTAAAATTTTATCAGATGGTTGACTTGGTTTGTTACGTATTTACATTTCTAATACATTTTTTGAAAGTTTGGGTTTTGTTTTTAGGAATTTTACCCTGTTTATCTTCAAAGAATTATTTATTTGATAGTTTTATATATATATATCTGGAAAATAGCTACTGGACTTTTCTGCAAAAGAAAATAATAAGTTCCCTATTAGGTAATATCAGAATCCAGATGTGACTATGTGTGTAGGAATGTAGTAATAATTAGTTTGCTGAGTGCCTTATTTTTGCCTACCTCATTTAAACCTTGAAGCAACATTCAGAGGTAAGTATAAGTATGTTCTTTGTACAGATAAGGAATGCTATATTAGTAGATATCAAGCATCTTAAGTGTATCTCTCTCCTCTCCTTTAGCCTAGCTAAAGGTATTGAGGTACAGAGATGAGGCAAATTGCTTTTGACCTTCAGCATATGACTTAACTTCATGATGGCTCAGTCATCATCTAGCCATTTACCTATCTGGGCATCCCATCTAATCTTTTCTACAGATGCATAGATGCCTAGGTTCCAACCCTATCCTGGAAATTCTGATTTGTTAATTATAATTTTTCGAAAAGTCCACAAATAATTCTTTTGTATATCCATGATCAAGACCATTGTCTTAGTAGTAAATGGTACTTGAATTAGAGTCCTGATTCCTCTAAACTTACCAGTTGAGTAACCTTGGCCAAGTTCTTTTGTCTTACTAAGATTCATCTATAAATTGAAGATATATTATTACCCAATTTAGAGGGTTGTTGAGAATGAATGAATGATTTAGAATTATTCTTAAATATTGTCTGCTCTTAAGATATCATCATTATGTTATCCTTTGTCCAGTCAAAGCACTCACTCTTATCATAATAATGTATACCAACTTGATATCTGGTAATCTAATCATAAAGATTAGATTTTACTCTCATAAAGAATGATGGCTAGTTTTCATTATTTACCTTCATTAGTGGAATTGTACTGGGGGACAGAGGAGTAGGCAGGAGATTGTTTGATCACACCAATCAGCCAAACTTCTCTCTTGTGTATTAGTTTGGCCCTGGTAGGAAAAGAAGGGGGAAAAGGTTACTGGGAAACTATTACCTTCCTAAGGAGTTTTTCTTACCCTTTTTCTCCCAACTTCTTCTCAGAGCTTAGCATCACTAGCATCATCAATCCCTTAGTCTCATAACTGCATCCTGATTTATCTAGGTACTTTTACCTACCCATATTTCCCCTCACCATTTTACCTCCATTAAATTTAATTCTGTCCTTCTTTTAGATTGGTTTGAGTTCAGTTGTGACTTATTTGATGACTTTGATCCCATGTCTCTACATTCCTAGGCTATTACTCAAGTAAAGGTCAACCTAAATTTTAACCAGCTGTCTCTCTGTGTTGTATGGGCCCATTTCAGACCAGAATTTTTAGCTTTTGATTATTGGGAAAGGATTAGATAGCTCAGCTTTCCTGCTTGTCCACATGGCTGTTCCTAGACCCTCGAATCTCCTTTACTATTTATACCTAATGGTCATAGAATATAATAATAATGATACACGTGATTACTGCTAAGTTGATAGAACAGTAGATCACAATAGGTTGATTTTGTTATATATAACAAGCTTTGTTGTGTGTATATATAATTGCTTTGCACTTTGGCAGTTGAGGTTGTACTCCTTATTGTAATTTAATAACTAATGGCTTTTTCAAAGACTGAAAAACCTATGGAAAAGGTAGAATTTGAACTAGATTTTGCAAGATGGATATACTTTTTTCTTTAAGTAGGGAGGGGGGCAAGGGTTTCCAGTTAAGGGGACTGATATGAGCAGACACTTAAAGGAATGAGTGTGCAAATTTGGATCATTGTGAGTAGATCATTTTTTTACTTTTTCAGAGAGTTCATATAGTAGGAACAAAATTGTAGGTAGTTGAGAATAAAACTAGAAAATCCTAAATATTCAACCAAGATGCTTTGAATTAGTAGGCTTTTGGTATGTTGTGAATTCATTTGGCTTTTTCTTGATTAACATACACATACAATTTAGAGAGAGATTCACCTGTTCATTGCATCCTAAAACACTTGTCCTGGTTCATGGAAACTGATAACCACTGCCAGTCTCCTTTCTACCTCAGGTGGTTGTTTCTGGTGGGGAAGTGTCATGTCAGCTACTTTTATCTTGATGCCTGAGTTCCCTCTGCCTGTTGTTCATTCTAAGTTGTGCCTGATCAACCTCTCTCCCAATTCTTTCTTGTTAATCTCTAGGTTCTAAGTCAGCAACACAATAAGTGTCTGCTTATAAGAGTTGTGATTTTTTTTTAAAAGATTTTTATTTATTTGAGAGAGAATGAGAGAGAGCATGTGAGCATGAGTGGTGGGAGGGGTAAGGGAGGGAGAAGTCCGCTTCCCACTGAGTGGGGAGCCAGATGACATGGGGTTCAATCCCAGGATCATGAGCTGATGCTTAACCGACTGCCCCTGAGTTGTGATTTCTTAATTAAAGCTTTCTTTATATCTCTTTCACTCTTAAAAAGGATGTTGGAAATGTATTTTATATATAAGATAGTTATTAACTTTTCTGTTTCTCTTCCTTTGCAGACCTAGAATATCAAGACATAATGGGAGCATTTTTAGACAAACCAAAGATGGAAAAACATAATGCCCAGGGGCAGGGTAATGGGTTGCGATATGGGCTAAGCAGCATGCAAGGTTGGCGAGTTGAAATGGAGGATGCACATACGGCTGTGATCGGTTTGCCAAGTGGACTTGAAACCTGGTCATTCTTTGCTGTGTATGATGGGCATGCTGGTTCTCAGGTTGCCAAATACTGCTGTGAGCATTTGTTAGATCACATCACCAATAACCAGGATTTTAAAGGGTCTGCAGGAGCACCTTCTGTGGAAAATGTAAAGAATGGAATCAGAACAGGTTTTCTGGAGATTGATGAACACATGAGAGTTATGTCAGAGAAGAAACATGGTGCAGATAGAAGTGGGTCAACAGCTGTGGGTGTCTTAATTTCTCCTCAACATACTTATTTCATTAACTGTGGAGACTCGAGAGGTTTACTTTGTAGAAACAGGAAAGTTCACTTCTTCACACAAGATCACAAACCAAGTAATCCGCTGGAAAAAGAACGAATTCAGAATGCAGGTGGTTCTGTAATGATTCAGCGTGTGAATGGCTCTCTGGCTGTATCGAGGGCCCTTGGGGACTTTGATTACAAATGTGTCCATGGAAAAGGTCCTACAGAGCAGCTTGTCTCACCAGAGCCTGAAGTCCATGATATTGAAAGATCTGAAGAAGATGATCAATTCATTATCCTTGCATGTGATGGTATTTGGGATGTTATGGGAAATGAAGAGCTCTGTGATTTTGTAAGATCCAGACTTGAAGTCACTGATGACCTTGAGAAAGTTTGCAATGAAGTAGTCGACACCTGTTTGTATAAGGTAGCTAGACTTTATTTTAAAAGATAAAAATGATTTTATGTCATCTTAATTATTACTCTCGTATTTAATCATTTTAGAAACTAGTTCTCAGAAATGAGTTTTGGGCACAAAACTGTAGGATACTCTTTACCAATTATGAACATTTAGGAAACATTTTTAGAAATTATCCAATTACTAAATATGCAAGAGTTATAATCTGAATGGTCTTTTAGTAACCATGACTACCTCAGCTTTTTAATATTGTAGAAGATTATCAAAGGCAGAAAGACTATATCATGGTGTGTGTCTTAAAAGGAAAGGCATGGGGGGGGGAGGGTTAGGCCCCTGTGTCTAATGAATAAAAAGCATTTTAGAATTTTAATAATTTATTTTTATCATGTGATATTGCCTTACATTCATGGAAGTACTTTGAGACTATAGTCTAATGAATCTGTAGCACTAACAAAGTTTAGTGATTAACTAGCATGATATGATAAAAATAGCCTTGAACGCGGAGTCAGAAGAACTTGGTGTAAGACTGTGTATGACTTCAGGTAAGCTATTTCAGCTTTCTGGAAAATCAGTTTCTTTAACTGTAAAAAAGGTAAGAGATACTATCACCCTGTCTCATGGGGTTGTTGGGATGATCAAAGGGGATCATATCGTAGATGAGCCAGCTCAGCCCCTTTATTTTACAGAGGAGGAAGCTGAGCAAGAGGGAGCCCACCTGAGTCAGGCCTTGAGTCAGGCTTACCTCTGTCACTTTTGTACTCCATAGTCTTGGACCAATTGTTCAGCCTCTCTCAGCTATTGAGTAGAGATCATAGTATCTAACTTATAGGACTGCTGAGGAATTAAATTTTTTGTTAGTAATTTTTTCTTTTTCTTTAACAAATGTTGATTTTATAAAACTTCTGAGGCTACATATTTGATTTTCTTTTAACATGTAGAAATAGAAAGCCATCTTTATGTTCTCTGTAGTTTTATAAGCATACTGCCAGCTCTACTTAAAATCTTAATTAAAATCTGATCATACTTAGAAATCAGATTTATGTAACATCCAACACAAATCAAGCTTATGTAATATCCAGCAGATATGTTAAAAACAACAACAACAACAAATAGAGCAGCAACTTACTAGTGCACACTACTGATTTCTGAATTTGAGGAGACCCGAACAGTGATGCATATGTTCTTTGTCCCTTCTAGTATGCATAAAAGTAGTATCCATTTGTTGGTCTTAATTCTGGAACTCTTGAGAATTAAATAGTCACTGGCTAAATTAAATGCTATTTTCTTGAGAGAATTGTAACATTCAGACACTAGTAAATTAGGACTCATCTAACACTTTATCTCTTCTGCATTCTCCATTTTAAAAATTATTCAGTACCTTATCATCTGCCGCATTTTATACTGTTTTTATCCAAGATTCTTTTTAATATTAAATTCCTTGGTTTACTTAAACTAATGGCATAAGGTCAGTTCTCCCATATTGAGGAATCAGATACTTAAGATGTAAAATTTAACTCCAGTTCCTAAGAGAGAGAGGAATATTAGGGATGCTAACATTGATTCAGGTATTTTAATCATACCTAGGTATCTTTAAAAATAAATATATTTCCTAAAAGTTAATTTTTTTAAATTATGAAAATTTTAAAAATGTTTAAATTATATATATAGCTTTACTTCTAATTCCATGTTTCTATTTATTATGAAGCAAATTAGTTTAAATATAAGTGTCTCAAGTATACATGTAAGTATAGGTCAAATCCTCTTGTAAGTAATGCCACTAGAATTTTCAGTTTTGTTGAATGAGTGTGTGTGTGTGTATGTTTGTGTATTTTTATTAGGTATCACTTCAAATTAAGTAGGCCACCAGTAAAATGTTCAGAAATCTTTTTGCTGTATAGCATTAAAAAAAATGATTGTTGTAGTGGAGGTTAACCTGTAGTGTTTCTCCTGTCTTTTGGAGTGTTAGTTATACCGTATACCATATGTAGTATATGTGTACAGGGGTGTGCCTCTCTACATATGCATATTTTTTCTCCTTGAAATATATATATATATATATATATATATATATATATATATGTATGTTAGAGCAAGTATAATTAAAATTGTCATGGCTGTAGAAGTTCTCAAGGCTTTAAAGAGCAAGACAAAAGCATAATATTTCTCAAACTTTTTTCTTCCCAGGGAAGTCGAGACAACATGAGTGTGATATTGATCTGTTTTCCAAATGCCCCCAAAGTATCACCAGAAGCAGTGAAGAAGGAGGCAGAATTGGACAAGTACCTGGAAAGCAGAGTAGAAGGTGGATCATTTAACAAAAAATAAGTAGCTTTAATTAAAGAAAAACCTCAACACAATCAAACTTTAATATTTTAGCTTTTAGATCTTTACATGCCTTTGACATCTAGTGTTTAGTGTACAAAAGTGGGAAAGGGCATTTCTGTAGTAACTGTTCAGATGCTTTTGATTGTCCTATTACAGTTATATTAGAAATAAGAACTAGTGTGACCCTATACATTCTGTTCAGGATACTTTTGTTTAAAAAGGCTAAAAAGTGTTTGTATGCTTTGAAATTCTTGATGAATTCACTGGCATGAGTAATTTTATGCCAGGAAAGTCTGATATGTGGTTTATTTAATTATAAGCAGATTATTTATGATGGTAATAATTTGAATACCATCTTTCTGTGTAAAGCTATGTATACGGATTTAAGATCTTTAGGACTTTTTTTTTTTAATAACTTGAAGATCACAGCCTGGTTATTAGAAACTTTCATATGCCACAGCTTTTACAAATATATTTTAAACTGTTTCAAGTCATCTTGCCTAAGCCATAAACTTCCTCACCAAGACAACATAGACCTGAATAGAAGATACACTAGGTGTCTACTTGGCAGAAATATAAATGCTGAATAAAAGCAAAAATAAGTTGGGAATTCCAGAAATATGTTTGTCTTAATTCTGCAAATTACTTTGAGACAATTAGAAAGATGTTTGTAACTCTCTAGTGTAATGCCTTTAAATATTTGAAAAAATATAAATGACCTTATATGCAGCTACTACTTATAATGCTAAGGTCTCCCCAGAGAATTCCATTTCGCTACATATATGCAATAAGCATATAGATTTGCAGTTTCTTTAAGCAGAAAAACTTGACATGCCTATGATAGCGTTAAAATGCATTTTGGGCTCCTAATGTCATGAATTTGCACGTTAAAGATCTAATAGCATGTAAGCGTTGACCTACACACTATTATATTCCGCTGTGCCTACATTATTAAAACTAATATGCACTTTAATTTTGTTTTCTCCCTTTTTACTGTTTGATATCAATTATAATCAGTCTGCTATTAGAATCATGATTGGTTTTGATTTTCAGTACTATCTAGAGCTGCTATTTTGTTTTTATCGCTTTCCCCCACATGATAGTGATATATCTAGTATATGTATGTACTATTTAGTATTTCATTCATTGGACATACTATTCAATGGGTTTGTTTTCTCACTACTACCTAAGGCTCTTGGAATTTTTATATTTTAAATGAATCATTTTGAAATGTTATTTATATATATAATACAGTAAAATAAAATATTTAGAATGCTACCAAGTTATCACATTGGTTCAAACTGCTGGCTAGTGGAAAAATGAAACCGTAAGAATATGTATTGGGATAAATTGGTATTTGATTTATTGGCACTTTTAAGTAATTTGGGTGTACATGTTTTCTTACTGATTTAAAGAATAAGTACTTCCGTTTCATTTACTATGAAATAGGATCATGTTTTTAGAAATGAATTACAACATTTCTCTTTCGTGTGCACTCTTTTAAGTTTTTGGTGCAATTCTAAATAATTGCTTTATATACATAATTTTATGTTATAATATTAAGTTTTTTTATTGCTTTTTATCAAGGAAGAATTACCACCTGAACAGTTTACATCAATACTCAGTATTTTTGATATGTTGAAGTATTATACTTGTATCATTCAATTTGAGATTACTATGTTACAAATCAAGTTTCATATTCTTTATTGATGAATTATTCTTTATTGAGGTAGGTTTGATAAGACTGCAACTAGAGGATAAATATTACATTAATTAAAATTGCTACTATATTTTAAAACATAGAATGTAACTATATTGCAAAAGTTGTTCTAAGTAAAAAGTACTGCATTCAGCTTCTAAAACAGGCACTGAATATTTTTCTTTTTTTTTTCTTTATTTCTTTAAGTACATGTCTTCAAAATTGCTGTGACCTACTAAACCTCATTTTATTTATTTTGCATACTTTTGGCTTCTCTGTCCACACCATCAAAGGAAAGACTTTTCAGCGCTCCTATTACCTGTGCCCTTCTAAATACTTGACTCTCTCTAGGGTTGCGATGAAAAGACTCAGCTCATAATTTAAACTATATCACTTAAGTTTGTGGTCTTTCTAAGCCAATTTAAGATTGTTCTTGTACTTTTTAAATCTTTTCTGCTGACTGCCCGAGCTTTAAAGTTGTTAATTTGGAGATGACTGCTAGGATCCCTCAGACTTGGTGTGGAGGGAAGTGGGGAAGAGCAGAATGTGTTTATATGTTAGTATGAGAAACATATCTTCTATACATATATATATATTCTTTAGTAAAAGCATTCAATCTTTTTACAATTCTATTTAAAATGTATAGTCCAAGAGCAAGTGAAGGAATATTTCTTAAAATTCATTTTGTTTTCCTTTTTAAAAGCAGAAGCAATGCTAGTGTAGCATTAATGGTAAGACAGTTTAAATGTATTGTCCCATGTGGAATAGGAGTTATTAACTGTTTTTAAAGCCTTACATTATTTTTTTTTAAAGAATTTGTCTTCCTGTAATTTTCTTCACAATTAAAATACCCCAATATTTTAACAAAGGAGATGTAAGATACATCAAATATAGGTGATTAAGGTAATGTTTTTTAGACCTGAAACTATCATTGCTTGAATTTATCATCAGTGTTCATTTCTATTGTATTTAGTTATCTATCCAATAATTGTATTGGCTTAGCAGAGACTGTATGTTAAGTGTATTACAGCTTTAGATTGTGAAATTGTGCAGCATAGGTAAACATCAAAACCCTTTATTTTTGTACAGCAGATTTCCAGCATTAGAACCATGTAGAATACTAGCTGTTAAAGATTATACAATAAAGGAACTTGGCAAACCAAATCTGAGATCCTTGCTTTTTGTTCAGATTTAAGACTGGTTTAAAAAAAAAAAAGGCAAAAAAATAATACATGGTGAAATTTGGCCTTAATTCCAAAAGGACAATTTGAGCCATTTAAAGAAATATGAGTAGCAGTGTCTGTTTTTTAATATAATGTGGCCTTAATGAGGAATTGATATTTTGAGACTTGATCCAAAGGATGGAAGATCTTTATATGCATTGTGATTTTCAAAGGTATTTACAAATTGAGAACTAGAATGATAATTTTATTGCCCTAATGATGACAAAGAAAATGTCTTAGTATAAACATTTAAAAACAGATAATTGAGCAAAACTTGAACTTTTAATTTACAAATACCTTTAGTATGATCTTGCATTTAGAAAAAATAACTCCAAGAAAAGACTTCTTATACTTGATAGTTTGAGAATTCTTTAAGTTGTTTGTACATAATTGTTGGTATTCTGTGGTATGAATAACAGTATGCATCTACATGGCAACACTGCAGATCATATCACTGACCCATTTTGTAACTGGATGTTTTGAAATTAACAATTTTAAATACAGTTGTATGGTTTTTTTAATTTTTTCTTTGTAAAAATTTATCATGAAATTTAGATTTTTTTCCATTCCATATGCCCTGTTCAAATAACGAACTAAGGAAATGGTATTACATAGCTGTTTACTGCTTAAAGATCTTCAGACAAAAATTAAGCTATGAGTGGTATTCAGTTATATAACCTAACCTGCACATGCTACTTACATATCATTTTGCAAATACAAAGATACGTAAAAATGATTTGGGTTAGTATATAATCAGTAAATTCCATTATATTTAAAAGGTTTTTTTCCCTTTCAAATTTTGATGTTGGTTTTTTTTTTTTTTAAACTGCAAAATTCAGGAAACATGTTTCCAGTCTGAAGAGAGGAGTTGACCTCCTCAGAAGTAACTAGTTGGCATCTTAAGAATATTCTCATTCATATACCCATATCCTTGATGATGTAATATACTGATTTTAACATGACATTTTTCCACATTTTTATCTTGTTTATTTTCATTCTTTGAAGTTAATCTGGAAAGTATCTCATTTTTTGTGTTATTTTGTGCATCCCTTTGTCAAATTTTCAAAGGTCAACTTGATTTTTTTCCTAATACCAGCTTAGAAAATCTCAGATGTGGTAAATGCCATCTTTAAAAACCTAAGTTATCTTTGTTTCAGTTTTTTTTAAAAAATTAAATTTGGATAACACTTACAAAAAAAGTACTTCTGATTCCCAGAAATCATAAAGAAGCAGGGGGAAGGCGTCCCTGACTTAGTCCATGTGATGCGCACATTAGCAAGTGAGAACATCCCCAGCCTCCCACCGGGGGGTGAATTGGCAAGCAAGTAAGTTATATTCTGCATCCTGTTAAAATTTATCTCAGTACATAAAAATGTTAGGTGTTCATTGATCAGATGTATACTTACCTAATGGCTAAAGTGATGCAATTACCTGTATCTTCAAATGTTTAGCCTGTGATTCATTGTTTTTCATTATTAATGATAAAATGCCGTGTGTTTAGGATAGATGTCAGAATGTCATTGTTTGTAACTGACTGTACTGAAGGCTGTCTTTAGTGGAGGCTTGGGTTACATTGATTGCCTGATAGCATTAAATAGTGAAAGAATTTTTTAAACTAAATTATGTAGCACTACAAAATTCTAATTGTCATTTTTATTATTATTACATTTATTACATTTTTATTACATTATAATTTGATTTTGTCAATCCCTGGATAATTTATCATCCCAGGGATGAACATCTTTCTCTTCTTCCATCTAAGCCATTTTTTTTTTCCATTTTTCTACATCTCTGATTTTCCCACTGTTTTTGGTTGTTGATTCCTAGTTGGTTGGATTTTGTTGTGAGGGAAGATAGGAGGATGCGTTTCTTGCTTTTTTTTCTATGTGAACTCCAGTTCATAGAACTGGACTAATTTGTGTCAGATATTAATTAAGCTTACATCTTTATAAACTTAAGTGGAGACTTTAAGAAATTTTATAATTCAAACAGTTTTACCTCTATATGATATCCACATAATTGACCTACAAAGATATTAGACAATTTCCTTCATTCTCTACTATATTCTGTAAATGTAGCCATGTTCTTTATAATCATTTCTCTAACTAGTAATTGTAGAAATTCCTATTTGAAGCTTTTCTTAGAAACCTTTTCTTCCAATATGACTTTCTGTGAAATGACTATTAAACTGCTTCAAGTCAGTTTTGGAAGTACGGAGGCTATAACTTATAAATACCATTACAGATTTTTTAACAAAATGTTATTCAATAAGGTCCTGTACTCGGCAGGGAAATTTCAGCTTTAAAATCGAGCCTTTTAAAAGGGGTATTACAAAAAGCTGAAATTTAAATGTAAATTTTATTTAAATTATTTTACTGCAACAGACGTTGAAGTTACTTCTACTTCAAAACTAACATTGAACTCTTAACCAGAATGTTAGTGTTATATCTTAAAACTGCATCGTCATTGCTGACTCATAACCACAGAAGCCAGTTCAAATGAAATAGACAATATATAAATGAAGTAGACTGCTTTTTTTTTTTTTTAAACCATGGCTTAGTCTTCTTCTAGTAATTGGGTTGGTGGAATGTTACATTTTAGAGTAAATTCACCTCTAGTTATCATTGGGGCTCAAATGTCTTAAAGTGAGGATCACTTATTGATAGTAAGAAATAGAATTAAAATAATTTCTAAGTATAAGATTATCTTTGACATTTTAATGAGCACCTAACTGTGAAGTATTAAACAGTTTTGTGCTCTAAAGAATTAACTTTCTGCATTTCTTTAAATTTAGGCGGAATGTAATTGAAGCCGTTTACAATAGACTGAATCCTTACAAAAATGATGACACTGTAAGTAGCATTTTGGCTCTGTCTACTTTCCCTTCCCCTCCACTCTAAATGCATATCCTTCCTACCTGTTTTTGCAGAGCTGTTCAGTGTACCCATTCTCTTACACACACCCCTGATTGATTGCTCTGAATTCTGGCTGCACCACAGTTCTAGTGATTGAGGACATAATCATGGTGAGTGGCCACCTCTCTCAAAAAAGAAGAAAGTCCCTTTGAATTATTTTTGTTTTTTTAAGCCTCTACAAGCAATCAGCTTCAAAAGATTTACCTCCACTAAATGATTTTTTAAAGTTGGGAATAATAGCTCTGCTCAGAATCTTGAATTATTCTGAGTTTTATAAGCAGCTGCAACAGAATTTCAGAATACGCAGCTCCACTAAATAGTTTTTATATTTGGAAATACCTTTGCTGAGAACCATGGAGTATATACTTCATTTAGATCCTAACATAGAGAATTCTACTTATATAAAAAGACATTAGAATGTCATATTCTGCAGTTGAATTTCCTGTTAGAATTCTGTTGTAGTATTGGTGTTTACAGAAAAGTGGGAACTTAAAATCATTTGGGCACGGCTCTGAGATATATATTGCATTATGAATCCTCAGATCTCACATTACTTGAAGCCTTAATTTCTTCTTATGTAATAAAAGTTTATACAAGTAGTGTTCTAAAAAAATTAGGTTTTAATTGAAAATAAATTTTTTTAGCAATTATACTGGTTTAGAAATACATTCGGTTAACATCATGGTAAAATGCTATTTCAGATATTTCATTCAATACAAAACAAAGGGTTAACATTTTTTTTTAACAAATTGAATACTGATATTTCATTTACACACATACACTTACTTCTACGCTATAAAAAGTGTTAGTCTAAATGTCAGCTTTACAAAACCCTATCTTTCTGCATTATCCAGAAAGTAATATGTTGGAACCTCTCAGCTTTAATGTAGTTCCTTGTTTTGCTTTGTTTCCTTTTATGAAGGACTCTACATCAACTGATGACATGTGGTAAAACTGCTCATCTAGCCATGGAGTTTACCTTCACCTCCAAAGGAGAGTACAGCTCAACTTCCTTGAACCTTTTAAACATCCATCCTCAACTTTAAAGAAGGACATGAGACATGGGTGAGAGTGGATCACACCAGAGAGCTTCAGCCGTACAACAGCTAGCCCAGGACTGGTTTTTTTGTTTTTTTGTTTTTTTGTTTTTTGTTTTTTTGTAAATTTGAGACTTATGTAAACGTGATTTCAAACCATAATTCATGTTGTAAATCAGACTCCAGCAATTTTTGTTGTATGATTTTGTTTTTTGTAAAGTGTAATTGTCCTTGTACAAAATGCTCATATTTAATTATGAACTGCTTTAAATCACTATCAAAGTTACAAAAAAATGTTTGGCTTGTTGTGTGATGCAACAGATATATAGCCCTTTCAAGTCATGTCGTGTTTGGACTTGGGGTTGGGACGGGGAGAGCAGCAGCCATGTCAGCTACACGCTCAAATGTGCACACGATTATGGAGAGTAATTCCAAAATCTTACGAAGCCCAATATGCAGGGAGTTAACTGAAAACTATCTTGGCAGTGAGGTTGGCACTGTTGATAAAGCTGGTCCCTTCCTTTAACTGTCTTTTAGGTTGTTCTTGCCTTGTTGCCAGGAGTATTGCAGGTAATACAGTATATTCATAAGAATATCAATCTTGGGGCTAAAATGCCTTGATTCTTTGCACCTCTTTTACAAGTCCTTACGTTGAATTACTAATTGATAAGCAGCAGCTTCCTACATATAGTAGGAGACTGCCACGTTTTTGCTATCATGATTGGCTGGGCCTGCTGCTGTTCCTAGTAAGGTATTCTGAATTCCATTTTATCAATAAAGCTTGATTTAACAAACAAGAAATTTAATCATGTATGTGTAATTCCTCCTTTACCTCACCCTTTTAAAACACCATGCCATTGTAAATGAGAAGTTTCTCATGGGGAAAGATGTTAGTCTCTTTTATTGGGAAATACTGTTACTGTACTGCAAGGCACAGATGGAAACTGTTTCCCTTCCATTAGAAAGACTACAAGATTTAAGTCTCTGTTGTTTCTTAATCTGTTTTTTAATGGATTTCTTTCTGGCTGCTTATTTTTCATTAAGATGTGGATCAGCTTGAATTTGCCTACTGTTTCATTAAAATAATTGTCAGAGCTTGACAATCTAACACTCTATAGTAGGGGTGTGTGTAGGTATGTGTGTGTGCGCGTGCCTTTGTGTTTGTGAGTGTGTGCTTGCCTGTGATTCTACATTGGCCCATGTCTTTAGAATCCAAGTAGTTAAGATGTATTTGTGATTTGAAATATAGCATGTTGCTAATATTTAGCTGTTGGCCTTTAAAAATAACTTTCAAAGCTTAAAGAATTGTAGATATAAAAATAACCTAATCTAATTTAGGCTTAAATTCCTCTAAGCATGTGAAAGTAAGTTTTTAAATCTGTCACTCAGAAAAGACTACTGTTTTGTGCCCTTCTGTATTTTTGTCTGTCTAGGTTGGATATTGTATTTATTGCCGTGTAATTTAATCATTCAGTAGGCAGATTCTCCACTAGGAAACTATTAACATGTAAGATTACAATACAGCATTGAATACAAAATCGAAACTCTGTATAAAAGGTAGTATAATCAGTTCTGTTATATTTGTTTTTTCCCTAACTTGGAAATATACATATTTGTATATATAGCCTTAAAAACTAATGTAAAGTTAGGGGAGTAGTGGGCAAAGTAATGTGAAATGTCTCAGATTTAAGTAGTTACATACCAGCAAAACCTTTTCGTTATCCCTCTTATTTGTGAGGAGATTTCAATGTAATTTAATTGTATTTAATTTATATCTCAATCCAGCATGAATGAAGAAAAACAAGTACTATTTATATTTAGAAATTCCTAACAGTTGGAATTACAGAACCAATTCCAAACTTACAAATAAATGCTCAGTGTCTAAATCTGTGGTAGAGTGCGAAGTATGACAATGTTCTGTTATGGCTTTGCAAGCATCTCAGTGTGCATTCAGTAGATACCAGTGCTTCTAGTGTAGAGTGGTTACTAGACCTACTAGTGCTGAAAACTAAATTCCTAGTATAAGAAGACAACTCCTTAATTTTTAAAGTAGACTGAATTTTTTACTTCTAGAAATTTCAAAACCTTGAATTAGATTTTGAGATGCAAAATTGTTAAATCACAAGTAAAAATATGTGATGAAAAGCTATATTTCAGACCATAATAGCATACTTAGAGGTTGGTGGGGGGGGGGGGTTGAGAATTTTTAAATAAAAAGAGGTTAAGATATTCCTTGTTAACATTATTAGTACTGAAAATGAAGCTTGGAAGTGAGAGAAAACTATATTAATTGTTCTCTGAGAAGACTAAATCTTTTCCACATGAGTCAGCATTGCCATACAATATATAATTTTTCATTGTAAAAAAGGAAGTATACATCATAATAGACTATGTGTGTTCTTGATTCTGGGGGGGGAGGGGAGAGGGTGGTGGTGGTGGGAACCAACCACACTTTTAAAAGGCACTTTTGCACCTCTCTTGTGCACTTCATTTTTGTACCACTTAAGTTCTTGCCTTCCCGACCCCCTTTAGTGTGCTAATTAATTAGCATCTCAGGGCAATGCCTCGAAATTTTTTCATGTGTTGTATGTTATTTTCTTTGGAGGATGAAAGTTCTTGTGTGATGATAGTATACCATTCAAATGTACTTTCATTTATGTGTTTTAATAGGACGAACTCAATTTGCTGCTTTTAATAGGAAATCCATTTTGTGTAGCAGACTCTTGTTACCTTAACATTAAAAAATGTCACTGATCTCTTACTGTTTTAGCAAGGTAAGCTCTCTTAATTTCCACTTTCTTAAGAAATATACTTTTACAGATAACAGAAGCAGTTCTCAGTATTAGCATTAACTTTAAAAAATCCAAGTGGTAGGTATTTTTGTTAATTTGCTTTAGAACTATGTCAAACATTTTTAATTATAATGCTTGCTTCTAGAGTACCGTGCAAATAGTGTACTGTTCCAGCCACTTATTTTTTTTTTAGTACATTAAGAAATTTGGAATACAAATTGTATTATTAAGAATGTAAATTCTTAATAGTACATTAAGAATAAATCAGTTATGTAATTCAAATAATCTGAATTATACCAACACTTTTAGTATTCATCCATTTGACCACATATTAATTCCACTAATAATTCAGCTTTTCCACAAAATGTATTGAGGGTTATCTACAGAACACTGTTCTAGGCTAAGTACTTTGGAACTATAAAGAAATGAATAGGTCCTTGCGCTCAAGTTTACATTTGAGTACAATTTATAATCTAATGTATGTTAATACTATAACTTAATTACTCATTCAAAAAAATGGTTACTGCCCTCCTACTGTCTGCCAGATAATTTTCCCGAACAAGGCAGGTCTCTGCCCTGAAGAGCTCATTTATACTTCCATTATTCATTTGAAACTCTTCATTTATTTTTTTTCCCCAAAGTTAAAAATCTCAGAAGAAAATTTTACTCAGCATAGTAATAGAATTGGACTGAGGAGTATGCTTCACTCACTACCTTTTAACCAATGGCCTGTACTCTTCCTGCTGACAGCAGCCAGGCAGAGAAATAGGTCATGGATTTCCTAGAATTCTCCAACCCTGGAAATACTGTTGGGAGTTTGAGTTTAAGGCATTAAAAAAATATATATATATATAGATATATATATACACACACACACACACACACACGTGTGTATATATGTATAATGTGTGTGTATGTATATATACACACATATATAAAAATTTAAGAAAAATTCTGTTTCTTGAAAAAACACTGCCAGTTTTAATATCTGGCTTTAGCCAAATGATTACTATGTTTTAATTTTTAAGATAATTTCACTGCCCATCTTTATTGGACAAATTCAATTTGTGATTTCTGAAAGAACTGACAAAATTGGTTACAGGTTTTCTTTTTTGTTTTAATTTTGAATTTCATGGCATATATATACTTTTAATTCATAAAGTTTGAATTAGAGGTGTAAGCCTGTGATGTTTGTACAGTATTACGTTAGGATTTGGTAGTAGAAAATATGTAAATATTTCAATACATAGATGTTTCTCTTTTGAGGTTTTTCTTTGAAGGAACCTTAAAGAGTTTCATACTTTTGCTTGCAGATACTGCTGGTGAGATGACCATTTTGTAATTTGAGTGATCTAGTCTAATTAGTTTTTCTTTTAGACATTAGGATGACTTCGTTAGAGTTTAAAACTTTAGGAGCCTAATTTTACTTTATTTCCTTCAATAATGTGCCATGAGTTTTGGATTGTATTTTTAAATTATACATTACTTTAGAATATGCTTGAAATATTTAAGAATACATTTTCTAAATGCTGGGAGTATAATACTGCTGTTTTGTTGGTCAGAATAATATGTCTCAAGTGTTAGTTATTACTGATAATCAGAATGCCATACAGAAATGATGAGAGGCATTTGGTTCCACTTCATTGTCAAATGAACATTTCTGTTTTTGTTCACCTTCACACAGATTCTCTCCCTTTTACCTGCTCTATACATATATTAACCTAATGGCCTCTGCTCTTATGTTTTCCCCGATTATATTACCAGCACGTAGGAGTGCGCCAAGTAGAAGAACTCACATCTGTTGAAATTGTAGTTGACATCTTATATTAGATGGGGGAATATGTTGTTTGAATTGATAAAACAAAAAAGTAACTTTTTTTTCCCTCCCTCATCCAGCAGAAATGTTGCTTTATTTCCTCTACTACCCTCTTAGTGATGTTCTTTCTCTCTCTCTGTCTCTTTTTAAGCAGGCCAATTCTGTTTTCTTGGGTGCATTACCTTACCAAGGCCAATTAATAACACTATATAAAAGTGGGCCAAAAATAAGAAAACTTGGGAGATTAAGGGGTGGGGAGATGCCAGTGAGGAAGACAGAGAGGATTACTCTTAATTATTTTAAAAGCCATAGGAAGGTCCTCCTTAAGCCCAGCTGTATATTATTAAGAACTGTTGCATCACATAAACCAGCAAAGAACCGACCTTTGTTTCTTCAGATCATTTGATTTTTCCCAGCAAGGGAGATAATGATAAAAATTGCTGCTTCAACTTAAAAACAGAAAAATAAATGCAAGGTTATTTCACCCCAAGCCCAATCGTTTTGTTCCTTTAATTGCTCTAAAATAGTTTTCTATTAGCTTGCTTATTGAATTAAATGTTTAGAAAATTTTAATGTTTTTCCTTTCTTTTATATAGTCCTCCTGATTCAGTAAAGAACATTTAGTAAATTTGTGTTTGTATGGTACTATCTGAAGTAAGATTTGTTTAGATTGGGTAGCTGCAGAACAAAATTAGTAATAATTAGGTACAGTGAGTGGTACAAAATCATTTTAGCAGTGGTTCTTAACTTTTTACGTTCCTAGACCCTTTGAAATTGATAAATCCTAGGAACTTCCTTACCCAGGAAAATTCATGTAATGTACATAACTCCCCAAAGTTTACAAATATGCAGCGATCCATCAGCCTTTTTCCTGCAAAGCCCATAAAAATTTCAAGGGCATCAAAATAACTAGAGTCTATTTTAAGGAAGTGTTTCACTTTTTAAAAGATAGAAGAGGTGGATGGGAGACTAAACTAGATCCTGGCATTAAAATAATTCTTTTTTAAAGACTATTTTGGGGAAAAGCAAGTGATTAAAGATGAATAAAATAGAGCATTTGTACTAGTTTTGGAGGACAACATCACTCTTAAGTTTGCCACGTGAAACTCAATAGAAAAGGGGTTTTAAAAAATGGAAATTGAAAGTTTGGAATGTTTCTGACCTGCATAGTGCAAATATAGTATATTCATAACACGTTTAACTGTCAGATCTCACTCAGGTTTTAAGATTTTGAGCTCCCTAGTCTTAGAAGAGTTCATTAAATGTATAATTTACTTCAAATTCTAAGGAATTAGGTATTTACTTAGTGATACAGAAAGTTAAAATAAGATGTAACATATGGCCATTAATGTACAGGATTAATGGGATTTTTCTATTAAAATATAACGACCATGAAAAAATTGATTAGCTTGTTGCATTTGTTGCCAAAATTGGGTGTTCAGTTATAGCTTATTCAATTCCCATTTGTGGGAATTTTGAAACAAAAACCAATTGTCTTACTTGGTTAGCCATTGATTAAGGCAACAGCATATCTGCAGGAAAATATCTTGTTTGTAGTAATACACCCCAATAGTTGGTTTTACTCTTGAAATGATTTATTTCACTTAATTTGTATAATTGTTATGAGTGGAGAGACCATATACATGTTAAAAGCATGTTTCATTATATATATATTCATTTTTTAAATCTATAAATGTAAGACTAATACAACTGAAGAAATATTTTTCCTAAACAATGTATAACGAAATTCTCCACAGTTAACTCACCCACTGTTTGCTGTTTATGTGATCCAAACTTTTAAAGAAATTCCATAAATGTATATTTTGTATTATGTACCATTTTCCTGGTCCAAAGAAAACATGTGAATTCAGTTCTAACTTTAAGAATGTACTTTTTTTTTTAAGTCTGTTGAAGAAATTGCATTCAGCCTGTGAATGATTGCAGATTGTATGTGAGATGAAAAGTAGAAATAATTTCTAGTTTGCAAAACTGGTGCCACTAAATAAACAGGCAATTGCATAATGTGTGTGTGTTTATGATTGTTTGATATTGCAAGGAGCATTTTTGTTCTGCCTAGAAACATGGAAATTTTGAGGTTATTAGGCTACATTAAGAGAACTTTTGTTCAACTCAACTTGGTTAATTGGCTAAAGAAGATAGAGCCTGATAATCATAATTTGAAGTAGACTTGTCCTTTCTTGATTTTAGGAAGATTACTGAAAGCAAGTAAGTTTGAATTGATAGTTATTTTCATAAAAACATTCCAGAAACTACAAAAGTAGTTCCTCTTTTGGCAAGAACATTCCCCTTTTTCTATTTATATAGATGATAAAATTTCTTACTCCCTTAAAGAACTGAGACTAGGAATTAGGAGTGGTCTGGAACGTAACTCATTTAGTGTCCCAGGAGTAGTGCTCACTTCATAGTGGGGTGTGTGTGTGTGTCTGAGTATATGTGTTTTGATGCTTTTGCTAATTCTGAAATTTTGTTGTATTACCTGTGTTCATGTCTGAAAGTGTGACTCATTTTATAGGCTTGCATAATTGAATTAGAGGGATTTTAAAGTACACTCAATTGGTAATGTAAGTGAAGTTGTAAGAACTGCAAAAGTTTACTTTCATTATAAAATGTGGAATGAAAGCACAGTTAAGCACAGTTAAGTAGTGAGTCTTCAAAGTAAGTTTGAGGCAAATAAGAATGTATTTGGCTTACGTGTAACTAGTATCGATCTGTTCACCTGTCAAAATGTCACTTCATATCCTGGAGTGTTGTTTTTGTTTTTTTTGTAATAATTCCTTTAAACATTGAAGGTAGGGTTTGTTTTTTGTGTTTTAAGTACAAATTGTTTATTTCAATTACTCTTTTACTTTTAAGTGATTACTTACCAAGATACTAGTATTGGGGCTCTCTTTCCTTGTTATCAATTGCTTCGACTGAAATTCCCATCAAATCACAGAAATTTTTATTCTAGTTGAAAAATATATTCTTAAATGAACTACCCTATAAAAACTTAGTTTGTATGCCGTCAATAGGATTTTGTTTACTTGTCACAAAACCAATCACTTACCAGAGACAGGTAAATGATTTGTGCTCTGCTGCCTGTTGTCTAAATGAGATTCATATTAATTTCTCTGATACCTTATATAAGGTGATACAGAGTACCTAGAAAGCTTTTTATAGGATTGAGTTTTGTGGTAATAGTTGTACCATTACCTAGATAGTAGATGAGCTAAACATACTGCATATGTGTTCCTCCTTTGCTTATAGTTTGGATATGGGCTTGGGTCTCCAAACCAAAGCATTTTCTCCATGGCTTTCCTTATAGGTACACAAGAGGTTTTCCAGATATTAATTAGAACCAGTGAAATTTCTTTTTATTTTTAAAGATTTTGATTTTTAGAGAGTGAGTGAGAGTGAGCAGGGGAAGGAGCAGAGAGAAAGAGAGAGACAAGCAGACTACATGCTGAGCACAGAGCCCAATGCAGGGCTTCATTTCCCACGACCCTGAGATCATGACCTGAGCCGAAATCAAAGAGAGATGATTAACCAACTGAGCCACCCAGGTGCCCCTCTAATTGAAATTTCTAATTTCAAATTTCTAATTTGACCACTTTTGATCTACAAAAATG
Organism: Canis lupus dingo; assembly: GCF_003254725.2. NCBI lineage: Eukaryota > Metazoa > Chordata > Mammalia > Carnivora > Canidae > Canis > Canis lupus. The sequence continues at coordinate 35,475,229 of NC_064250.1, forward strand.
GCAGTTTTTATGTGGTTCAATTTCATAGCTTCTGAAGTCAGTTGAAGTCAGTTGTTCCTGAATGATCAGATTGCAATTCAGTACTTTTCTCGTTATTTCAATTGAATCCTGTCTCCTGGGACGCCTGGGTGGCTCAGTGGTTGAGTGTCTGCCTTTGGCTCAGCACTTGATCCTGGAGTCCCGGGGAGTCCCGCCTTGGGCTCCCTACATGAAGTCTGCTGCTCCCTCTGCCTGTGTCTCTACCTCTCTCTGTGTGTCTCATGAATAAATAAATAAAATCTTGAAGAAAAAAAAAAAAGACTCTGTCTCCTTAGAATTGACTCTTAGAACTGGGTGACTTTTTTTTTTAACGTTTTTTTTTCTTTTTAAGATTTTATTTATTCATTCATGAGAGACCCAGAGAGAGAGGCAGAGACATAAGCCAAGGGAGAAGCAGGCTCCATGCAGGGAGCCACACCCTGGGCCAAAGGCAGGCGCTAAGCCCCTGAGCCACCTAGGGATCCTCGAACTGGGTGACCGGTTTAAAGAAAAAACATACATATATAAAGCTTGCATATATAAAGTTTGATATAGACAAAAACCAACTTTATGATTCCTACTTTGAAATTAAATCTAAAGATGTTTTTATTTTAAATTATTTTTTTGTCATTTCAGCTTTACATAGAGCCCCCCCGCCCCCCCGCCCTCCGATGCTCTAATATTAAATAAACTTGCTTGGACATGATCTGAGAAATGTTATTCTAGCAGTTGACTCGGAAAGAAAATAATACTGAATTAAATGTTAATGCTGGATTATAGCATAAAGATAGATAGGAAAACGATTTTCAGGTTTTCCTTTGGATTACATAAAATTGAGGTAATTGGAGAGTTCCTTTCAAACAGTAAAGGTGTTGAGATTTATGGATCCACCTCAGTCTGAGACATCACTGAAATCTCTGAAAATTATTCTTTTAAGTGTAGTTTTAAAAGAAGAGGTGAATGAGGGCTCTAAGTGACAGTCAAACTCTGACTTAGATTGTAGCAATTCTGTGTACTTCCTAAAGATCCTTTTTGTATTATATTTTGCTATTGTGTTTGTTTTGCTATCAACTGACTAAAATTGTTTGGTATTGAAAAAGGGTTTGCTAGAAGAGTTTGTGACTATTCTGGGTCAAATGGGTTATATGTGTACCTCACATTAGCATACTGAAATCATCCCAAGGATTGTCTCTTAAATTTTCAGTTTAATAATCTTCAGTGTGTATTCGATTCTATTTGATGAAGAAAACAAAGATTCACTATGTATCATTATAACAGCAGGGTCATTCTCAAGTTATTTTAGCCATTGATCTTTTCACTGCTTGATAACAAAGTTTTTTTTTTCTTAACTAAAGGTCTCCAGAACATTCCTAACAAAACAACTATAGTGACTTGATGTAGAAAAGCACATGGGAAGTGACTTTTTAACCTGTCATTAAGCAAATAAAAGTCTTCATGTAGCTGGCGTAAATTCAACTTTTATAACTGTCCACTTTTCTTGATGTGTTTTGACAGACTTTGCTGCAATGATCCTTAATAAGATGAAAAGACCGAAGTCTTAGCATTTACTAAGGGCAGCAAAACTGCTAATGTGCCTGGATCTCAGAAAGGAAGCCTGCTTGGTGTCCTTCTTCCTTAGTATTTACTTTTATGTCTAAAATCAGAATGCTTGCCTTGTGTTTTTTTTTCCTTTGGTTTTGTTTTAAATATGTTAAGTTGCTAGACTATGTTCGCTTTAGGACTTCATGTAAATTTGTTTTTTTTAGAAAAGTCTGAGGGTGTTGAATTCTGCATCCTCACATATCCTAAGGGTTTGCATTATGCTCTGTCCTGATTTCTACAATATATGTAGGTTGGACTGTTTGATGACAATATGGTTATAAGGGTGTTATATATGCATATATAAATGCCCTTGTTCAAGGTCAACTCAGAGCATGTCACTAGTGTTACTGGTTCAACTTGACCTTCAGAGAGGTTGGCTGCTTCACAACCAGATGGATTTGGCATCTGACAGAACTACAGTGTCAGTAAAAGCTTCATCTCAGGAGGGCTCCAAGAAGGAAACTTCCTGGAGGGCAAGTCTCCATGATTTGAGATGATGCAGTAGCAGTTTTTGAAGATCATGTAGTTGGTTCTCTAAATCTGTTGGAACTGTTTTGATATTTTAGTTTCTTGGGCTGAAAAGCAAACTTTTTTGGTCAAAAATCAGGTATAAAAATTTGAATGCTTTATGTGAGAATCATTGTACTTTTTAATCTTAGAATCTATGATTTTCTTAGACTTTAACTTGGAGTCATTTAATGAAATTGGCAGTATTCTTTTTGGCAAGAGAGGAAGAGGAAGAGGGAGTGTGGAGGCAGGGAAGAAAAGGGCAAGAAGAAGGGGTTCTAAAGTGTTTTCAGGTTTTCTTAAGATAATTCTACTTTTCTGAGACTAAAAACAATGAATCAACCTAGGCTCCACAGATGACCCTTACTTTTTTATAGCTGTCAGGATCAGGCATCACTGGTTGGCAGAAGAGTCTCTGTCCTCCCTCTAGTGTGTCCTCTCAGAAGCCCTGGATGAGGGGAGGGAGGGGAGGACCCAGCGTCAGCCATCAACTTGTAGGTGTGATTAGGAAAACAATAAAAATGAAGTTTAAAATAAGGATTGCAGGTTTCCCTTCCATTAATTGGTCCCCTGGCTTCTCTGAAATGGTGGTTCTCAACTTGCCTGCAAGATAGAATGACCTAGAAAACTAAAAAGTCTGTCATCAGTCAAGGTGCACTTGGAAGGTTACATACACCCACACCCACACACACCATCACATCCGCAGTGAGCACCTGCATTCTCCCTTGCCCAGCAGATCCTGTGTTGGAATTCCTGAGCTGGCTCCCGTTTCCCTCAGTGATAGCCCACGTCCTTAACAGTGGCCCCCAAACCCCCCTCTATGAAGTGCTCCCCGAGACCTCTCAGACTCACCTCCCTTGCTTTGCTTCAGCCACTCTGGTCCCCAGAATCCTAAAGTCTAAATGGGAACTTGCTTTCCTGTTCCCTCTACTTGGATGGTTTCATTGGCCCAAGCAAGTCACATCTAACTTCAGGAGACCTGAAAGGAACAAATCAGAGTATTTGTGAGTAAGCCCAGTAAGTGCGATGGATGCACGGTATCCATTCGGCTAAATAAGCCTGTGCATGTGTATGTGCCTGCAGGAAATGAGACTGGTGTATACGCTCCCGGGGACGCGGTCTTCCTCGAACTGTTCACTTGGAGACGCGCAGGCCGCAGGGAGCTGCGAGACCAATCGGGACGACCTCCTGACCTCCTGTTGTAAGTGCTCGTGATTCCTGGAGGTCGGCGTTCCTGCATCTTTGGGGGTGAAGCGGCGCACCTGGCTTTAAGGGTGAGGCTAGGTTTGCACGGACAGAGCTGAACAGGATGTTTTCCAAGTAAAGGAACCCCCGGAGCCGAGCAGTGCAAAGTCAGGCAGCCGGGGCGGTGAGAAGGCGGGTGAGCAGGGGCGGCTCCCGGGAGCGGCTTTCAGAGCTTTCCGCGGGGTCTGTGGCCCCAAGACGCCGCTGCTGCCTTCGGACAGACGCGCTTTGCGCTCCCGCCCCCGCGGTTCAGCGACGCGCGCGCCCTCCGCCTGCGCTGCCCCAAACCGAAGTCCCTCAGCCCCTGTGGCCGGCGGCCCGCTCAGAAAGTCCATCTGTTATGTCCTCCACCCGGGGAGCGTTCTGGAGCCTCTGGAAGAGATGCGGGCTGTAGAAGAGCCTCGGCAGTGACGCGCAGAGCGGGGACGCCTGAAGCCGGCCCCAGCCCCCCCCAGGCCTGCAGGCGCCCGGGCGCGGTCTCACCCGACGGTGCGCTCGAGGCAGGCGCGGGCGCAGGGGGCCGACCCGACCGCAGGGCCTGCCGCTCCCGCTGGCCCGTGGGCTCGGCTGCGGGCTGCTGCCTCCGCCACCCGCATCCAGAACCGAGGGTCGCCACGAGCAGGGAAGCCCTGGGTGGTTTGTCACTTCTCAAGGGCCAACAATGGACAACATATGTCATCATTTAAAAAACGCTCTATAAAACAGCTTCCAATTTATCAGCAACTTATTTCTAACGTGACTACCCTAAGATGTACAGTTTCCTGTGCATGTTTTTAAGCTGCTTTGACAGCTATTGCCCAAGTCCATCCTCTGTGACTATGACAATGTGACTATGACAATGACAAACATTGCAAGAGGCTTTTTTTTTTTTTTTTTTTTTAATCAGAAAGCTGCCCTCCTCCCACTATGCACTTCCTTCCATTCTAAAACAGCAACCTGTACCAGTAGCGGCTAAGACAGGCAGTGAAACAATCATATGCTTTTCTTCTTAGTAAATGTGATTTTTTTTTAAAAGATTTTATTTATTCATGAGAGACACAGAGAGAGGGAGAGGCAGAGACACAGGCAGAGGGAGAAACAGGCTCCTCATGGGGAGCCCGATGGAGGACTTGATCCCAGGACCCCGGGATCACTTTGGAGGAGAGATGCTCTGAATAGAAGTGGTGCACAAAAAACAAAAGCAAAACCCAACAGTGTGGGTCCTGAATGCTTTGCTGGCTGTTTCATGGTCCTGCGGCCCTGGCTGTCCTGCCCCCGGTTGCTGGGTACAGTTAGTAACCAGTGTTAAATAAAGAAGCCAGGCCCTCCTAACCCTGAAATATGCCAAAGCTGTCCCTGTCAGAGGCCGTGGCTGCCATCCTCACCCGCAGCTGGGGTTTCTGCCTCTGGGACGCAGCAGGCAGTTCACGCCCACCGTGCACTGGGGGCCAGCAGACACTTGGGCCCTCGGTCTTATCTTCTGCAGATAATGTACATCTTAGGGTAGTCAGGCGCTCCTGGGAGGAGCACCAAAGTGCACTTGAGGTTTGCCACAGAGCCTGTGTTTTAAATGAGACTCACTTAAACCTCGAGTTCAATGACAATCTTGCCAATCCTTTTCTTGTGATTCAGGGAAGAGACAAATCAAATAGAAATTCTAGTGTAAATGAATTATGGTATAAACAGGAATATTAATAATTGAAATGTACTAGACTTACCTCCAACCATGTTTTACAACAACCTGTAAAAAAAAAAAATCCTCAAGCCTGGGATAAAACAGTATTTTTTTCGAGTATCTTTGATCGTTAGCCACCCAAATTAACTTCTCAGGGAAGATCTCACCAGCCTTATTATCTTGATAATTTCTTTATGACAACATGTACATAACAAAATTACCACTGTCAGCTTACATTTCAGTGGCATTAGGTACATTCACAGTGTTGTTTACCCACCATCCACCTTCAGAGCACTTGCATCACCCCAAACAGAACCCCTGTATCCATTAAGCAATAACTCCCCATTTTCCCTCCCCTCAGCCCTTAGCAACCTCTATTCTACTTTCTTATCTCTAGAAATTCCCCTAGCCTAGATATTTTATATACGTGAAATCCCACACTATTTGTCTGTGTCTGGCTTATTTCACTTAGCACCATGTCTTCATGTTTCATCTATGTTCTAATATGTGCCAGAATTTCATTCCTTTTTATGGCAATGCGCACACCGCAGTTTGTTTGCCCATTTGCCCACTGATTGACAGGTTTGTTTGTTTTTAACCTTTTGGCCCTTGTGAGTACTGCTGCCATGAGTATAGATGTACAAGTTTGAGCTCCCGCTTTCAGCTCTTTCAGGTATACATCTAGAAGTAGAATTGCTGGGTCATATTGTAACTCGGTGTCCAACTTACTTAGGAGCTGCTGTTTTCCACAGCAGCTGCACCATGTTACATTCCCACCAGCAATGTTTTTTTTTTTTTTTTTTTTTAAAGATTTTATTTATTCATGAGAGACACAGAGATCCCACCAGCCATGATTGGGGGCTCCGCTCTCCACATCCTCACCAATGCTTTTCTGTTTGACTAATAGTGGTCCTAATGGATATGCACTGGTGTGGATTTGCATTTCCCTGATGACTAGTGATGTTGAGCATCTTCTTATGTGCTTACTGGCTACCTGTGTATCTTTTTTGGAGAAATGCCTAGTTTAACCTTGGCCCATTGTTTAACTGCGTCGTTCAGGCTTTTTGGTGTGTTGAGTTATAGGAATTCTTTATATATTCTGGATATTAATTTCTTATCAGATAGATGATTTGCAAATATCTCCTTCCATTCTGTGAGCTGTCTTTCTACTATGTTGATAGTGTCTTTTGATGCACAGAAGTTTTTAATCTTGTTGAGGCCTGATTTATTTTTTCTTCTGTGCTTTTGGTGTCATACTGAAGAAATCATTGCCTAACCCAAAGTCATGAAGATTTTCAACTGTGTTTTATTCTAAGGACTAGTTCTTAAATTTAGAACTAGCTAGTTCTTAAATTTAGGTCTTTGATCCATTTTTTGGCATAAAGTAAGGGTCCAACTTCATTCTTTTGCATATGGATATCCAGTTTTCCCAGCACCATTACTCAGCCATCAACAAGAATGAAATCTTGCTATTTGCAATGATATGGATGGAACTAGAGGGTACTACGCTAAGCAAAATAAGTCAGAGAAAGATAAATACCATATGATCTCACTCATATGTGGAATTTAAGGGAAAAAAACAGATAAACATAAGGGAAGTGAAGGAAAAAAGAAAATAAGATAAAAACAAAGAGGGAGGCAAACCATAAGTGATGAACTCTAGGAAACTGAGGGTCACTGGAGGGGAGGCGGATGGGGAGACAGGGTAACTGGGTGATGGGCATTAGGGGGGCACTTGATGGAATGAGCACTGGGTGTTATAGGCAAGTGATGACTCACTGAATTCTACCCCTAAATTAATAATACAGTGTATGTTAGGTAAATTGTATTTAAATAAGAATTTTTTAAAAATTAACTCTTTATGATGATGGATTTCTCTTCCTGTCTCACCTGTCATGAGGCACAGGCTGGAGAAAGCTTGCAAACTGCTTCTTCCCCTTGGCTGGTGAGGATCAACTCCTGATTCCTACACTAAAAACTGCACTTATGCTCCCCTTTTAAAATTCCCCGATTAGCAGAGACAAATGGATCTGTGGTTCTTGCTACTAGCAATTAGCCTTTAAAGGCCTCTCTTCTCCATGAGGTTAGTAGGGGGCTCTGAGACTTGTTGACAGTGTATGATAAACACCTACCACAGTGCCCATCACACAGTGAATGGATCAGTCTTTCCAGGCCATAGATCCTGACTCTAGGTAATTTAAACAAAAAGGGAACTTTATAACAAGGCTCTTAGCAGCTCACAGACTTACAAGAAGGCTAGAATATCAGGCTTGGAAATGGGTGGAAACCAAGGTAATTAGAGGAAAAATCTATCCTCTTCGCTTCATAGTAAGGCAGATGCCAAATTTCAGTGATGCACCAAGACCATACATAAGGCTGGATAAGAGAGCCCCTAAAGGAAATCAGCGCCCAGGATCGGGGGGTGAATACCAGGCAATAACTGATGGCAACTGTCTGCCATAAATCACCTTGCTGGTCTCCCAATATCTCCATCCACATCCTTTTCACTCATATGCTTCCCCAAATGCTCCCAACCTCACCTAATGCAATTTTCAAAAATGCATTAGCCCTTCCCCAGAGGGAGACCATACCAAGTGTCATCAGCTACTGCTCCAAGTCCCGGAAATCTCTGTGATGTCTGCTCTTTAGTTTTTGCCTTCAGTAGCTGAAGCACTAAATGGTGAACTTAACCAACAACTGGCAAGAGTGTTGGGGCAAATGATGGCAGGAAGATGGCAAATCATCTAAAACATTTAGATAGATTCACGCCACTATTTGTTGTAGCAGCAATGCTGTTTTCTGAACCATCTGAGAATGAGCTGGAAACACTGCTTCTTTCCCTCTGAATACTTGGGTGTGTTTCCTGAGAACAAGGATGTTTTCTTACAGAAGCACAGCCCAATTTCTCACCATCAGGTAATATCACATTCATGAGAGAGTTACCTAACCCACAGTCCATATTCCAATTTCATCACTTACATCAAAATATGTCTCTGGCGATTTTTGCCATGCCAGGGTTCAGCGCGGGATGGCGTAGGGCAAGCAGCTGTCTTGTTCCTTCTGTCTCCTCACTGCAGAACAGCTCCTCAGCCTGCCTTGGTCGTTAACGACTTTGCCACTTTTGAGGAATAGAAGCCAACTGAGATTATCCCTCAACTGGGGTTTTTCCAGTGTTTTCTCATTACTATTTCAGATGATGCAGTGTGGACAGCACCAGCGCAAAACCGATGCACCGCATTGGGAGGTGCCTATTATCTATTTGTCCCATTCTCGGTGATGTTATCTTTGATCAATGAAGGTGGTCCCTGCTGACTTTCTCCACTGTGAAGTCATTGTTTTTCCCTTTGTAATTAATGTGCAATTTGTGGGGAGATTATTTGAGGCTGTGTAAATAGACTTTCCTCATCTCTCACCCACCAGTTTTAGCATCAACTGATTTTATAACTCCAAACTCTCTACATTCTGAGGAATGGCTTTCCCTTTTCTTTCCAATTTTTCGCTTTTTAAAAATTAATACATGTACCCAGCATATTCTCACACCATCCTTGATTTCCTTATCCTGAGCTTCAACCCACTGTTGATCCCTGCTCCAGTCCTGAGCTTGGTCTTCGACTCACTGCCATCCAGTCCTGACTCCTGCTGCATCTCTGAGCTTCCCCCAAGTCTGGACCTTCCCACTCACCCTACCCTACGTTTGATCTTGAGTCTGGATAATGTGCCCTGGAGAGTAGACTGGACATTGATAATGTGCTGTTAAAAGCATTTACCTCAGAGAGCATATTATGTCAATCTTCACTTCCTTTTAAGTATTTTATTCCCTCTCTTACATCTTATAGTTTTCTACTATTTTCCGTCAATCCTGCATGTTTTAGACATACTTTCAATGCTAATCTTTGTCTCATTGGTTTTTCCAAAAGTCAAAACTAAGATTTTTCTTCTCAAAACATGAGTCCTGGTTTGACTATTTATGCCTTGTCCTCAAAGGTAGTTTTCAAAACTATACCAATGACTTTAAGAGAAAGATCAGGGGGGATCCCTGGGTGGCGCAGCAGTTTAGCACCTGCCTTTGGCCCAGGGCGCGATCCTGGAGACCCGGGATCGAATCCCACATCAGGCTCCCTGCATGGGGCCTGCTTCTCCCTCTGCCTGTGTCTCTGCCTCTCTCTCTCTGTGTGTGTGTGACTATCATGAATAAATAAATAAAATCTTTAAAAAAAAGAGAGAGAGAAAGATCAGGGATTAGGGAAAATAAAATGGGCTAACTGTTCAAATGTCTCATATGTTCATATCTAGAAATCCTTGTGTTGAAATGCTAATCTCTAATCTCATGGTATTTGGAGGTGAGTCTTGAGGGCAGAGCCCTCAGGAATAGGATTTGTGCCTTTATGAAAAGAGGCCAGACAGCTGGCTAGCTCTCTTTCTACCCACCGTGTGAAGATACAAGAAGTTGGCAGTTTGCAACCTGCAAGAGGGCCCTCACCAGAACTCAACCATTCTGGCACCTTGACTTGGGACTTCTGACCTCCAAAACTGTGAGCAATACATTTCTGTTCTTTATCAGCCACCCAGTCTGTGGTACTTTTGAACAGCAACCCCAACTAAGACAAGGAGCAAGAATAGCAAAAGTCAGATTAAGCCTGGAGTACGGCTTGAATATAGAATGCATCTCATATGGGCTTTGCTTGGTTTGGGGCTTTCTAGTAGCCTGTGCAAAAGGGGGTTTTATCACTACCTAGTCATCTCCATTCATCAAATAGAGGGTGATACTTTAAAAATTCTCTAAATTGAAGTCACATCAAGTTTGCTACTGAACATGTGGAATATTCAGACATTACCCAGTGCAGGGAGGTCTCGTACCTGCCTCATGCAGTCTCCTCACATGTGTGTGCTGCATGGAGCTCAGCTGGAGACGTGCAGGAGCCTCTGCTGCTGTCTAGAGCCCTTTCTTTTCAGCTTTCTCAGAGACTCTCTCCTGAAAACTCGTGCCTGAGCTTCTCTGACTCCAAACTCTGTCTGCCTAACATAGAGGGGTCACCAGGCTCCCCCTTGTTTGCCCTTGCTGTGATGTAGCCTCTCCCCCCTCCACCCGGCAATAAGTTGGCATTCACAGCCTCAAGTTTTCTGTTTCCCTTCTTGCAGGGACACCAGTGCCTTACTGCCTGATGGTCCAATGTCCTGAAAACCTGTGTTGCATATATTTTGTCCATGTCCTTAATTGTTTCATATGCAAGGATAAATCTGGTCCCCAATACTCCATCTTGACTAGAACCTGAAGTCCCTTGCTTCTTGACAACCCCACACTTTAAAGTCCTAGCCTGAATGCACTAACCTGCGAGCAGAACTCTCAGGAACCACCGTCTTCTAAGCAGCATTTGAATAAAAATATCCTAACAGAAACTCTGTGACATTCTATTTCCTCTAGCTGCATTCAGGTTGGACGTACTCAGATCCACAATGAGTTGAGAAAGGAGATTTTGTAGTATTACAAAATCATGTTACGTTACACAGACTTGCCAAATCACCACTGTTGTACACCTGAAACTAATGTAACATCGTGTCAACTGTTTAAAAACTCCGTTTAAAAAAAAAAGATAATGCAAAAGCAATAGATGCATTGTCTGTGGATAGGAAATTCACAAGAGAAATATGAACTTCCAGTGACCATGGGAATACACTGGTCTTGAAGCTAAAGCCAAGTCTCAGTTCCAAATCTCTTCTTTTCAATTCCACCGTGTGATGCTGGGGCTCCAATCCTTCCGACTACATTTGTCCTTTGCCAGCAGACATTTTTTTTTCCTTTTTAAGTTACTTCATACCAGTTATAGGAGATAGACTAAAAAGCTGGAATAAATTTCCTAAATAGAAAATGACTCGAAAAAAAAGAAAATGACTGGACTATGACTGATAAAACTACATCACCCATTAGGACAAGGACAACTCATGGCTGTTACTTAGGTGTTGTCATTTCTCAGATTGGCAAAAACTAAAAATAACAAGATCCAGTGCTGGTCAATGTGAGAGAACATACAAACTTCCACACTCTTGAAATGTAGATTAATATAGTCATGATTTTTGTGGACAATTGGCAATACATATTTGCAATGTGTATGTGTTTTGACTTCATGGCAAAAAAAAATCATGTTTTGTTATTAGCTGGTCACGTTATTAGCTGAATAATAAATAATACATAAATGGTCATTTATTATTTATTAATAAATAAGTGGTGGCACTTATTTTCTAGAATGTAGTAATTATTGTTGGTTATCGTGTCACATTTGTTGGTAATGCCCATCGTGTAAACATGTTTGCAGCTTACATGGATGTACATGGAAATATGCAGATTTACTTAGAATGCTCAACTCCTCATTATCTAGACAGGTAAACTATAATGAGGATAGAAAAGGACAGTGTACATTGGGAAAAATAAAATCACCTAGAAATTGACAAATAGCATCTACCAATTGGAAGTCATCTATTGTCTGGCACTACATGGAGAGAGTAGACATCAAACTAGATCCACCATATCCTGGGGATGCCCCTCCCTGGCCAACCAGAAACACAACAATCAGTTTGATTTCTCAACCCACAGCCCCTCTGGCGAATAAGGCAGTGACCCATAGTCTAGGTGCAGCAGCCTGTGTGGCCCAGATCCCATCTCAGTTAGTCATGGGAGACCATTGAATTGGGTGAGGAAGAGGAGAAAGAAGCAGGTGCAGGCAATAGACAGTGCTTGGCCTGGTCCTGAATTTCAAAACAATGGGCTCAGCTAAGAAACTGTTCGGCTGTTTTTTAATTTCAGTTTATATTCCCAAACTCTTTTATAGTATTTATACATTTGGATGGTGGTTGTAGAAGAGTAAACATGTTCCTAGTATAGCATTTAATTTTAGCTAGACAAAGCTTCAGGGTTACACCATTCAAGGATATACCAGCTCTAGCCTCTTACAAGTGGGCAGCCCTAGCTGTTCACTCCCAGGATTCCACAGTATGTGTGACTTGTTTCTTCTACTTTTGCTACCATCAACTGATGAACTCCATTGACCTTTAATCCAAATTCCCTAAGAGAGAGGATCTGATTGGCTGGCTAGTCAGCATCCATTCCCAAGAGTCCGGTTGGGCTGGTCCTCCCCTCCCCTCCCCATCTCTGGCTTGCCCCTTGTTGACCATAGCCTCAGGTGCCAACCTCTGACGTAAGGCAGCAAAGGCACAAGGGGTAAGGCAAGATCATCTGTGAGTATGGCAGGCCCTCAGTAGATGACGTCCAGTACATGGAAGTGGAGGATTTTACTTAACATTTCTAACAGCACATGCCAGCCCCCTGCACTGATCTCTGTGGGAGATAAAGACGTGAGAAGGACTTGATTCTTGTCCCTGAGAAACAGTGTTGGATGCTGCTCACATTTATGAATGAACAGGGGAGTGAAAGAATGCAGCATTCAGCTGATGCAAAATGTTGGCTCCCCCTGAGTTGAGCATGTAGGTCAATTGCTTAACTTGGATGCTCCCTAATGACAACTCAGTAAGTGAGAGCTGTTACTAGTGAGACAGCAGATAAAGCCCCATCCTGGACCTCCCAGGCGTGCGCGTGCGTCCACCCAGCTCTGCTAGACAAAAATCGGTTGGGGGGCAGGCACAACCAGTCTGTGGTGGTGCAGCTGCTTTTGCAAACGGGAGTGAGCAGCTGGGACAGAGCCCCCAGGAGCTGCCATGTCCCTGGGGGCTGCCACTATCATTCCAGAAAGCTCCTTATTCTTGCCTCAGGGCTACCCTGAGGTGGTGGCCAGGCGGGGGTGGGGGGTGGGGGGGTTGGTGAGCACCTGGCAGGGCTAATAGGAGTAGTCACCTGGCACTTGAAGCTCTGAGTACATACAGTTCTTTAGTCCCCACAGCCTACCCCTGGCTTGGAGCCGGTCAGCTGGCACCATCCTTTCATGGGCACAGCTCCCATGTCTGTCTTGGAGTTTGTGTATTCAGATAAATTTCTACCAGGTTTGTTGGGGCACCTTCAGCTTCCTCAAAGCCACAAACCACAGCAGTTGGCCGGAGGGTCCTCCTGAACAGCAAGCGACTGTGTTTCCCTGGGTGTCCCCTTGCCCCTACGGAGCCAGCCTTGTGATTCCCCCTGGGCAGGACGAAGGCTCATGTGGGGGCTCCCCCCACCACTTTGCAGGCATGGTGTGAGCTCTTGGTTTCAGATGTGTGCTTCCCAGGTCAATGAGCTGAGCTGAATGAATAGTAAGGAATATTTTATGCAGCACTGCAGTTACTGCTTGTAAAGTCCATTTGGGTCTTAAGTTCAAATTGGCCAATTACTCCTTTCACCACAAAAACATGACTTTTGAGAAGTCACCTTTGACATATATATAGGCAGGCTCTCAGCCTTTGGGAAGCACAGAGGCCGGCACTGTGATCTCCCCATTGACGGAACTGGGAGCAGGGGGAGGGGGACCAGCAGCCACCCAAAGTGACTGCCCCCAAGGCCAGGGCAGGTTTTCAAGGGATGTGAATGGGAATTGTATCCCTGTGACTAAATTTGGCCTCATTTCTAATTTGTGAGCTGGGTTTGTTTGTTTTTTAAAAAGATTTTATTTATTTATTCATGAGAGTCACAGAGAGAGGCAGAGACATAGGCAGAGGGAGAAGCACTTGGCTCCCTTCTGGGAGGCTGATGCGGGACTCGATCCCAGGACCCTGGGATCACGTCCTGAGTCAAAGGCAGATGCTTGACCACTGAACCACCCAGGCGTCCTGATTTGTTTTTTTAAATGGAGGGGAGGCAGTGTTTTCGGCTGTTGCCAGGGGTTAAGATTAAGTCCCACAGGCCAGTTCAGGAAGGGGGTTGGGGCTGATGATCATCACACGTCTCATCTGTGAGCAGGTGTCTGCTCCTTCCTCATGGACTCTCCTTCCCAGGAGTCACACGTCATCACTCCACCTTATTCCTAAAGCCTTGCCTTGCTAAATTCTTCCAAATTCTCTCTCAGAGAAGTGAACACGACTAGAGAACTGGTGTCCCCACAAACTTCTCAAAGGTAACCTCGCCCACAGAGGAGCTGATGGGGAGAGGGGTGGTAAGGAAACCTGGTTACCAAAAGATTTTAAATCCTCCAAAATTGGCTCCTTAGAAAATGCATTGGTCTGGAAAACACTGGAGACCCTCCCTGGGGCCCTTGGGGTTTGTACCTCATTCTCCCACCCCCAGGGAAACCCCAACACAGGGGGACACGGTGAACACACAGCTTAGAGTCCCTTGTATTTGAGTCACAATAGGTGATTTCTTCCTCCGTCAGCCGAGATGCAAGTTATTCACTACTGAGTCTTTTCTTATCTCTCTCAGTTCACTGGAGGGGCCTCCCCAACTTCTCAGTCTGCAGCAGTAGGTCTCCTGAGCGAGGTGAAGGCCAGAAAGGAGGAAGGAGTCTCTTGTCAGCCTGCCTTCCTAAGGAAAGACACTTGCACAGAGGCCCATAGAAGCAAGAGACACACAAGACCAGCTGCACGCGTCATTCTCTTCAAGACACCGAGCATGGCAGGCGCAGGGGGAGACGCCCCCCGAGCATGGCCTCTGCCTTCTGACTACTCGGCACAGGGCTGGGCAAAGAAGTCAAACTAGCACCAGCACGTGGTTGACACTGTGTGTGTGTACTCGGTGCCAGGTACTGTGCTAAGTGCTTCCCGTGCAGCATCTCCTTTAAATCCTTGAAGCCACACCACGGCAGAGGCACAAGAACTGTCCTGTCACTCAGGCGAACGGCTGAGGCTTCGAGAAGGTGGCTGCCTCGTCCGCGGGGGCACCACCGCTTAGTGGGAAGCCAGGGTTTGAACAGGACGTCGCCTTCCAATCCAGGCCCCTAACTACTCTGCAGTCTTCACTGGCAATCTGCTGGGAGGATAAACCAGTCTTTGGCTTCCTGGCCTTGATCTCACTTTGGCCTTAGGGCAAATGCCCCACTCGGAGTACTAAGCACCCACCCCGGGAGCTCAGAGTACTAAGCACCCACCCCGGGAGCTTCTCCTGCCACACGCCCTTTCCGGCCCCTTCTCCGGAGCCTCGCTCTCAGCTCCACGGTGCTGTCTAGCGCTAAGGAGAAGTAAGCAGCAGGCTCCTTTGCTTCCTGGGTAAATTCTATTTCCTTTTCTATTGTCTAAGGATTCTGAGTGATGTAACATTATACCCCGAGTATTCTGCTTTTAAAAAGAAACTTCCGTGGTGGTTGGCAAATTACTGCTCACTGCTCCGTGAATGATGAAGTCACAGGAGGTGAGTGGAAGCGGTGCACCTGGTGTCAGTAATTACAGGCTTGGACAGCGAGGAACGAAGGGACGAGGGCAGGCCAGATACGGCTGGGTGTGGAGACTGGCTCAGGAGGAGTTTGGGGAGCACTGGGGATGAGAAGGAGGCACCCAAGGAGGGTCCATCATCTCCCATCCCAACCTTGCCCCTGCACTTTTTCTTCTTACCTCAGGTTTCTTGTTGATCTGTGTTTTTTCCTCATCTCAGATCTTTGTCCATCTTCCCACACTCCAGATGGCCTGTGAGGATCAAAATAAAAGCTCTGGGGGCATCTCATGTCAAACAATCTGTGTTTGGCTTCTTCATTTGGGTTCTCTAATCTGTATTACGTGTGAGAACATTCCAGGAATACTCTAGGAACTTAATACGGAAACAAAACTGGAGGGACCAGAAAGCAGACATCGCAATGTCCCCTAGCCCTCAAACTGGATTTCTTGAGTTACTCTTTTTCATTTTTACCTAGGAAATAATCTAATCCCTTAGACCTGAACTGTAGCTATTCAAATTATAAGATGAATTAATGAATATCAAATGCCAGTAAAAAAAAAATTCAGTTCTCCACTTGCACAGCCATACTTCAAGCACCCAATAGCCACGGGCAGTTAGTGGCTACCATATTGGATGGTGCAGCATAGAACATTTGCACCACAGTGGAAAATTCTGTGGGAGAGACCTGTCTTAGACACCAGCATGATTGTCCTAATGCTGATGACACTTCATTGGGGCAGA
The DNA here is from genome assembly GCF_003254725.2 of Canis lupus dingo. Lineage (NCBI taxonomy): Eukaryota > Metazoa > Chordata > Mammalia > Carnivora > Canidae > Canis > Canis lupus. Next base: position 35,491,278 of record NC_064250.1, read on the forward strand.
ACTCCTGATGGAGGAGCTAAAAGATACTGTTCACAGGGACAGTGCACTGCTTTCCAGGCAGCCCAGGGAGCCACTTAGACAGCGATCCCATCTTCTCTTTCTGTCCAAGAAATAATCTGAGTTCTGAGGGTATATCAGGGGCTTCAAGAATTATCCTGGCATTAAGGGTAAGGCATCCAGAACCTGTGACATCCTCTGTCCTTGATAGTATTTAAGTATTGGCTCAGTCTCTAAGGATGCTTTAGTCCTGCTGGGGTCTCTAACATGTATGGTCCAGCTTATACTGTTGAGGGCATCCCCATGTCATAACTAAGGCTTTATCCAGGCTATCAGCCCTCTCAGTCACCTCCAGGCCTTTTAAGGGGACATAGGAAGCTTCTGGAAACTCCTATAGATCACTCAGTATTGAGGCCACCTCCACTTCCTTCATGGGGTCACATGCAGACAAAAGTTTCTGTGCTCTCTGCTTCCAAGTCAATCTGTGGTTTTTATTTCCCTCTTTTGAACTTAGCTCCAGATGGTGAGCTCTGTGCCCAATCTACAGGACCCAGAAATCTCTAAGCTCTAGTCACCCATCCTTAAATTTCTCCCTTCCTCCTGCAGGTCAACCCTTATCTCTTTTGGCGTGGAGAAAAACACCACCTCTTCTTATATTCTTCCTCCTTTCTATGATTTATGCAGAGGTCAGCAAACTTTCTGAAAAGGGCCAGACAGTAACTATTTTAGGCTTTGCATTCCATACAATCTCTGATGCCATCACTCAACTCTGCTATTCTAGTGCAAAAGTAGCTATAGAGAATTCATAAAGAAATGGGTGTGACTGTTTCAGTAAAACTTTATTTATAACAGCTTTATCCCTGCAGGCCATAGCTTGCTGACCCTTGATTTATAGAATAGTCTGGACTCGTGGTACTCTTGTCTTTGGTCTTTAGTTTGGAAACAAAATTATAGAATTAAAAAGACAAAAATTATTCAAGTGCCTGGCTCTTACATTTGAAAGTCTGATATCTGCTATAAATTTTTTAAAATCTACTTTTGAATTCAAACAGCAAGGATTTTCTTCTGTCTGCTAGGATTTTCATACTATCCATATAGAAAGGCCCATGGATGTTTGAATGATAAGAGAAAGAAGGTGGGTAAAGCATCGGAAAAGAGGGATCCCTGGGTGGCGCAGCGGTTTAGCACCTGCCTTTGGCTCAGGGCGCGATCCTGGAGACCCAGGATCAAATCCCACGTTGGGCTCCTGGTGCATGGAGCCTGCTTCTCCCTCTGTCTATGTCTCTGCCTCTCTCTCTCTGTGACTATCATAAGTAAATAAAAATTTAAAAAAAGCATTGGAAAAGAGTGAAAATCATAATATTTCTCAGCTACATTACAAAATGGACTAGAGTTCTTATCTGTGATAGTAAGCGATTATTTTATAAAATGAGCCTCACAATGTGTGAGGCATATTCCATAAGCGCCCATCCTTTTTTATTTCTAAACCTTTAGGGTCAACATTGTGATGTTATGTGAACAACAGCTGGAAGACCTGCTCTTTTCTAAAGTACCTGCACTTACCAGTTTATTGAGTTGCAAGGTATTCCTTTCTCTTCTCTTCTCTTCTCTTCTCTTCTCTTCTCTCTCTTCTCTTCTCTTCTCTTCTCTTCTCTTCTCTTCTCTTCTTCTCTTCTCTCTCTTCTCTTCTCTTCTTTCTCTTCTCTCTCTTCTTCTCTCTTCTCTTCTCTTCTCTTCTCTTCTCTTCTCTTCTCTTCTCTTCTCCTCTTCTCTTCTCTCTCTCTCTTCTCTTCTCTTCTCTTCTCTTCTCTTCTCTTCTCTTCTCTTCTCCTCTCCTCTCCTCTCCTCTCCTCTTCTTTCTCTTCTCTTCTTTCTTTCTTTCTTTCTTTCTTTCTTTCTTTCTTTCTTCTTTCTTTCTTTCTTTCTTTCTTTCTTTCTTTCTTTCTTTCTTTCTTTCTTTTTCTTTCTTGTTCTTTCTTTCTTTCGAGAGTGCAAGTGAGCAGGGTGCAGGAGAGCAGAGGGAAAGACTCTCAAGCAGACTCCCCGCTGAGCAGGGAGCCCAATGTGGGGCTCAGTCTCACACCCTGAGAACATGACCCGAGCCAAAAATCAAGAGTTGGATGCTTACCCAACAGAGCCACCCAGGCACCTTCTTTTTCCATTCTTAAAGAAATTGCAGATTTTCCCCAAAGGAGAAAATTTGAAATTCTCAGCTTTTTCTTAAAAACCACAGAAAGCTGATAGTCAGATCCTCTGGGAAGGCGCCATCATCGACCTGCTGGGTTTGAAATGGGAGAAAAGAGTGTCCCCTGCAGAAATGCACTGCTCGTTCACTTCAGAAGTGTAGATTTTCTCAAGTCACATTTCATACTTCCTCTATAGGAGTCAGGACTTTTCCTGGTGACGAGTGATAGAAACGTAACTAAAGTAGGTTAGGCCAAAGGGGAATAACTACTGTTGCACAACTAAATTGTGGCTGGTCAGGAATGCGCCTGGGCCGCAGCGACAGCTGGGACAGGCCTGGGAACACTCTCCCTACTCTCTCCCTAGCCTCTCTTACGTCCTATGTTAGACCAGCTTCCTCCTTGTCGGGAGCAAAACGGCTGTGACAACTCCTAAACCTCAGTCCTTCCGGTGCTGCCACTCAGAGGGTAAAGATTCTTTTGTTTATGGCCAGTTTTAAAAATCCCAGCAAGGGACTCGGACTGTTGCGGCTGGGGCCACAGCCTGCCCAGCCGATGCCGGCCAGAGCTGTTGCTGTCCTAGCCCTGCGGATGAGGGAGGCAGCAGATTTGGGGGGCAGGCAGCAGATTTGGGGGGCAAGCAGCAGGCTTGGGGTCAGGCAGCTGGCTTGGGGGGCAGGCAGCAGGTCTGGGGGGCAGAGAGCAGGCTTGGGAGGCAGGCAGCAGACTTGAGGGGCAGGCAGCTGGCTTGGGGGGCAAGCAGCTGGCTTGGGGGGCAGGCAGCAGACTTGGGGGGCAGGCAGCTGGCTCCTAGCACAGACCCAGGACAGTGACACTTCCTTAGATTGGTCATGTGTAAAAGCTGTTACTGTGTTGACTTGAAGCCGATAGATTTTTATCCCTTTCAGGCAAACTCTGCATTTTAGGTTAATATCTTAGAAACCCTGCCCGTCCTTGGGGAAATGTTACGCGAGCCGTGGGCCTTCGCTGTCCTGTGTCACTGGTTAGGCTCTGCGGCAGAGAAGGGCCAGCGAGCGGGTGCTGGGCCTGCCCTTCCTGGCAACGTGACGCAGCCCCTGTCACGCTCTGTTTCTCCTCGCGGTCACTGAGTCCGCCTAATGCAGCCCCTCGGTGGCCGGCCTGGTGTTCCCGGGGGCTGGGGATCTAATGTCAGTAGGACACGATTCGATTCACATTGAAGATGGATATTAAGTCTCTTTACTCAGGGTCTTGTCAAGAAAAGCCAATCTGCCTGCTATCAAAAGCACAGAAAATGCCCCTTCCCATAACAGCAGCTGTCTGCGTTCACTGATACTGAAGGGGCGGCCTGTCCCCAAGCCTCTGAGGCGGTTTTGTCAAGGTCAATTCAGCTGATCTTTTTCAACGATAACCCAAAGAGGATTAAGTTAACATCTGACCTTTAAAGAGCTTTATCTTTGGAGAACCGGGCTAATTAAAACATTAAAAGGCTGCTTTTTAAAAATATTTGCACCACAGCCTAGGGAAAAACATGAACACTCAGCTTAAAGCAGCAGCGATATCCATAGAATATTCCAAAGGGCAATCTGGATTTACCGTTACACGGAGGAGCTGAGTGTGGGGACTCTGGAGTCAAACAGAAGTGGGGTCCGGGACGCCTGGGTGGCTCAGGGGTTTGGCACCTGCTTTCGGCCCAGGGCCTGATCCTGGAGACCCGGGATCAAGTCCCACCTCAGGCTCCCTGCATGGAGCCTGCTTCTCCCTCTGCCTGTGTCTCTGCCTCTCTCTCTGTGTCTCTCATGAATAAATAAATAAAATCTTAAAAAAAAAAAAAAAAAAACAGAAGTGGGGTCCAAATCTCAGTTCCACTGCTTTCTAGTTGTGTAACCTTGGAAAAGCATCTCACCTTTTCTAAGCTCTGCCTATCTTATTTGTAAAAAGGAGAGGGATAGTAATAGTAATCACCCCATAAGGTTGTTGAAAGAATTAAATGAAATCGTACACTTAAAATCCTGCCATTTAAGCTACTCATCGCTATCACTGTGGACATGTTTAAATTTAAAAATTTAGTTTAGTTACTTGTCCCATCATGTTGATGGCTGAATGGCATCTCATGACAAAGTGGCTGGTTCTCCTAAGCAAAGAACTCCGAGAAACCTCTAGGTTTTGAGATGATGCTGCCTGGGGCCAGATGTTATTAGCACAGATGCAGCAGCCCCAGTGCCTGGCTGCCCCTGAACTTGACCAGATACCATTGTGATGAGTCTGCTACTGAAGTCATTTTGAGGAAAGAGTAACATGAGATTAGGGATGGTAATATTGTCCCCCAAAGCCAGGAATATTTCTATCCTTTAAATTCTGTAGATACTTTTCCATTCAAGGAGATACTGATCACTGTTAAATATTTTCTTCCAGGGATCCCTGGGTGGTGCAGCGGTTTAGCGCCTGCCTTTGGCCCAGGGCGTGATCCTGGTAGACCCGGGATCGAATCCCACGTCGGGCTCCCGGTGCATGGAGCCTGCTTCTCCCTCTGCCTGTGTCTCTGCCCTCTCTCTCTCTCTCTCTCTCTCTCTCTCTGTGACTATCATAAATAAATAAAAATTAAAAAAATAATAATAAATATTTTCTTCCAAAGCAGTGTTCTTGATTTCTTCTCATTGGTTTATATGATGCTTGAAGTGATCTCTTTTGCATGTTGACAAATGTCATATAGCCATAGGGACTTTGGGATAGCCTGAAAATAAGATCAAGGACTCTTCCTGGGAAGGAGATATGTCCACTGCCAAAGGCCTCTAGCCCCTTACTCAAAGCCTGTGCAGAGACCAGAGCTTTGACATCCCCTGAGCACTTGTTAGAACTGCAGAAGCTCTGGTCCCATCCTAGACCTGCTTCATCAGAATCTGCATTTCATAAGCCCCCCAGATGGTGTTAATACACACCACAGTTGCTCTCTTCTCAGTTTTAGCTGCACATCAGAATCACCTGGAGAGCTTTAAAAATTTCTGATGCCTGGGTCCACAAAGATCCTGACTTAATTGGCCCTGGGAGTTTTAAAACCTCCCCAGGAGATTGTGATGTGCAACTAAGATGGAAAACTTGTGTGCCAGAGACATTCATTCCTTCCTCTTTCTCTATTTATTCCTACAATATTAATTTCTCTAAAAGTGAAAATCTCTCAAGCTGCAGTGAAGGTTCATTTCATGTTCTTTATGTCAATGGATGGATGCCCACTTCCTAGATTTGAAGATTCACTTGAATCTTAAAAATAACCTTTAGGAATTTCTTCTAAACCTTTGCCAAGGTCACCACATCCTTCTTTTATCATAAATCCCAGAATGAGACACAGTCTTCTCGTACGGCAGTAAACAGCACTGAGCATCAGCATAAAGGACTTTTGTGTCCCTCTGAATGAAAGGTACTGTTGTTATAAGTCAAGTCAGACCATTTGAATGGGGAGGGGGCAACTTGAATGGCCAAGCAAAAGATTTTCTCATGCCTACACTCAGTCTGGAAGCGAAAACCCAGTTACTAGGGAGGAAACCCACCCGAGGAGGTTTTGAGCTTTCCTAATGGAGCAATAAATGTGTTGTTGTTTAATCAAAAAATTCATAAGCTTTATTGCATCTGTAACTCATGGACAACCAAATAGATAAATTCACTTGTACCAAAAGACACCAAAGACATTTCTACTGATTCAAAAATTTGGCTGATGTCATGAGCATAAATAAAAGTCACCTGTACCTTAGACTTTTGTCACAGTGATCTCCAAACCTGACCACTCAATTTATAAGAATCACGTAGGCTGCTTACTCAACACACCTAGAAGTCTGGGCCAGAGTATTTGCGGTTTTAGAAAACTAAACCATTTCTTCTCAAACTTTAACTCGAGGTCTTGTTAAAAATTTAGGCTCTCGGGATCTACCTCCATAGATCTGAGGTAGGGCCGGAGGTTCTGCATTCTAACCATCTTGAAAATGATGGTGTGCGGCTGTTCCATGGACCACACTCTGAGCGGCAGTGCCCCAGAAAACCTAATAATCAGCCAGTTGGAGAACCAGAACTTTAGGCATCTCATATGTTGCTTGAAATATGAAAAAAGCTTACTTCCACTTCAGTGTTTTTCAGGAGCTTAGGGTGTATCAGTGAGAGTAGGACATAGGCTGATAGAAAATGTCAGTGGGCAAAGTCAATTCCAATCGGTGTTAGAAACCTGGTTGAGAATGTTTAATTACAGTCACGTTCTGCCCATAGGAGAAGAAAGTGGCATCTGAGTGCCTGTGTTTCTTTAGGGATCTATTCTTTAGAGTTCACCAGCAAGCATAAAGGCAGAAGGAACGGTTACTTTAAATTCATATTATTTTAGCTGATGTATCTGGAGCACGGTGATAAATTAATCATGACGTCTGCTCTGATTCACAATCATGCTCTGGTCCAATTTACACTTCGCATGTGCAGAACTGAAATACGATGCATTAAAATGGTGCACACAGCACAGATTTTTCTCTCCAGTGAACGCGCGGAGGGAGGTGCCCTCCCCGCCTGGGCAGTGAGGCACCTGCCCGGAGGCCCAGGCCCACGGAGAAGGCGGCCTCGTGCGCCCCGCTGGGCGGGGAGGGGGGCGGGGAGGCCGCAGGGCCCGGCGCTCAGGACCGCGGCGCCGCCTAACGGGCGCGACCGGCCTGCGCCGGGCAGTGGGGGCGCTGGGGAAAGAGCTTCCCGGCTTACTGGCCGAGGCGGGCTTATTCTGGGCGAGGGGGAGCGGCGCGGGGTGGTTACTAAACATAACAGATGGCAGCTGTCTGCCGCTATCTAGGGCGCACTGACAAATCCCCGGGACGGCCCCGGGGCGCTCAGGGGTGCGCGAGGGGGGCTGCGGGCGGGGTGCAGCTGCCTGCACCGGGCTCGGGAGGAGGGCGAACTCCTGCGGGGCCCCGAGAGCGGGCTGAGCGTGTCTCCCGACCCCGCGGCAGGAGGGTTCGGTGCAGCGCCTGGGGCGGGGGCTCCATCCGCTCCGTGCACCTGCGGGCGCCCAGCCCAGGCGGCGCTCCGGCCCCCCCGCCCCCCGGGCCGCCGCAGCCCCGCGCAAGCCCCCAGCGGGTTGTCAACGACCCCGCCTTCCTCCGGGCCTGCGGGGCTCGGCGCCCGGGACGCGTGGGCGGCGGCCGAGACGCGGTCTCCCTCCGCGACCTTACAAGGCCCGAGCCGGCCTGGAGGGGGCGCCACAGTGCGGTTCCCGGTGAAAGTGCCATAGCCACGATTTCCCTGTGGGAAGCCTGCTTTCCAGCCGCCACATCCATCATGCACGGACTGGCTACCTTTTATAGCTTGTCAGATGATTCTGTTTGGTCTATCATTTGCATATTCAGATGGGGGAAATCTTACGAAGCTGGGCAAGTTAAGTTGCTTTTAGAAATACACTAAAACTACTTTATTGGAAATAATACAATAAAGTTGGGCAGCACTAAGCATTTGGGGATGATTCCCGAAACAGAGCAGGTGAGTCAGGCTTCTCAGTTTACCACTGGTGGCGGGAGACCCGGAGAGGCAGAGCCAAAGGGAAGGGACTGACGAGTTCTGAGAACTGAGTAGCCACGCAGTGCTGTGATTTTTCAAGTTGCAAAGACTATTGAAGGTCGAAGTCCAGAGGAATGGGATGCATCAGACGGTTTTTCTCTAAATCGATGGAACTGTCCCCAGAGAGGGAGCAGGAGAACGACTTCTTCACTTTCTGGCTATAGTTCTAAGTCCCTGAAATGGGCTTCAAGAATGACCGCGTGGGGTTATGGTGCATTTCATGTGTTTCACGCTGGCCTGTGTGGCATGGGAAAGCCGCCTCTCCTCAGTCCTCATGGACTCCTTGGCCCCTCCATCAACAAATCTCAGGGACCAGGTTTCCTTATTCTCAGTCGCCTTGCAGTGCTTTTCATTGAAGCTGGGAAAGACCAAGTTTCATTCATTCATTCAGAAAATGTTTATTAAGTGCCTTCTGTGTGTTAAGCCCAGGTGCTCAGACAAAACAGGTGAGAATCTCTGTCAGCTTGGAGCTTGCAAGAAGCAAGATAAATTGATGAAATCTATGGACAATGTCAACCCGACAATGATCTGGCACTAGTTTCCTATAAATAGAATCCTTCCTTTTGACTTAATGAGAATTTTGACACACTAAGGGTCCTCTGTACATGTGACGGTATCATTGTGATTATTCAATAATTTCAAAGAAAAAGGCATAGCTGATAGAGAAACCCTTATGTTTGAAAGAATAGAAAAGAGTCCTAATTCCTTCTTATGAATTCGATGAAGTTGGTACCCAACCTCAGTGGGACCACCGTCTATTAACTCGTTTTAATTCTCTCTCCCTGACCCTCTTTCTGTCTTCATTTCCCTCCTTCCCCACCTTCAATTCCATGGCCACATATTATTTTTTCCCTTGTCTCTGCCAAAGGACCTGTTTCAGTGGTTTCCAAAGCCTAGAAGAAACTGTATGTCCACTCTTCATGAGCCAAAACAGACTAATACACATGTCAAATTTCTTTGCTTTTGGCTACAGCATTCATAATTCATTGTGATAACGCTGATTATTTTACCAATTACCTACCAAGGAAAATGAGGAGGGTAATACTAGAATGCAACATCAGGCCACAAAGAATATTAGATATAACTGATTGCATGCACGCATACACACTCATATGCATGCACACATGCTCACACGCATGCACACACAAAGTCACACATTCTAACTCATGCTTAAGTCAACTCTTATCATAAACTTCTATGTATTCGTGCTACAAACACAGGTTTATTCTCTTTTAATCCCTCTGCTTCCGATATAGGATCTGGATTTTTAAAGCTTTGTTTTGTTGTTATAGGTTACAGTTATGGTTATAGTAATAGTTACTGGAGGTGATTTAAGAGACTGTATACGGAACTTTAAAACTTTTTAAGTTGTGCATATATTTTAAGGTATATTTGAAAAATATAAATATCTTATCAAAGCATCATTTAGCAGAAATTAAGGTGCAAATTTTTAAAAAGTGAGTTGATAAAAATATTCAGTTAATTAAAACACATGGTAATCAGATACAATAAAAATAACATAAGCAGTAAGGAACATCTAAAATTTAAGTTATGGGTTCATATATGACCCAGGAGGACCAAAAAAGGCAAGTGCACTGGGCCCTAAAAAGGGGGCCTTTGACAAGGTATGCTCCAGTCTGACTCCATCAAACATTGCATTAGTCTTCACTAGCAGACAAATGAAATCAGGTACCAATGGCTTAAGAAAAAGAATTTTTTTCCTGCAATTCAAGAAAATTCAACTGTACAATTTATCAACATAACATTTTCTGGCTCATAGGACATCTGTGTTTAATGTGATCATGGCTTTAGATCTTTAGAGCTCAAAGGCATTAGAAACATGCCAGAAATGTTCCAGTCACAGCAAAGCTGTTTCCTTTAGAAAATCACCCCGTATTTAAAAGTCTGTTTGGAAGCCTCCATATAAATCATGAGCTATTTTTCTCACCACCCTTTAACATTTTAACTTTCAACTTTAAGAAGCACGTTTAACAGAACTTCAAAACTTAAAATGGCTTTACTTATATCTTTACCCTGTAAGGAGCACCTGTATAGACTCAGAATCACCCAGTGTTTCTCGGCATGTTTAGCACTGATGGCTTCCGGGTGCTCAATGCCAGTAGCACCCCCTCCATCTCTTTTTCACAATCAATATTACCCCCTGCCTCCCTATACAAACATTCTGGGTGACCTCAATGGGGCAGTATCACCCTCACTTATGAACATAACTGTCTAACCTACTGAAAAGAAGTCTGAGGACCAGAAGAGAGAAGGGATTTGCCCAAGGACCTACGCTGAATTGGTATCATGTGAGGTTGCCAGGTTGTAAAGAAGACAGATGGGCCACCTCAGATGCCAGGGGATGACTGTAAGTTTACACAGGAGGTGAGGACTCATGGGAGACCTCTCGGGAGCGCCTCTAGGCCCCCAGGGGAGGCAGAGCACTGCATCCCATTCTTACAGACTGAGTAGGCCTGACTTTTCAAGGGAAGCTCCAGGGACTTGGCCACCACGTTGTTTCTCCTAGCAACTCAGGGGTACCGGGGCTCAACTTTCTCCTGACAGCATCACCCTCTGCCTCTTTCTTCCTGCTGTGCTTCCCCTGTATTGCCTCTGGCCCCAGTACCCTCTTTCTGATGGTCTTACTTTTCTCAAGAAAATACAAACAGCATCATTGGATATCACTAATAAAAAACATGCCTTTGGGGCCAAGTTTTTTTGTCTGGCCACCCTACAGGCCATGGGTTCAGCCCAAAGGGGGCTGCTCTGCCTTAGGCCAGCAACCTGTTTCCCCTGCTGGGGGCAGCGTAGCTCACACGCATCTTGAGGTCCTTTTGATTAATGTGGATCTTGAAGAGCCACTCCCAAGTTTGAAAGCTACCTCCATTCCAGAGCCCCTGTGTAACTTCAGCTGTCTGTGCCTCAGTTTCTCATCAGTAAATTGACCCATTAGTAGGATAGACCTCAGAAGCTTTGTGTGTGTGTGTGTGTGTGTGTGTGTGTGTGTGTGTGTTGTTTCAATAAGATAAGGCATTAAAAGTACTTGGCACTTAGTAAGCATTTGCTAGACACCAGCCTGTTGCTACTATTGCTATTACTATTAATAAGTAGAAAATGGATTATTATTTTTATTAAGTGGAAAGTTAAAACTTGTATCTCCTAAACACCACCCACCCCTCTGTCCAGCAGTGTTTTTCAGACTTTTCTGTTCAAGTATTTCTACTGGCTGAAGGCAGTGAAGACGCAAACCCTGGGAGGACAGAGGTGAGGTAAGGTTCTAAGTGTCCTAGTGCAAGCTTGATATTTGTTTAAAAACACTTGTTTTCCCTTTGTTTCATACATCATTTATATGGTATGAATAGATTCAGTGTGCTTTTTTTTTTCAGTGTGCTTTTTAAGATGCTGTTTCTTAATACAGCTATGTCTTTTTAAAAAATATATTTTATTTATTTATTTGAGAGAGGGAGAGAGAGAGAGCAAGCGAGTGAGCGAGCGCATGAGCAGAGGGAGAAGGAGAAGCAGACTCCTCATTAAGCAGGCAGCCCGATGTAGGGCCCGATCCCAGGACCCTGGGATCATGACCTGAGCCGAAGGCAGACACTTAACAGACTGAGCCACCCAGGCGCCTCCAGCCATGCCTGTTTTCGTACAGAATGTCTTAAATTACTTACTGGTTCAAATGTTTAGTGTGTGTCCAAAAATTCTTCAGAAAAATCAGTATTCCAGCAAGTTTTCCCTGTTTCTCTCCAAGCACATGCCTAGGGGTACACATAGCTCATTCAGTGTCACCATAATTCTGTCTTTGTGGTTACAGGTTTTCCTTTGAGGGAGATCCAATAGAGAAATATGTAGTCCATCATCAGATTGTCACATAGTTATGAAATGTTACTGTGTGCAAGACATGTGGGCAGTGCTACAGAGGACTGGACCACAGACCACTCCATGAAACCTCACGTTCATCCATATTAGTGATGCTTCGGGGAAGTGACCCGCCTCGCTCAGCCTTCCCCAGGTAAGTAGAGACGGAAACCCATTCATGCCCAAATTTCAGAGGCCTTAAGTCTCTTCTCCCTCCTCGACCACAGAAAATACCTTCTTTTACAGAGGTCCCTCTTGCTAAAGTATCTCTGGGAACTTCCAAGGTCTTTACAGGAATCGATAAATTAGTCCCTGTCGCCCCTTGCTGCTGCTGGTGGCCAAGACACCAACTCCACCTCAGGACCCAACAACTCCATGGAGGTTTCCCTTGTAGGACCTGCCCTTGTAGCCACGACCTCCACCAGGGTGACGGTAGGGCTGAGAATGTGCTGTGTTCAGGGGGCATCACTGTTCTCGAGAAGACAGGAGGATCTATTTTTACTTTTGCCCCATTGGACTCCCAAAGCAAGGTTGCTTGAGCTCCCGAATATGACAGAGTAATACTCTCTTTCTTTTGCCACCTGAGCCAGGCCCCCGTGGCCTCCAGCCTCTAGAGTTCCAGAGAGGTCCTGCTCAAGTGTTACCTCATTCTCATTCTTCTCCATGGTCACCACTGCCTGGATGTGGACAGAGCAGAAAACTTCTTTGGCTCAATGCAAGCAGAACGGGTCAGCGGCCTCCCTGAGGCTGACAGACGTGAAGGAGGGGCTGCGCTGTATGTCTAGAGATCCGAGTTCCCATTCAGGAAAAAGAGGACTGCACCTTCCGGGTCACAGTTAGTTTGTGGGTGGAGGGGAAGGTGTCCCCTGTGCAGCCACTTGCACCCAGAAGTGCGCCAGCCTGTTCGGCGCATACGCACAACCCCCCATCTCACACCTGACTTCCACCTCTTTCTTTTTTTTTTTTTTTTTTTTTTTAGTTTTCCAACTTTGGTTTATTATATTTTTTTTTTTTAATTTTTAAGTTTTTTTATTGGAGTTCAATTTGCCAACACATAGCATAACACCCAGTGCTCATCCCACCAAGTGCCCCACTCAGTGCCCATCACCCAGTCACCCCAAACCCCCACCCACTTCCCCTTCCACTACCCCTTGAGTTAGGTGTCTCTCATGTTTTGTCACCCTCACTGATATTTTCACTCATTTTCTCTTCTTTCCCCTTTATTCCCTTTCACTAATTTTTATATTCCCCAAATGAATGAGACCATATAATGTTTGTCCTTCTCCGATTGACTTATTTCACTCAGCATAATACCCTCCAGTTCCATCCACGTCGCCCACCTCGTTTTCTGCAAACATTTCCCACAGTTTGGTTTTGATCGTGGCTGTATATTTCCAAACCCCAGCTGGACAAGGATAAAATCTTTGGCACAGGAGGTTCCTTGGCCCGTATGTAAACCAGCAAATGCCACATAGTCCTGGGAACCCCTTCCAGTTCGTAGATGCGCCGTATTCCCTCTGACTTGCCAGCCTTTGCCATGCTGTTCCCTCCACCTTTACCCATCTTTCCCTTTGCCTCACTCCTTCCTCAGGCCATTCATTCTGCGTCATTCCTATTTTCTCTTTGGGTCTGACATCTTTCCGCAGAGAAAGCTTCACTGACCCCAGATCCCCAATTCTGAATTAGGCGCTCTTCCATTGTTCTCACATAACCCTCACAAACCCTTGTTTGACTGTCTCTCCCCTGGAAGACTTACTCCTGTGAGGGGGCTGGGATTATGACTATGAAAGGCCAGCAGTTGCTTCATATTCCACAAAGACGCCACCAGCATTTGCTGAGTGTGGCTTAGTCCCACTCTCCAGAATCCTGTGTCTAAGATGAAGAGACAAACAGCTATGTGGGCAGGATATCTTCTTTTGGTCTAAGTCATAGTCAAATGAGCAGTAAGGCCAACTGTGGAATAGCCAATCTGAATCATCTTAGCAAACGATTCCATTCATCTGGTCTCCAGTCATATCAGTGACAGAAACTGGTTGATGGCACAATCCTGTTCCAAAAAACAGAAGGTCTGTGGGCTACTTACTCAAGGGGTGATGGTCCTGTCTAATGTGAGAACTAAGGCTTCACATAGAGGGACTTGAATTTAGGAAGCCCTTATAATGCAACCAAATAGTAACGCTCCCTTCACAGTAGCTTTGGCAATAGCAAAACTGTTAGGATAGCTGCAAATAAAATTGGCAGATTATAGAGAGCAGAGCAAAGTGTGGCAGAGAGGAAAGCAGGAAATGGAGCCCCTGCTCCACCACTCACTTTTTTTGTGTCTCACATCTCTAGAAAGGGGAGCAAGATGGAAGGAGCTCTTCTTGTTCTGCCAGCACTGACATTGGGTTATGACTGTGGGCAAAGGACCACCCCAGACCAGCCCTGGCCAGTAGCAGAGGAACCAGAGCTCAGCTCTCTGGGACATGAGGGCTGCACCGTAGTTAGGGGTTGGGGTCTCAGAAAAGCAAAGTTGTGTTTGATCCCCTAGGTGAGCCTCTTACCATGTGACTTGGACGTTTCTTTTGTGTAAGCCTCAGTTTCCACATCTGTGAAATGGGGATAACGACAGAACCAACTTTATCAGTTGTTATGATGAAGTGAGAAAAGTACTTACACATTGAGTACTCAAAACAGTGCCAGGTACACTCTCAGTAAATGGTCCCTACTCTTCTTAACTGACTACAAGGTTCATAACACATTTTTATTCTCCTAATGTGTGCCTGCTTTTTTAAAAAAAAAAATTTGTTTAAGTAGGCTGCATGCCCAGTGTGGAGTCCCACGTGAGCCTGAACTCACGACCCTGAGGTCAAGGCCTGAGCCCAGGTTGGGTGGGATGTTCTATCGACTGAGCCATCCAGAAGCCCCTTGTATGTCTGCTTTTTAAAGTTAGAACAATAAATAGGGCTTCTGACATTAGTAATAAAGCCTTTCTCACAGTGCAGTATGTTTCTGCCCCCATATTGTCCATGGTCCTTTGAGCTCCCGCTTCTCAAACACATACAGTTGCTATCTCAGCATTGGGAATCCTGCCTCAGGAGGGAATATGATCAGCTCCTATTATTTCCATTTCAAGGGAGCATCTGTGGTAGTCAGGTGATTATACAGTATTCTGAACTATCTCATAAGCTGTGGCAGTTGATGGCAAAAATTGAAATACCTATAAATTATTTCTTTTAAAGAAAGGAAACCATGGTGATTTTTAGAGCATTATGGTGTATTATAAATGTAAGAACTCCTTTTGAAATTCATTTTTAAGAAGGGCTATTTTTCTTTGTCAGCAAAGCTATGTATCTTATGTTATCACAGACTTCCTGGCATGTTTTCTAGCATTTGCTTATGAGCTACAAATATTCCTTTGTGCATACCTAAGAAATGGAAATAAGCAAGATCTGTACTTAGCAAAATCCAGTCTTTCAGATTTTCAAAACAAACCTATAGTGGAACAAAATAAAGAGCTTTAAAAAATAGTCCACAGAGATAGAATGCAAGAGAAACATTGGCTATTCTTGTGGAGAGATTTATTCTTTTATGATTAATTTATAAGTAGGTTATGTCATAATGAATAATTCAATCCATTTTCTAAGTTTGTTGACTTGTAAATTCAGTGAGACTTAACCCATAATCTTGAGAATTGTTGGGAGGGCAAGTCAGGCATTCAGAGAAGGAGAGTAAGGCTTTTTATTTCTTAGTTGTGAAAGAGACCGTCCTCCATCTTTATTGCCTATATTCACAGCATGAAGAATCTGCTACCCATTGTGTCAAAACTCTAGGGGTCTCTATGTCACAGCCAGAAAATCACGAAGGGAACAGATTTCATGATATATATTTTTAAGATTTTATTTTTTATTTGACACAGAGAGAGAGAGAACACAAGTAGGCAGAGCGGCAGGCACACAGACAGACAGAGGAGAAGCAGGCTACCCGCTGAGCAGGGAGCCTGACGCAAGACCCGATCATAACCTGAGCTGAAGGCAGATGCTTAACTGACTGAGCCACTCAGGCATCCTCATGCTATTTCTTTCTAATTACTTTATCTTTTTATCTTTAGTAGGGACCACAAAGTGACTCAAAGGCCCAAGATAAAGTACATATGATGGAAGAAGGTCCTTTTTCTACTTCTTTGATTGATAAGGCTTAGAGGATCTTTCAGGGGTTTTCTAGTCTAGTCTGGATACAAAAGTGGATTGGGTGAGTTTCAGAGTTTTCAAAAATATTGCAGACTATGAAGCATTTAGCTTACTCTTTAAGTCAATTTGCCCATGTTTTTGTTAGATGATAGCCATAATTTGTCACATGATAACTATTCACCATGGCAATTTAAAAATAAAACTATCAATTCAAAGCAGCATCTCAGGCCTTCATTTTCAACCTCTCCCAACTACCTCCCAGAACAGAGATGAGAGTCAGTGACATGCTAGCCAGATTTGCCATTGAGAGAACTGAGTCACTCTCACAGTGTCCTTTTTTAAAAAAAGATTTTATTTATTTATTCATGAGAGACAGAGAGAAGAGAGAGAGAGAGAGAGAGAGAGAGAGAGAGAAACAGACACAGGCCAAGGGAGAAGCAGGCTCCATGCAGGGAGTATGACATGGGACTAGATCCTGGGTCTCCAGGATCACACCCTGGGCTGAAGGCGGCGCTAAACCACTGAGCCACCTGGGCTGCCCTCTCACAGTGTCCTTGGTGATGAAAATCTTATGTTTGTACCATAGAGTTGTGGCAATAAAATGATCAATATCATTAGAAATTTTGGAAATTGTAATGGAGTTAAATTTAAGCTACAGAGTAAAAATCTATATCATTTTAAAATTTATTCTCTTTTGTTTCCACAGAAGCAAAGTAAACTTAGTATTATTACAATTTTCAACTGTTAATGGCATTATTACTTTGTACGATAGCCGAAACAGTAAAATTTTGTGGTGGTTTTGATCAGTTTCTCTGCTTCTACTCTTTCCACAGGGCCTTCTTAGAAACAAACATAGTCTTGTTGTTCACCTTGCCCAATACCCTTTCCTGCAGGATTAAGCACACACTTCTCAGATGCAACTTCTTTCTCTACAACAGACCCAAACCACTCCCTTCACCTGGACTCCCCTTGCCTCAATTTTGTACTCCAGGAAACTGGAATGTTCACAGGAAGCAACTTTTCCTGTCTACATCATCTCTACCTATGGAAATACTCACCATCTTCATTGTTGCTAGCCACTGTTTTCCCTTACTTAGAATGCTTACTATGGGCCAGATAGTGCCCCCAGAAGACCATAATGCACCGTCTGATGTAACTCCCATCACAGCACATGACATGAGTAATAATACAATACTTGAACCTAAAACAGAAAAGTCAAATGACTCTCTTCAGGTCACACCACTAGTGCATGGGATGGAGCCAGTGGTAGAAAGCTGGTCTGTGAATTCCATGCTCAAAACACCTCACCATCTGGTGCTTTATAACTTTCTCAAGAGCATCCTCAGCTGTGAAGCCTTGCCTAATTTCCCAACCAGTTTTGATGGCTCACTTTTCAGAACTGGAGACAGGACTATTTTATACCCATCTCTGTGCCCCTTGCAGCACCTCCCACAGGCTGGATTGTCTGATGGGGGATTACTATGTACCTGTCAAATCAAGTTTACCTGGAGAACAGCTTATCACAAAATATCATGGTTTGATAGTAAACTCAGTAGAAGTTCAGAGGAGAGAGGTTGAACTGTCTCAAATGGCTTCCTGTGGTGGTGGAGCTCCAGGGGGTCTGTGAAAACTGGGCTGTTTCAGTGGACTCTAGAAGTGGTAAAAATGTCAGTAAAATCAGGAAAGAAGGAAGGATCATGGCATACATGAGGACCTATGAAAGAAGCAGTGCCTAGTAGAGTCAATGACTTAATGTGCTTTGGGGAAGGACATGAGATTGGATAGATTAAATGGGCTTTATGGATTATGAAGAGATATGAGTGCCAAGCAAAGGAATGTGTATAAAGCTTCCTGCTGCTTTTATATTCTTCTGTGACACTGTGTTCCTGATATTCGTCAGTGTTGTTGTGTGTAGCTTTATTTAGTTCATTCATTTTCTTTTTTTAAAGATCTTTTTAAAATTTATTTATTCATGAAAGAGAGAGAGAGAGAGAGAGAGAGGGGCAGACACAGGCAGAGAGAGAAGCAGGCTCCATGCAGGGAGCCCGATAAGGCACTTGATCCCGGAACTCCAGGATCACACGCTGGGCCAAAGGCAGGTAGGTGCTCAACCGCTGAGCCACCCAGGTATCCCAGTTCATTCATTTTCAACACATTTTCAATCTTCTGTTGTATCACTAATATCACAATTTATTTATTTATTTATTTATTCTAACATGAGTGAACATTTTGACTATTTCAAGTTTTCTATTATGAATTTTTCAGCTACGGATGTTCTTGTACATGTTTCCTGGTGCATATATCTAATGACTGGGTCATCCAGCATGTATGTCTTCAAGTTTTTTAGGTAAGGCTGAATTGTTTTCCCAAGTGGTTATAACAATCTACATTCCCACCAGTAGCATATAAGAGTTTCTTTTCCTCCACATTCTTGCCAACACTTGATTTGGTCATACTTTAAATTTTTTGCCAATTTGGGGAGTGTGAAATGA
The DNA here is from genome assembly GCF_003254725.2 of Canis lupus dingo. NCBI lineage: Eukaryota > Metazoa > Chordata > Mammalia > Carnivora > Canidae > Canis > Canis lupus. The sequence continues at coordinate 35,509,530 of NC_064250.1, forward strand.
TACCTCAAATTTTCTTTTTATGTTATTGTAAGACTTTTCCGCCACAGTTTGTGCTTTTAGTGTCTTGTTTAAAAAATAATTCCCATAAGTCAATTGGAGAAGGACAAACATTATATGGTCTCATTCATTTGGGGAATATAAAAAATAGTGAAAGGGAATAAAGGGGAAAGGAGAAAAAATAAGTGGGAAATATCAGAAAAGGAGACAGAACATGAAAGACTCCTAACTCTGGGAAAGGAACTAGGGGTGGTGGAAGGGGAGGTGGGCAGGGGGTGGGGGTGACTGGGTGGCGGGCACTGAGGTGGGCACTTGATGGGATGAGCACTGGGTGTTATTCTGTATGTTGACAAATTGAACACCAATAAAAAATAAATTTATTAAAAAAAATAAAGAATAAAAAATAATTCCCCATCATTAGTCCACAAAGGTATTCATCTTCTAAAAGCTTTATAGTTTTGCCTTTCACGTTCAAGCCTCTAATCCACTCGGAATTTTCATTTAGACGTGTGTCTGGGAGTGTTCCCTTTTTCTCCTACTCCTTCCCGTGTTTGTTAAACTGTTAAAAGTGAAGGCGTCTCGTGTTTAATCTCTATGGCATTTTTAAATGACTAAATTCAATTTCTTTAACGGTTATAGAACCATTCAGATTTTCTTGAGTCAGTTTTATGACATATATATATATTTAGAATTTGTCCATTTCTTCTAAGCTTTCAGATGTATTTGCAACAATTTATAATATTTTCAAAAAAAAATCTCTGCAGCATCTGTAGTAGTGTTTCTTTTTTATTACTGATTTTATTTGTATATGTTCTCTATTTTTAATTGATTAATCTTTATGGAAATTTGTGATTTATGCACTTTCAAATAGCCAATTTAGAACTTTGTTGATTCTCTTTATTTTCTACTTCTTTTCTATTTCATGAATTTACACTCTTTATTATCTTCTTCCTCTTCTTTCTCAATTTATTTTGTTTTCTTTTTTGTAACTACTAATGTTTAGCCTTTCTTCTTTTCTAACATAAGGATTAAAAACTGAATTTTTCTATAACTATCAATTTAGCTTTATTCTACAAGTCTTGATATGTAGTATTTTGTTATTCCATTCTCAATATTTTCTCATTTTCATTATAATTTGTTTATTGATCTCTGAGTCAGGTATGTTTCTTTGTCTTATTCTTTGATTAATAGTCAATTAATTTAAATTTAAGAGATCAAATTTCCCCTAAACTTTTATAACTTTTACATAGTTATTCAAATTCCTTTAGATATTTTAAACTATGATTATAAATTCAGCATATCTGATTTTCTCAAACACTTCAAACATCTAAAATGCAGACTTAAACATCAAAATCAACAAGAATTTTCTAAGCATGTGAGTCAGACTGATCAATTGTGTAGTTCAAATTCTCTTAACCGGTTCACATATTTGAAAAACACAGGCCAGACCACAGTATGATAGCAGAACTCATGGATGCACAGAAGTATAATTATTTCTAAAAATACTTTCCCTAAAATTGTAAATTTATTCATAAAAATTGGAATAGGATGCCCTTCTTCAACGAGCTGAATCTACTCTATCACCTTGTTACTCAAGGTAGGATCAACACACCAGCAGCATCAACATTACCAAAGAACTGGCTAAAAATGCAGACTCTCAGACCCACCTGAAACCTCCCACATCAGAACCTTTAGCAAGATCTTCTAGTATGTCTCACTGACTTCCATTCTAAGGTGACTTCAGGGAGGCTGGGAAATGAGAGGCAGAGCCAGGCCCGATGGAAGGCTATGTCTGGGATTTATCAGGAAGCAGAGAGAAGTTTCAGGCAGTCCCCAGTGGGGAATCTCCCTCTTTCCTATTTCCACACCTCCACGTCCTGAAAATGCACAGGTGAAAATGGGCAGGCGGAAAGGAAAGCAGAAGCAAGAACTAAGGCTCTGTTGTCTGAGGCTACAATATCGACTTGCCAGACTCAGCCAGTGTTGACACCTGATTTCCTGTGCCAAGTGAGCTTGTGTTGGCTGCTGCCTGATGAGAACCATTAAGTCAGTAACAGACTATATTTCCATTTAGTGGCCTTTTCACCAAGACACAAGAAGTCAGTCACATGGCAAGATCATTAAATTGTTGGCCTAATTGATTGGTCTAATTATCCTCACCTAAGGAAGAAAAATTGGTTACTGGGGATAAAAAGGCACTGGCTGTGAGGCAGTATTTCTGGATTATAATTTTGCACCAGACTCTGACCCTGCTGTGAAAGTTTGACAAAATCTCCCTTAATTTCTCTGGACCACAGATTAGTTATTGAGCAGGAGGGTTAATTCCAAAATAATTAGTTTTCGAAGATTTCCTGATTTCAGGCTATCCAGGATATGCTGGAGTCCTGTGCTTTTCTAGAATCTTCCCATACCATTTATTAAATAATACTGTGTGTGACCAGGGCTGTTCTTACAACTTGACTCGGCAACAGAACTCTTTGAGCTTTTCACTCAGCACTGAAAGTTCTGATCCCTATATTGCCTCTACCACCCTTGAGAATCAAGAAGAAAACTTCCTGGAGAACAGATCGGTGTGGGGAGACTTACTAGCTACTGGCTTCCAGTGAATTAATGATATGATGGGGAGTCACAGACTCTGGACCTTGCTGCCTAGGTTGGAATCCCTACTCAACCACTTACTATCTGGTTTTGGATAAGTTAATCTCCTTATGCCTCAGCTTCTGCACCTGTAAAATGAGGCTAATAATCGGAAATACCTTATGGGTTGGTGTGAGGGTTAAATGAGACAACACATATAAAAGAATGTTTGGCATGTGGTAAGCACTCTATTATAAACTGTGTTTATGAAGCATTCAAGCTGAATGTAAAATACCCACATTAAATGCTCATTTTGGTACGTAGGTTATCCCAACATATTTTAAAAGCAGATTTTTTCCACGCATTCTAGTGAAATCAAAATTACTCTTGGTACTTAATTGTAGTGGCTATGTCACACAACATGGAGAATTCCAGAATCACTGATCTGGGTTTTCTTTACCTGAACTCATTGCTCTGAGAAGAAAACAACTACATTATGGCTGGCAATTGACTCTGACTTTTTCTTTTGACAACAGTAGGGCTTTTAATCCTTGCATTCAGAGTAATACCTGCCAATCACCTTTTTCCTAATTAAATTTACCTGGAGTTCATTTTAAAGAAAATAATTTGTTCAGCCAAAAGTGGTTGCATATTTATGCTACAATTAGCGAAAACTTCCACAAACGAACCCTTCCCCCTGAGCCTCTGTAAAGAAAGGAGAATGCAGTTGAGAGCCTACAAGATTTCAGAGCAATTAAGCCTAGAAATGCAGGTGTTGGAAACACCTGTTTCCCCCTCCCTCCCAGGCTGACTGCCCTGGCCACCCTTCATCAGTAGGTTAAAATAATTAACTTACCCTATTGGCAGAAAAGCCCAAGAACTGCTAAGGGCAACAAGTCTCCTTTTCTCCCCTTTCTCAGATTAAAAGAGAAAAATAAAAAGATTCATGGGTGGTCTGCAAACAGGAGGGGGGAAAAAAAACTTTCCTCTTCTAAAAAAAAAAAAGGACAAAATCAAGTGACAATAAAGACATTGTCTCCTTCAAGCAGACTAAGTGGCTTGCTTAGGTTCAGAATTCTATGTTTGTTTTGTGAGAGTGATTGCAGTGCTGTTCAGGAGCATGAAAAAGCCTATTTTAAGGGATATTTATGTGAAGAAATAAAGCAATTGGGGAGGATGTGATTTTTGCCTGACCTGCCTTTTGTGAATACCTGCAAATTTATATTAAATCTCAACATCAGAGTTCCTCACAAAGATAAATTGTAGAAATTTTATTGGGGTTTTAAAAAAATGGATCGTCCATAGCTAGGAAATCAAGAAATTGTTGGTGGGGGGAGGAAGAAAGTTGATTTTGGCAATTTGAATCAATTCAATTTTGACCTTTATGCTTTGTGTGTATCCTGATTTTGTTTCCCTGAGTTCCATTAAGGCCATCTTTGAATACTATTTGCCATAACTAGAAAAGATGGTGAAGGTAATTTTGTGTTTATGATTACTGGCACTATCTCTATTTGAAGCAATTTGGAAAACTTTCAGTATTTTAATTGGAATAGGTACTTTTGAAAGATGGAAGAGACCGTACAGGTGAGGAATTGGCTGAAGTTGGAAAGTGGTTCAGTAAATATACAAATATGCATATGCATTTATACTTTCCATTTTTCTAAAGGTGATTTAAGGTGACCTCAGTTCAATTTTGGATTTTAAAACTTTTCTCACAATATCCACATGAAATACAGATTATGGGGGCACCTAGCTGGCTCACCCCATAGAGCATGCAACTCTCCATCTCTGGGTCGTGAGTTCGAGCCCCATGTTGAGGGTGGAGCCTACTTAAATTCACTTAAGAATTAAAAAAAAAAAAAGAAATACAGATTATAGGAAGCCAAAGGACTACTACATATTGTTAATCCAACCCCTTACTTCTGACCAATATATCTATTTATATAATGCCTTACAGTTTTAAAAAGTATTTTTCCATTTGAGGTATGTAAGGCAGGTCTCATGACACCTATTCTGGGGAGGAGGGAATTAAAGGGATGGGTAGAGTCCTTGGAGAGGGAGGGAGAGGGGCTCTCATGGAGGGAGCCTTAGGCAGCTGGGCATAGAATAAGTGATAACACCGAGACTCCTGCACCACCACCACTGCCTCGTTGTCACCCCCTCGTTGCCACAGCCCAGTGAGATTTCTACCACCACCCACTAGGTGAAGTTTTTTCCCCCCTTTACAGCACACCATTCTCATAAACCAGGGTCAGGCTCCTTGTTTCTGTGGCAAGCTCCAGAGAACAGCAGTATTTTCAAATGACCAGCAGGTGGCGGAGTAAACCCTGTTCCCAAATTTATTCCAGTGATGTTTAAGTTATTTGAAAACTAACGGATTAAAAAATTCAGTATCAGCTCAAATAAATTTAGCATTCAAGGTTGCATTAAAATAACATCAATGATAATATTTAATATAAAGACTTAAGTCCACTGTCAAGCTAAATGCTGACTATAGGGCACACTAGCATTGTTTTTTCTTAGCATTGTAACACAATGCAAGGTCATTTTTTAAAACTACAATTCTTTTCTTCTTCTCACTGTACTATTGAGTTGGAGAGAAGTGATGGCTTATTACTCCTCTGAGTTTATCCGTCTCTGTTAAGGAACCTTTCTAATGGTTGTCAAAGTGTGACATGAATCCACTAAATGCTACAGCTCTGTCTAGGTTTAGGAACGTCTTTATTAAGTGTTCACTGTTAACCACTAGTTTTCCAGCTCCTCTTCCTCCACAAGAGCTGCTGCAATTACATTACACTCCTGTCTGCACCCTGAGCTGCTCACCAGGCAGGAGAATTCAAGAAGCCTCTCTCCTCACCAGAAGCTTCCTCTCCTTCATAGTTTATTTTACAGTGCTGTGACTCTAGGGTTTGTCAATCTTAAGAACACACATTGTCCCTAAACTCTTCAAATAGTTTCTTCAGCTGTTTTCATACATTCTTGGCAAACACCAGTAATGATTAAAAGAGGTTTCCATCCAAACGTTTTCAGCAATATTTACTTAAAATACAATCATACACAAGTATCATACCCATACACATTCTCATTTCCACACATTCATACATTGGTCACTGCATATAGGTGCAGATATTTGCATACATTTGTATAATTATCAAAACTCATTACAGTGAATTTCATTGGATTATCCAACTCCCTATATTGTGTGGAATTTTATGCCTCAAATATGTTTTAACTAAATGAAAGGCACTAGGTTATACGTAATAGGAACTAAGTGATACCACCTACTCCCTATCATTTATAACTTAGAGATATGAAGATATTATATCTGCAGTTTATTAACTTATTTTTAAAGATTTTATTTTTTAAAGTAATCTCTACACCCCCTGTGGGGTTTGAACTCACAACCCCAAAATCAATAGTCACACACTCCACTGACTGAACTGGCCAGGTACTCCTCTGGGTTTATTTTTGATATGAACTTTGTCCTATGTACACAGACATCCACAAGTGAATTTATTAAAGAAAATGCACATTGAAAATATACATGTTAGTATCTATTTATATATGTTTTGTCTTTTTTTCAGAAAAAGATTTCAAAAGGATTTACAGAGTTACATGAGAGTTCATACAGACTCACTAGGGACTTTAGAGATTTTGTTATAAGGATAAAAAGCCAAGAATGGTTAAGGGCTTTGTGAAAGGCATAGAGCTAACTACAGATTGAAGAAGGCCTGGAATAGACATTCATCAAATGTTTGTGAATTAAATAAGGTGGAAAGTAATTCGGCAAGACTTTAAAAGATGCATTGGTGAATAGGTGATCAGCTATTATAGGAATCAATAAAGCAGAAAGGCTTATGAGAAGAAGTGGAAATGCATATGTTTGTGGCCTTCTACAACTAGTAGAGGGGCACACATAGATACTGATGGTGGTACTTGTTACTGGATATTTAGAACAAAGCATTCTCTTTGTTCTCCAAAATTCCAGAGTATTTTGGAGAATGAAATAGAGATCAATGAGAGCTGGGAAAAGAACCCAGGAATCATTGCATTTCATCTCCTTTGTGTATCAAGGAGATAATTCTAGCTGAGGACAAAAATCCAATAAATATTTCATTATGTTATAAATATTTTAATGCATTTATCTGCCAAGATTTATTAGAATTTATTGATAACTGACCCTTCTATAATTACCTAATACTTTCTGTGAGTTAATACGTATTTAAGCTGACCAAATAAAGGTAAATGTTAGTAGTGAGCATTAGCCATCTACTTGTTGTGCTCTAAGTCACCTTATTTATCAACTGAAGAGTGGAGCCTGAGCCAAAGACAGACACTTAACCATCTGAGCCAACCAGGTGCCTCTACAGATTATCTTTTTTTAAAGATGATAAATTGTATATATTGTATATATATTAAGTGTCTGTCTTTGGCTTGGGTCATGATCTCCAGGTCCTGGAATTGAGTCCCATATTGGGTTCCCTGCTCAGTCTGCTTCTCCCTCTGCCCCTCCCCCTGCTCATACTTTCTCTCTCTCTCAAATGAATAAATAAAATCTTAGAAAATAAAAAAAGATTCCACCAAGAGTGAAAATAAGTATGTTGATGGTGACTTCAGAAGTCATTTTGCCTTTCCCTGAAATAGAAAAATCTATTTTATTACCATGATAAACTCCTTCTGTGCCCAATTCTCCAATTGACAAGTACATCACATACACACACACACACACACACACACACACACACATACTTTACAAAAACCCTGAACTCTCCTCTCTAGGGTTATTTTTTATTTTGAAACAACACTAAACCTATATAAAATCAGCTTTGAGAATGTACAAATTTTGTTTGCTTTTCTAACATGTGTTTCTTTATTTTATAGATTGGGTTGAGAGCTGGAAGATTTTTTTTTTTCCTGTTTCATCTTAAAAGCCTAAAGATCAATGCCAATTGCATACTTAGATATCAAGGTAACTTTTCCAGCTGTGCTCCAACTGTTTTCTATTGTGTTCACTACCATGTTCTTGGTACCATTTTTCTGATTTGAGTGAAACCTATGCAAGACATTAATTGTGTCTCATTACCGGTCCTTGCTCTTCTTTTCAATTCTGGTATATATGAATGTTCCAAGAGAAATACAACTGATAAACAAAACAGCAGTGTATTCCTCTGTATATTGCTCATGAGTCAAAGAGTAAGTGAGAGATTCATATTTGCCAGTGAATTTCAGAGCATTTTGTGGGAGTCTTTAAAAAAAGTCTATTGCTCTATTTCTACCACAATACTTCTTCAGATCTAAATGTTGAGGTCTTTTAACCAGAAGGGTAATAATTACTAGTTTTTTAAATCAAAATATTACAGAATTTTGTAGAGTATTGTCCACTACTAACAGAATAAAATATGCTGCTATTACAAAATGAGGGGAAATGCAAAATAGAAAAACACAGGTGTCGTTAGAATAGTTTCTGTTAATTTATTACTAAAAAAATATTTCAACCTCTGTTATCCACAATCTGGATTCAAACAGTCAAGAGTGAGCTAAGAGAACCCACATTTCAAATAACATTTAAAGCATTTCCTTAATCTATGGCATAAAAATGCTAATTTTGATTTTAAATTTGATAAATGCTGCTTTAATATAGAGGTCATAAGAGAACAATTACTAAATGATGGAAAAATCTTTTATTCAGAGAACCCTTATAATCTCCAGAGGCAAATCATGACTATCATGATCCTTCAACCATTATGTAGCACTACCTTAAAAGTAACTTTCTCTTTTGTTCAGCCAAAGGACACTAGAGATTATAAGATTTGGGAAGTCCATCAGCTATTAACTTCAGGCCTGACTAAGTAAGAGCTAATATAATTGGAGTACTTTTATCAGAGAGCAATTTCTGGACCAAAATACATATCATATAGCGGAGCAAAGTTTTAAGAATTACAGAGAACATCTATTCAAAGCAATGAAATTTTTGGATTCCGACAGGACTTTTAAAAGTTTTGTATATTTCTATATGTCCAAATATTTGATAATCTCACATCATTGAGTATGCAGTGGCAGAGTATAATATGTATTTGACATTTTGTGCATCAACAAGAACTTATTTTAACTCTAAACTTGTTGTAGGTTTAAGTGTGTTTCCTGCAGTTTTATTAATGGAGAAAACAGAATACTTGGAGTGGAAATAAAATTTCATCCTCAGAGATAACAACATTAAGGGGAAAAATATCTTGATAATTACTAATTGATTTTCATAACACATTCATTGTATAAGAGTATTTTAGAGGGCCAATGGCCTGAAATTATACTTTCTTACATTGAAAAAGGTTAATTAGGAATTGAGCTCAAAGTTAATTTTTTGAAGGTCAGCTGCTATGCTGTTGGGTCCTGTGACCCTGTCTCAAGTAATCACAGCATTAACATACAAGATATAGCTTTCCTTTCACTTGATGACATAATCTCTTTAATTGGTGTCGGGAAGCCTGCATGTGAAAGAACCATGGAAAACACCTAGAGACTATAATTTTACTCTCTCCATTCACAGGGCAAATGAAACAAGCCTTAAGAATGTACGAAAGACTCATTACAATCCCTTGGCTGTCAACACAAAGCCCTCACATTTCAACCAAAAGTTTTAGGAATGGTCAATTCTGTTTAGTTCCAACTTTGGCTGGTGAACTATTAACCTTTTCAGAAAAACCGGTGAATGCTAAATGTCAGATAATCTTCTATGAGAAAGCTAAGAAGGTAGATAATGTGGTTTAACTGATTAGACATAAATGCGAGAAGGTGATATTTGCAAAGTTATTAAGCATGGTCTCTGAAAGAAACTATTGGAGTGAGACTCCCTAACCCTCACATTTCTACAACCTTTGACATCATTCTCATAAATCCCCTGTGGTTCTTGATGCAGACTTGATACAGCCCATTTTCATTTGATAGTTTAAACTCACCTTTTATAGAGAACTGATCAGTGTTGTTGTGATCCTGTTTTCCCAACAGATTGTGCTTAGTAAAGAAGAAAGCTACTGTGAAGTAACCCTTGAAATACCCACTATGAAACTTTTAAGGACACACTTGGGGAGAGGGAAGAAAGGAATACTAAAGTCTGCGAAGGCTGTCAGCATCAGTTTAACAAGGGCTCGCTGCAAAATGGAAGGCCCTGAGTGTGTTGTTAATTTAGTTCCTGTCCTTATAGCATGATTTCAGTTTTCTCATCTTTCGTGATCTTTTTACCTCTTGAGATCTGAGATGACTTTTTAAAATTAGGTAACCATCCAACCAAGAAGTGCTATACTTGGACTGCTTTGTGCTAAGACTTCAAATTGGGTGCCATCAGCAGTCTGGTGAATTTGGGAATGTGTCACCTAGCAGAGATCTGAAATTATCATTTGGAACTGGTTCATATTTGGCTTTGATATAAATACTGGACTCTGCCTCTTGTACCCTGTCTAAAAAAAATTGTACCCTGACGGTGTGGGAAGTGAGGTTGTGGGCAGAAACGACAGGCAGGTGCTTGTGTTGCAGACAGTACAGTACTGCATTCAATGACAACTATCAGACAATTACTATATTGTGTATTGACATGTCTTTAATCATGCCTCTGTGTAGATAATACACTGGTCTTATGCGATCTGTTTTGTGTTTCATATAATCTTCCATTTTTCTTCCCAGATTCATAGTACACACAATCAAGACTAGAAAGCCAGAAAATAACCTATTTGCTCCATTATTCTAATTTAGTCACTACCACAATTTTATTAATCAACAAAATAATGATGTGAAAATGCCTTAACTATAATTTGTTTTGTTTCACTCTGGGCCAATATGGTGCAGCCTCAGTAATAGCAAGGATTCACAACTTCAATATGCCCTGAAAACTGAATTATTTTTCACCTTCAACCACTCCATAAAACCGACAATTCTCTTTTCCCATCAGAGTTTTCAGCAAAATCTGAACTCTATCATCTAAGTCAAGGGTAACTCATAATGGGAAATTTGCATTATTTTATTACTTGGAAGCTTTCTGCAGGAAGAGGAAATAAAAATTACCTGTTAATGCCCTTACAAATCTAATGCTGCTGTATCTTAAGATCTATCAGTATTTCCTCACTCCCTTCAAGAAAAGTCCTGAGAGTGATGTCACCAAGATAGCAGCATAGATCATTCCTGACTTCACTCCCCCTCACAAGAACCAACATCTATTCAAGGACAAGGCGTCACTGAGAGACTCCTAGAACAAGAAGCTGAGGCTGAGGAACACCTTGCACCTCAGAGACCAAGACAGACTGCACTAAAAGGGTAAGAAAAGTGATTAGCTGCACACCATGTTGCCCTTCCTACAGAATAGCACAGTACCACACAGAGAGATTACTCCTGGGCCACTAGTTCCTCCAGTGGGAAAAGAGAACCAGGGGTACAACCAGCCTCCTCCAGGATTGTGGTTCACTTTTAAGGAGCCCCTACTCTGATCTTGCACCATGGAATTGCAGAGAAACCTGTAAAGCCAAACTGCTAGGCATCTGACTGTGATAGAGAAGCAAGAAGAAGCTTTCAATGACCATTACATGGATATTGGCAGACTGAGTTCATAACTGCAGTGCCCAAGTAGTAATCCTAATCAGCCCTTTTGCTCATCTGCATAACCAAGTCAGGAGCACACTCTGACCAGGAAACTCAGTGGGATGCAGATCTGCATGATTCATATCCTCAAATATAGAGTTTTGCTGGCCCTAGAGTTTGCCCACACCTGGACAAGGTGCTGAGTCACAGACCCACCCACTGTTAAGAGTCACTTCTAGGGGCACTTGGGTGGCTTAGTTAAGAATCTGGCTCTTGGAACGCCTGGGTGGCTCAGCGGTTGGGCATCTGCCTTCAGCTCAGACCGTGTTCCCAGAGTCCCAGCATCGGGTCCCACATTTGGGTCCCTGCATGGAGCCTGCTTCTCCCTCAGCCTGTGTCTCTGTCTCTCTCTGTGTGACTCTCATGAATAAATAAAATCTTTTTTAAAAAATCTGACTTTTTATTTCAGCTCTGGTCATGATCTCAGGGTCATGAGATTGAGCCTTATGCCAGGCTCTGAGCTGGGTGTGGGGCCTTCTTGGGATTCTCTCTCTTTTCCTCTGCCCCTCCCCTGTTCTCTAAAAAAAAAGTAGTCCCTTCTAGCCCCATCTAACCAGAAAGGCAGTAACAACTCCTGGAAGCTGTGTGGCCCAGTGGCGCTTGAGATGAAAGGTGGGTAGACAGAGCTGATCACCCCCAGAGCAAAGCCAATACTGGACGTAAAGACTTCCAATGCTATGTACAGGTAGGGGATTAATTATTAGCAAAGGCTGAGGGTAGCTCCTAATCCATTCAAACTTGAGAGCCTGTTTGGGAAATTGAGTAGCGTAGGACATTCCCCCTCCATCCTGCCCAGGAAAAGGGGCTGAGAGATAGCTCTACTCACTGTGAAGTATATTTTGGTCTTATCTGACAAGAAGAGTTGGTGACAACTCTTGGGAATTATTGGTGCTCTAGCTAAAAGAACGATGGAAAGAGACAATAACTCTCAGAGCAAAGCCAGTGGCTCTGTTAGGCCAAGAAACTTGAGGTATAAGTCAGTTTGAGTTAAAACATCAAAGAGCTTTAGAGTTGCTTCTCCTTCTACATCTAAGCAGGGAATCTAATTTATGGCCCTGATCGCTGCTGAATATAGCTTTAGCCTGTCTGACCAGGGAACCTAACCAGAGCACACAAGAAGCTGTGTAGCTCCTTCAACAGCCCTCCACATAATAGCACTTGAAGAGAGAGCACAGCCTGTGGCTTCCCCTGTCTGCAGACAAAACCTCACCAGACCAGGAAATTCAGTGCACACTCAGGCCTGATTCAGGCCCTTAAACAATTAGCTTTCTAGGCTCTGTGCCCTGGCCTACTCTCCTGCCAGGGCAAGGAAGCAAATTTATAGCCCCACCTACTATTAAATATAGTACCCAGTCACAACCAACTAGTAAGCCTGACCAGAGGATTCAGGCAATTGTGGAGCCCATGTTACAGTCTCATTTGACTAGTAGGGAACAAGCCTGCAGTTTTGCTCCAGCTGTTTTTACCCAATGGCACACCCCCATGTCCTGTCCTCAAAAGTCAAACAGTTGCCACATCCAAAAGTAGACTATAATACTGGACTTTACCTAGTCAAAGATTACCAGCCGACATAACCAGAAACCAAACTGAGCCAGCCAGTGAAGAATTGTCTCTGCCCAAGCAAACCTGCAAAGTCTGGAAGAGAAGCCTCATTATCCAAATGTGAAAATAACAATATAAGGAATCAAGGATTACAAAGAAATCAGGTAAAATACAATACTATCAAAGGAAACTATTAAAGTTAATAATAATCAACCCTAAAGAAACAGAGATCTGTGAACTGTCAAAGAATTCAGAATAATCCTCTTAAGGAAGTTTTGTGAACTCCAAGAAAACATAGACAACTAAGTGAAATTAAGAAAGAAAATAAGTGAATAAATCAAGAAGTTTGACAAGGAAATAGCAACCATCAAAAACAAAAGCAAACAAACAAAAACTCCAAAAATCCTAGAGTTGAAGAATATAGTAACTAGACTGAAGAATTCAATAGAGAATTTCAAAAGTGGGCATGACCATGCAGAAGAAAGAATCAGTGTTCTGGAGGATAGGACATTGGAAACTACACAGTCAGAACACCAAAAAGAAAAAAGAATTTTAAAAGATTGAAGAAATCCACAGGAATTATAGGACACAATGAAAAGAAACAATATTTACACTATAGGAATTCCAGAAGGAGAAGAGAAAGAGACAGAGAATATATTTAAAATAATAATGGCTGAAAACTTCCTAAACCTGGGAAAAGAAATGAATATCTGGATCCATGAGGCCCAAAGGATCCCAAATAGGTTGAACCAGAACAGAGTCACACCAAGGCACATTACATTAAATGTCAAAAGTCAAAGACAGGGGAACCTGGGTGGCATAGTCAGTTGGGGCTCCAGCTCTTGGTTTCTGCTCAGGTCATGATCTCAGGTCCTGGGATTGAGCCTCGCATTGGGCCCCATGCTCAGCAGGGAGTCTGCTTCTCTGCCTCTCTCTTTGTCTCCCTCTGCCCCTACCCCTGCTTGTGCACATTCTTTCTCTCTAAAATAAATAAATAAATCTTTAAAAAAGTCAAAGACAAAGAAAGAATTTTAAGAGCAGCTAGAGAAAAAAAGAGAAGTTACATACAAGGGAAACCCCATGAGACTATCAGCAGATTTCTCAACAGAAACTTTTCATGCCAGTAGAAGAGAATGGCATGACATATTCAAAATATTGAAAGTAAATAACTCAACCAAGAATTCTACACCTGGCAAAGCTGTCCTTCAGAAACAAAGGAGGGATAAAGACTTTCCTGACCAGGCAAAAGCTGAAGGAGTTAATTACCACCAGACTTGCCTTATAAGATATGCTAAAGAGAGTTTTCTTGAGTGGAAGTAAAAGAATGCTAATTAACATCATAAAAAACACAGAAAGGTAGTGTAAATCTCTGAATACTTACTGGTAGTGGTAAATACACAGTCGCAGTTGGATTCTTCAATATGGTAATAGTTGCTGAACTCACAACTCTAAAAGTTAAAAAAAAAACAGCAAAAATAATCACAAATAAGACAATCTGTTATTAGTTACATAATAAAAACCATGTAAATTGTAACCACAGTAACCTAATGTGAGGAGAAGTAAAAGTGTTAAGTATACAAATTCTATTGAGGCTAAGTTGTTATCAGTTTAAAATAGGATGTTATAAGTTTAAAATATTTTATGTAAACCTCATGGTAACCACAAGGGAAAATCTTGTAGTAATTAGATAAAAGAACAAGATAGAGAACTCAAAGCATACTGATATCAAAATACATCAAAACACAGAAAAAGACAGACGGATAAGAAACAAGAAACAATATATATAGAAAACAAGAAAACAATTTAAAAAATGGTAATAATAAGTTCTTACCTATTGATAATTATTTTAAACATAAATGGATTAAGTTCTCCAATCAAAAGACATAGAATGGCTCAATGGATAAAAAACAAGATCAAACAATATGCTGCCTACAAGAGACATTAGGTTTAAAGACACACATAGACTGAGAGTAAAAGGGGGAAATACACATTTCAAGCAAATGGTAGCCCAAACAAAACCAGGAGTAGCTATACTTAGACTTTAAACTAAAAATGGTAAAAAGTAAGGTGCCTGTGTGACTCAGTCAGTTAAGCTTGATTTCATCTTGTGTCATGGTCTCAAGATTGTGGAATTGAGCCTTGTGTCAGGCTTGCTTGGGATTTTTTTCTCCCTCTGCCCTTCCTCTCTCTCTCTGCCCCTCTTTCTAAAGCCAAACAAGCAAATAAGTAAAAAGAGACAAAGAAGGTCATTATGTAATAATAAAGGTGTCAATACATTAAGCAGATATAACTGTAAATATTTATGTGCTCAATATTAGAGCACCTAAAATATATAAATAAAAACTAACAGAGCTAAAAGGAGAAATAAACAGCAATACAATAATAATTGGGGACTGTAATACCCTTCTTTCAGCAATGGCGAGATCACTCAGAGAATCAATAAAGAAACAGTGGATTTGAACAACACTATAGACTAAATGGATCTAACAGACATACAGAACAGGACAACACACATTTTTCTCAAATGTGAAACACAAAACATTTTCTAGGATAGATCATATGTTTGTTCACAAAATAAGTGTCAATAAAGTCAAGAAGATTGAAATCATACCGAATATCTTCTCTGACCACAATGGCATACACTAGAAATCAATAACAAAAGGAAAAATTTATGAACATGTGGAAATTAAACAACATTCTCCTACACAACCAATGGATCAAGAAGAAATTAAAGGGGAAATAAAATTTCTTGAAATAAATGAAAATGGAAATGGAACATACTGGTACTTTATGGGATATAGCAAAAGCAGTTCTAAGAGGGGGAAGTTCATAGCAATAAATATGTACATTGAGAAGCAAGAAAGAGCCCAAATGAGTAACCTAACTCTATATCTTAAGAAGCTAGAAAAAGATCAAACTGAGACAAGGTTTGGAGAAGAAAAGAAATTCTAAAGATTAGAGTAGAAATGAATGAAATAGAGAACAGAAAAACAACAGAAAAGATTGACGAAACTAAGAGTTGGTTCTTTGAAAAAAACAAAATTGACAAATCCTTAACTAGACTAACCAGGGGAAAGGACCCAAACCAACAAAATTATAAATGAAAAAGGAGACATTACAATTGATATCACAGAAATTCAAGGGGCTATTAGGAATAATGTACATGCCAAACAAAGAGAGGCTATTAGGAATAATGTACATGCCAAACAACTGACTTCTGGACAATCTAGAAGAAATGAAAAAATTCTTAGAAACCTACAACTTGGGGCACCTGGGCAGCTCAGTTGGTTAAGAGTCTTCCTTCAGCTCAGATCATGATCTCAGGGTCCTAGAATTGAGCCCCAAGTCAGGCTCCCTGCTCAGCAGGAGTTGAGCTCCTTACAACTTACAAAAGACTGAACCAGGAAGAAATAGAATATCTGAACTGAACAATTGCTAGTAAGGAAATTAAATCATAAATTTAAAAAATCTCCCCAAAAAGAAAATCCCAGGACCAGATGGCTTCAAACATATAAAGAAAAATTAACACCAATCCTTCTCAAGCTCTTCCCCCCAAAATCAAAGAGGACCAAAAAAATTGAAAAAGAATATTATTAAGACATAAAAATGAGGAAATCTTACCATTTGCAATAACATGGATGGACCATTATGCTGAATGAAATATGTCAGACAGAGAAAGACAAATACTCTATAATCTCATTTATATGTGGAGTCTGAAAAAACAAAACTCAGAAGAAATCAGATTTTAATTAATAGGCTGGGAGTAGAGGGTGGTTAGAGGAAGGTGGTCAAGGTAAAAATTCTTATAAGATAAAAAAACATGAGGGATGTAATGTGCAACATGATGATTACTACTAACACTGCTGTATGATATATTGGAAAACTGTTAAGACAGTAAATCCTAAGAGTCCTTATGATAAGGAGAACATTTTCCCCTTTATTCTTTATCCTTTTTTAAATTGTATCTATATGGGAAGATGAGTGTTAGCTAAACCTATTGTGGTAATCATTTCACAATATATGTAATCAAATAATCATGCTGCATGCCTTATATCAAGATGAATATCAATTATTTCTCAATAAAACAAAAAACAGGGCAACCTGGGGGCTCAGCGGTTTAGCGCTGCCTGCAGCCCAGGGTGAATCGAGACTTGGGATCAAGTCCCAAGTCGGACATCCTGCATGGAGCCTGCTTCTCACCCCCCCCCCCCCCGCCGCCGTGTGTCTCTCATAAATAAATACAATCTTTAAAAAATTTAAAAAATAAAACAAAATCAATAAACAAATAAATAAAATTCTTAGCCTGGCATACAAGTCTATAAATGATATGGTCCTCTAATACATCTGCACTTCCAGCCTCCCACCCTATCGAACTTCTCTGTCACTCAAAGCACCATGATCTTTCTCTTTTTTAGAATCTTTGTACAATATTCTCTTTGCCAGAACTTCTCTTTCACTTGGACAATCTCTAACCAGATTAGGGATTAGCTCTGATGTCATTCTTTCAGAATATCTAGCCAGTATGGACAACATCCTCCTACATTCCCCACATTCTGGGCCATAAATCACTCAGGGTGTTCCCTTATGTACCCAATTCTATATCAACATCCTCCACACCATGCTGTAATTGTATGTTACTCCTCAGTTTTTCTTGAGGGCTAGGATTCTCTATTTTTCATGTCTGGAACCCCAGCATCTATAACAGTGCCTGCTATAGGCAGTGTTTCATAAAAGTTTGTTGAATGCATGTTTTGCTAAGAGCATTTCGTTAATGTGTGGGAAATCACTTATGTTTTGTAAAAGTCATGTTATTTTTTATGATAAAATCCCTAGAAATATAGTAATGCAGTCAGATATATTATGTTTGCTAATCTATTTAAAAATAATTTTAGTTTTATTTCAAAGTTAATTAATTTAATGACCTGGCTTTAAAACAACTGTGACTATACTGGAGCAGTCCTCTCAAAGATCTTAACACAATCATTTATAGGAAATCAACCTAAGCCCTTGAATAGTGTCGTCTAGATTAAGAAAATGAGCTATTCTATTCTCTGCTTGTCTTTACTCCTGTCTCTGAGCCAGGTTAAAATTTTAATGGGTGTTTGAAATGGTGACTTGAGTTTTGACCAGCAATTTATGGTCTCTTCACAGAGGGCACAATCAAGAAATCCAAATTCTCTCGACTATTTTTGCCCAGTTGTTTTGCAAATGAATGAGCATGTATTGCCTGTGTGCCTTCAGCAAAGCAAGCATTTGTGAGAGCAACTCTGAATAGAAGTTTTCCTGTTTACCTTCTTATCACTTGTTTAAGTTCTAAGGAGAGAGACCTGGCCATTTTGTTATAGAATGGGTATTTTCAATGCAAAGAAAAGAAAAAAAATCACAGTTTTGAGTTTTTACAATGTTTGCCCCTTTTCTCAGCAGGGATGTGTTTTGAGTGCCAGGAGACAAAAGTGTGGCCTCAACAAGCAGAATTTTAAAAAGAACATCATTTTCATTATGTAGTCAATCTCAATTACAAGCAAATGTTTTCTCTGTGGAGACTCTTCTCCTTTCAGGGCATTATGTGAACCTCTTTTGTGGATTGAGAGAAAGGATCAGTGGTCAATAGGGAGCAGAGTGCTGTGTACAGTGGATTTTTGTATCCCTCCGTCTCCTACATAATGCGTTTTGTCAGGAGAACAGCCTGCCATCCTGAGCAGATTTGCTGAATTAAAGAGCACAGCGGGGATAGGAAACTTGTTGCTAGGTGACTGACCACTGCTGCTTGGCGGGTCTGGGCCGAAGGTGACTCTCTGCTTTTCTTCCACTACTTAATCTTGCCTTTTAATCTGCATCTATAATTAACTCTGTTAATGCCACACATCTATTTGTTTCTTTTTTTACTGCACTTCAGGCAACCAATTTATCATTATTTAGTCTTTACACTCAAACAACAAACTACTTTTTCTTCATTAGCGTCATATGAGGTGAAACATTCTACAGGCAAAAAAGATGTAGACTCAGTAGATATTGCCTGTGATGACTCACTTCCTCTGAGGATTTTCAGAGATACTGTTTGCTAATCTAAATGGAAAATACATCCTTGAGAAAACACTCATGTTTTCCATTATCTCCACAGATTGATTGTGCCTAATTAATGGAAATGTTCTTGGTGACTTTAAATTCCTCTCAGTGGTGACACATATCAACAATTAAAAATTGCTTTCTTTCTCAGATGTTTACGTAATTGTTTCACCTGAAACAATGTGTTGCCTCCAATGTCTTTATAGAACGTATTCTCTGTGGTCATTATCAGCCTTAGAGGCTGGACTTGGATAAAGGACCTAGGAATGCAAAGAAGTGGGGACTTGGCAAAATCAATTCTGGTGAAGTGATGGCTATGTCCACTGACTGGGGGAGGCTGTAGTAGATTCTGGCAGCAGCATTCAGAATTCACCTTGGCTAGTATCAGTGGTGTTGTATGCAGAGGGGAGAACTAAAGTGGTTTTAAGGAACCAGGTCTATGGCATGATTTTCAACACTGTTCCAGACTAATGGCCCCACATCTGGCTCTCTGACCCTCCTAGACATTCTGTGATCTAAGATAGCCTGCATAATAGGCCTTGACTTTCTACACCCCTATAGCATTCCCACATCATAGTTAAAAGAGCTGACCTAGAGACAGACTGCCTGGGTTCAAATCCCAGGTCTATCATTTACATGTTGTGTGGCCCGAGATAATTTAACCTATGTTTCATTTTTTCTCATCTCTAAAATAGTAATACTAAGAGTAGCTTCTGATTAGGGCTGTTATAGGATTAAATGAGCAAACTCTTGTAAGGCAATTAGTGCTTATTATTAGTGATTATTATTATATTGGTTATGTTATAAAACAATTATCTAATTTTACATGTTTTTTAAAGATTTTATTTATTTATTTGTTGGGGGACACAAATAGGGGAGGGGCAGAGAGAGAAGCAGACTCCCCACTGAGCAGAAATCCTGATGCCCAGCTATATCCCAGGACCCTAGGATCATGACCTGAGCCAAAGGCAGATGCTCAATGGACTAAGATACCCAGGTGCCCCTTACATGTATTAAGACAAAACTTCATGCCCACAGTGAATAAAAATATTAAGATATGGAGATTAAATAATGTCTTTTAGGGTTTTCATAGCAGTTTAATCACTTCATCTTAATCCCCAAACTCCTCAGTTTCACAAATTCTTGTACAGATCTGTGTACAGACACAGGTTACCATACCAAAAATATTTTAAATGCACATTTTCCTTAAGAATGTATATTTTGTGTGTGCTGTAGGGTCATACTATAGTTCAGATTTTTAAAAGTGTTCGATCTGACCTTTCTAAATTAAGACAAGACAGGTTATGCAGGCTTTTATGCCAGACATATTTGGAGAGCATTAGGCTGTAATTAGACTAACTGGGGCTAGTTGGAGGTTGTGATGGCTCTACTTCAGTGGTGCATAAAAGCATCTTATGCAGAGAGAATTAGGAAGCCAGAATAAGGACCATTAGGATGTCATTTACTACATTTTCATTTAATCAATTTATACTCTTTAATGTGATGGCCTAGTTTGCATCCTTTATGCAGGTGTTAATTCTCTGCCTTTGACTCTCTATAATACATGTCTATGAAATGTGGCTGCCTGAAAGTTCTATGCATGTGTGATGATGGAGATGAGATCACATTGTTGGGGAAAGCAGGTCCAATCTGGCACTCTTGATCATCACCAAACACAATGGGATAGCTAGAAAACTTTTTAAAAAAATTTATTTAAATTAAATTAACATATAATGTATTATTGGTTTCAGAGGTAGCGGTGATTCATCAGTCTTATATAATACCCTGTGCTCATTACATCACGTACCCTCCTCAATGTCCATCACGCAGTTACCCCATCCTCTACCCCTCTCCCCTCCAGCAACCTTAAGTTTGTTTCCTATGATTAAGAGTCTCTTGGAACACCTGGGTGGCTCAGCGGTTGGGCGTCTGCCTTCGGCCCAAGGCGTGATCCTGGAGTCCCGGGATAGAGTCTCACATTGGGTCCCTGCATGGAGCCTGTTTCTCTCTCTGCCTTTGTCTCCGCCTCTCTCTCTGTGTCTCTCATGAATAAATAAATAAAATCTTTTTTAAAAAAGAGTCTCTTTTGGTTTGTCCCCCTCTCTGATTTTGTCTTGTTTTATTTTTCCTCCCTTCCCCTATGATCCTCTGTTTTGTTTCTTAAATTCCATATATTAATGAAATCACACAATAATTGTCTTTCTCTGATTGATTTACTTCACTTCAGCTAGAGAACTTTTATTTCTGATATTCTGAGAGTGAGCTAAAAGCCCCAGTCTCTTATGAAGGGTGTCCAAACCTATGCAACACAACGAACTTGACTTTATTTCAGTATATTGCTTCCTTATCTTTCCTTTTGACAATCGATGTTAAAAATAATGTACAATAAATAACAGCTTGAAGTAGTGGCTCTTCTGAACACTCATATATGATCTCATGTATCTTAAAAGTCTTCATAGATAATTCCATTTTATAAATGAGAAAATGTAAGCCCAGTTGTTAACTTAGTTGCCCAATATAATTCAGTGAGTCAATAGCAGGAATGCAATGAAGCATAGACACATTTTCCTTTAGGCCATACTCCATTCTGCTTTTCTGCTAGTTTTTGCTGATTCGAGTTTGGTGTAGATAGAACAATAAGTTGTTCCTCTTCTTGTTTTTCAGAAAGACTAGGTGATGACGTCAATTGAACTTACAGGATTATTTCACATTTTAACACCTTAATAAGATTTTCCCTCCAAAAACAAATAAAACACTCTTTAAAACTGCAATCATTTTGTGAGGCTCCATAGCAGGTTTCTAAGTTGGTCAGATAAAGCATCTTGGAAGCTGAAGTTCCATGAGGGCAGAGACCATGTCTTCTGGGTTCACCACTATATCCCCGGCATTTAGCATAGTGCTTACTACATGGTAGGTGTTCACATCGTATCTGTTGAACAGTAAGCTGCTGAACAAATGAACTAAATTAATATACTTAAAAAGAGAAGCTGGTGTCTACCATTAATTCCCTAGAATTCATTTTTTTCCTGTAAATTTTTTTTTAAGATTTTATCTATTATTTGAGAGAGAGACTGAGAGAAAGCATCAGTGGCAGGGGGAGAAGGACGAGCAGACCCTCACTGAGCAGAGAGCCCAACTTGGGCTCCATCCTAGAACCCTGAGATCATGACCTAAGCCGAAGGCAGATAACTAACCAACTAAGCCACCCAGACACCCCTCCAGTAGTTTTCTTTTCTTTTTTAAAGATTTTATTTATTTATTTGTGCTCCCTGTGGGGTCCCTAATGTAGGACTCAATCCCAGGACCCCAAGGTCATGCCCTGAGCCAACGGTATGGATCCTTAACCACCGAGCCACTCAGGGGCCCTCCAGTAGTTTTCTTAAAGTGATTAAAATTTAAGACTTTAAAATGAATTTCAAAGATCACTTTTTTTTTGAAGGATTACTTTAAATTTGACTTAATTTTATCATTTTGATTCATGTTCTCCATTTACTTATTTGGGGGTGGGGTGGGCAGGAGCAGAGAGAGAGACAGATTCTTAAGCAGGCTCTACACCCAGTATGGAGTCTGACACAAGGCTCAATCTCACAACCCTGAGATCATGACCTGAACCAAAATCAAGAGTCCAACATTCAACTGACTGAGCCACCCTGGCACCCTTGTTCTCCTCCTTTTAACAAATTCTTGGTTTTTCAGTGGGCTGTGCAGAGACTTGGTCATTGGTTTAAAATCATGGAATTAAGTGAGTTAGTAATGATATATCATTTTAATTTCTCTATATCCATAAAAAATGGGAAAAAATTAAAAAGGTAATTTTATAGCCTTTTAATCCTTTGCCTTTTCCTGAGGAGAAGTGATTAAAATTTCAATATAATAAAAGGGACGCCTGGGTGGCTCAGCAGTTTAGCTCCTGCCCTTCCTTGGCCCAGGGTGTGATCCTGGAGTCCCGGGATCCAGTCCCACATCGGGCTCCCTGCGTAGAGCCTACTTCTCCCTCTGCCTGTGTCTCTGCCTCTCCCTGTCTGTCTCTCATGAATAAATAAATAAAATCTTTTTTTTTAAATTAAAATGGATAAAAATCTCAAATTTAAAATTTGAGCCTGAAAGTATGGAAATTATGTATCTTTTCCTTTTCAGCCTAATGAATTTTTTAAGAAATGTAATAAATACTTATATTTATTTATGTACCAGGGGCCATTATTAAATTAGTTTGTCATTCTAATATAATTAGAGAAAATTATCTCAAGTAAAATTCATTAATAAACTTTGATATTTGGTGGCTGATTATCTCTGATGTCGCAGCAGAGTCTGTTTTTCATTAAGTGCTAAAAACTCACTTTTAGTTAATAAGTTGTGCTAAAAAACATAAGGATGCATCATGAAAGCTATGTACTAATAGGTTTACGTTAATATCCCTTTTGCATCTGTTAAAAACCTAACACTAATTATTAATTATTTTTCTGCAATAATCCTTTGCAGTTTTTTCAGAAATTTATGGATATTTGTTTGGAACAAGCTTTTCGTTTTGCTATTTTCCTCATACTTTGTGTCTGTTTTGCATTAACTCATTCATATGATTCCATGTCTAATAGGCAAGGATTATTTAAATACAAAAACTGCAATCAACAAGAAAGATGTTTTATAATGGTCTTCATTTAAAAAAAGGGATATATCCTATAATTAGATCAATTTCGTAGTATGAACTTCAGTCACTAGGATTTGGTGAAAATCAATATAATTTTTAAAGTACTTGGAAATCACCAAACCAATTAGATTAAGCAAGTGGTATATCAACTCTAAAGAATATCTATAGCATTAAGGGACCTCATGTAGCTTTATTACAAATAGAGTGATATGCCAACTTGTTCTATAGTCTTTGGTATGTAATGCTGGCATCTAATCAAATAAAAAATTCAATTGCCCTTGCTAAATATGTTTCTTTTGGAAAGGTATATTTAAAAGGTATAATTCTGTTTGTTTTCCTTCTGTTTGTGTGATGATATTTCATAGCTAAAAGACTTTACTAACTTCTCAAAAATTCTAATTTTAGGAAACCTTGTATGTCGATCAGTAGATTCAAATAAATAAAGTACCTTTAAAATTTAATTTTCTTCTTTGTTTACTTCTTAAAGTGCTGTGCTAAGTATATTAGACAAAGTGTGGTAATAATGAGGCATCTATTGTGATATAAAACATATTGTGGTCCTGTGTAGAAGTACAATCATTCATTCTGTACCTTCCTCCCTCACAAATATTTATTTGTGCTAGGTGTCTTAAATTCTGAGGTTTCTCTCTCTATATAAAAGGAACCACTTCCTATTTTTTCCTGAGCATCTTTTAAAAATAAATGTACTATTTTCATAACATTTCTTCCAAAACATTCAAAACACTTAAAAATGATAATTCCATTTTTAAACACAATGCATGCAATAATGAAATTCCTTGACAAAACATCAAGTTTTAAAGTGAGAAAATGAATATTTATTTAGGATGAGGAAACAAATAACAGTAAAGTACAAAAATCTACTGAAAACATGAAATCAAGAAAAGAATTTTTATTTTTAAAAGGTTTTATTTATCTATTCATGAGAGACACAGAGAGAGAGAGAGAGGCAGAGACACAGGCCAAGGGAGAAGCAGGCTCCATGCAGGGACCCCGATGCGGGACTCTACCCCAGGACTCCAGGATCACACCCTGAGTCGAAGGCGGCCCTACACCGCTGAGCCATGGGGGCTGCCCAAGAAAACAATTTTTAAATTAATTGCCTGAAAAGCTTCTAGAATACATTTTCCCCAGTGTTTTTATAGAAAACAATTTTGAATATTCCTGTCAAATTTGTTTTCAATACCAGCTAAAAAAAAAGCGATGTATTTGCTGTTTGTATGTTTCTTACAGGGTTGTGGTTACAAGCCTATGGAATGTGATAAATTCTATTTAACATGAATACCATTTTTAAAAAAATGTTCCTTTCCATGCATGCCTCTACACTGAGTATCTCACAGCATGGCAGCTGACTTGATGCAAGAGGAAGTACATGCAGGCAAGAGGGCAAGAGAGAGCTTGGCAGCAAGAGAAAACAAGCTAGCAAGAAGCCAGTCTTCTTGTAACCTAATCACAGAAGTGACATCTCTTCACTACTCAGTTGGAAGGAATCCTGGGCCCCACCCACACTCAAGGGAAAGTAATTACACAGAGTGTGAATGTCAGGAAGCATCATTCTAGGAGTTGTCTGTCACAGCACCATAGGACAACTTCATATAGTACTGTGGACTCTAGCCTAATACCTTCCTGTCACACTGCTGGCTAAGCAGGCTTAGTGGGCCATGGGAGCATATTGAAAGCCATTCCAACACTATTCTGACATCTAATAATGCCTTAAATAGACATGCAAGTAACTACAAACTACCTCAATATACCCCGTATACCCCGTTAAATTCAAAGAAGATAGGGTGGCCCGGGTGGCCCAGCGGTTTAGTGCTGTCTTCAGCCCAGGGGGTGCTCCTGGAGACTCGGGATCGAGTCCCACGTCCGGCTCCCTGCATGGAGCCTGCTCGGGTCTCTGCCCCTCTCTGTGTGTGTCTCTCATGAATAAATAAAACTTTAAAAAAAAAAATTCAAAGAAGATATACCTCCAACTCATTTGTTCCTCATCTGAATCCCAAAGTGCCGCTGGCTACTTCAACACCACCTCACACAAGTGGTCTTAACTGATTACAGTTAAAATACCTTGGTCTTTCAAATTTTACAAAAGCATAAGTATGTGCCTATTGGAAGGAGTCAAAGAATTGCTTAAGCTTTAGTAGTGTCTCCATAAATCTGCCTCTGAATGGAAGCCATCATTACTAAGTTGATACAGAAAAATGACATAAAGGAGATAGAATTTAGAAATTACTTTGAAGAACAGTTTCCGTTGCTGCTTTTAAGCCCCTAAAAAATCACTATGACTTTTTTTAAAGTTTGCTAGTTAACATACAGGATTATATTAGTTTCAGGTGTACCATATAGTGATTCAACAATTCCACACTCACCCAGTGCTCATCACAACAAATGCCCTCCTAATCTCCATCACCTATTTAACCCTATTCCCCCATCTCCTTCCCCTGTGATAACCATTAGTTTGTTTTCCATAATTGAGTGTTTCTTAATTTGTCTCTCTCTCTCCCCCCGCCTTTGCTCACTTGTTTTGTTTCTTAAATTCCACATATCAGTAAAATCATATGGTATTTGTGTTTCTCTGACTTATTTCACTTTGCATTATACTCTCTAGCTCCATCCATGTCCTTGCAAATGGAAAGATTAGATTCTTCTTTATAACTTCTGCAGGGATGCCTGCGTGGCTCAGCGGTTGAGCATCTGCCTTTGGCTCAGGGCCTGATCCTGGAGTCCCAGGATTGAGTCCCACATCAGGTCTCTGCATGGAGCCTGCTTCTCCTTCTGCCTGTGTCTCTGTGTCTCTCATGAATAAATAAGTAAAAATCTTTGGAAAAAATAAAAACCTTCTGCATATAGCAGTCTATATTAAGTTGATGGTTATTTAAATTTGAACCCATTCTGTGCACTTCTCCTCCCCATGTTTTAGGTATTCTTTTATTTTGTGAGTTCTTTGACTGATTTTTTACAGAAATATTCATTTTTACTGCTTTTATGTTACCTACATTTTTGTTGTTGTTACCTACCTTTATACTGTCACTTTTGGTCTCTCCTTTCCATTCAGAGTCCCCTTTAATATTTCTTGCAAGGCTGATTTAGTGGCGATGATCTCCTTTAGCTTTTGTTTGGGAAACTCTTTATCTCTCCTTCTTTTCTGAAGGATAGCTTTGCTGTTTAGAGTATTCTTGGCTGCAGATTTTCCCC
The DNA here is from genome assembly GCF_003254725.2 of Canis lupus dingo. NCBI lineage: Eukaryota > Metazoa > Chordata > Mammalia > Carnivora > Canidae > Canis > Canis lupus. Next base: position 35,536,189 of record NC_064250.1, read on the forward strand.
ATTTGGCACTTTGTAAATATTATGTCACTCTCTTCTGGCTTGCAAAATTTCTATTGAAAAAGGTCCTGCTAGCCTTATGGATTTTCCCTTGTAAGTTATTGTCTTCTTTTGTCTGGCTGCCTTTAAAATTTTTTCTTTATCACTATATCTTGCCAACTTAATTACAATATGTCTTGAGGTGGATCTGCTTTTGTTGATTTTTATGGAGTTCTCTATGCCTTTTGAACCTGGATATCTGTTTCCTTCCCCAGATAGGGAAGTTTTCGCATATTATTTCTTCAAGTAAATTTTCTGCCCCCTTTCCTCTCTTCTTCTTCTAGGATTCCCATAATATGAATGTTACTACATTTGATGGAGTCCCTGAATTCCTTAAGTCTATTCTCGTGTTGCATAAATCTTTTTTCTCTCTTTTCAGCTTACTTTCCATTACTCTGTGTTCTAGGTCATTAATTTATTCCTGTTTCTTCCATCCTGCTGTTCATTTCAACAAGCATGTTTCTCATTTTGTTTATTGCGTCCTTAATCTCTGCTATGTTAATCTCCTTATGTCTGTGTTACAGGTCTCACTCATGTCTTCCATTCTTTATTAAAGACCAGTGAGCATCCTTATGATCATTACTTTAAATTCTCTATCAGGCATTCTACTTATATCTGTTTAGCTTCAATCTCTGGCTGAGATCTTGTCCTGTTCTTTCATTTGGGATCAATTTCTCTGTCTTCTCATTTTGTCTCTTCCTATTTCTGTGTTAAGAAAGTCAGCTCTGGGAGAGAAACCCCTCATTCCACCAACATGGAGACTTTGTACCACATCCCATTCTTAGTGCTCGAATGCCCCAACTGAAGCTGAAGAAGCCACCCTGGGTGCACATGCTGTTGGCCATGATGGTGTACGCTCTGGTGGTGGTGTCTTACTTCCTCATCACTGGAGGAATAATTTATGATGTTATTGTTGAACCTCCAAGTGTTGGTTCTATAACTGATGAACATGGACATCAGAGACCAGTAGCTTTCTTGGCCTACAGAGTAAATGGACAATATATAATGGAAGGACTTGCAACCAGCTTCCTGTTTACAATGGGACGTTTAGATTTTATAATCCTGGACCTATCGAATGCACCAAACATTCCAAAACTCAATAGATTTCTTCTTCTATTCATTGGATTCATCTGTGTCCTATTGAGTTTTGTCAGGGCTAGAGTATCCATGAGAATGAAACTGCTGGGCTACCTGATGGGTTAAAAAGTGCCTTTTGACAAGAAATCAGTGGATATTGGATTTGCTCCTGTTAATGAAGTTTTAAAGGCTGTACCAATCCTCTGATGTGAAATACGGAAAAAGAGTGAAGCAGTAGAAAAGAAGCATCTAGTGAGAAATAGGAATCATATTAAAGCTTGAACTAGAATGTCTTCTTGGTATCAAAGAGACAAGCTTCTCACAGTATTTCTCCTGCTGGCCTGTACAGACACACCAACGATGTTTAGTAGCATTTTCTTCTTAGTTTTTCATTTCTTAAAGAAAATATACTCCATTTCCACAACTATAATATTGAATAAAGTGATTGTTTTTTACAGCCCCCTTAACATTTTGTGGAGATGACATTTCTGACTTTCAAAAATTAATGTAAAATCAGGAAGCGAGATCCCATAAGCTGAGAACTCTGGACAGATGATCAGCTTTACCTATGGTGCTTTGCCTGTAAACAGTGTGACAGTACATTATTCAGATATGTATGTGAGATTGTTTCTTGCACAATAAGATGTATGAAAAGAGCAGAAATAAATAATTTTTCTAATTAAAAAAAAAGTCAGCTCTGTCTCCTGTTCTTGAGAATAGGACTTCTTTCACTCATCACAATGTTTTTGAGATTTGTCCATGTTGTTAAATACATCCATAGTTCAGTGCATTCCTAAGTAATAGCCCACTATAGGGATTCATTACAATGTTTATAAATTCATAATTGAGTTATTTTCAGTTTTTGGCTATTATGAATAAAGATGCTATGAACACTATTGTTTAAATCTTTGTGTGGAGATGTTTTCATTCCTCTTGGAGAAATAGATATGAGTGGAATTGCTGGGTCAGGGGGCAGGTATATGATTAATTAACATGGGAAACTGTCAAACAACTTTCCAAAGTGATTCACTATTTTGCTCTCCTACCAGAAATGGATTGGAACTCTTGTTTCTCCACATTCTCACCAACATTTGGTATTATCTATCTTTTTAATTTTAGCCATTCTAATGGGTAAAAATAACATCTCATTGTGATTTTATTTTGTATCTTCCTGATGACCAATGAGGATGTACACCTTTTCATGTATTGATCATTTGCACATCTTCTGAGAAGGGTCTGTTCAGTCTTTTGCCCATATTTTACTGAATTGTTTGTCTTTTGTTACTGATTTAGGAATTCTTTATATATTCTGGATAGAATTCCTTTGTTCAGACATATATATTATAAATATTTTCTTCTTGTCTGTATTAGTCAGGATAGAGAAGCCATGTAGTTTGAACAGGAAGAGTTTAATATGCTTATGAATTCTTAAAAATAACCGGGGATTGAAGACCAAAAGACTGGCCAGTGAGAAATAAAAGAGCTTTAAGGAATATAGAAATAGTAGGTATAAAGAACATTTACTATCCCTAGGACTGAGATAAAGTGCCCAAGGAAGAAGCCTCACCAGAGCTGAGATGTAGATCTTGAAGGTACTGGCTATGCTTACCAAATAGCTGACAGAGATGTCACTGTGATGCCACATCAGTGGAACTTGCTAGAAGTATGCCTCTAATGTGCTGATGAAGCCTGTTCATAGGGAAATGTCTCATTTGAGCAGTCTGGCACAAAACTGCCTGAGGGAAGTGCCAAGTGAAGTTGCTTGCCACTGGGTGCTGCTGGCCACTATGCACTACAGCACAGCACCTCCGTGCTAGAGAAGCTACAAATACTGCAGGAGCCTGAAGCTTAAGTAGGAGTCTGAATGAGCATAACAAAGTCCTTTACTGACAAAGGTGGCAATGGAAAAATATATAAATGTTCCAGAGAAGGGTGAATTTAGAACTTATAGGCCATAAATTGATAGCAGGGACACTGTGGTTTGTCTTTTCATTTTCTTAACTGTTGTCTTTTGGTGAGCAAAAGTTTTAATTTTTGATTAGGTCTACTTTATCAATGTTTTTCTTTTATGGTTAATGCTTTTGTGTCCTCTAATAAGTCTTTGTTTAACTCAGGTTCTCAAAGATATCCTTTTATGTTTCTTCCAAAAGTTTATAGTTTTAGGGACACTTGGGTGGCTCAGTCAGTTGAGCATCAGATTCTTGATTTCTGCTCAGATTGTGATCTCAGGGTCATGGGATCTGGCCCTGCTTTGGGCTCTGCACTCAGTGCAGAGTCAGCTGGAAATGCTCTCTCTCTTCTCCCTCTGCCCCTCCCCTGCTCCCCTGTATGTAAATAATACATAAAATCTTTTTTAAAAAAAGTTTATACTTTTAGCTTTTATATTTAGGTCAATAATACACCTCAAATTAATTTTTGTGATATGTGTGCAGTAGGAGTTGATGTTTGTTTTTTATAAATATTTACCATTTTGCTGTAGTGCCATTTGTTGAGAAGGCTTTCTTTTCCCTGTTGCACCAGTTTATTAGCCAATTTTCTTGCCACCTTTGCAAAAAATCAAGTGACTACATACGTGTAGGTGTTCTGGTCCACTGTCTGTCCTTATAACACCACCACAGTGTTTTGATTATTGTAACTTTATAGTTAAAAAAATACATAAAAAATACATATATATATATATATATATGTATGTATCTCCACCAGCTTTAATTTTTTTTCCAAGATTGGGTTTTGTTTTTCCATATCAATTTTAGAATCAACTTGTCAAATTCTAAAAAAAAAAAAATCCCATTAATATTTTGATTGGGATTGAATTGAATCTATAAACTTTGATAGAATTGAGCTTTTAAATCTATAAACATGGTACATACTTATGTTATTTTGGTTTTTAAAAATTTCCCTGTGAAATATTTCTCATTTTTTAGTGTATATGACTTGTAGTTAGTACTAAATTAATGCTTAAATTAAAATCTCTTATTTTGGGGCACCTAGGTGGCTCAGTGGTTGAGCGTCTGCCTTTGGCTCAGGTCATAGTCCTGGGGTCCTGGGATTGAGTCTTGCATCAGGCTCCCTGCAGGGAGCCTGCTTCTCCTTCTGCCTACGTCTCTGCCTCTCTCTCAGTCCCTCATGAATAAGTAAAATCCTTTAAAAAATAAAAGTAAAAATAAAATCTCTTCTTTCATTTACTACTAATTTGTGGTCTAAACCCTTTGAGTATTCCTCAGGACCCAGCAATCATCCTGTAATTCCACCTCCATTACACTGTTGAAACCATATTTTCCATAGCCATCAGTGGTTTCCTTATTACTTATTTTTTTTTTAAGATTTATTTATTTACTTGAGAGAGAGTGAGCATGGGGAGGGGCAGAGGGAGAGAGAGAGAGGGAGAGAGAGAGAGAGAGAGAGAGAGAGAGAAACTTTAGCAGACTCCACACTGAGCATGGAGGCTGAAGCCAGACTCAATATCATGACCCTGAGATCATGACCCCAGCCAAAACCAAGGGCCAGACACCTAACCAACTGTGCCATCCAGGATTCCATCCTTATTACTTCTAAGTCCTTATTCTCCCTTACCTTTCTGTAGCTGTTAAAGCGACCTACAGCCTCCTCTTTGAAACTCTCCATGCACTTGGCTTCCATTCTACTGCGTTATCCTCATTCTCCTTTAACTTTGTTGACTACCCATTTTGACTCTTCTGCTTATTTATTCTCTAACAATGAGTGGTCCCTAAGACTCAGTACTCAACTATTTATCTTCTCTTCTGCTTATTGTTTCTCCCTAATAGAACCAGTGACTCAAAATCTAAGTATAAATTCCAATCATCTTCCAAGTGAATGATTTCCAAATTCATATATATCCCCATCCATCAGTCTTTTGTGGAAAGAGTGAGAAATAAATATTCTCAGCCCTATCCCTTTCACTAAAGGGATAAACTTCAGTCATTTATCTCCAACTGCCTTCTAAACTCATGAATCATCATCACCATCTTAAGCAGGATATAACAAAATCTGAACTTATTCTCTCCTCATTATTTTCAGCTCTTCTTCCTCTAGGCATCATCATTGAGGCCTTTAATGTCAGAGCCAATTAGCGAGAAAGCTTCAATTCTTTCTTTTTCATAGTTTTCATCTGCCCTTTCTTTTCCATTTCCAGTTGCTCTTTGGATTTTGCATAAAAACAGCTCAATTATTACAATTATATTTGAACTAATTTCTGGTTTCTGTTTTTTTATCACTGCCATTTCAACCTTCACACCATTGTCTGATTAATCTTTTAGGATCACCTTTATCCCACATCTTCCCTACTCAAATAGTCATTTTTAGTGATCACTCACCTCTGAATTCCTTAACACATAGCCTTCCACATTTATTAAATTCTTTACCCAGGAATTTAGATGTGTTCTTTATGATAATTCTACTCTGTTCCCTGAGATTTATTTCTATACCAGTATCAACTTTTAACTGTTATTAACTCTTTTAACTATATTCTTTTAATAAGTTTTCATCTGTTTCAAAAGTTTCTTGGGTTTTCTCATCCATTTATTTTTCCAAATTAACTTTAAAACATGTTGCTAAATTATTTGAAAAAAACTTATTGGAATTTTATAATTCCATCTACTTTATAGATTTATTTCAGGAGAATTAAGATCTTTATATATTTTTCATCCATGAATAAGCAATTTCTCTCCATTTATTCCAGGTTTCTATGTCTCTTTTAAGTTTTATGGTTTTTTCATGTGACTCTACACATTTTTACTGCATCTGTTATAAAACATCTAATGGATTTTATAATCATTAGGAATAGAGTCTTTCTTCCTTTCCTTTTTAACCTATAAAATTCACTGTATCAAAGAGAATCTCAAGCAAAATAAGCACTTTCCATATAATTTTATGGATTTGGTTAGAATATGTAGATATAGAAACAAAGATATATAGATATGTGTGTGTAATTTGTTTTATTTTAAAGTAAACATTGAATGCAGAAACATTTTCTGTCATTACATGGCTTGATTTCAGGTACCATACTTCTGACTGGGTACTTCAATTGCATAACTAAAGCACAGTTTATATTCATAGAGAATATGTACAAATATCCAGTAAAACAACTATATTTCATTCTTGTTCTTGTTACTTGTATTTTTCTTATCTTAAAGAAAATTAGAATATTTCTATTCTAATGAGTTAATATGAGCAGAGTATTTATTTTCTTGAATGTTATACACACAGAGTAAACCAACAAACACAATACTGACAAAAGATTTAGTGCATGTTATCTGAATGTGCTCCAAAGTGAAGATTAATAAAACAATCCTTGTAAAAAAGGAATGTTCATATATTAGTTATCCTAACATATTATAATTATTACCCTAATTATCTCATTTGTCAGTACTGAAAATAAATATATCCTCTGAAGTTTTTCTAACACTGGAATTTGCCATCAATCAAAGCCAGAGGCAATTACATCCTATTGAGTGCACACTAAAGCAATCTAGAAAGAGCTATGAAAAAATATACATTCCAATTCTGCCAAGATGGAGAACTTTTATTTTTCCTAGGACCTCCTCCTTGCAACTAAAAAACCCTAGGCATACACAACAAACAAAGATAGGAAGACTCTGAAAGATAGTAAACTGCTTGGGGACCTCAGGACTTGAGGAACAACATAGCGATGAGTTCCTGAGTTCCCTTGTTGCTTTCCACATATCCTGGATAAGGCACTGCAGAAGATTCCAAACTTCTGAAGAAGATTCCATGAACAGGCAAAGGCAAAAAACAAAAACACTTCCAAGAAAAATCTTTCCCCTAGCCAAAGGATTGAATGGCCTAACAACAGAAAAGCTCTGGGCAATACCTGTCCTGCTCCAGCCAAACATCAATGGAAAAAAACCCACTCTTTTTTTTTTTTTAAAACCCACTCTTAAAAATGTTCAAAGGTCTCACAAGAAGATAAGAAAATACAAACAGAAGAAACAAAGGGAAAATAATAAAATGACTGACTTAAGCCTTAACCTATCAGTTATTACCTTAAATGTAAATAGCTTAAATACACCAATTAAAAGACAGAAATTGACAGAGTGGCTGAGAAAACACCTAAAAATATGCTGTATATAATAAATTCACTTCAAATACAATGACACAAGTAAATTTAAAGTAAAATAAAGATCAAGTAACATAAAAATGACAGAATAGGAAGTCCCAGCCCTCATTTCCACCTCTCCACCAATGCAGATTTAACAACATAATTTATGAAATACCTTTATGAAAACTCCAGAATTCAGTTAAGAAGTTGCAGAACCCTAGATAAGTAAAAAACCTGAGATCAGCTGTACTAAAACAGGAAAAAAGAGCAATTTCACTTTTTCTGCATCAGTCCCCTGAACCTGGCACAGCTCAGGGAGAGAGATTGTGACTCCTCCCCTGCAGTGGGAGGAAAGAAGAGAGAGTGATGTGAACTTCCAATACCCCCAGGCTTTCAGTTCTGTAAATCAATTAATGTGATATACATTAATAAGATGAAGAATAAAAACCACATGATCATCTCAATAGATGCAGGAAAAGCATCTGGCAAAATTCAACACCCTTTCATGATAAAAACTTTCAACATATTAGGTATAGAAGGAATTTATCTCAAACCAATAAAGTCTCTCTATGACAAGCTTATAGCAATTTTGAAAGTTTTATTTTTATTTTTTAAGCTTTATTTTTTAGGGTTTTTCTTGTTATTTAGCATTGAAATATAGTGCCTTTGAGGTTACATTTGTTGACATTTTAGAAGGAAGGATTCTATATAAGCCTGAAAAATAAAGAAAATTATTAATGATCCTTACTTGTGATTAATATTTTGGATTAAAAGAACTTTTACAGGAATTGTATCTAATTATGTGTTCTGCAAAGCACCTATCATTTTGTGCCCCTCCTTTTTACTCTGAATTTATTTGTATTTGAATATATAAGTCAAGTAAATGGAACATGCACAATATTCTTCACTAAGAAAACTAATGATTTGAATGTTTTTTAATAAAAAACTAATTTGTAAAAAAATAAAGTAAAAGAATAGAGAGACATACCATACAAACATTATTTTTTTAAGAAGCAGGAGTGGCTATATTAACATCAGATAAGATAGATTTCAAAACAATAAAAATTACAAGGCACAAAGAGGCACATTACATATGATGAAAGGACCAATCCATTAGGAAGACTTAATCTTAAATATGTATACACCAAATGATAGAGCCTCAAAACCATGAAACAAAAGCTGATAGGGTAAAAGGAGAAATAAACAAATCCACAATTATACACCGGGGGCTTAAATATCCCACTCTCAGCAATTACTACTAAACAACTACTAGATGTCAAATCAGCAAGGATATGTAAGATTTGAACAACACAATCAACCAACAAGATCTAACTGAAATATACAGAATAATATACCTAGCAAAATACACATTTTTTTCTAGTGCCCGTGAAAAACATTCACCAAGATGTACCATATCTTGAGTCACAGAAAATATATCAACATACTTAAAAGAACCGAAATAATAGAGAGTATATTCTATAACCATAATGGAGCCAAAGTAGAAATAAATAACAAAAAAACAATTAGGAAACTCTTCAAACACTTGGAAGTAAAACAATACACTTCTAAATAATCCATAAATCAAAGAGGAAGTCTTAAAGAAAAATTTAAAAATAGATAGAAATGAGTGAAAGTGAAAATAAATACAACAATGAAAATATGTGGGATGCAGCTAAAGCAGTGCTGAGTATTAAATACTTACATTAGAAAAAAAGATTTTAAATCAATAACTTAAGTTTCTACCTCAAGAAACTAGAAAAAGAAGACAAAAATAAATCTAAAGAAGATGAAGGAATAAAACACTGAAGAGCAGAAATTAATGTAATTGAAAACAATAGAGAAAAATCAATAAAACAAAAAGCTAGGTTTTTTTTTTTAAAGCTAGGTTTTTAAAAAAAATCAATAAATTGATAAATCCCTAATGATACCAACAAAGATGAAAAGAGTGAAGACCCACACCACCAATACTAGCAATTAAACAGAGAATATTACTACAGATCCTGCAGCCATTAGGAGGAAATAATTATTAGGTTCTCCAGAGAAACAGAACTGATAAGATGTGCATGTATAGAAAGAGATTTATTTTAAGGAATTGACTCATGTGATTATGGACACTGGCAGTCCAAAATCAGCATGGTGAGCCAATAGGCTGGCAACCCAGAGAAAAGCCAATGCTACAGCTCAATTCTAAAGCTATCAAGCTTGAAAACCCAGAAAAGAGCCAATGTTGCAGCTCAAGAGTGAAGGCAATCAGGCTAGGGGGCCCAAGAAAAGCTAATGTGGTAGTCCAAGTCTAAAAGCCATCTGGTACAGTATTTCTCCTTGGTCAGGTGAGGTCTTTATGCTATTGAGGCCTTTAACTGATTGGATGACGCTCATTTACATTATGGAGGGCAATCTGTTTACCCAAAGTCCACCAATTTAAATGTTAGTCTCATCCAAAAACACCCTCATGGAAACATCCAGAATAATGTCTGGCCAAATATCTAGGCAGTGCGGCCCAGCCAAATTGACGCATAAGATTAACCATCACATCTGTGAACAACTTTATGCTCATAAGTTTGAAAACATAAAAGAAATGAATCAATTCCTCAAAAATCACAAACTATCAGCATTCAATCAAGATGAAATGGAAAATCTCAATAAATCCTACAACAATTAAGGAAATTTAGTTTGTAATTAAAAAGTTCCCCCAAAAGAAATGATTAGTCCCAGGTAGACTCACTGGAGAATTCTATAAACCATTTAAAGGACTAACACCCATTATACACAATCTGTTCTAGAAAATGGAAGAGGAGGAAACACCTCCTAGCTCATTTTATAAGTCTGCTGTTACACCAAAATCAGACAAGGACAGAACACAAACAAAAAACTACGGACCAATATCTCTCATAAAGGGATTAATTAGTCTCATTAATTTCAGGCCTGAGAATTTCTTCCATGGAAATAAATCCATCAGGGTATAAAAACATATAAGCACTTACTGAATTTGTTCTTAGTGGCAGAACCCAGAAACAGATGACTACCCATGAATTTGGTAGTGATAGAATAATTATGATATATAATATTATGCATCTATTAAAAAATGAATTAGAAATATACCAGTTGATTTGAAAGAGTTCTTGCAAAGTTGAGTAAGGAAACAAAGTCCCTTTTTAATAAAGGAAAAAAAGTGACAAAAACTACTATGTGTTTGTGAATATATGTATATATTTACATGAGTTTATATACTTTTGTATGATAACATGAGCATAGAAAAAAATACAGAAAGGTACAAATCAGGTTGTTGATGGGGTTACCTGGGGAGAAAAAGGTTTTGGGAACATCGGTATGGTAGAACAAGGAAAAAAAGTAGAGCAAAGAAAAAGAGGAAAAGAAAAAAGTCTGCATTAAAATGTATATAATAAAAATAAATAAATAAAATGTATATAATAAAAATTATGCATTTTTATAAAATGGTATGTCTGATTGGTACTTTTTCTCATTATGTTTTCTAACAGTTACTACTGATGGTATTTTTTTTTTCAATTTTTATTTATTTATGATAGTCACACACAGAGAGAGAGAGAGGCAGAGACATAGGCCGAGGGAGAAGCAGACTCCATGCACCGGGAGCCCGATGTGGGATTCGATCCCGGGTCTCCAGGATCGCGCCCTGGGCCAAAGGCAGGGGCCAAACCGCTGCACCACCCAGGGATCCCAGTACTGATGGTATTTAAGAGGCATAGATTTTCATATTTTTATTCGTGTATGACTCCCATTCTAAAATTTCTTATTAATTAATTAATAATTAATATTAATTATTAATAATAATTAATTTTAATTAATTAATTCTAATAGGTTTTCCATTGATTTTCTTGGGCAATCAATCATATAAGTTGAAAATAAAGTTTTGGATGCATCCTGCTTTGTAGTTTGTATGCTTGTCATTTCCTTTATTTTTGTCTTTGATTAGTTTGAAACTTCAGCTTCCAAAGTAATATTAAAGAATCAGTTTTCTCAGTCATCCTTATTTTGTTTCTTTAATATCTCTAGGGTTTACATTAAGTACAATGTTGGTTACAAGTTTGAGATAGTTTTTTTTGTGTTTTTTTTTTGGAGATGTGTGTGTATGTGTGCATCTTATCAGGAAAAAATGCTGAGCTTTAATGAGTGCCTTTTTGACATCTATCAATATGACACATCTTATTCCTTTGACTTATTAATATAATAAATCAGCTGAATAGTTTTCCTAATACTAAACCATCATTGCATTTTACAAAATAAAGTTTTTATGGGAATTATTTACTTAATAGATTTCTGGGCATTGTTTGTTAGTATTTTATTCAGAGGTTATTCCAAATTAATTCATAAATTGTGTATAGTTTTCTTTTGTGTGTAATTTTTGCCAGATTTTCATATCAGTTATGATATCAAATGTTCCCATATTTTTTCTGTGATCAGAAATATTTTTAAAAGCACATGAGTTATCTGTTTTTGATAGATTGATAGTAACAACCATTAAAACCCTTAAGGGCTGGGAAATCTTATAGTGGCTAATTTTAATAAACCTTTCAATTTGTTACATGATCATTTTTCTTTTTGAGTCAATTTTGATAATTATTTTTTTAGAAAATAATTCATTCCATCAAAATAATCTTGTCGGATCTTCCCATTTTTCCAGAGAAGGTAGAAATGAGGTTTTATTAATACTCTTTTTATTAGGGATCCCTGGGTGGCACAGCGGCTTATCGCCTGCCTTTGGCCCAGGGCGCGGTCCTGGAGACCAGGGATCGAATCCCACGTCGGGCTCCCGGTGCATGGAGCCTGCTTCTCCCTCTGCCTGTGCCTCTGCCTCTCTCTCTGTGTGACTATCATAAATTAAAAAAAAATACTCTTTTTATTAAAAATAATTTTAGTCTTATAGTCATGTTAATACCTTATATAACCATAGTACTGTTATTAAAACCAGAAAACTAACATTAATACCACATTATTAACTCATGTGCAGTCCTTCAAATTTCACTAATTGTTCCCCTAATATCCTTTTTTTTCTGAAACAGGATCTATTCTAGATCCCACAATGCATTTAGTCATTTCTCCTTTGTCCTAGTCTTTTAATGTTAGCAATTACTTATAACACTGCGCAAGATTAACAAGACCCTCAGACCTCCAGTTTGCTACTTCGGGACAAGCAAGGCATGGCTAAAGCTTATGTCTTATGAGTTATCAGCAACAGCTGTCCTGGAACTCAAGTCAAGGTGAAGCTGAAGGAGAGCTGCCACGATGTAGAGAAGTGAGTGTTCATTACGTGTCTTCTTTCCTTAGTTTACCAAATAGATCCTTATTGTACTTCTTGTGTCATAGAAACCAATTGTTCAGCTTTTGCTTCTATTTCACAGACTATTCTCATCCTTCAAATAAATCCTCACTGATCACTCCACCTTTTATTTGGCTTAACTTAGAGTCCGTTTCCATACGTATTAACATTATAATAAAATACATGTATTTGCATCCAATTTTATTTCTTAAATCACAAAGATGCAGTAAGCACTGACCATCAAATGTCATCTCTCATATATTGATAGCCCAGAGAAAAGGTAACTATATTTGAAGTCCTGGAAAAAATTGCTAAGCCTTCAGCATTCCCTTGTCAAAGTAATCATCATAACTAACAAGGGGCAATAAATGACAAAAACCAGGAATACAGATAGTTTTACATTATGTCACTACTAACAATTGATCCAACCACCATGCTTAGTCTCTGATGATCTTAATTCTGAAGTTCATTTCCTTTAAGAACTAAAGGAAAATACACATAAGGTCCCATGAAATTCAAATAGTTATTTTAGATTAGTCTTGATTTTGCAAACAGGAAGAAACAGATCATAAAACATCTTAAATTGTAAATAAAATAATTATTCCTCTCATACAGCATATTTTGTGTTATACCTTGTTATCTAAACCAGAGAATATGTAGCTGTGGGTATGGATAGGTGAAAATCCTTAAAAGTAAAATGGCAGTGGTATAATCTCAAGAGAGTTAATCCATCAGTGTATTTTTTGTAATCCTTGTTCTGCTTTAGGCCACATGTACCTTCCAGAAAGGACTAATTTTTTTCCTAATATAGAAGAAGACTTGCTGCATAATTATAATTTTTTTATATGGGGGAGAAGAGACTGCTTCATTATCTGATAAAAAATTGAATGACCATTTCTGAGGCATATTTCCCTTGGTTTTACTGTCTATAAATTCCAGTAGTTTTCAAAAAGAATTTTAATTATCTATTCAACAAAAATTTATGTAGTATTATTATATGAAAAATCCTGTACTAGGTATTTCAGAGACAGCAGTGAAAATGACAAACTTGATCTCTCACTTTTTGGAACCTATAGCCTAGTGGCAGATATACATTAAAGTACATACATAATTCCTTATGTAATTAAAGTTGTAAAGTTACATTAAGGAGGTATGCAGAATGTTATGAGATAGCCTAATAGTTTATGGGAGAAAGGGAAGGCTTCTTTAGGAAAGTGACATGAATCAGTGAGTATATTGGTGGAACAAAGCCTATCGTTCTAATCAGACCTGAAGCCAAATCTATGGTTTCTTTGTGTTTAAGCTTTTATGAGTTGGATATCTTTTGCTTACATCTGAGGAGTCTAACTAACATGCCATTTAGTGTCAAGATATAAAATAACTTTGTTCAAGATATTTGAAGAAGGCAGCCCGGGTGGCTCACCGGTTTAGCGCCGCCTTCAATCCAGGGCGTGATCCTGGAGACCCTGGATCGAGTCCCACGTTGGACTCCCTGCATGGAGCCTGCTTCTCCCTCTGCCTGTCTCTCTCTCTCTCTCTTTCTGTCTCTCATGAACAAATAAAATCTTAAAAGAAAAAAGATATTTAAAGAAAAGTCAATTATTAGATTTTAGGTTGCTATTTGAAGTTAATTTCAGATTGCAAATAATTTTTCTGAGGTAATTTTTTTTGAAGTTCATTCTCTAAAGAAAATGTAATAATTCAATGCTGATTAATGTCAGAACTTCATACATTTTTTGTTTAAAAAACAGAATATACTTTAGGTCAAGCTATTATCTATTAAGACAAAATATTTCAATTCAAGTATTTTTAAATAACTTTAAAGAATATCTAGGAATGCTTTTCAAATTATCATCTGCACATACATTTACCAAGTGTATACTACATGCTACATAGTAATTTAGTAAACATTTGTTGATCACCTATTAAGAACCAGGGAATGAGGATATATTAAAGATTAAAGGCCAAGTCCCTTCTCTCAAGGAGCTCATATCTAGAATTATGAGAAAAATTCTCAAGAAAAGTTATATTCTATAAAACAGTAGCGATAGAAAGTGATGACATAAAAATGATTAACATGTAGTCTTTGATTCATAGGATTGACTAGCCTATTGGCATAATTAGCTCATGCCATTCACTTTTCTTCTAGCAAATATTTATTGAGCACCTACATGGGCTAGGTACTGTGCTAGATTCTATCTGAGGCAGTAGTATCAAACAAATTAGATTTAGTCAGGTGGGGAAGATGAGAATTATTCAATAATTATAAAAATGATTAATGCATCATTGTAGTTGGGGATACTAAGATTTTTAGAGCATAATCCTTGTCAGTGTAAAATACAAAGTCTAATTTTACAAATAGGTAATTAATAAATGAGTGTTGTAAAAGCTATGGTAACAGGTATAACCAAAGTATTTTTGGAGCATATAAGAAGTGCTGAGACCAGGTGCCTGGTTCCTGGCTCAGGTTGAAGATCATGTGACTCTTGATCTCAGGATCATGGGTTCAAGCCCCACAATGGGTGCAGAGATTACCAAAAAAAAAAAAAGAAAAAAGAAAAAAAAAACCTTTAAAAAAGTGCTGAGATCTGCTTAGTGAAGTCAGAGAAGGCTTCACAGAGGTGTCTTTGAGCTGAGTTGTGGAGGATAAGTAAAAGTAAATAGCATAGAGGTGGTATTTCAAGCAATGGAAGCAGGTAAGAAACTTCCCCCCTTGTAATTCTCTACTCACAAAGAAAAAAATATACTGTTGTACTGATTTTATTTTTTAAGCATGTTTAATTTAAGCTATCTGTCAGAAATACACTCATAATAATTTATTCTCAATGTGTTACGTGGGAATATAGGAATAAAAATGTTTGTATTATATTCTCAACTGTGTTTTGGAGACCAGGTTGGTTTTATATATGAATAAACTCAGGTTCTTATAGGGATGTTACTATTGTTATGGAGGATTAATTTTTGTTTAGCTCAGATAAAATAACACTACTATATTCCCTTTCTTTTCTCCTTCTCACTCACTATGCCCTGGCCATACTGACTTCCACATTCTGGAAATACCCAGTTCTTGCCTCAGGACCCATTCCCATTTTATGGTCATTACTGAGAACATTTTAAGAATTGATGCAAGTTTTGTGTATTGCCTATCATTCCTACTTGGTAGATCTTAACAAGTATTTCTTACATTAATTATTATTAGGTTAGCCACATTTTTACTTTTGAGATCCTTTTATTTTTCTACACACTAAGTACAGAGAGTAAGAAAGTGATAGACTAATTCAACAGATGCAGATATTACTAGCTATCAAAAACTTCAATGCAAAAAAAAAAAACTTCAATGCATAATCCAAATATTTTTATATCATCAGAAGGCATCAATTAATCATAAAGCTGGGCAAAATATAAAAATTGATATTAAGGAGTAAATATTTTAATGTTATCCCTTCATGATGTGTTGGGAAATAACAAATTATTTCTTCCTTGGCTAGAAAAAACATAACTTTTACAAATAGTTATTTTTTAGACTTATTTGGACCATGATGTAACTGAATTAATATAAAATGCCTTCTTACTGAATACTTTTTTTTTATCATTGGTCTGAAATAACTGAAAGTTATTTTAAAATATATCTTTATCATTTGATGTATTTAGCATTTCCTAATAAATTTTTGAAAATATGAACATTAAATTTTCCTATATTTGGCATGGAAATCTCCATCATCCATCTCTAAAACAAATTAAATCACCTAGCACTTGACTGTAAGCTAAGCACCAGATCAAACACTTCAATACTCCCAACAATCTTCCTTGATAGGTAGGACAATCAACCCCATTTTTAAAATGAGGAAATTGAAGCAAAGAGGATAAATAATTGGCCCAGATCACACTTCAGCATGAATCTTCTAGTGTTTAAACCTGAATAGTAACACCAGGGCCACTACTATTCAATACTCTATCCATCATCCTTCTGCTATACTCTTTAGTGATTAATCAATCTGAAACTACAAATCCATCATGAAGGGATGCCTAGCTGGCTCAGTCTGTGGAGCACATGACACTTGATCTCAGAGCTGTGAGTTCAAGCCCTCACAATGGGTGTAGAGATTACTTAAAAATAAAAAATCTTAAAAAAAAAAAAAAACTTTCTTCCTGAAAAGAATACTTCCTAAAATGCACCAAAAACTTATTAAAAGGTTAGCTGATACTTTGGAAAAATTACCCTCTAAAAAGTAGGGGAATGTTCTAAGAAGAGTATCCTATTCATCTCCAATCAAAAAAGTTACACTAGGGCAGCCCTGGTGGCTCAGTGGTTTAGTGCCACCTTCAGTCCAGGGCGTGATCCCGGAGACCCGGGATCAAGTCCCACGTTGGGTTCCCTGCATGGAGCCTGCTTCTCCCTCTGCCTGTGTCTCTGCCTCTCTCTCTGTGTCTTTCATGAATAAATAAAATATTTTTAAAAAGTTACACTATTAAAGAAATAATGTTAAGAGACAAATTCTCAGCAAGATGTTAACATCAGAATACAAAATGATGTATTTAGAAGCAGAACTGCTGCGCTGCAAACAACCTGGGTGTGAGTCAGAGAATATTAGGACAGGCCTGTCCAGCAGGGATATAAATTTGATTGCATGTGACTTGTGTCAGCTTTGGAGAAATCAAGAGCAAACTATAAAAGCAAGGCAATGGGAATGTTTCTAAATGAGCCATTCAGCCTCTAAGGCAAGTTATACGGAGCAAATTGAAATTCAAAGAGAAAGCATCAACATGCCAGCCACGTTTATACATTGCTTGTTCATTCATTTCTTCAAAAGATGAGAAAAACTTTATTTTAAAAATTGTAATTTTCTTCACTTCAAAATTACTAACACTCTCTGGCCATCAGCTAGCAGTGATCAAAGCTCCAGTCAGTCACCTGTGTAGGCCCCTGAAATTCTGTCACAATAAATAAAAAATTAATATTTACATTTTCCATTACTCAAAAAGGATTTACAACTCTGCCATCAGCAAAGCAGTAGAAAGGTTTAAAGCTGTGTGTGTGTCTTGTACAAATTTTCCCTATATTGATTTTTAATAGATTTTACTTTTTAGAGCAGTTTCAGGTTTACAGCAAAACTGAGCAAAAGGTAGATATTTCCCATAAGCTCCTTACCCCCACACATGCATAGCTCTCTCATTATCAATATCTACCACCAGAGTGGTACATTTGTACAATCAATGAACCTACATTGACACATCATTTATCACTCAAAGTCTATAAGTTATTTAGGGTTCACTTTTTGTGTTGTACATCCTATGGTGGACAAACTTGTAATAACACGTATCCATTATTACAGCATGATACAGAGTATTTTCACTGTCCTAAAAATCATCTACTCTGCCTATTCACTCCTCCCTTCCTCTTAATACCTCATAACCACTGACCTTTTTCCTGTCTCTGTAGTTTTACCTTTTCCAGAATGTCAAGTAGTTATAATCATATAGTATGTAGTCTTTGCAGATTGGCTTCTTTCACTTAGTAATATGCATTTAAGTTTCCTCCATGTCTGGGATGCCTGGGTGGCTCAGCGGTTGAGTGTCTGCCTTTGGCTCAGGGCGTGATCCTGGGTCCGGGAATCAAGTCCCACATCCGGCTCCCTGTGAGGAGCCTACTTCTCCCTCTGCCTGTGTCTCTGCCTCTCTCTGTCTCTCACGAATAAATTAAAAAAATCTTTAAGAAAAAAAGTTTCCTCCATGTCCTTTCGTAGCTTGATAACATATTTCTTTTTAACCCTGAATAATGGTCTATTGTCTGGGTGTACCACAGTTTACCCACTCACCTACTGAAGAACGTATTGGTTGCTTCCAAGTTTTGGCAATTATGAATAAAGCTCCTATAGACATCTGTATGCAGGTTTCTGTGTGGATATGTTTTCATCTCCTTTGGGTAAATATAAGAAGCACCATAGCTAGAACATGTGATAAGAGCATGCTTAGTTTCTTAAGAAAATGCCAAACTGTCTTCCAAAATAGCTCTAACATTTTGCATTCCCATCAGCCATGAGTGAGAATTCTTATTGCTCTACATTATTGGTAGCATTTGGTGTTGTCAATGTTCTGGGTTTGGCCCTCTGATAGATGTGCAGTGGTATCTCTTTGTTTTAACTTGCATTTTTCTGATGGTGTATGTTGTGGAGCAACTTTTTATATGCTTATTTGTCATCTGTATATCTTCTTTGATGAGGTGTTTGCTTAGGTCTGTGGCCCATTTTTAAATTGAGTGGTTTGTTTTCTTACTGTTGAGGGGTTTTTTTTCTTATTGATGAGTTTTAAGAATTTTTGTATGTTATAGATAACAATCTCTTTTGTGTCTTTTGCAAATATTTTCCTCCGATCCGTGTCTTCTTATTATTCTCTTGACTGTGTCTTTTGCAAAGCATAAAATTTTAATTTTAATGAAGTTCAGCTTATCAGTTATTTCTTTCATATATTGTGCCTTAGTATTATACTAATGACTAGAAAAAAGTCATTGGGTTGCCTGGGTGGCTGGTGGGTTAAGCATCCAGCTCTTGATTTCAGTTCAGGTCATGATCTTGGAGTCCTAGGATCAAGCCCTGCATTGGGCTCCCAACTCTGTTTGTCTCTCTCTCACTCCGCCCTTCCCCACCTCACACACACTCTCTAATAATAAATGAATCTTAAAAAAAAAAAAGAAATAAAAGTCATCACCAAAGCCTACATCATCTAGATTATCTTCTATGTAATTTTCTAAGAACTTCATAGATTTGTATTTTATATTTACATTTATGTGACCCATTTTATTTTTGTGAAGAGTAGAAGTTCTGTATCTAGATTCACTTTTTGGTACGTGGATGTTCAGTTGTTCCAGCATCATTTTTGAAAAGACTATCTTTACTCCATTGTATTGCCTTTGTTCCTTTATCAAAGATCAATTGAATGAACTTGTGTAGGTCTCTGAGTTCTCTATTCCATTCCATTGATCTATTTGTTCTTTCATCAACAATACACTGTCTTGATTACTGGAGCTGTATACTAAGTCTTGTAGTCTGTAGTCATCCAACTTTTTCTTCTATATTGTGTTGGCTACACTGGGTCTTCTGCCTCTCGATATAAACTTTAGAATAATCTTTTTGATATCTACAGAATAATTTGTTGAGGTTGACTGCAATTGAATTGAATCTTTAAATCAAGTTGGAAAGAACTAACATCTTGATAATATTGAGTCTTTCTATCCATGAACATGGAGTATCTCTCTATTTATTAGTTCTTTGAGTTTACTATCTTTTATGCTTTTTATACTATAAGTCTACACATTTCAATATGTTCTAGTCGGTAGTATTTATATCTTATTCCCTGACTATGCTAAGGTATATTAATGCTACAATATACAAGTAGAAAATTGTTTCATTTCTCTGCGCTTTAAATTTGGTCTAAATTACACTCTTAAAAATCTAACAGAACACTCAAAAAGAGCAAGGTCAGTTAAATGGTGGGTTTCCTTATTATTTACACTGAATTGAACAAACACACACACACACACACACACAGGAATATTATGTAGTCATTAAAAAGGATGAGATTGTGCCATTTGACACAACATGGATGGGCCTAAAGGGTATTATGCTAAGTGAAATAAGTCAGATTGAGAAACACAAATACCATATGATGCCACTCATATGTGGAATCTAAAAAAAAAACAATGGATAAACAAAACTAAAAGCAAAAACGGGATATCTTTAAAAATGCAATAAAAGCCAAACAAGAGTATAAAACAAAAATGGCAAGTGAACATTGGGTCTCTCCTCAAACCTAAAACTAAAGGCATTACAAAACTGGAGAAAAGGTGAGATATCTGTCAAAACTTATATAAGGACCATTAGGCCGAACACTTGTATCAGCCAGAGTTCTCCAGAGAAATATGAAAATTTTATATATTTCAAAGACTGATTGATTAATTGATTGATTATAAAGAATCAGCTCTAGATTATGGAGTCTGAGAAGTCCTAAGATCTGAAGTAGGAAAGCTGGAGGCTCAGAAGAAACAACAGTATAGTTCTAATACGTGTGTGAAGATCTGAGAAGCAGGAAAGGCAATGGTATAAGTTCCAGTCTGAGTCTGAGTCCAAAGGCAAAAGACTTTTGCCCCAGCCTAAAGACAGTCAAGGAGAGAGTCAAGTCTCTTACAGCCTTTCTGTTCTATTCAGGATCTCAATGGATTAGATGAGTCCTACCCATACTGCCGATGGCAATATGCTTTTCTTAGTCTACTTATTCCAATGTTCATATCACCCAGAAACACCCTCATAAAAACACCCAGAAAATTGGGCACTCTGTGGCCCTATTATGTAAGCACATAAAATTAGCCATCACATGATGCACTTTTGGGAGCTAATGTTGTTGGCAAGTTTTTAGGTATGTCCCTTTATCTTACCCTCATGGTGGTGGCAACATGTTGATGGGAAAAGGAAGGGAAACATCTGGGTCTGTTGAGCAGTTGAGAAGTACAGGCAGGTTAGCTGGCCCCTAAATATTTCCTTCACCTCCACTCCCTTATACAAATAGTTTTCAAAAATTATTCCTAAAAATGATTGTATCTATGGGGTGCCTGGGTGGCTCAGTGGTTGAGCATCTGCCTTTGGCTCAGGTCATGATCCTGAAGTCCCAGGATCGAGTCCCACATCAGGCTCCCTGCAAGGAGCCTGCCTCTCCCTCTGCATATGTCTCTGCTTCTCTCTCTATGTCTCTCATGAATAAATAAATAAAATCTTTTTAAAAATGGTTGTATCTAGTCCAACTTTTATATAAATGCAAAATCAAAGATCTTTGATATAAATTAAGTGGGAAAAGAAAGGTACAATATAATATATCTTATAATGTGTCTTAAGTGTGAAACAAGGGAAAATAAGAATGGCCTTATTCTTTTTTTATGCATAAAAACCTTAGAAGAATAGAAAAAAAAACCCAAATAACAATGTTTACAAATGAAGACTGTAGGAAACATAGAGGAGACAGGGATAAGGAGAATTTTCACTGTTTACCTTTGTGTGTGTGTGCATGTGTGTGTATCTGTGTGTGTGCTCATGGTAATATGTTATCTTTAGAAAAATAAATTTAATTTTTAAAAATAAGTGAAAGAGGAAAATAAAGATGTTACCAGACCTAAAAAGCCTCAGAAAGTTTATTGTTCAAGGACAATCCTGGAAATTACTCTTGAGAAAGTACTTGACCATAGAAGGAATATATCCAGGAAGATACTATATGTTTAATTGCTTCTCAATATCCAGTCACCTCTCTTTCCTTAGTAATAAAACCCTGAGTAACATTCTCCCCTAAAATCCACATTTCTCAGCTTCCCTTGCAATTAAGGTAGGAGTCATTCTGAGACAAAAGCCAAAATGTAATTTGGAACTTTTCAATTTTTTCAATTTTTTATTTTTTTAATGTGGAACTTTGAAAGGGAGTATGTACAGAGATTATTACAATGAATTTAAAAGAAAAAGCCAAACATCTGCTATCTGCGAGAGATATGCTTTAAATATAAAGACACAAATGGACTGAAAATAAATGGATAGAAAAAATATATTATGGAATAATAAGAAGGCTAGAGGGGCTATGTTAATATAATATAAAATAGAAGTTAAGAAAGAATATTAGTAGAGATAAAGGGAGAGATTTCATAATAATAGTTTCAATACGGGATCCCTGGGTGGCGCAGCGGTTTAGCGCCTGCCTTTGGCCCAGGGCGTGATCCTGGAGACCCGGGATCGAATCCCACGTCAGGCTCCCGGTGCATGGAGCCTGCTTCTCCCTCTGCCTGTGTCTCTGCCTCTCTCTCTCTCACTGTGTGCCTATCATAAATAAAAAATAAAAAAAAAAATTAAAAAATTAAAAATAAAAAAAATAGTTTCAGTTCATCTGGAAGATATAACAATCATAATGCATATAAACTTAGTGACAATGTTTCAAAATATATGAAACAAAAAGAGACAAAATTAAAGGGAAAAACAAAAACACAATTATGGCTTTAAAAAAAAGTTTTTATTTATTTATTTATTTCTGTGTGTGTGAGAGAGATAGCAAAAGAGGGCACAAGTGGGGAGGAGAGGGAGAAGCAGGCTCCCTGCTGAGCAAGGAGCTCAATGTGGGACAATCCCAGGACTCTGGGATCATGACCTGAGCTGAAGGCACACACTTAACCAACTGAGCCACCCAGGTGCCCCACAGTCATAGTTTTTAATAGCCCTTTCTCAGCAATTGATAAAAATGATCCACTACCTTGGCCTACCTGGTATTTTATAGACTACCATACTTCACACAACAACTGTCAAACACACATTCTTTTTAAGTACACATATTTTGTTTACAAAGGTAGACTATATGTGAGTTCACATAAGTGTCAAATTTAAACGAATAGAAATCATATTCTGAATGATCCCAATAGAATTAAATTAGATATTAACAAAAAAATATTTCAAAACTCCCAAATACTTGGAAGTTAAATACAGTACTTTTAAACAATTCATAGGTCAATGTAGAAATTACAAGAGACATTTAGGAACTATTTTGAACTAAATAAAAATGAAAATATACCACATAAGATTTTCTGGGATGTAGCTAGAAGGAGTGCTTAGAAATAAATTTATAGCTTTAAATGCTTATTACATTATAAAAAAGAAAGAAATAAAATCAATGATTCATGGTTGTGTCTTTAAAAGTTAGAAAAAGGGGCAGCTGGGTGGCTCAGTTGGTTAAGTATTTGCCTTTGGCTCAGGTCATGATCCCAGGGTCCTGGAATTGAGCCCCACATTGGGTTCCTTGCTCAGTGGGGAGTCTGTTTCTCCCTCTCCCTCTGCCCCTCCTCCCTGCCTGTGCTCTCTCACTCTTTCTTCCTCAAATAAATAAAATCTTTTTTTAAAAAAAACCCAAATTAAGTAGAAGTAATAAAATAAGAAAAAGCAGAATACAACAACATAGAAAACAATAGAGAAATGAACAAAGTCAGTCAAAAGTTGGCTCGTTGAGGGGCGCCTGGATGGCTCAGTCAATAATATAGCATGAATTTCTTGATTTTAGGATTATATATTCAAGCTCCATTTTGAGTGTAGAGATTACTTAAAAATAAAATCTTAAAAAAAAAAAGTTGTTTCTTCAAAACATCAACAAAATTGATAAGCCCAAAGTTGAACTGATAAAAAAGAGAAAGAATAGAAATTGCCCATATGAGGAATGAAACATGGATTATCACTACAGATACTGAAAGGATAGTAAGAAAATGTTATAAAGAACTTTATATGGAGCACCTGACTGGCTCAGTTGGTGGAGCATGTGATCCTTGATTTCTAGGCTGTAAGTTCAAGTCCCACTCTAGGCGTAGAGATTACCTAAAAATAAAATCTTAAAAAAAAGAACTTTATACTAACAAATTCAACAACTTAGATGAAACTGACAAACTTTGAAAATACAACTTATTGTTTCTCCCAATTTCCACTCAGGGATAAAGGGAGCTGGGAAGGAGCATTACTCCTAACTTTACAACAACCAAAAAAGCTGGACAAACACCAAATTTACAACTTTTCTTGAACTTATCAAAGTTCTGAGGGCAACCAACTGATCAAAATCTAAATACAGACAGGGACCTGCATGGAGACACCAGATACAAGCACTAGCTTAACTGGGCAAGATGCAGCTAGACACTTGTATAAGGAATTCAGACAAATTGACAAATTGATGGAAATTGGCAAATACTCATCAACTGGGTATTTATAGGCAAGAATTAAGCCACATGGGAGTTCACACTGTCTTGCAGGCTTTTACTCCACAACTGACCAGGTCCTCATGGCAAAGTATCAGAGAGTCCTGAGAAATCTCCCTTGTAATATGGAACTGGGGAAGAACATTAGCTACTGCAAGACAGGCACAAAACTGCTAGTAACTTTACCTTTATCTCCCCTATACACCTTCATCTGTGGGTGGATGTGAAACAAATACTGTCACTTTATAAGTGGCAAAATCCACTGCAGCCGAGGAGGGGGAAAAGAAAGGGGAAAATCTCTACAATTAGGGAAGGGCCAGAAATATGTGCCGGGCTCAAAATTATGCCAGAGACAGGAAGAAGAAGACCATACTTCTGAGACTCAGGGACATAGGGCCTGACTATGATGATGCTTAATCATAATGATGGAGAATGCTCTCCCTTCCTTTACTCACTACAACCAAGTTAATATTATAGGGTAATGAGATTCTTCTGGAGAACCACACAAAGAAAAGATCTAAAGCTGAGGGTGGAGCAGGTGTTGAAGGAAAACACTCTCTATAAAATAAATTAATAGCCTAAACACAGGATTTCACTAGATGAATTGGACACCTGAGGTGAACTGAAGGTAACAATATCAACAACAAATCTTAAACCAAGCCAAACTCCTAATTAGTTTAACTAAAACCACCACACTAAAGGTATAGCAAAAAGAAAAGTGTTCCACTTGGATGCATAAAAACTTATTTCCCTTAGCCACTCCTATCTTAAACAAGATGCTCAGCTTTGAGCAAAAAAAAAGGAAGTATACGAAAAGGAAAAAATAAAGAAACAAAGCAATCATCAGAATCAGACTCAGATAGGACATAGATATTGAACAGTATGTTAGGGAATTTAACAGTGAATCATATGTTAAAGACTCTAAAACATAAACAACATGCAAGATTAGATGGGTAATTATAGCAAAGAAATGGAAACTATAAGAATCAAATGGAAATGTTAGAGAAGAAAAATAAAGTAGCAAAGATGAAAAATGCCTTTGATGGGTTCATCAGTAGGTTTGACACAACAGAAGAAGGAATCAGTGAATTTGAGGATAGGTCTACAGAAAATACACTAATAAAACAAAGAAAAAAGAGAGTATCTGCAAGCTGTGGACAATATAAAAAGGTTTAACACACACATAAATGAAATCCCAGAAGAAAAGGAGAGGGAGAACAGAGCAAAAGAAATGTTTGAAGAAACAATGCCTAAAAATTTTCCAAAAGTAATGTCCAACAACAAACTCAAGAGAATCTTAGAGAATTCCAAGAAGGATAAATGCTCAACAAACAAAAAATTCCTAAGTATATCATATTCCAACTTCTGAAAACAAAAAACAAAGAGAAAATCCTAGAGGCACCCAGAGAAAAAAGACATTACCTCCAGAGAACAAAGATAAGAATTACAGCAGATTTCTTTTTTTTTAAGATTTTATTTATTTATTCATGAGAGACACACACACAGAGAGAGAGAGAGAGAGAGAGAGAGAGAGAGAGGCAGAGACACGGGCAGAGGGAGAAACAGGCTCCATGCAGGAAGCCCGACACGGGACTCGATCTGGGATCTCCAGATCACACCCTGGGCTGAAGGCAGTGTCAAACCGCTGAGCCACCCAGGCTGCCCTACAGTAGATTTCTATTCAGAAACCATGCAAATCAGAAAATCATTGAGTGACATCTTTGAAGTGCCAAGGAGGGGGTGGCGGCGTGGGAGGGGATAACTCCTAGCAATCCAGAATTTGATATCCAGTGAGGATATCTTTCAAAAATAAGTAAGCAACAAAGACTTCCAAAGAAAAGCAAAAGTTGTTTGTCAGCAGACATATTCTCTAAGAAATGATTAAGGAAATTCTTCAGGCAGAAGGAATATGATACAAGACAGAAAGCTGGACTTACACAAAGGAAGAAGAGCACTGTAAATTGAAAAACAGTTGGTAAAATTAAATTATTTTCCATCATTTGATGCAAAAGCTAACTGGCTAATGTAAAAATAGTAGGGATATATTATTGTGTGTTATAGCATATATAAAAGTAAAACATGTGAACACAATAGCCTAAGGATGAAAAGGTGGAATTACAAATAGACCATCAAAACCTAATTACACTACACTTTAAGTGGTATAATAGTATTTAAAGGTATACTCTGATTAAGATATAAACAGCAAAAAAAAAAAAATTATAAGGAGGCATGCAAAATAGTCCAACAGAAGAAATACAAGGAAATTGTAAAAAATGTTCAGTTATCTCAAGAAAAGGCATAGGAAATGAGAAACAAATAAGAACACATGGAACAAATAAACATCCAGATTGTAGGATTTAATACAACAATCAATAATGACATTAAATATAAACATACCAATAAAAAGATTATCAGATTAAATAAATAAGTATAACCCAACTATATGTTGTCTACAAAGAAATGCAACATGAAGACATAAATAATTTGAAGTCATAAGATGGTGAAAGACATCCCATATAAACATTAATCAAAACAAAGTTATATTAACATCAAAGTTAACTTCAGAGGGGCATTGTGTAACGATAGGTGAGTCAATTCTCTAAGGAGATATAATCCTAAATATGGGAATATTTAACAACAGCACTTCAAAAACACAATGCCTGTAGTCTGCTTAAGACACACTCTTTCCCTCTGCCCCTCCCTGTCATTCACACACACACTTTCTCTCAAATAAATGAATCTTTAAAAAAAAATACAAATGGAAAAAAATACAGATTACGTAAACAACACTATCAGCCAATCTGGCCTGATATTTTTAGAATAATTCCACCTTGAAATAGCAGAATGTACTTTCTTCCCAACTATACATAGAACATTTACCAAGATATATTCTTGGTCATAAAAAAACTGTAACAATTTTAAAAGAAAAGAAATAAATCATGTAACAAGATTGATAAAAGATATAAACACTCAAACTAGTGCTTTACATGATCCTTCCCTCTCCTTTAATTATTGGTTAAATTCCAGGACTGGCGGAAGATTTTGGATAACCATCAAAGGTCTTCTTATTGGGCTTATCTCCTAATTTTATACACACACACACACACACACACACACACCACATACACATATATATTTACTTTTTGAGAGAGAGAGAGAAAGTGTGTGCAGGGAGAGGAGGGGCATAGGGACAGGGAATGGGAGAATTTTAAGCAGGCTTCTCATCAGCATGGGGCCCCACATGGGGCTCTATCTCACAACCCTGAGATCATGACCTGAGTAAAAATCAAGAGTGGGGCGCTTAACCAACTGAGTCACTCAGACATACCTTTCTCATAATAATATTAACCTTTATTTTATTATCTTTTCCAGTGTCTCTCCACCTGGAGCTGAGACTCCTTCACTGCCATGACTTCAAGCCGACACATGATCCTTTCTACTCAGGGAGATTGATATGTGTTGTCTACCCTAGATTTGGCTGCCTCTGTCTTTCATAACTTCTATATATAAATTCCCCAAATGATCAAATTTGACCCATAGGTAGGGATATCTCTATGCCCTTTTCAGCAGGAAGAAGTTACAGAAGATAAGACCTCCCACCTTCAACAACCTTAAAGATTTAAGGGTCAAAATTGTTCAGGGGTGAAAATGAGGAGAACAAAGGCAAGAGAAATGCAGATAAAATTACATTTCCTTATAAGTTGCAGCCCTTTGATAAATACCTGAGGTATGTAGAGTGTGACATTTCTCAAGGGACTCACAGCTGCCTTAAAGTTAATGCTTTTCAAGACACTAAAAGCAACCTTAGCTTGATAATAGCCAGACTTCCAGGATCCTGTAAGTCTTCTCTAAAGTACAAAAATCGCTTTAGAGAATTCCCTTATCTTTAACCATCTCCAACCTAAAAATATAGAATCAGTCACACCTTACAATCACAGCTCTTTCTACCCACAGATCCTGTCCCCATGCTGTAAAAGCACTTTTTGCATCAGAAAGGAAGAAAGAAAGGAAAGAAAGAAATCATACAAAGTTTTTCTTGGGCCACAATGAAGTTAAACTAGAAATCAACAACATACAGATAATTAAAATTTTCTAAATGTATGGAAATTAAACTTTTAAATATCCATGGGTCAAAAAGAAAGTCCAATAGGAAATATAAACATAATTTTACCTAAGTGAAAATAAAAATAAAATATCAAAATTTGATGGAGATAGCTAAAGCAGAGCTTAGAAGAAATGTTATAGCATTAACTCCTTTTGAGAAAAGAAGAATAGCTTCAAATCGGTAATATAAGCTTCCACTTTAAAAAAACTAAAAGAATAAAAGAAAATTAAAGCCATAGCAAATGGAAGGAAGGAAATAATTTAAAAAGTTTTATAAACTAATAAAATTGAAAACAGAAAAATAGAGAAAAATCAATGAAACCAAAAGGTAGTTCTAGAGGGAAAAAAACCAGTAACACTGATAAACCTCTGTCAGCCAAAATGACAGAGACTGACAAACAGACTACAAATTATCAGTATCAAGAATGAAAGACCGAATGAAGATACAACCATTCAAAATCTTTGGGATACAGCAAAAGCAGTCCTAAGAGGGAAATACATCACAATACAAGCATCCATTCAAAAACTGGAAAGAACTCAAATACAAAGCTAACCTTGCACCTAAAGGAGCTGGAGAAGGAACAGCAAATAAAACTTTCACCCAGCAGAAGAAGACAGTTAATAAAGATTCGAGCAGAACTCAATGAAATAGAGACCAGAAGAACTGTGGAACAGATAAACAAAACCAGGAGTTGGTTCTTTGAAAGAATTATTAAGATAGATAAGCCATTAGCCAGCCTTATTAAAAAGAAGAAAAGACTCAAAATAATAAAATCATGAATGAGAAAGGAGAAATCACCACCAATACCAAGGAAATACAAACGATTTTAAAAACTTATTATGAGCAGCTATACGCCAATAAATTAGGCAATCTAGAAGAAACGGACGCATTTCTGGAAGACCACAAAATACCAAAACTGGAACAGGAAGAAATTGAAAACCTGAACAGGCCGATAACCAGGGAGGAAATTGAAGCAGTCATCAAAAACCTCCCAAGACACAAAAGTCCAGGGCCAGATGGCTTCCCAGGGGAATTCTATCAAACATTTAAAGAAGAAACCATACCTATTCTACTAAAGCTGTTCAGAAAGATAGAAAGAGATGGAGTACTTCCAAACTTGTTCTATGAGGCCAGTTTCACCAAAACCAGACAAAGACCCCACCAAAAAGGAGAATTACAGACCAATATCCCTGATGAACACAGATGCAAAAATTCTCACCAAGATACTAGCCAAAAGGATCCAACAATACATTAAGAAGATTGTTCATCATGACCAAGTGGGATTTATCTCCGGGAGCAAGGCTGGTTCAACACTCGTAAAGCAATAAATGTGATAGATCATATCAACAAGAGAAAAAACAAGAACCATATGATCCTCTCAATAGATGCAGAGGAAGCATTTGACAAAATACAGCATCCATTCCTGATCAAAACTCTTCAGAGTGTAGGGATAGAGGGAACATTCCTCAGCATCTTAAAAGCCATCTACAAAAAGCCCACAGCAAATATCATTCTCAATGGGGAAACACTGGAAGCCTTTCCCCTAAGATCTGGAACATGACAGGGATGTCCACTCTCACCACTGCTATTCAACATAGTACTGGAAGTCCTAGCCTCAGCAATCAGGCAACAAAAATAAACAAAAGGCATTCAAACTGGCAAAGAAGTCAAACTCTCCCTCTTCACAGATGACATGATATTGTACCTAGAAAACTCAAAAGACTCCACCCCAAGATTGCTAGAACTCATATAGCAATTCAGCAGTGTGGCAGGATACACAATCAATGCCCAGAAGTCAGTGGCATTTCTATACACTAACAATAAGACTGAAGAAAGAGAAATGAAGGAGTCAATCCCATTTACAATTGCACCCAAAAGCATAAGATACCTAGGAATAAACCTAATGAAAGAGGTAAAGGATCTATACCCTAAAAACTACAGAACACTTCTGGAATAAACCTAACCAAAGAGGTAAAGGATCTATACCCTAAAAACTACAGAACACTTCTGAAAGAAATTGAGGAAGACACAAAGAGATGGAAAAATATTCCATGCTCATGGATTGGAAGAATTAATATTGTAAAAATATCAATGTTACCCAGGGCAATTTACACATTCAATACAATCCCTATCAAAATACCATGGACTTTCTTCAGAGAGTTGGAACAAATCATCTTAAGATTTGTGTGGAATCAGAAAAGACCCCGAATAGCCAGGGGAATATTAAAAAAAGAAAACCATAGCTGGAGGCATCACAATGTCAGATATCAGGTTGTACTACAAAGCTGTGATCATCAAGACAGTGTGGTACAGGCACAAAAACAGACATATAGATCAATGGAGCAGAATAGAGAATCCAGAAGTGGACCCTCAACTTTATGGTCAACTAATATTTGACAAAGCAGGAAAGACTATCCACTGGAAAAAAGACAGTCTCTTCAATAAATGGTGCTAGGAAAATTGGACATCCAAATGCAGAAGAATGAAACTAAACCATTCTCTTACATAATACACAAAGATAAACTCAAAATGGATGAAAGATCTAAATGTGAGACAAGATTCCATCAAAATCCTAGAGGAGAACACAGGCAACACCCTTTTTGAACTTGGCCACAGCAACTTCTTGCAAGATACATCCATGAAGGCAAGAGAAACAAAAGCAAAAATGAATTATTGTGACTTAATCAAGATAAAAAGCTTCTGCACAGCAAAAGAAACAGTCAACAAAACTAAAAGACAACCTACAGAATGGGAGAAGATATTTCCAAATGACCTATCAGATAAAGGGCTGATATCCAAGATACATAAAGAACTTATTAAATTCAACAGCAAAGAAACAAACAATCCAATCATGAAATGGGCAAAAGATATGAACAGAAATTTCACAGAGGAGGACATAGACATGGCAAACAAGCACATGAGAAAATGCTCCGCATCACTGGCCATCAGGGAAATACAAATCAAAACCACAATGAGATACCACCTCTCTCCCCAGTGAGAATGGTGAAAAATTAACAAGACAGGAAACAACAAATGTTGGATAGGATGTGGAGAAAGAGGAACCCTTTTGCACTATTTGTGGGAATGTGAACTGATGCAGCCACTCTGGAAAACTGTGTGGAGGTTCCTCAAAGAGTTAAAAATAGATCTGCCCTACGACCCAGCAATTGCCCTGCTGGGGATTTACCCCAAAGATACAGATGCAGTGAAATGCCAGAACACCTGCACCCCAATGTTTATAGCAGCAATGTCCACAATAGCCAAACTTTGGAAGGAGCCTCGGTGTCCATCGAAAGATGAATGGATAAACTCTTCAGAGTGTAGAGATAAAGAATGGATAAAGATGTGGTTTATGTATACAATGGAATATATGCTCAGCCATTAGAGACAACAAATACCCACCATTTGCTTCGACGTGGATGGAACTGGAGGGTATTATGCTGAGTGAAATAAGTCAATCCAAAAAGGACAAACATTTTATGGTCTCATTCATTTGGGGAATATAAAAATTAGTGAAAGGGAATCGGAAAAGGACAAACATTATATGGTCTCATTCATTTAGGGAATATAAAAATTAGTGAAAGGGAATGAAGGGAAAGGAGAGAAAATGAGTGAAAATATCAGTGAGGGTGACAAAACATGAGAGACATCTAACTCTGGGAAATGAACAAGGGGTAGTGGAAAGGGAGGTGGGCAGAGGGTTGGGGTGACTGGGTGATGGGCACTGAGGCGGGCACTTGGTGGGATGAGCACTGGGTGTTATGCTAAATGTTGGCAAATTGAACTCCAATTAAAAAAATTGTAAATAAATAAATAAATAAATATAAATGTAAAATTTTAGCCCCCCCAAAAAAGAAAGACCACATAGACAATAAAAGATTAATGAGGAAATATTATACATATATTATAAACCCTATGACTATTAATTTGAAAACCTAGATAAAATGGACTAATTCTTTGAGATACAAACAACCAAAGCTCATTTATGAAGAAAATATAATATATTCCTCTATTTAAGAAACTGAACTTAATTGAGATGGTTTCACTGGCAAGTTTTCCCAAACATTTAAGAAAAAAAATTCTACAAAACTCTTACAGAAAATAGTAAAGGTTCCTAATTCACTTCCTAATTAATTTAATGGGCCATCACTGCCCTAATATCAATAGACAATAGAAGAAAACTACAGATTAAAGTTTCTCATGAACATAAATTGCAAAAGTCCTCAAAAGAATATTATCAAATTGAAATCAGAATATAGTAAAAAGGACAATACATCAGAATGTCTCCCAGAAATTTATAGCTGGTTCAACATTTAAAAAGCAATCAGTGTAGTTCACCATGTTAAGAGACTGAAAAAAATAATCATAATACTATTCAATTGATACAGAAAAAGAATTTGACAAAATTCAACAGCCATTCCTATTAAAAATTCACAGCAGAAATTTTAGATTTAGATTGGAATGTTCTTAACCTGATACAGGCAACTATATAATAATCTACAGCTATCTCACTGAATGGTGAAAGACTGAATGCTTTCCCCCTAAGATTAGGTAAAAAGCGAGGCTGTCCTTACTCCCTATGTCCTATTCAACATCCTACTAGAAGTCCTATCCAGTGAAATAATGTAAGCAAAAGAAATAAAAGGCATGTATATTGAGGGAAAAAAAAGAAACGAATCTGCCTATATTTGCAGACAACATGATTACTTACATAGAAAAATCCCAAAGAATCTATAAAAAAGCTACAAGACCTATAAGTGAGTTTAACAAGATCACAGGATGTAAGGTTAATATACAAAAATCAACTTTATTTCTCTATACTAGCAATAAATAATTGGCATCCAAAATTTAAAAAGTAGAAAAAATACAGCATTTACAACAGTACCAAAAGGAGAAAAAGAAGAAAAATAAATATAAGAAAATATGTGCAGAACCTGCACTATGAAAATAACAAAATACTAATCAAAAAAATCAAAGAGATGTAAGTAAATAGAGAAATATACAATGCTGATCATTAGAAGATTCAAAATTGTCAAAATGCTGAATCTATAGGGCAGCAGCACTTCAGTGGCTCAGTTAAGCATCTGACTCTTGATTTCAGCTCAAGTCATGATCTCAGGGTTGTGGGATTGAGCCCCAGGTCAAGCTCTGTGCTGGGCATGGAGTCTGCCTTGGATTCTTTCTTTCTTTCCCCCTTTCCCCTAAAAAAAAAATGCTGAATCTATAGGTCTAATGCAATCACAATTAAGATTCCAAAGATATTTTTAAAAATGAACAAGCTGATTCTAAAATATATATGGAGAGGCAAAACAACTAGAAGAACTAAAATAATTTTTACAAAGAATAAAGGTGGAGGACTTGCACCACTCAATTTCAGGATTCATTATAAATCCACAATAATGAAGACAATATATTGTAGGTGAAAAATAGACATCTAAATCAATGGAAAAAATACAGAACCCCCAAATAGATATATATATAGGGGTGCCTGGGTGGTTCAGTTGGTTGAGCATCTAGATGATTCTTGATCTCAGCTTAGGTCTTGATCTCAGGATTGTGAGTTCAAGCCCCAGGTTGGGCTCCATGCTGGGAGTGGAGCCTACTTAAAAAAAAAAAAAAAAATAGACCTATATAAACATACCGATTGATTACTGCCAAAGATACAAAAGTCATTCAATGGAAAAAAGACAATCTTTTCAACAAATGGTGCCACTCAAAAGTTTATCTTGATACATACCTCACACCTTATATAAAAATGAACTTAAATGTATTACAGACCTAAATGTAAATACAAAACTCTAATTATTTTTAAAGATTTTATTTACATATTTGAGAGAGAAAAGAAGCATAAGCAGGGGCAGGAGGACAAGGAGAGGCAGACTCTCACTGAGCAGAGAGCCCAAGTGGCTCAATTCCAGGACTCTAGGATCATGACCTGAACTGAAGGCAGATGCTTAACCAACTGAGCCACCCAGGTGCCCCAATTCTGAAATTCTTAAAGTTTATTTATTTAATTTTTAATCCAATGTGGGGCTTTAAGCTCACAACCCTGAGATCAAGAGCCAATGCCTACAACAAAGCCAGCTAAGCACCCAAAAACTAAAATTTTTAAAAGAAAAGATAGCAGAAAAATTTATGATTTAGGGTTTGGCAAAGAGCATATCTAAAAAATAACCAAAAGTATAATTCAATGACAGACTGGACTTTAATGTTTAAAAATTTTTAAACATTTTTCTCTGTGAAAGACCCTGTTAAGAGAATAAATAGATAAGCCACAGATGGGGAGAAAATAACTGCAAATCACATTATCTAATAAAGGCCTTGTATACAAAATACATAAAGTACTTGCATAACTCAACAATAAAAAATACCCTCCAATGTTTTTTAACAAACACAGGTATTAAGATAGCAAATAAGCATATGAAAAAATTCTCAACATCAAGTAGGGAAATGCAAATTAAAACTACAATGATACACCACTTTATATCCATGAGAATGGCTGAAATCATAAAAACTGGAATACCGAGTTTTGGCAAAGATGTGAGTCTTCATACATTGGTGGCAGGGACACAAAATGGTACAGTCACCTTGTTAAATAGTTTGGCAGTTTCTTGTAAGGTTAAGCATATACTTATTGTGCAACTCAAGAATCCCACTTCTAGGTATTTACTCAAATGAAATAAAAATTTACATTCACATAGAATTCCATACATGAATGTTTTTGCAGCTTTACTCATAATCTCCAAAATCCACTTACCTATCAACATGCAAACAAACTGTACCATATCCATACAGTGGAACACTTAATTGATTCATACAACAGGGATGAAGCTTAAATACTTTGTTAAGTGAAAGAAGCCAGACCCCAAAGGCTAAAATATAGTATGTTTCCATTTATATGACACTCTGGAAAAGACAAAACTAAAGGGACAGAAAACAGACCCATGGTTTCCAGCTTTGGAAGTAGAAGGAGGGGTTGAATACAAAGGGTTACTAGGGAATTTGGGGGGTTATGGACCTGTACTATATGGTAGTGGGGTGGTGGATACATAACTCTATCTGTCAAAATGAATAGAACTGTACATCACAAAGAGGGAGTTTTAATACATAAAAAATTTTAGGGGTGCCTGGGTGGCTCAGTTGGTTAAGCATTCTACTCTTGATTTCGGCTCAGGTCATGATCCTGGGGTCATGAGATTGAGCCCTACTTCGGACTCCACACTCAGTGGGGAGTCTGCTTGAGATTCTCTCTGCCTCTCCCTCTGCCCCTCTCTTTGCTTGCACGTGCTCGTTCTCTCACTCTCTCAAGTAAATAAATTTTTCAAAAAAAAAGTGAAGATCAATGAGGAATTCAGATAAACTTAAGATGGGTTGCACAAATGAATGTAACTGGATTATGAGTGACATAATCATAATTAGGGGGTAAGGAAGACAAGGAGCTATCCCAAGTAAGTTTGAAAGTGTTTTGGCTAGATAATCTAACACCACAGACTAAAAGAAAGTACACAAACACTATATATACCCTTTGTCATTGGCCAGAAAATGGCCCCCCCAAAAAATATCCATATCCGACTCCCTGGAACCTGTTGATGTGACCTTATATGACAAGAAAAGGGTGAGGGAGGATCTTTGCAGATGTGATTTAGTTAAGAATCTTAAGATAGATTATCTGAATTAACCATCCAAGTAGACCCTTAATGCAACTACATGTTCTTATAAAGGAAAAGCAAAGGGAAATTTCATATACATAGAGAAGGTCACGTGAAAGCAGACAGAGAAAGATTTGAAGATCCTGGCAGTGATAGTTAATTTTATATGTCAATCTGGCTAAGCTATCATGTATCATTGTTTGGTCAAACACTATTCTACATTTTGCCATGAAGGTGTTTTTAAATGTGATTATCATTTAAATCAGTAGATGTTGAGTAAAGCAAATTATTATTCATAGTGTGAACAGACTTTATCCGATCATTTGAAGACCTTAGGAGCAAAGACTGAGGTTTCCCAAAGAAGGAATTTGGCTTTAAGGCTGTAACATAGAAACTCTGCCTGAGTTTCCAGCCTGCCTGGTCTACCTTGTGTATTTCAGAGTCAAGACTACAACATCAACTCTTATCTGAATTTCCAGCCTGCCAACTTGCCCTATAGATTTAGGATTTGCAATTTCCACAATCTTGAGAACAAATTTCTTAAAATAAATCTAGATGATGGATGGATATATAAACAAAAGGCAGAGATGGATGCTATTAGTTCTGTTTCTCTGAACTCTAACATAATAGCCTTGAACTGGAGTGATATGGAGGACACAGGCCAAAGAATCCCAGCTGCCACCAGAAACTGGAAGAGGCCTCTGTACAAAGTATGGTCTTGTTCACACCTTGATTTTGGCCCAGTAAAACTGATTTTGGATTTCTGGCCTCCAGACCTGTGAGAGAATAATTTCCTATTCCTATCCACCAAATTTGTCACAGCACCCATAGGAAACTAACATACCCTAATGTATAAATGTTTCTCACAGGATATGGGTTCACAATTCTGAAATTACATGTATACTAGGGTTGAACAAAAGAGTAAATAAATTATAATTAATGAAAACCAAGTTTCTCACTGTCAGAGAAAGAGGTTTCAAATAAAACGAGAACACTAGAATGAATGACCCTCATGTTGATGGAGTATCAGTACAAAGTCATGTTTTAAGTATGTAGATAGATGACTGATAGACAGATGTGTACATGGGTTAATATAAACATATTTCCTAGCTCTATCCACTGAGAATTAGTGATACCACAGTAACTATAGTAGATTAGACCTCCTTTGAGGATAAATCAGTCTTAACTGATTTTGGAATATTCCTCTTGTAAATATAGAATACCTTTCCTAGGGATGCCTGGGTGGCTTGGTGGTTGAACATCTGCCTTTGGCTCAGGGTGTGATTCTGGGACCTGGGATCAAGTCCCACATCGGGCTTCCTACATGGAGCCTGCTTCTTCTTCTGCCTGTGTCTCTGCCTCTTTCTTTGTGTCTCTCATGAATAAATAAATAAAATTTAAAAAAAGATAAACTCAACATGGATGAAAGATCTAAATGTGAGACAAGATTCCATCAAAATCCTAGAGAAGAACACAGGCAACACCCTTTTTGAACTCGGCCACAGTAACTTCTTGCAAGATACATCCACGAAGGCAAAAGAAACAAAAGCAAAAATGAACTATTGGGACTTCATCAAGATAAGAAGCTTTTGCACAGCAAAGGATACAGTCAACAAAACTAAAAGACAACCTACAGAATGGGAGAAGATATTTGCAAATGACAGATAAAGGGCTAGTTTCCAAGATCTATAAAGAACTTATTAAACTCAACACCAAAGAAATAAACAATCCAATCATGAAATGGGCAAAAGACATGAAGAGAAATCTCACAGAGGAAGACATAGACATGGCCAACATGCATATGAGAAAATGCTCTGCATCCCTTGCCATCAGGGAAATACAAATCAAAACCACAATGAGATACCACCTCACACCAGTGAGAATGGGGCAAATTAACAAGGCAGGAAACAACAAATGTTGGAGAGGATGCGGAGAAAAGGGAACCCTCTTACACTGTTGGTGGGAATGTGAACTGGTGCAGCCACTCTGGAAAACTGTGTGGAGGTTCCTCAAAGAGTTAAAAATAGACCTGCCCTACGACCCAGCAATTGCACTGTTGGGGATTTACCCCAAAGATACAGATGCAATGAAACGCCGGGACACCTGCACCCCGATGTTTATAGCAGCAATGGCCACGATAGCCAAACTGTGGAAGGAGCCTCGGTGTCCAACGAAAGATGAATGGATAAAGAAGATGTGGTTTATATATACAATGGAATATTCCTCAGCCATTAGAAATGACAAATACCCACCATTTGCTTCGACGTGGATGGAACTGGAGGGTATTATGCTGAGTGAAGTAAGTCAGTCGGAGAAGGACAAACATTATATGTTCTCATTCATTTGGGGAATATAAATAATAGTAAAAGGGAATATAAGGGAAGGGAGAAGAAATGTGTGGGAAATATCAGAAAGGGAGACAGAACGTAAAGACCGCTAACTCTGGGAAACGAACTAGGGGTGGTAGAAGGGGAGGAGGGCGGGGGGTGGGAGTGAATGGGTGACGGGCACTGGGGTTATTCTGTATGTTAGTAAATTGAACACCAATAAAAAATAAATTAAAAAAAAATAAAAAATAAAAAAATAAAATAAAATTAAAAAAAAATAGTGATGAACAAAAAATAAATAAATAAATAAAGTCCAAAGTAACCAGAAGTAAAGAAATAATAAAAATTAGAGGAGAGATCAATGAGATTGAAAATAGCAAATCAATAAAGGAAATCAACAACCAAAAAAAAGAATACCTTTCCTAATCATAGAGAAAAACTTAATCTAATCATATTAAAATAGCTTTATTTCTTAAACATAATCATCATATAAAATAGCTTTATTTCTTAAACATAATCAGATATGCAGTTTTAGTCTTTCTACTAAATGTAACAGGGTGCTCTGGGATTGGACTCCACGTTTCTAAAGCCTTATTGAATAGAAGTGGAGATAAATTCCTATTTTGAAGATGACAACTATTTTGAAGATTTCATCATTAGGGGAATATTGCTCTTTAAAAAATTATCTTTAGAAGGCTATTTGATTTTACAGTTATTTCTGTGGTCTATATTAGAAACACTGTACATATTTCCACTAGTTGAGATTTATGATATTCAAACACAATCAAATAACTCCAGGTTCCTTTCTCTTTTTACCTTATATCCAGATGGCATTCAATCAAATACATCTCTTTTAAGCAATATATACTTTTATAATTTTAGGTGTCAGCAGCATCAAACTACCACACAATTAGTTGTTATGACCTGGAACCTATCACCACATACCTGGACCAGCGCAACTGCCTCCTACTTGATTTAGTTCTAATTTCTCCCAACTCTAACTGTATTACCTAATTAATGTTTCTTAGTCATTCCTTTTATCTTGCAACTCTGGCATTTAAGAAAGAAGTTCCTTATCAGCTTCAGAAACCAAGTCAAAACACCTGAAGATTCTCTATAAATCAGTAGGTTATGAAAAGATTTATTACTCATATAATGACATTTTCTAGCAAGAGTAGGCCGGACCTAGTTTGTCTGAAAAAGACTTGAGCAATCAGAGAAAGGAGACTAGCTGTGAGTTTTCATGCTGTTTGGGAGTGGGACCAGAACAAGAGTTCCTATGTATAGCTTGAACTTCCCACTGGTGCTAAAGGTAGGAACATCTGGGCTTTCTTATCAGCTTGATCAGATATGGAGCAGAAGGGAAAGAAAATGCAGTGAAGCTTAAAATCTGTCAGCAGTCACACACCAAAATTTGGAGTCAAACTCTTTATTACTCAATAACTCAATGTAACTAATTACACAAAATACAAAGATGTTGAGTAATATGTTTATAAAATTTCATCAAATTTTAATTATCTTCATTTAACCTATATTAACAAGCAAATGCTGCATATAAAACATGAAGGTGAATTTTTTTGTTAGAGATAGAAAACAAAATTTTAAATGTTCTTCAAAAAAGTTTAAGCAAGAAAATATAACAGTATCATCATTAATACAATCTAATTTTCAGAAATGATTTGAGCCCTTCGTATTTAATTTCTTTCCATTAAAGATATTAGAATAACTAATAAAAGTAGAATTTTATTATTTGTTATATTAGAAGAAAATAACATTTCATTCACTATCAATAACATGAATTCTGTGAGATTATTATTAAAGTACCACTCTTTATACTACAACAAAAGTGAAGCATACATGAAACACAGTAGTTTTAAAAGCATTTTTTAGTAGCTAATGTACAAAGTATACCTCAGCATTAATTGTGCATTAGTTACTGCTAAAAGATCTTCTGAGGGTCTAAAGTTCTGGTTCTTATCAAAGCACCTAAAATACTACCAGAATGAAACTTAGTTTCTGGGGAGAAGCAGACTTAAAATTTATAGTACAGACTAACGAAAAGGCATCAAATTCTATTAAGATTAATTCTGCCTAAAAATGGCTTGCAAAATCAAAACCAAAATAAATAACAATAGCAAATACCGCAAATAAAAACAAAATTTGATGACACAGGGTTAATTTCCCTCAATATTTAAATTTAATCAAATAATATAACTATAATAATCTATTATTGCTTTAATCAACAAAAGATAGTAGTCTTCATTTTTAAAGTAATAATGTAAATGTATGCCCTAAATGATCACAGAGCAGTTAAATAATTTGAGAAATTAGTAATTCAAAAAAAAGTAAATTGTGTTGTATTTTGTGAGGAAGATGAAAAACCTTTTACAGAAGAAGATGTTGAGTTTTGATCCTGTTCAAATGAAAATGGAAAACTAAAATCATCTTTTCCAGTTCCAAATGTATGAGTTGAAGAGTCTGATGAAAAAGAAAATGTAAAAGCATCTTCTCTTTCTGATTTCCCAAATAAGTTTCCTGAGGAAGATAAACATCACAATATCATACTATTCATGTTACATTATTTGCATAATCTACTGAATTACAACATACTGTAAACAATAAATAGGGTAACACTGAATCACTTATAAAGTTGATATTTAACTGTATTTCTATGTGCAAACAACTGTCCTTTGTACTATGAAAAATCAAGTAG
Source organism: Canis lupus dingo (assembly GCF_003254725.2). Lineage (NCBI taxonomy): Eukaryota > Metazoa > Chordata > Mammalia > Carnivora > Canidae > Canis > Canis lupus. Next base: position 35,577,223 of record NC_064250.1, read on the forward strand.
ATTCAAACTTACTTTCAAATAATTTGAACTCAAGTGTAAATAGGGGTAGCATATATGGTTTAAAAAAAGGGTGGGGGATAAAACAACTCAAATGGAGAGAAAAGCACAGAGGCACAGAAACAGGCATGCATAGAAGTATAAGAGAAATCAGTTCAGCCTGTCAGGAGCACTGAGAAATAATAAGTTATTAAAAGGTATTAAATAAGATGAGCTTGGAAAGACTGCTGAATGGACATTCAGTCCAGAATCCAGACTTTGATATGTAAGGGGAAGCCATTAAAAGTTTTCAAGTGGAGGGGCACCTGAGTGGCTCAGTCGGGTAAGCATTGGACTTCTGTTCAGGTCATGATCTCAAGATTGTGAGATCAAGTCCCATCTCCCACTCCACACTGGCTGTAGAGACTGCTTAAGATTCTCACTCTTCTTCTCCCTCCCTCCCAACAAAATAATTTTAAAAAAATTTTTTTAAGTTTCAAGTGGAGATATGACAGGATTTGAACTACTTTCTGAGAATTACTAAGGAAAGAATGCATTAAGAGGCTGAAATAGTAGAGTATCTAGAAGTGGGTAGGGATAACAGGAAAGAGATGACGAAAAGTTTGGTCTTATAGTCATAGCAAAGGGAATAGGGAAAGAAATAAGAAATGCTGGATCTGAGAGATACTGCAGAAGTCAAACTTATTCAACTATTGTTTATAAGTTACTACAATGTATTGCTTGTGGCATTCATTGTTCAAGGAAACGGACAGAATAGTGAAAAGGTTCTAGAGTTCTAAAAGGAATATTTTAAGATTTTTAAAAAATTTATTTTAGAGAGAGAGTACAAGTGTGTGTGTATGTGGGGGCTGGGGGGGGCAAAGGGGAAGGGAGAGGAAGAAAATCTCAAGCAGACTCCATGCTGAGCATGGAGCCTTATGCAGGGCTCTATCTATCTCATGATCCTGAGAACATGACCTGAGCTAAAACCAAGAGTCAGATGCTTAACCAACTGAGCCACTCAGGTGGGAATTTCTGAAATCAACTTTGCTTAACTGATTATTTGGATAATGACTCCAAGAATTGCCCCTTAGGGAGAACATTATTTAATATTCATTATATTATGTAAGACTGTAAATATAAAAATATGTTTAGTATATTTATTATTATTTTTAATTATTATTAAACTCAAAATGCACAGTAATCTAAAATCTTACTTGAAGCAAGTCTGTTAAAGCACCTGTATTTTTTTCCATGGAGAACCAATTCAATTAGTACATTAAGCAGAACAATTTACTTTGTGGTACTTTGAAGATTCATGTATCTTTAAAAACCTCAATTATGTCACCCTAGATAAAGCTGAGCCAACCAGAATTAGGATGGGTGCATGGAGGGATGGTTAGAAAGACAGATGGACTAATTACCAGATACTTGAGTTCTTCCTCTATCCCTTTATTTTTCCATTGACTTCAGTACACATCCATAAGACTTAAACAAGGGAAAATAGCTGTAATATAGCTACAGGCTCAGAAAAAACTAAAATCTCTAATCTGTCTTTGAATAAATGAATATGATTTTTAATTTAATTTCAGAAAAAACGTTCTTATGAAGTCTTCATTATAAATTATAAATAATATAATTATAAATTATAATTTATATATAAATTATATATATATCATTATAAATAATATAATGCAAGGTGCTGGACAATTCAAAGGTGAATAAAACAGAACCCCTGTCCTCAAAGACCTGTGGTTAGAAGAGATTTTATATATATTGATAAATAGTAACAAAAAATAGAATATTTAAAAGTATATCAAAAAAGAAAAATGCAGAAAAGTGAAGGAAAGATCTTTTTGGAATGAAAAGTTGAAGGGAAAAAAAGGATTTATGGAACCTGGTCTTGCAAGATGGTTAGAAAGAAATGGAAGTTGGAGTGCTTGGGTGGCTCAGCTGGTTAAGTGTCTGCCTTCAGCTCCGGTCATGATCCTGGGGTCCTGGGACTGAGCCCCACATCAGGCTCCCTGGTCAGTAGGGAGCCTGCTTCTCTCTCTCCTCCCCGCCTGTGCTCTTTGTTGCTATCTCTGTCTCTCTGTCTTTCTCTCAAATAAGTAAATAAAATCTTTTAAAAAAAGAAATGGAAGCTGAGGATTTCAGGAAGAAAAATATGGGAAAGAAAGGTGGGCATATTTGGGACGTAGTGAGTTCTTCAGTCTGGCCAAAAGTATACCTTATTCTTATAAGAAAAAAAGCTTAAAATATATGTTAGAACAAGGTTAGATACATCACATTAACAGAATAAAAGAAAATAATCATATGATCATCTCAATAGATGCAGAAAAAGCATTGACAACACTCAAAATCCATTCATGATAAAAACTTAACAATTTAGGCATAGAAGGAATACGTCTCAATATAATAAAGGCCATATATGACAAGCCCACAGATAACACCATACTTCATGGTGAAAAGAGGAGAGCTTTTCCTTTAAGATCAGGAACAAGATAAAGGTGCCTGCTGTTACCACTCCTATTCATAGTAGTACTAGAAGTACTAGGTAGAGCAATCAGGCAAGGAAAAAGAAATAAAAGGCATTCAAATTAGAAAGGAAGAAGTAAATCGGACTCTATGTACAGATTACATGATTTTATATATAGAAAATCCTAAAGACTCTACCAAAAAACTGTTATATCTAATCAATTAATTCAGTAAAGTTGCAGGATATAAAATTAATATACAAAAAATCAGTAGCATTTCTAAACACCAACAAAAATTATCTAAAAAAGGAATTTTTAAAAATGATCCTCTTTACAATAGGCTAATATTATAAATATTGTACTGAATAAAATATTTAGGAATAAACTTAACCAAGAATGCTAAAAGACCTCTACTCTGAAAACTACAAGACATTGGTAAAAGAAATTAATGAAGACACAGATATATGGAAAGTTATCTTGTGTTCATGTATTGGAAGAATTAAGATTGTTAAAATATCACTACTACTGAAATCCATCTATAGATTCAATGCAATCCCTACCAAGATTCCAATGGCATTTTTTTATAAAAGTAGAAAAAATGCTCCCCAAATTTATATGAAACCAGAAATGACCCCCAAAAGCCAAAACAATCCTGAGAAAGAACAAAATGGGAGGCATCACACTTCCTGGTTTCAAGTTAAATTATCAAGCTATATTAATCAAAACAGTATGGCACTGGCATAAAAAACAGACAAAAGGATCAACAGAACAGAGCTGAGAGCCCAGAAATAAACCCACGCATATATATAGTCAACTAACATTTGACAAGGGAGGCAAGAATACTCAACGGAGAAAAGACAGTCTCTTCAATAGTGCTGGTAAAATTGGATACTTACATGTAAACAGAATGACATTAGACTCCTATCTTACACCACTCACAAAAATTAACTTGAAATGGATTAAAGATTTAAATTTAAGACTTAAAACCATGGAAGTCCTAAGGACTCCATGACATAGGTCTTGACAATAATTTTTTAAAGATTTTATTTATTTGAGTGAGAGAGAGAACATGAGCCAAGAAAGAGGCAGAGGGAAAAGGAAGGCGACAATGATTTTTTGAGTATGACACCTATAGTATAAGCAACAAAATTCAAAAAATTAACAAATGGAACTACATCAAATTAAAAAGTCTCTGCACAGCAAAAGAAAAAATAAAGTGAAAAGTGAGAAGGCAACCTAGAGAACAGGAAAAATATTTACAAATCATGTATCTGATAAAAGACTAATATCCAAAATATATAAAGACCTCACACAACTCAATAGCAAAAAATTAATAATTCCATTAAAAACAGGCAAATGACCTGAGTAGACATTTTTCCAAAGAAGATACTACAAGGCCAACAGGTACTATGGTGGCCAACAGGTATATGAAAGGATGTTCAACATCACTAGTCATTAGTGAAATGCAAAAAATCAGTAGCATTGATGATTGCCATCATCAAACCCACAATGAAATATCATCTCACATCTGTTAGAATGCTCCTTATCAAAAATACAAGAGATAATAAAAGCTGGCAAGGATGTACAGAAAAGGGAACACTTGAACACCACTCGTAGTATTGTAAACTGGTATTGCCACTATGGAAAACAGTATGGAGGATTCTCAAAAAGTTAAAAATAGAGCAACCATATGATCTAGCAACTCTACCTCTGGGAATATATCCAAAGAAGATGAAAACACTATCTCAAAATGATATGTGCACCCCCATGTTATAGCAGCAATATTTGTAACAGGCAAGACATGGAAACAACTTAAGTGTTCATCAGTAGATGAATGGATAAAGCAGTTGTATATATATATATATATATACACACATGTATATATATGTATGTGTATATATGTTATATATATGTGTGTGTGTACACAATGGAATATTATTGAGGCATAAAAAAACAAGGAAATCCTGCCATTTACAGTAACACTAATGGCATTATGTGAGTGAAGTAAGTCAGCGAAAGACAAATGATGTATGATCTCACTTATATGTGGAACTGACAGAAAGAATGGAAAGAAAGAGAAAAAGAAAAAAGAAATGAAAAGAAAAAAGAAAACCCCACTCAGAAAAAGAGATCAGATTTGTAGTTACCAGAGGTTGGGGGCGGAGGAGGGGAATTTGAAGGAAAGTAGTCAAAAGATACAAACTTCCAGTTATAAGATAAATGGTACTAGGGAAGTCATGTACAACATGATGACTATAGTTAACACTGCTATATGATATATAGGAAAGATATCTAGAGAGTAAATCCTAAGAGTTCTTAACACAAAGAAAATTATTTTCATTTTTTCTTTTTCTTTTTACTGAATCTATATGAGATGTTGGATATTCTTTAAACTTACTGCAATAATCATTTAAAAATATATGTAAGTTGAGCCTTTACACTGTACATCTTAAATCTATCCAGTCATGTATGTCAATTATATTAATAAAACTGGAAAAAAGACTAGAAAAATAAGGTCCTAAAGTTTAGAAGTCAGGGAAGGAACATATAAATTTGATCAGGACCTATATTATAATATTTGAAGTGAATGAGTGTCAAATGACTAAGGTTGTCAAAGGAAAGAATATTAAATAAATTTATTATTTTAGATAGTAGGCATTTAAAGAATGTCTACAATTGGTAGATACATTCTGGTCTCAAAGCATTACATGCCATTTATGATAATTCCAAAATTTATGTTTCCACACCGCTGAATTCCAGATTCATATATACAATTTCCTACTTTACTTTTACTTAGCTATCTAATATTATAGGCTTTTCAGTTGTTAACAGTTCCAAAACTAAACTTCCAGCTCCTGTCAATCTCTAATGTATGGCCTTCCATATTCCAATAAATGACATTTCCATTTTATAGTTACTCATGTCAAAATCTTCATATTATCTTTATTTCTTTCCTTTATACCTAACATCTGGTCCATAAGCAAATCCATACAACTTTATCTTCAGGAAAAAAAATAAAAATAAAATAAATAAAATAAAAAAATAAAAAAAGAACCCTTAATAACCAGATCTGACGACTTCTCACCACTTCCACTACCACTATCCTTGCCATCATTAATTCTCACACATATTATTTTAGTTACCTATCAATCTCCCTGATTACACCCTTGTTTCCATACAGTCTATTCTCCATATAGCAGCTAAATAATTCTCTTAAAACCTATTAAATCACTTCGGTCCTTTGCTCAAAACTCTCCAATAAGCTTCCCATCTCACTTAGGAGAAAAACCCAAAGTTCTTAATTGTCTTAGGGCCCCATATGGTTTGCTCTCCCTCCAACCTTTCTGATTTAATCTCTTATGAGTTTGTCCTTTCTTACTTGATTCCACTAATTTACCCTCAATTCAATGAACATACTGAGCATGCTCCCATCTCAAGACCTTTGCATCCACTGCCTAGAACACTTATCCTAGTAGGTTGTACCTGGCACTTCCTTCTGGTCTTTGCTCAATGCCTTTCAGTGATGCCTTCCCTTACTCTCTTGTATCACAATCACCTTCCCAATCCAAGTACTCCCTATTTCCTTTACTCTGTTTCACTTTTCTTAATAATATTTATCACCACCAGTAAGTAAAGAGGTAACATCAAGCCTGCACTCATTCAAGACCACCTGGAAGAATGATCTTGAAGTCTTATTTCTCACAGCACTATTTTCTTAGAAAATACAGAATTAAAATAAATGTATAATGTTGTATCTTCCTAGTGTACTGTGAGGGACTGCACTTGAAGTAGATGAGATGAGTTCAAGGTGATCTACATGCACCATACCTTTTGTCCATAGTAGCCTAACATGTCCCGTGTGAGTGAGGTGACAAATGAAACCTTATAATTTGGGGAGCTGGTGGGCTGGTGAGATTAAGATGCCATAAATGCTGTTATTACCTATTCTGTATCTTTCTATAAACCTAAGTAAATCTAATATTAGATTAAAAGTTGTAATGTATGGATCCAACTGCCTATTCAAACCCTTATCAACTGCTGTTTCATGCACCTGACATATAATCATTTTTCTACTTTCAGTTTCTCCCACCAGAACAAAAACCCCATTAGAATTTTTCATTCTTGTCCACTATTCTATGACCAGAGCCAAATATAAAATATACTATATGTATATACACATACATTTAAAATATAAAAACATAAATATTTTATACTGGATATAAAATATACTATATGTATACACACACACACATATATATATATATTTATATGTTGAATTAATCATAGGACAAAAGAAGAAAGAAGATCCAATAAAAAGTAAGCACCAAAGAGATCAGAGGAAATCTATAAACTTCAGAAAGATGAGAATAGTCAACTACATTAAATGCTGCAAAGATAGTAAATATGATAATAAACACAAGATTCCCATAATGTTTAATAATTGTTAAGTCACTAGTAATACTGGAGAATTTGGTGGAGTAGTGAGAAAAGAAGTTAAATTGCTACCAGAAATAATTAGTGAGTGTTGCAGAAGTAACAATTTTAAAAGAATAAACTGAGGGCCTGAGAAAATCAGAGGCAAACTAAATAAAAAGTGGAGAAATTAACATGTTTTTTATATGCAGCAAACTTCAAATCACTTACCAATTTCTTGTTGTGATGAGAGAAGGTTTAAATTTCCTGCGGAATTATGTTCACTAAACTGAAAAAATAATTTTCATTCATTATTACTCATGAAGTCAGTAGAACAGTATATATATGGCATTTATATTTGACTATAAAGCCTGGTTCTTCTAATTAGCATAATAAATATAGACAAAATGATAAGAGCCTATAGCATACTACTGTACTTTAAAAAAAGAGACCTATCTTTAAAACCTATCATTTGCTTATAGTAAAATAAGGCTCATTTTCTATTTAATTCATTTCTTTTATCTTATTTTTTCATTATATTTACATTGGGTTTACTTTGTTCTTATTTTTCTAGATTTTCAAGGTAAAAACCTAATTACTTATTTAAGACTTTTCTATTAATTGAATTACTTAAAATAATTAAATTATTTAAAGCTATGGTTTTGTTCTGGTTTTGCCAACATTCTTCAATTTTGATATACTGAATTTTCATAATCATTCATTTCAAAATCTTTTCTAATTTTTCTCATGATTTCTTCTTTGATCCATGGCCTAATTATTTACAATTTTTCTTCTCTGTTATTATTGATTTCTAATTTAGTTATATTGTGGGCAGAGAACATATTCTTGTGATTTCAATCCTTTGAAATTTATTATGACTTATTTTATGGCCCAGAATATGGTCTTGGTGAATGTACCAGCAGCACTTGAAAAGAATATACAGGCACACCTCAGAAATATTACAAATTTGGTTCCAGATCACCACAAAAATGTGAATACACAATAAAGGAGATCAAATGAATTTTTTGGTCTCCCAATGCATATAAAAGTTACGTTTACGGGATCCCTGGGTGGCGCAGCGGTTTGGCGCCTGCCTTTGGCCCAGGGCGTGATCCTGGAGACCCGGGATCGAATCCCACATCAGGCTCCCCGTGCATGGAGCCTGCTTCTCCCTCTGCCTGTGTCTCTGCCTCTCTCTCTCTCTCTGTGACTATCATGAATAAATAAATAAATAAAAATTTAAAAAAAATTTTAAAAAAAGTTACGTTTACACCATACTATTAAGTGTGCAACAGCATCATGTCTTAAATGCACATACTTAATATTTTAAAATACATTTTGCTAAAAAAAAATGCTAACCTTCATCTGAGCTTTCAGTGAGTTTTAATCACTGACCACAGAACTCCATAACAAATATAATAATGAAAGAGTTTCAAATATTGTGACAATTACCAAAATGTGACACAGAGATACAAGGTGAGATAATGCTGTTGGAAAAATGATGCCAGTAGACTTGCTTGGCAGAGGTTTGCCACAAACTTTCAATTTATTAAAAAAAAAAGCAGTATTTTCAAAGTATAATAAAATAAGACATGCCCATATAAGCTGCTATTGCTGGATGTGGTTGGTATTCTCTACATGTCAGTTAGGTCAAGGGAATTGGTGGTGGTGTTCAGATTTTATAGATCTTTATTGATTATGTTGTGTAATTCAATCAATTTTTGAGAGAAGAGTACTAGAAATCTCCACACAAGTTTGTGTTTTTTTTTCTATTTCTCCCTTTAATTTGGTCAATTTTTGTTTCTGTACTTTTTTTCTAGTATAGTTGACATACAATGTTACATTAGTTTTTGGTATACAACTTCGTGAATTGACAAGTTTATATATTATGCTATGTTTATATATTATGCTATGTTCATCACATTGATAGCTACAATCTGTCCCATTACATTGCTATTACATATCATTGTATTACTTATTGTCTGCTTTTCATTTGTTTCTGTATTTTGAAGCTATTATTAGGCATATACACATTTGTCATTATTATATCTTCCTTAAGAACTGGCCCCTTTATCCTTAAGAAATCTCCTTCTTTATATCTAGCAATATTCCTTGCCTTGAAGATTACCTAAAATCATATAAGTATAGCCATTTTACCTTCTTATAGTTTTTTTATATATCTTTTTCTTTCCATTTACTTTTTTTACTTTCAAGATTTTACTTATATTGCAGTTAGTTAACCACAGTATGAGTTTCAGGTGTAGAACTTACTGCTTCATCACTTACATATAACACCCAGTGCTCATTACAAGTGCCCTTTTTAATGCCCATCACCCATTTACTCCATCCCCCCACCCATCTCCTCTCTAGCAACACTGTTTGTTCCTGATTGTTAAGAGTTTCTTATAGTTTTCTTCCCTCTCTGTTATCTTTATTTTTTCTTCTCTTCCCCATGTTCATCTGTTTTGTTTCCTAAATTCTACATTTGAATGAAATCCTACTTGTCTTTCTCTGATTGACTTATTTCGCTTAGCATAATACCCTCTGGTTCCAACCATATCATTGCACATGGCAAGATTTCATTCTTTTTAGTGACTGATTAATATTCCAGTGTGTGTGTGTGTGTGTGTGTGTGTGTATCATATCATTTGCAAATAGTGAAAGTTTTATGGGTGCGAAGGAGAGCACTTACTGTGATGAGCACTGGGTGTTGTATGTAAAAGTGATGAATCACTAAATTCTACCCTGAAATTAATATTACACTGCATGTTAACTGGAATTTAAATAAAAACTTGAAAAAATAAAAAATAAAGTGTGTTTCTTATTGATAGCTTATAGTTAGGTCATGCTTTTTGATCCACTCTTAAAATCTCCACCTTTAATGGAGTGTTTAGCCCATTTATAGTTAATGTGATTATTAAAACCTCATATTTTGGTCTAACATTTTACTGTTTGTATTCTGTTTGCTTTCTCTGTGTCTTGTTACTTTATTAATTCTCTGCTTTATTTTGGGTTAATGGGGTTTTTTTAGAATTCCATTTTAATTATTGCCAATCTTAATTTGAACATTTTCTTGATTATGCTTGACCAGGAAACTTAGCAATTATCTGCCAATCTCATTCCCCACCCCAACACTACTACAAAGTAAAACAAAACAAAAAGTTAAAGTTGAACCATCTTGCCAGGATCCCAATTAGATTAGAACTGGATTACATTTATAAATTATTTTGGGAAGAAATACATATTTACAGTATTTTATTCCCATCTATCTACTTGGTATGTCTCTCCATGCACTCAATAAGTTTTTAGTAATTTTTGTGGTTTGCTTTATCCATATGTACATGTTTCCTGTTAATGTTACATATATGTATTTTATATTAAAGTTAATATTGAAAAAATAAATAAATAAATAAAGTTAATATTGTAAATGGTAATTGTCTAACTATATTCTACTTTTTTTATACCCAGCACATACCTTCTGGGAATTACCTGGTTTTAAAATAAGCTTTGAAATAAAAATTGGGAAAAAATTGAAGACATGAAATGCTATGAAATGTATAGTACTATATCAACCATTAATAAACTTATAATTTCAACAATTTAATATAATGTGAGGGGTGTAGGAATAAAATATTTTAATTCACTAAAATTAGCTAAACGTGACTAATTTAAATGAGCAACAAAAATACAATACTTATTATATTACACTGCTACATACATTAGCATTATTAAGTGGGTAGAATTTTTCTAAGGCTTTATGCATATAAACTCATTCAATATCCATAAAACCAATAGATAAAAGTTCTTATTTCCATGTTACAGACGAGAAACGGAGAGCTATGTACTCAAAATCCTACATCCTGTACACACTCAACTAGTGTGGCATCAGAGTCTAGTCTTAGCCACTACACCATGCTGTCTCTACTGATCAAATAAAGCACATCTTAACTTTCAGTTTCAATTGCCAAATATAGAAATAAGCACTTGACTGTTTTATCACTGTATAACAGAAATCACTATTAGAAGAAAATTAGGTCTTTTATTAACTAATAATGTTGCTATGTACATACACATATAACCTGGAGAATTTTTCACAATAAGAATGTGCAAAGTTCATTTAGAAGTTAGGCACATGAACTATAAAGCCAAATTAATTTTAAACTGCCCTTTAACTGCAATTTAAGTCATCCCTATCCTGAAATTGCTTTTTTTATCAACAGATATCAACTGAAGGCACCTGAAGTTCAAAACAACATAATGGGGGAATTCTGCCACACTATCCATACTCAGAATCTTTTTTAAAAAGTTGCCTCTGCTGGGCAGCCTGGGTGGCTCAGTGGTTTAGTGCTGCCTTCAACCCAGGGCTTGATCCTGGATACCCGGGATCGAGTCCTGCATCAGGTTCCCTGCATGGAGCCTGCTTTTCCCTCTGCCTGTGTCTCTGCTTCTCTCTCTCTGTGTCTGTCATGAATAAATAAATAAAATCTTTTTTAAAATTGCCTCTGCTTTGTACTCTGTCCCAAACAGTTTGATACTAAAGAAATTACTTGAGGGGCATCTGGGTGGCTCAGTCAATGAAGCCTCCAACTATTGGTTTCCACTCAGGTCATGATCTCAGGGTCGTGATATGGAGTCTCAAACAGAGCTCCACACTCAGTGGAGAGTCTGCTTAAGATTATCTCCCTCCCCCTCTGCCCCTTCTCTCTCATAAATACATCTTAAAAAAGAAAAATTCCTTCTTTCTCCCTCTGCCCCTCCCTACCCGTTTGTGTGTGTGTGTATGTGTGTGCTCTCTCCCTCTTAAACAAATATTACTTGAGGTTCCAGTGTACAGTTTGTTAGAAATAAAATTTTAACTTCTCACATTACCTGATCTGATGAGATTTCTGAATCAAATATGGTAGAATCAAATAAATTCAATCCAGGAGATCTAGAAGTATAATTCATAAGAAAAGAAAATCCAGGGGATTCCTTTTGTGTTTGACCTTCAGGAATTATATTTCTATTTCTGTTACAGAAAAATAAAAAATAATTAAAATGTTAAAAATATATTACTAAATATTGCAGGCTGGTAAGCACCATAAGCAATAGCACAGAAGTAAGAATTAGCACAGCAGTGAAAGGGAGGGAATAGTTATTGAAGTGACAAACCTCTTGAGAAAAAGATGGCTTGAGGTGGAGAATAATGTTAAAGTAGAACAATCAATTACGAAATAAAAATCAATTCCAACTGAGAATATACTGTCAGGCTCTATTCTAGATATCTCCACTGGCATTAACGTACTTATTCCTCACAGTAACTCTATGAAATTGGTACTATTATTCCCATCTCCATTTTACAAAAGAAAATTCTGAAATCTAGGAAGGTTAAATGACTTTCTCTCAAGAAATTTAAGTGCCAGAATTGGGATTTGAATTCAACAATCCAGATTCAAAGTCCAAGCTCTTAACTTTGAGGCTATACTGTCTCCAAGATCTTGAGTGTCAATTACAAGGTTATAGTCTTGATGAGGAGTCAGCTATTATATATTATTGCATAAGGAAGTTAAACTATAAAATTATTTGGGAAAAATAATTAGAGAATAGAGTGGCTAAATACATGAATTCTGGAGATAGAGCTGCCTGAGTTTGAATTTCAACTCAATTACTGACAAGTTGTATCACCTGGGATTGTTTCCTCTTCTATAAAATAAGCATAATGTATTTACATCTCATAAAGTTGTGAATATTAAATGAGCAATATTTATAAAATATATTTTTAAATACTTTATTCATTTATTCATCAGAGACAGAGAGAGAGACAGAGACAGAGACAGAAAGAGAGTTGGGGGTAGAGGCAGAAACACGGACAGAGGGAGAAGCAGACTCCATGCAGGGAGCCTGATGTGGGACTCGATCCTGGGTCTCCAGGATCAGACCCTGGGCCAAAGGCGGTGCTAAACCACTGAGCCACCCAGGCTGCCCAAGCAATATTTATAAAATATTTAGATGCAGATCAGTTCTCTCATCCATAAATAGAGATTTTATTTTTTTTTTCATAAATAGAGATTTTAGCATATGGCTGCCATATCCTTTTACAGTTCTTATATTTGATGGGTTCCACTTTGAATATATTGTATGTGAGACCACAGCATGACTTTCATATATATAAAACTCTTACTAGCAATTTAAAATGCAGAAGTAGAACATGGGTAAGAGATTTCTGAAGAGGAATCTGTTTGACATGTGTTTTAAAAGAATCTTTGGGATCCCTGGGTGGCTCAGCGATTTAGTGCCTGCCTTCGGCCCACGGTGTGATCCTGGAGACCCGGGATTGAGTCCCACATCAGGCTCCCTGCATGGAGCCTGCTTCTCCCTCTGCCTGTGTCTCTGCCTCTCTCTCTCTCTGTGTGCTCTCATGAATAAATAAATAAGATCTTTTTAAAAATCTTAAAGTTTATAGTTTTAAAGGGATTAAACTAACAAAAAGGTTAAATGCAGCCTATTCTCTTGGCTGTAAACCACAAATCTGTGGTTTCCAAAGTTAAATAATTGGGTTAGAGATACTTCTGCCTACCAAGGTAACTTAACAGGTGGCAATTCTTGCTTTACACACTACAACATAAGGAAAAATGACAGCTGGAACATTATTCAATAATGTCCACAATCTACCATACATGATTATAGCTTTTTAGCTTGACATTTAATTTTTCTGTATTTTTTTATCCTTTGGAAAATCTTAAATGTATACAGTATTGCCCACTAGATAAGTACTCAGAATTTATGCCATCTTCAGCTACATGCAGAAAAAATGGGGAAGAGGTTCTATGAAACAAGAATGGCAAAATGTTAATTGTTTAAACAGGATAATAGGTACATGGATGTTCATTATGCTAGCCTCTCTCTCCTTTGTGTATTTGAAATATTCCATAATAAAAGTTTTTAAAGTTACAGGAACTAGACATTTTACTACTCCTATCAATTATTTATATAATATTAGCTCAATATATATATAGATTCTTTAATTATAAGTATTAATTAAAATCCTACATTTCAAAAGAGGGAGTTTTAGGGAACAATAATTTCTCCAAATATTCAGGTGTTTTCACAGCTTCAGGAGTTCTTAAAAATATAGGAATTTCTGGAGTTTGTGGAAGATTCTCAGCCCTTTCTTCTACTTCATCACTATTATTTTCTATTGGCTTCCCAAAATGTTCTGCACATATAACCTGAAAATTTAAAATAACAGAAAACTATAAAACTGTTATTTTTTAAAAAGAATGTTATTACATTAACAAATTCACATACGTAAAAATGAGGTAGAAAACACCATATTAATCTATGATGTTATCATTTCATAGACAAAATAAGTAAAATAAAAATAACTGATAAAAGTAATACCAAAATATAATTGTACAAAATATGGAAAAATAATTATTTTTTAATTTTCTAATTTTTCTTTTCTTCCCAGCTCCACCTCCCTTACCGCTACCTGAAAAAAGTAAATGATAATCAGAACATACTCAAATTGATGAAGAAAAATGGTTGGGAATGATTTTTTTTTTTTTAATTTCCACATCATGCTCTGGCTCAGGAATTGTGAATGATATCTCCTTAAATGGAAAAAGTAATTTACTTCTGAGCAATCTTATTCTCATTGGCTGTGTTTTGTACTTTTTTGTCCTTACAGATTCATTATATTTACTCTCTCTGCAAACGTTGAGCACTTGAATACTAATTTTCCTTTATATCATTTTGTAGGGTAGGAATATGATTTCTCAAATATGTTTGCTATACTAAATCCTATTTCAGAAAAAATTTGGGTCTACCAAAAAAATTTATAATGTTCTTTTTACCTGCATTTCTTGAGCAGAATTCTACTATGTCATTAGTCTTGATTTAACCCTTGGTAGCTACTTAGTAAGTCAATATACATTGTTTCTACATCTATCATTGAAGGTTTCCATTACTGAAAAATATCTTGAAGATATTTCTGTGGCAACCACTGGTCTTGAACTGCCTTAGAAAATCATTCAATTTTAACAAAATTGTTTTCTTCAGCTGTGATTTAGTTGTGGTGTCAATATATACAGTCAAATATTAGTGACAACTCTTTTTGTATATTTTCATGGTAACTTTTTGTGGCTTCATTTTTTAATCTAAAACTTATCTAAGGGATAGAAGCTTTGACACCACAGGAGCTTGATTACTACCCTAATAACATGTATATCTCACATATATAATCTTCCTTAAACTTAATCTGAAATTAAAGTGGAAACAATATTTTAAATTGGAATATTTTGCTTAGGAATTAGAAACCAAACATTTGACTTACATGTGTACATTTTGATTCTCTCAATTGTCTTACTGTCCCTTTAACTTCACACTCAGCATCTGTTTGTTATACGAGAACAAACTATTATTGCTTTTGGCAATTTTATTGTAAATAAAACACATGAACAATAAGAAATTTCCAATGTTTAACTGTCTTTGACCTACAAAAATAGCAATTTCATGCAGCTTAACCCAATACATACAGATAAAAGAATAAAACCCATATGAACATTTTAATAAAGAAAATTATAGAGAATACCCATGTAACCACCACCCAGATAAAGAAACAGAACATCACACATACTTCAAAAGGCCCATATTCCTTATATCATCCCCCTCAGCAGTCATCACTATCCTGACTTCTGTGAAGATTATTTCCTTGATTTGCTTTATATAGTTTTATCATCTAAGTAATACAGTTTTTTTTTCCTGTTTTGAAATGTTACATGATGAAACAGTAACACAGGTATTCTTTGTCTTGCTTTTTTTTGTTCAGCATAGGCTTGTGAAATTCATCTGTATTGTTTGATATAGACATAGTTTGCTTACTTGTATTGATGTAAAGTATTCCATTGTACAAACACAACACATTTATCTATTCTATCAGCAAATGGACATTTGGGGTGTTTCTACTTTGAGACTATTGCAAACAGTAATGATATGAACATTCCTTTATATATACTTTATATATACTGGTATGTATGTAGTTGCATTTCTCCAGGTATATACCTAGGAGTAGAATTACAAGGCATAAAGTGTGTCTATCTTACATTTTGCCAAATTTTAAAATATTCTCCAAAGCTTAGTTTCCAAACTATCAATTTTTGTTGTGGTACCCAGTCATCCCAAGTTACCTAAGGAACTCATTCAATTTCACCAAACTATTAGCTCTAATTATAATTTAGATACAGTCTCAACATATAGTCATTTATAAACGAGAGTTCCTCCCAATAGCTATGAGAGTTATCATGTTCCTATATTCCTATATTCCTATCAATACTTAGTATTGTCAGATTTTCTGAATTTGTTAATCTGTTGGATGTGTAATAATTCACTGTGGTTTTATTTTTTAGTTTCCTAATTTGCTGAGCATCTTTTCATGTGTTTATTTGCCATGAGTTTCTACATATTAAATGCCTATTTGCATATTTTGCACACATTTCTAATTGGGCTTTTTCTTTTTGGTTTGTAGTTCTTTATACTTTTTTGGAAACCAGTTCTTTGACAGGTTTATGTGTTGAAAATATATCTTCATCTTCCATGCTTTTTATAATGTCTTTTGATGAACAGAAATTCTTAAGTTTTATATAGCCAAATTTATCAACCTTTCATTTATGATTGGGCTTTTTAATTTTTTTTTAAATTCTTATTTAGCAAATTCTTTCCTACCTAGAATAGATGTTTTTCTATTTGATCATCTGAAAGCTTTGTAGTTTTGCCTGTTGCATTTAAGTCACAACTATTATTTTTACCACATATTAACTTCCTCAAAAAACAGACTTGGAGATTGTTGAAGAGTCCTTTTTTTCTCCTCATATAATTACTCGCCCTTTTGGGTATGAAGCCTTACCATATATGTTGAATGGTAGCTAGACTATGCATTTCCCCACTTATCTGTATTAGGGGTGCACTGTTCCTAGAAAACAGCCATTCCTCCTTTGACATTTTATCAGCTTAGTATATACAGAGGATTATGAACAGGTGGAACAAATCACTTGGGGCAGGTAAGATATAATTATTCCAGAAGACAGCAGGAAAAAAATCCATCTACATGGAACAAGCACATTATACTGGTTGAATATTATATTGAGAGTGAGAGAAATAGAAATAGTTTAAGACCATTCTGAATATACATTTACAGAATTTTCTACTGCCAAAATGAGCCAGTTTTTTTAAAGATTTTATTTATTTATTTAGAGAGAGAGAGAACACAAGTAAGGGGAGCAGCAGGCAGAGGGAGAGGGAGAAGCAGGCTCTCCTTGGAGCAGGGAACCCGATGTGGGCTCCATCCCAGGGTCCTGGGATCATGACCTGAGCCACAAGTAGACACTTAACCAACTGAGCCACCCAGGTGCCCCTTATTTTTTAAGTTTTTATTTGAACTCCAGTTAGTTAACACAGTGTAATATTAGTTTCAGGTGTGCAATTTAGTGATTCAACATTTACAAACAACATCTGTTCCTCATCAAAAGTGCATGCCTTAATTCCCATCACCTATTTAACCAATCCCCCCACCTCCCTCTTCTCTGGTAACCATCAGATACCAGTTTTGTTGATTTTGTTTCCTTCAAAAACTTTTTATTTTGGTGAGGTCCCAAGACTTCATTTTTGCTTTTGTTTCCCTTGCCTCAGGAGATGTATCTAGTAAGAAGTTGCTATGGCCAATGTCAGAGGTTACTGTTATCCTCTAGGATTTTAATGGTTTACTATCTCACATTTAGCTCTTTCATTCATCTTGAATTTATTTTTATGTATGGTTTAAGAAAATAGTCCAGTTCATTCTTTTGCATACGGCTGTCTAGTTTTCCTAACACCTTTTGTTGAAGAAACTGTCTTCTTTCCATTGGATATTCTTTCCTGCATTGACAAAGATTAATTGACCATTTAACTGTGGGTTCATTTCTGGGTTTTCTACTCTGTTCCACTGACCTACATGTCTGTTTTTGTGCTAGTACCTACCGTCTTGATCACTACAGCTTTGTAATATAAGCTGAAATCTGGAATTGTGATGCCTCCAGCTTTGCTTTTCAAGGTTGCTTTGGCTATTCAGGGTTTTTTGTGGTTCCATACAAATTTTGGATTATTTGTTCTAGCTCTGTGAAAAATGCTGGTGGTATTTTGATAAAGATCGCATCATATGTATATGGATTGCTTTGGGTAATGTACACACTTTAACAGTATTTGTTCTTCCAATCCATGAGCATGGAATGTTTTTCCATTTCCTTGTGTCATCTTCAATTTCTTTATCAGTGTTTTACAGTTTTCAGAATACAAGTCTTTCACCTCTTTAGTTAGGTTTATTCCTAGGTATCTTACAGTTTGGGCACAATTATAAATAGGATTGATTCCTTAATTACTCCTTCTGCTGCTTCATTATTAGCATATAGAAATGAAACAGATTTCTGTATGTTGATTTTACATTCTATGACTCTACTGAATTCATGTTATCAGTTCTAGCAGTTTTTTGGTGGAGTCTTTCAGGTTTTCTATATAGAATATCATGTCATCTGCAAATCATGAAAATTTTACTTCTCCCCTGCTGATTTGGCTGCCTTTTATTTCTTTTTGTTGTCTGACTGCTGTGGCTAGGACTTGCAGTATTATGTTGAATAAAACTGATGAGAGTAGACATCCCTGTCTTGTTTCTGACCATAGAGAAAAGGCTCTGCTTTTCCCCTTTAAGGATGATTTTAGCTGTGGGTTTTTTGTATATGGACTTTATTATGTTGAGGTATGTTCCCTCTAAATCCATTTTGTTAAGGGTTTTTATCATGAATGGATGTTGTACTTTGTCAACTGCTTTTTCTGCATCTATTGAAATCGTATGGTTCTTACCTTTCTTTTATTAATGTGATGTATCACTTTGATTGATTTGTGAATATTCAACCACCCTTGCAACTCAGAAATAAATCCCACTTGATAGTGGTGAATGGTTCTTTTAATGTACTGCTGGATTTGGTTTGCTAGTATTTTTTTTAATTTATTTTTTATTGGTGTTCAATTTACTAACATACAGAATAACCCCCAGTGCCCGTCACCCATTCACTCCCACCCCCCGCCCTCCTCCCCTTCTACCACCCCTAGTTCGTTTCCCAGAGTTAGCAGTCTTTACGTTCTGTCTCCCTTTCTGATATTTCCCACACATTTCTTCTCCCTTCCCTTATATTCCCTTTCACTATTATTTATATTCCCCAAATGAATGAGAACATATAATGTTTGTCCTTCTCCGACTGACTTACTTCACTCAGCATAATACCCTCCAGTTCCATCCACGTTGAAGCAAATGGTGGGTATTTGTCATTTCTAATAGCTGAGTAATATTCCATTGTATACATAAACCACATCTTCTTTATCCATTCATCTTTCGTTGGACACCGAGGCTCCTTCCACAGTTTGGCTATCGTGGCCATTGCTGCTATAAACATCGGGGTGCAGGTGTCCTGGCGTTTCATTGCATTTGTATCTTTGGGGTAAATCCCCAACAGTGCAATTGCTGGGTCGTAGGGCAGGTATATTTTTAACTGTTTGAGGAATCTCCACACAGTTTTCCAGAGTGGCTGCACCAGTTCACATTCCCACCAACAGTGTATGAGGGTTCCCTTTTCTCCGCATCCTCTCCAACATTTGTTGTTTCCTGCCTTGTTAATTTTCCCCATTCTCACTGGTGTGAGGTGGTATCTCATTGTGGTTTTGATTTGTATTTCCCTGATGGCAAGGGATGCAGAGCATTTTCTCATATGCATGTTGGCCATGTCTATGTCTTCCTCTGTGAGATTTCTGTTCATGTCTTTTGCCCATTTCATGATTGGATTGTTTGTTTCTTTGCCCACAGCAAATATCATTCTCAATGGGGAAGCACTGGGAGCCTTTCCCCTAAGATCAGGAACAAGACAGGGATGTCCACTCTCACCACTGCTGTTCAACATAGTACTGGAAGTCCTAGCCTCAGCAATCAGACAACAAAAAGACATTAAAGGCATTCAAATTGGCAAAGAAGAAGTCAAACTCTCCCTCTTCGCCGATGACATGATACTCTACATAGAAAACCCAAAAGTCTCCACCCCAAGATTGCTAGAACTCATACAGCAATTCGGTAGCGTGGCAGGATATAAAATCAATGCCCAGAAGTCAGTGGCATTTCTATACACTAACAATGAGACTGAAGAAAGAGAAATTAAGGAGTCAATCCCATTTACAATTGCACCCAAAAGCATAAGATACCTAGGAATAAACCTAACCAAAGATGTAAAGGATCTATACCCTCAAAACTATAGAACACTTCTGAAAGAAATTGAGGAAGACACAAAGAGATGGAAAAATATTCCATGCTCATGGATTGGCAGAATTAATATTGTGAAAATGTCAATGTTACCCAGGGCAATATACACGTTTAATGCAATCCCTATCAAAATACCATGGACTTTCTTCAGAGAGTTAGAACAAATTATTTTAAGATTTGTGTGGAATCAGAAAAGACCCCGAATAGCCAGGGGAATTTTAAAAAAGAAAACCATATCTGGGGGCATCACAATGCCAGATTTCAGGTTGTACTACAAAGCTGTGGTCATCAAGACAGTGTGGTACTGGCACAAAAACAGACACATAGATCAGTGGAACAGAATAGAGAATCCAGAATTGGACCCTGAACTTTATGGGCAACTAATATTCGATAAAGGAGGAAAGACTATCCACTGGAAGAAAGACAGTCTCTTCAATAAATGGTGCTGGGAAAATTGGACATCCACATGCAGAAGAATGAAACTAGACCACTCTCTTTCACCATACACAAAGATAAACTCAAAATGGATGAAAGATCTAAATGTGAGACAAGATTCCATCAAAATCCTAGAGAAGAACACAGGCAACACCCTTTTTGAACTCGGCCATAGTAACTTCTTGCAAGATACATCCACGAAGGCAAAAGAAACAAAAGCAAAAATGAACTATTGGGACTTCATCAAGATAAGAAGCTTTTGCACAGCAAAGGATACGGTCAACAAAACTCAAAGACAACCTACAGAATGGGAGAAGATATTTGCAAATGACATATCAGATAAAGGGCTAGTTTCCAAGATCTATAAAGAACTTCTTAAACTCAACACCAAAGAAACAAACAATCCAATCATGAAATGGGTTTGCTAGTATTTTTTGAGAATTTTTGCATCCATGTACATCAGAGATATTGGCCTGTAGTTTTCTTTTTCAGTGGAGTCTTTATCTGGTTTTGGTATCAGAGTAATGCTGGCCTCATAAAATGAATTTTGAAGTTTTCCTTCCTTTTCTATCTTTTGGAATAGTTTGAGAAAATACGTATTAACTCTCCTTTAAATGTTTGGTAAAATTTGCCTGTGAAGCCATCTGGCCCTGGACTTTTACTTGTTGGGAGATTTTTTTTTACTACTAATTCAACAGAATTAGCCATTATAAAAACTTCAAAATAAAAGTATGTAATCCACATGCTTCAGAAGTAATAAGTGAAAACTTTTTATATGGCTTAATATATACATAGTGGAATAACTGTTATTCATTACTGGATTACCAATATACGCATATATGTATATGTACATATGAGATGTCTTATGTTACACATTATATTATATATATACATAAAGACATGAAGGAGTTTTTTCAAGGATATGATACCCTTAAAAATTTCCAACACCTAGTTGATTCTAGGATAATAAAGTCATATATACATACATATATCTGTATATCCATATCCATATATATATACATATCCTGTGGCCTATGATTTTATTCAAAGAAAATAATCCAAGATAAAAAGATTTATGTTAAAGAATATAGTAGCATTATTCATCATAGCAAAAAAAAAACCCCAACCTGAAAACAATAAAATATTTAATATTTTAAAAGAGAATGGCTAAGTATAATAATTTGATATAAAAATAATTCAGTATTTTGAGAGAATGGCTAAATAAATTATAGCACATCCTTACAATGGTGTATGATACAGTCATTAAAAATAAAATCTATTTAATGGCGTAGAAAAATACCCTCAACAGTATATCAAGTAGAAAGAAAAGGTTACAAAATGATATACATAGTATGTTTCAAATTTGGGGGAAGAAATAAAAAAACACATATACATAGGAAAAAAGGATGAGGATATATACCAATATGAACGGTGTTAGTTATAACTGGATGATGGTTATATTTGTTTATTTTGTATTTTTCTCTGTTTTCCAAGTCTTTTACAATGAAATGGTATGTTTTATATTTAGTGAAAAATGTTTTTAAAACCAGGCATGCATGTCATTTAACCAGATATGCAAATAATCCACAATGTATCTGAATAGTATAAAAACTGGATATAATTTGTTACTTCCACTTAGGAAAAACATAAACAGCAAATACCTGCATCTCCTTTTTCAAACCACTGACTGCAAGCTGATTGTTTCTGTGGAGTTAACAATCTAAAATACAATAAATAAAATTTTTATATTATTTGCTGAGTTGATGATAAATTATTTCAGAAATCAAAGCATCTTCCTACTTTTGAAAGTTACCTGAAATGCATCATATTTTGTGAATTTTTAATAGCCACAGAATTTGAGCATTTTGAATGGATATTCAGAGTAGAGTCATTAAGTACCTAAACAAAAGAAATTAAACATTAGGACTGGCTACACAGAAAACAAATCTTTTGTTTGCCATAGTGACTGAGGATCCTCCAAGAATACTGTCATTCTCCTCCTCATCATTATCAATATGAACAGCAACTATACACATTAACTGAAACCACTACATATAAAATATTGTCAAATACTGGGAAACAAAGTTTAAGACTCCTACGGAATTTGAGGTTTTGGACACATATAACAACTATGCTTGGTAGTATTTCTACATTTAAGGTAAACTTAAAATTTTTATCCCATATTTATGACTAATCAAGTCAATCTTAACGTTTTCTCAAATGATTTCTGTATCTATTCTCTACAACCTCTTAAATTGAACACAAAAAAAGCAAAATAGGTTAAAAGATTAAAACCTGAATTTTTAAAAAATATGTATGAAAAAGGTATTATTTAATTTTTAACTTTAATTAAATTTCATTTAATATTAATATCTAAGCCACTGTTTTTCTAATGTTTGTATTGTCTGTTTCAAGTTATTCATTCTCTGTCAGTTACTCATTTTGAAGAGTTCTGGATTTTTCTTATTTGACTCAACATAAAAATATTTTTATTTTAATATGAAAGTTTACCCATTTATTTTTGCTATAACCACCACTGGTCTTAATTCTGTCATTTTGTTGTGCTTTTAGATCATAGGAAAAGACTTTGCATTGTCCCTTAAAGAGTAAGTGTTATTACTGTTTTGATGTATGTTTTAAAAAACATACATTGTGTATGGGTTTCCTGGTACAGGTATTAGTACAAATTTAGTCGTCGTTTAGATTAGATGCCAATAACTAAAACTGCTGAATATTTCCATTTTTATTGTAATAAGTACCTATGAAACAGTCTTCCAAAGTAATTACACCAAATTACATTCCCATTATTGCTGACTTTACTAGATATTATCAAATGTTGTAGTGTATGCAAATCTGATCCAGAATGTCATTGCTTTAATATGCATTTCTCTGCACCCCTGAGCTCAAGCACCTTCTTATGTTTCGTGACACTTTTTCTGTAAACTATCTTATCTTTTGCCTATTTAAAAAATTAATTTGTAAGCATTATGTATTTCTTTACATATTATAGATTCTGCATACAATCTCCTGTCCATTCTGTCATTGTCTTTAACTTTGTTGGTGTCTTTTGTCACATAGAAGTTTTTTATTTTGATGTAGTACATTGATCAATTTGTCTTTACTTATACCACACTGTTATAAACACTGCATTTTGATAATGTTTACAAGTGTTCTGGGATGGGGCTCCCTTGGTGGCTCAGTCAGTGAAACCACCAATTCTTGATTTTGGCTCAGGTTTTTGTGACTAAGCCCCACAGTGGGCTCTGCACTGGGAGTGAAACCTACTTAAGATTCTTTCTCTTCCTCTCTCTTTGCCCCTCCCCTCCCACCCTGGTTCGCTTGTTCTCTCTCCTTCCTTAAAAAAACAAAAAAAACTGGGATGATGAAAATGTTCTGGAATTAAGACAGTGATGTGAAAAAAAAAAAAGACTGGTGATGTTTACACTACCTCATGAATACACTAAAAACCACTGAGATGTACATTTTAAAATGAATTTTATGATAAACATCTTGATATCTAAGAATAGGAGTTTTCCTTACAATGTTTAAAAAGATCTTTTATTCTAAATCTTTATTTAAAATCATGTATTCTGCTAATGTACTGTCAATATGACTGACGGACTTTTCTAATGCCATCATTGCAATTCTTGGGAAAACCAAGTTTTAGTTATATTATTTTTTAATGTTACATTGCCAAATTAGTTTTGCTTATAATTTTTTGGAGTTCTTTTTTTTTAATTTTTTGGAGTTCTACATGTATGTTCATTCTTGAGACTGATGTATAATTTTTTTCTTTCACTACCTTTATCATTGCTACCTAATGGATTAGCCATGCATAATTTGTTGGATAGTTTCCAACTTCTTCTATACTCTAGAATTGCTTATATAAAAAAATTGACCTTAACTGGCAATTTTGCCTCTCAGAGAACATCTGACAATGTCTGGAGACATTTTCTATTGTTTTTTTTTTAGGAGTGAGGTGCTACTGGCCCCTAGGAGGTCACAGGATGACCTTATAACAAAGGATTTTCTGGCCTAAAATGTGAATAGTATAACAGTTTAGAAACTCTGATTTAGTCCTTAAAGGTTTGGTAGAATGCACCTGAAAACTGATTCTGATGTGTGTGGTTTTTTTTTAAAGATTTTATTTATTTACTCTTGAGAGACACAGAGAGAGAGGCAGAGACACAGGCACACGGAGAAGCAGGTTCTGTGTGGGGAACTCGATGCAGGACTTGATCCCAGGGCCCTGGGATCATGACCTGAGCCAAAGGCAGATGTTCAACCACTGAGCCACCCAGGTGTCCCAATTCTAGTGTGTTCTGAAAGGTGTGTATGTGTGTGTGTGACAGACGAATAAGGCAAGTATGGGAGAAAAGAGGAAAACACAGATTTCAAACACACACACTGGAATATTATTCACCCATAAAAAATAATTAAATAATGAAAATTTGCAATGGTATGAATGGAGCTAGAGAGCATTATGCTAAGTGAAATAGAAAAAAGATAAATACCATATGATTTCACTCATATGTAGAATTTAAGAAACAAGACAGATGAACACTGTGGGGGAAAAAAAACAGGCAAAACATAAAACAGACTTTTAATTATAGAGAACAAACCAAGGGTTGCTGGAGGGGAGGTAGGAAGGGGGAATGGGTTAAATGGGTGATGGGTATTAAGGAGGGCACTTACTGTGATGAGCACTAGATGTTGTATGTAAGTGATGAATCACTAAATCCTATACCTGAAACTAATATTACACTCTGTTTAGTAACTAGAATTTAAAAACTTGGAAGAGAAAAAAAGT
Organism: Canis lupus dingo; assembly: GCF_003254725.2. Taxonomy (NCBI): domain Eukaryota; kingdom Metazoa; phylum Chordata; class Mammalia; order Carnivora; family Canidae; genus Canis; species Canis lupus. The sequence goes on from NC_064250.1 coordinate 35,602,646, forward strand.
ATATGGCTGTATTTGTATATATCCCACAGAAGCACACTCTGTCGTATTTCTGATTATTGATTTGTTTGGAACTATTTATGACATCTTATTTATTTTCTATTTATAATGTGTTCTATTTTTTTTAAAGATTTTATTTATTCACTCAAGAGAGACACACACAGAGAGAGAGAGAGGCAGAGACACAGAGGCACAGGCAGAGGGACAAGCAGGCTCCACGCAGGGAGCCCGACATGGGACTCAATCCCGGGGCCCCACGATCACATCCCCGGTCAAAGACGGTGCCAACCGCTGAGCCACCTGGGCTGCCCTGTTCTAGCTATTCTATCCACTCTCCCATTCCTGTCTTTGGTTAGACTAAGTTTTTGTTTTATCTTTTTTCTTCTACTATTTTAAAACTTACACACTCTACTTCTCTTATGTTGGTTACCTTTACATGTTTAATACACATGCATGAATTCACATTTTTCTAAAAATATATAAGTGAATCAGTATTTATTTCTTCTACCTCCATCCCCAAACAAAAAAACAAAAAAACTTGGGTAAACTTTTGTTTCCTTCATTTATCTTCCCACCTTCATTCCATATTGATCTTGTGTGAAATTTAAATACCAGATTTTTATATTTTTTGTCATTAATACATATTGAGAATTAGTAAGTTTCACTAATTACTTTGGTTACCAGTACATCTCTATCTGTATATATTAATTATGAATTAATGAAAGGCAATCATATTTTCCATTGAAAATTTCCCTCAGGGGATCCCTGGGTGGCGCAGCGGTTTGGCGCCTGCCTTTGGCCCAGGGCGCGATCCTGGAGACCCAGGATCGAATCCCACATCGGGCTCCCAGTGCATGGAGCCTGCTTCTCCCTCGGCCTGTGTCTCTGCCTCTCTCTCTCTCTCTCTCTCTCTCTCTCTGTGACTATCATAAATAAATAAAAATTGAAAAAAAAAAAAAAAAAATGAAAATTTCCCTCAGGATTATTTTCAGGGAGAATTTTCAGATGTGCCACACCAGAAGCTAGCTTTCTGTGTGGTATGTTCCTTGTTTTCCATAAGCATCAAGAATCCCCTAAGGTACCATCTATTGCTCTAACCCAAGCTCCTATACTTACTGCTTCCACCTGGAGACAGTCATCCCCTTGCTGATGACTGCCCAAAGGCATAGGGGATATGAGATGAACAGGTTTTAACTAACTTCCACTGAAGTAACCCAATCAATTACCTATTCATTGTCCCCTCAGCTATACCTTCTGCAAGAATATTGTATGAAAATCCTGGGCCACAATTTCCCTCTTCAATCCAATCCTGTTTTCCTCCTTCAGAAATATGTTTTTGGTCTACCAGGAACACAGCTTGGTTTGTTTGGTTGGGGCTTTTTTTGTTGTTGGTTTTTGTTTTTTGTTTTTCTGAGAGAAAGAGTGAGAGAGAACATGCAAGGGAGAGGCCACGGCAGAAGGAGAGAAAGGCTCCACACCCAGTGTGGTGCTGAATTCAGGGCTCAACCTCATAACCCTGAGATCATAACCTAAGACAAATTCTAGTCAGTCAGCTCCCCAGGGCTTGGTATTGTAAAATATCTTTTGTATTTTTAAGAGTGAGAAGGTCACAGTCTATGTTCAGACTGCCATATTGACATTCTTTTTAAGATTTTTAGACCTTGAGGTTGTAGTATCAGCTGAGTTAATATATTTATAACACACACACACACAAACCCATGTTCTAAATGCAGTACATTGCCTATCTCATTTAATGCAAGCAAATATTTAATTTATACTATGAAAAAAGAAAATGCCTACCTGCATCTTGTTTTCTTTCTGTCTAAAATCAATATTGGCAAGCTTTGCCTGCTTCACAGAACTTTCTTCTTTTTTATCTAGGTTATTAAATTGTACAACTTCAAATGAATTCCAGAGACAGAATCAATATTTATGCCCAACATTCAACCTACCCTTATAATTTAAAAAATCAAGTTACATGAATATTTAAATTAAAATATAGAAATGTGAAATTCCTACATAACTTTTAATTCCTCACTATATATATACCAGTTATTACAATAAGCATGAATGTAAAATGAAAGCCAGCTTACAAAATTACATCTTTATAATAAGGAACCAAAAATGACTAGAAGAAAAAGAACAGCTAATGCAGTTAATCTACTACAATGTAGTTAATCTAATCTGTGGATCCACTGAATGAAACATGATTCAAATATCTTAGTGACTAAGTCACAAATACCATTAACACAAGTCTGCTACCCACTTTAATTATACATACTGATAACACAACTTCTCAAATGAAAAATTTATTATTATTCATCCTCTTCTGACAGCTGTGCAACCAGACAAGAATACTTTATTATCTTCTGAGTGATTTTTTTTTTTAGAGAAAAAACTTTGCTATAGACCGTATAACTTGTTTGCTCTCAGAAAGAATCAAACTGGTACTTTCTTGAGTCTACCAGTCTCTAGTATTGTTTGTTCTTGCCTACACCACATGATAACAAAAATTGCTTCTATTTCTTCTTCTATGTGTTTGCAGAGAAAATTAAGCTTTTAAATAATGAACAGATACTGTACCTATAACTTCTGGTTCTGAAGAATGCATCTTCATTGGTCTGACTAATTTCTGAGATTCATATGGAAGAAATAATTGACTGTTTTGAGGGGCTTTATTCAATATAAGTATATGTTGTTCATCTTTTTCAAAAATTCTAAAAGTGAATTACATTAAATATTTAGTAAGTAAAAAATTAATATATTTTAAAGCTAGGAGAGATATTTATGTATTATAGTTTAAAATCATTTTGCAGACAGTGAAATTGAGCTCCAGAAAATTTAACAGATCTGCCTAATATTATTAAATTACTTACTGGTGTCACAACTAAAGCACACTTTTCCTGATAAAGTCCTCTTTTCGATATACCAAACTCTTGTTTTTAAAACATAATCATTTTTAAAGAATTTCTAAAACTGTCAAAAACATTTTAACCAAAACTTATGCACAAAAAGCATGCTATAAATTTCATAGTTATTTAAAAACTTTAAAAATAATTATTCAGAAACAAATCAGCTAGCATGAATCTAGAAATCACTAAAACAATATTATAATCATAAATATGTCTTTAAAGTTTTTTACTGGAAGAATAATTTCATTGAATTTTTCCTAAATTAAAGAAATAATTTTAACTATTGATTGTTAAATAACTTAAAAATGATGTTATTTATAACAATCAAAATAGACATTGAGTAAAAAATAACTAAGTTCCTGTCAATATAGAGGGGTTTTACAATACTATAACATTGTCAATGAAGTGGAATTCTGTACACGTACTTATTTTTCTAATCGACTTCTTCACAGAATTAAAGACACATTATTATGATTGTGAGAAGTGGAAGGGGGGAATCAAGAAAATAATAGATCCAAGGAAGTGAGATATGAGAAATTAACTTGGGAGAGGAAAGTGTTGAAAAGTCAGGACAATAGTAATGGAGCCTAAAGAGACGACTTTAAGAATTAAAAAGGGTACAGGCAGAAAGAGAAGAGACAGAATCAGAAACAGCAACAGCAATACACCTATTTTTCTGCCACACAATAACAGACAAAATCAATCTTTTTTTTAACGCCCCCACCACTGATGTCTACTTTTTCACCATTAGGAGGAAAGACAAGGAAACATATTATTCCACAGATTCAATAGCATTTTGATTCATCTTTACTCTCTGTGGCAAAAGAACTAATCAAGCTGGTGACAGGATGATAAAAAGGTAAATACAAGACTGTTCCCACTACTGTTCCTGTTTTATTCCTACTGGTGACTCATCATGGAAAACTCAATGAAATGTACAATGACAGGTTATAAAACAGCAAATGTGCTGCTACTATGTTATTTCTCTACACATTATCCTTGTCCTTGCTAAGTAACAAGTGTATTTGTTTATAATATTTAAAGGTAAAATCAGTATTTTTCATAAGAAATAAGCAGAAAATAGCCTGCACAAAAAATGTATATAGATTCTATGTGATTATTAGTGGTTTGGGATAGAATATAGAATCAAATGCTCAGATGCAGAATAACCATTCATAAAACCCAAACCCATTTTAAAGTTTACCCAGGGGCCCCTGGGTGGCTCAGTCAGTTGAGCATCCAACTCTTGATCTCAGTCAGGTCATGATCTCAGTGTCATGAGATCAAGCCCTGGATCTAGCTCCACACTCAGTATAGAGACTTCTCCTTCCCTTGCCTTCTGCCCCTCCCCCTGCTCATATATGCTCTTTCCCTAAATAAATAAAACCTTAAAAAAAAATAAAGTTTACCAATACCTTTCTTTCAATTCCTTTCTCTTTTCCATGTGTTTATTTTTTTCTTCCAGAGTTTCTGCAAGATTCCTAGCTTCATGAAATCTTGCAATCTGCTAAAAAATAAAATGACAAAACAAAATAATTATCTGCAAAGCATTAAGAAACATATGCTTCAACTAATGAATATGACTTTTTCTATATAATCACAGAATTTATGCTTTTGTGGCATTAGGTATCTTTTAGTGAAAGTTGCTAAAACAGGGTCAAAATTAACAACAAATCATACTCCTTTAACTTTTCCTTACAACTCCATTAGCAAACCTAAATTCAATGAACTTCCATTTTCTTTTTTATTTTTTTTTAAGATTTTATTTATTTATTCATGAGAGACACAGAGAGAGAAAGAGAGGCAGAGACACAGGCAAAGGGAGAAGCAGGCTGCATGCAGGGAGCCTGATGTGGGACTCAATCCCGGGTCTCCAGGATCACACCCTGGGCCGAAGGCAGGTGCCAAACCTCTGAGCCACTGGGAATCCCCTCCATTTTCTCTTTTAAAAAGGACAGTCAGAAGCAAAGTAGGTATCAATTTCCTATATATAGATATAGTTACCATATATTTTAAAGGAAGTAGCATCTACTTTTTTTTTATTACTAAAATTATTTTATTGTTATTTGGAACCTTATAGCTACAAATGGTAAATATATCTTCTTTAATAGACTTTTCAAAAAATTCAGAAAATTAGCTATTCAGTTTTTTTCTCAGAATTTGGAAGTGACTTTGATGAGTTCTCAATTAAAACCATTTCAATAGATGACATTAAACATGTATTCAAGAAAATACATGCACCATCAATCTTAAAGGCTAAACTAGTTCTAGCTTGGCTCTATAAAGATTATAGCCATAAATTTTCAAGATTAAATTCTCTGAACAATCCACTGTCTTGTTCTCTTTTTTAACAACATTGTTGTAAGCCCTTTTAGTGCCTTTAAATTCCTGTTCTTAAGCTGCATCTTGTTCTTTATTGATTTTTTTTCAGCTGCCAAAGAAAACTGTTCCCTAAAACTCATAAAATATACTCAGTACCTAAAACATATTTTGGCTCCAAAGGCAATCTAAGGTAAATAAATTATCATAAGTCTTTCTCCATGGGGTGCCTGGGTGGCTCAGCCAGTTAAGTGTCCACCTTCAGTTTAGATCATGATCCCAGGATCCTAGGATGGAGTCTCGACCCCCACTAAGCAGGGAGTCCACTTCTCCCTCTGCTCCTCCCCGTGCTCATGCTTCCTCTCTCTTTCTCTCAAATAAATAAATAAAATCTTTTTTAAAAAAAAGTCTTTCTCCATACTTAGGCTCTTTAGAAACAGCTCTTCTAAGACTGTTGACTAACAGCATTATACTTATACATTAATACATACACTAGAAACATATTTAAAAATATATACCTGGTTTAAATAATTAATTTCTATTTCCACTTCATCTACTTCTTTCTTCAATTCAGATGAACTTTTGGAAAAATTGCTGGCATGTTTAAGAATATCTTGTGTTTTACATCTCACATTAACACTTTCATGTTAAGGAATTTTGTTATGGGAGTAAATTTTATATTTATAATACATGTACCATATCAGAAATAGTTAATATTATGTAACATTATATATATGTTCCATGTAAGCAATAAGCAACAATAACAGTACCTGAAAATAGAGATAAAGCTAACATAAACATTTTGCTGACAAAGATAATTTATTGCTTACCTATGTTATATATTGAGCAAATTATATGTTATATATTGAGCAAACATTTCATCTAAAATATGTTAGAATTTTTTCTTTCACTTAAATAATTATAGGTGGTTTTTTTGCTTTTGTTTTTTTACCCAAGTTCATCATGTCATTTGGCATGATTAATAATAATCAATTCAGATCCAAATTTAAATTCTTGTGTTTCCATTATTTCTTTATTCCAAAGCCAATATTTATTTTAATCCACCTGGGGTGCCTGCATGGCTCAGTCAGTTGGGTGTCTGACTCTTGATTTTGGTTCAGGTCCTCATCTTCGGGTCATGGAACCAAGCCCCACAGTGGGGCTCCATGTTCAGCAGGGAGTCTGCTTGAAATTTTCTCTCTCCCTTTGCCCCTCCTGTTCACACACACGCATATGCTCTCTCTAAAATAATAAATATATCTTTAAAAAATATAAATAAATAAATAGCTAGATAGATAGATAAAATAAAAATCCAGTGAAAAATTAGTGAAAGGGAATAAAGGGAAAGGAGAGAAAATGAGTGAAAATATCAGTGAGGGTGACAAAACATGAGAGACACCTAACTCTGGGAAATGAACAAGAGGTAGTGGAAAGGGAGGTGGGTGGGGGGTTGGGGTGACTAGGTGATGGGCACTGAGGGGAGGCACTTGGCAGGATGAGCACTGGGTGTTATGCTATATGTTGGCAAATTGAACTCCAATTTAATAAATAAATAAATAAATAAATAAATAAATAAATAAATATCCACCCAATTTCCTTTTTCTTGCTCTGTAAGGTTCATCAGTGCAGCCTGCAGGGCTTAAAAGACAGCTAGATCTTCCATCTGGTCTTTCTGCATGGACTGGATTTATACCCAATTTTAAGTAGAGAATTTCTCACCTATTAACAGACATCTTGCATGGTTATTAACTACTACAATTTCCTAAGTTACTCTACAAACCATCAAGGAGAAATTAAAAATTAATAGAATAGTAGTAGTGAACTAAGAACTCCAGAGAAAACCTGTCTATTTAAGGCAGAATATTTCCTACTCTGTCTTAAAACACATAATATATATGCTAGAATGTAATGAATATCATTTTAATGCTATATTATTATAAAAAGTATACATAAAATTTTTACATAGACATTTAAATCCTAATGTTCAATTCTCCCTACCTCCATCACCTCTTCTTGTTTCTTACATAATCTTATATTTTATCCCTTCCTACATCAAACTTCCTAACCTCCTGCTATACTTCGTGTATCAACCAATTTCTGTCTCTTCCCATTGAGAAATTACAACACAGATAGGCAGCAAATGAACAACTAAAAACAGGGTAAACTAAAATCTAAACGTGAAGAGAACAAAGAGCTAAGGAGTTAAAAGGATAATTTACGATAAAGCAAGGTAGAATGCAGGGATAAAGAAGTCTTAGTACAAACAGTGGAGTTATAATCTGATAGGAAAGCATATGAAGGATTGTAGAGGTTGGAAGAGGATTAAAGTTCTAAGTTCATCATCAGGGAAAATCTCCTGGACAAACAGATGAGACTTAGACCAATTAAGAATTACTTAATCAGTGACAATGCCACTGTATTAGAAATATTTGTTTACATGTCTGTCTCCCCTACTAAATGTGAGCCCTTTGCAAGAAAGTTCTGTATCTTTTTGAGCATTGCCTGGCACAATATCCAATGAATTACTATAGGTGAGTAGATAATTGTGACTCACCTTATCACCTTCCATCCTAACAAATAATAACTCAACTGATTTAACTGGAATTCTTTCTTTGGTAAGTCAGACCAAGATGACTTTTTCATTGGTTTTTTTTGCTAAGATACAACACTTAGATACATATACCACTTTATGCTCATTAGAATTGCTTGCTTCTGATCACATGCACATGTATGAAAACTAACCTCAAATGACCTTCAAAGTAACGTGTAAGTTTTTTTAATTAAACAAAAAACTCGCAAATTGAACTCCAATAAAATATATATATAATAAAAAAACTCCAAATCCATTTGATTCTTACAAGGGAAATACAATAACAATTAAAATACAGAAATAATATTTATCTAACAAAATTATAGGTAGAAATACTTTGTGGATACATATGTAATGTCCATTTAGTAAGTGATGGAAAAGGAGCAGGCACTGAAAAACAAAATCATACGTTAGTCTGATTCATTATTTTTTCATTACGAAGATATCATTATTTAAACAATGTATAACAAAAATGTTAATACCTAGAAATTCCATAAAGATAGTTTCATTCATTTTTAGTTGTTCAGTACAAGCCAACACTCTATTTTGAATTTCTTCATGTTCTCTTTTCTTCTTATAATATTCATGTGAAAGGGGTGTTTCTGAGTATTTTAATTGATACTGCTTCAAAACATCTTTATACTGACATATATAACCATGGTACATTTTTCTGTTAAAATTAAAAGAAATAATGTCAATATAACAAGAATATATCTAAAAACTTTCTAAGTATCACCTGTTAAAGTCTAGTAAGTTAAGCATAAAAGGCAAGCCAAATACCAACTTATCCCTATTCCCTCAATACTGTCTGCCCTTGGGCAGCCCTGGTGGCTCAGCGGTTTAGCGCTGCTTCAGCCATGGCCTGATCCTGGAGACCCGGAATCAAGTCCCATGTCAGGCTCCCTGCATGGAACCTGCTTCTCCCTCTGCCTGTGTCTCTGCCTCTCTCTCTCTCTTTCTCTCTCTGTGTCTCTCATGAATAAATAAAATATTTAAAAAAAAATACTGTCTGCCCTTCAAATTTTCCTAAACTCTATTACATTTTTCAACTGTCTAGTCTTTCTCTTCATTACCGGAGTGATTCATTCCTTAATCCTCTTCAATTTAACTTTTACTCTCACCATTGCAAAGAAACTACCCTTCCCAAGATCACCAATGATCTAATTGTCTAACTCAGTGATCTTTATATTACTCATCCTAATTGACATTGCAGAACCTACATTTTTTAAGTTTTTATTTAGATTCCAGTTAGTTAACATACAGTGTAATACTAGTTTCAGATATAAAATATAATTATTCCATTCATCACCCAGCCTCACAACAAGTGGACTTCTTAATTCCTGTCACCTATTTAACCCATCCTTCCACCTACCTCTCCTCTGGTAGTCATCAGTTTGTTTTCTATAGTTAAGAGTCTGTTTCTCAGGTTGCCTCCCTCTCTCTTTTTCCCCCCTTTGTTATTTGTTTCTTAAATTCCACATATATGTGAAATTATATGGTATTTGTCTTTCTGGGTTTTTTTGTGTTTTTTTTTTTTATTTTGCTTAACATAATATTCTCTAGCTCCATCCATGTCATTGCAAGTGGCAAGATTTCATTCTTTTTATGTCTGAGTAATATTCCATTGTATATAGGTACTATATATTCTTTATCCATTCATCAATTGATGGATACTTGAGCTGTTTCCATAATTTGGTTATTGTAGATGATACTACTATAAACATTGGGGTACATGTGTCCCTTTGAATTACTATTTTTTCATTCTTTGGGCAAATACTTAGTAGTGCAATTGCTGGATCATAGAGGAGTTCTATTTCTAACTTTTTGAGGAACCTCCATACTGTTTTCCAGAGTAGCAGCACAATCTAGCATTTCTACCAACAGTGCAGGAGAGTTTCCCTTCTCCACACCCTTGCCAACACATGGTTGTTTCTTGTGTTGCTGATACTTGGAACTTTATCAAAATAAAAAGCTTTTGCACAGCAAAGGAAACAGTAAACTAAAAGGCAACCTATGGAATGGGAGAAGATATTTGCAAATGACGTATTTGATAAAGGGTTAGTACCCATAATGTATAAAGAACTTATAAAAGTCAACATCCAAAAATGAATAATTCAATTAAAAATGGGCAGAACACATGAATAGACATTTTTCCAAAGAAGATATACAGAGAGCCAACAGATACATGAAAAGATGCTCAACATTACTCATCATCAGGGAAACACAAATTAGAACTACAATGAGAACATGGTTCTTCCAATGACTTCCTGATCTCTATCCTCCTGGAGTTTTCAGTTTCTACTCTCCTCAGTTCAGCTATCTCTATAACTATGTCTTTTAAGTCTTCAATTCTCTAAGCTGGCATTTTAACAGAAGATCATGTTTTATGTATTAGAACTCTGGGTTCATAATCATTATTACACACTCCATTAATTATTTTATGAAGAAAATTACAGCAGTTTGGAGGCACTCCTCCAGTCCAACTCACATAGAGATAGGTGGTCACCTATTTGGGCACAAGTCTTGAGTGGCAGAGTTAATTCTTGCAAAAGGATATTAATTCTTCCATCTCATTTTTTTGCTAATCCTCACCTACAGGGCCAAATCTAACCTGCCACCTTTGTATGGCCCGTGAGCTAAAAATAATCTTTGAATTTTAAAATTATTGAAAAAGTCATCATAATATTTCATGACACATCAAAATTATATGAAATTCAAGCTATAATATCCACAAATAAAAGTTTTATTAGAACACATTCATTTACATATTATCTAAAGTTGTCCTTGCATTACAACAGCAGGTTAAGTATCAACAGAGACTATATAACAAGTAGCCTAAAATTATTAAATATTTACTATCTGGCCTTTTATTTTAAAAATAAGTTTGCCAATCCTAATCTACAACAATGAGAACGTTCAATCCAGGTTCATTATAGCAAATATATTATTAGATCCTTTTACTCAATTTTTGTCAAATACTTAGTTTTAAGAACTACTCATTGAAAATTTTCTAAAAATATATATAGTCCTTATGCTCCTAATAATTCTATAAGTTTTCTAAATCAAGACATACTATATGGGGGAAATTTATTTAAAGATACTAAAATGATGATCTCATCTTAGTAGATGAGAAAACAAGAATAGTTTTCATAAATGCTTGTATACTGAGGGAAAAAAATAAGGATAACAACATTGTACTGGTCAGCAGATCTGAATCTTCTGAACGTTTTGATTTCTTAATATATGAAAAACTTTTAACTTAATAACTCTGTCTCCTTTTCAAAATAAAGCAGTTGAGCCCAAAACAAACTCCTATTCCTCTAAATGTGTATTTGCTAATTAATCTCTCACTTCTTGGGGAATTGGTCCAGGGAAGAAGGAAATACCTATTAGAAAACTGAGTCTGAGTCACCAGTTTCTATATTCATGCCCACTTTCTTATACGCTCCATACAGGGACTTTAGCAGACACCAGCAGAGCCAAGTCATGATTCAGGAAGAACCGTGACTATCTCATCTGTTACCAACAATACTAGTCTTCATGAATGTCTAGAATGGAAGATTAGGGGAAACAAGAAGAAAATTACAGCAGTTTGGAGGCACTCCTCCAGTCCAACTCAGGTAGAGATAGGCGGTCACCTATTTGGGCACAAGTCTTAAGTGGGACTTTCAAATTATTGAAAAAGTCATCATAATATTTCATGACACATCAAAATTATATGAAATTCATTACTATTACTTTAGTCCCTACCTTCTCTTAAGACTCATTTTTAAATATAAAGGGCATTGTAGTCTAGATTTTACATGTTTGTTTTTAATTAAAATACAAAAAACTGGAGTGATGTCAGCAAAATGACAGAATAAAACATCCCTCATGTACTGCACATCAAAAATAATTATTTAACATCCATCCATGGACAAAAGTGGGGGGGGGGGAGCTTTTGGATCCAGATAGAAGACTGAAGCCCTAGTGTAGTCCAACACTAAGGAGAGTCATTTTGAGAAAGCAGGCTCACATCCTGGTGGCTAACTCACTGACTGTGGTCCTGGCTACAGACCTGGAAATAGTTTAATACCCCCTGAGAACTTAGCTACAGCCCCATTTGGTTCTGGGTCTATTACTAGCACCATTCACTAAAGGACCCAGAAGAAGTCATGCCTATCCATGTGTCAGTTAATAGGCATACATACTCTGGTCCAGCTATAGATCCTGAAGTGACCCATGAACCAGCTCCAGTCCCTGTGGCTGCAATCTGGGAGCCCCTGGAGGTTAGCCTGCCAAACTCATTCAGACCATAGATTCAGAAATGGCCCTGTAACTGGGGTCCAGCCCAATCCAGCCACAGTCACCAAAGAATCCTGCTGGCACAGAGACCCAGCAGGAGACACTCCTATCTGTGCCGCTGAAGATCCTGAAAGCGCCTTATACTTGGTTCCAACCCCCTCAGAGCCACAGTTTGCCAGCAGTACTGAGAAACTAGTTCCCAGTGGGAGACACTCCTATCTGCACCCTAATAGATTCTAAAGAACCATATACTTGGGTATACTCCAGGTCCCTCATAGCTAAAAGCCACCAGCAGAACTGCCAGCCTTAGAACCCAGAAATAGGTACTCCTATATGTACCCCTGGAGATCCTAAAAGGGCCCTATACTTGGCTCCAGTCCCCCAAATACAGTCAGGGAATACTCCAGCCTACCCAGGGAACTGGTGGCAGACATGCCCATCTGTGCCTTCAGAACCAGGACTACCGACCTCAGTCTTCGTTGTAGAACCTGAAACATCTCTGAGGCTCAGTTCTAGCCCTTCCTGGCCACAGTTTAGAGCCAGTTCTGACCACCCGCAGATCCATCCAGTGATCAGGCAAGAGCTCTACCAGGTTCTTAGTGGGAGCCATATGAGTCCTGCTGACTGGGGATCAACTGTGGAACCTGAAGCAGACCTTTGTCCCAAGTGCTATCCAACTTAATGAAGTACTGGAAGCAGTTACACTCACCCAGGGACCAGGAAGGATCATACCTGCCTGAGTCCCTCATAATAAGCACACCAACCATGGATCCCAATGTAGACAAAGTGACTGCCTCAAAACCAACTCTAACTCAGCATGACTGCAAGTCTAGGGATAATCTCATCAGTCTAAGAAACCAACAGGAAAAGGTCTTTACCTGCCAAAACCAATCTGTAAAGACTGAAAGAGCTTTTTGTTCATTCAAGTATAAAGACACTAATGCAAAGCTACACAGATCACAAAATACCAGGAAAATATGAAACCACTCAGGAAAGTAATAAAGCTTTAGTAACTAACCCCAAAGGAATAGGGATCTACTATTTACCTCCAAAGAACTCAAATAATCATTTTTCAAGAAAGAGAAATAAGGACATCTCCAGACAGACAAAAGCTCAGAGAATTCATTACCACTTGAGCTGCCTTACAGGAAATTTTTAAAGGAATTTTTCAAGTTGAAATGACAAAGGCCACATGAAAACACATAAAAGTATAAAATTCACTGGTAAAAGTGAACATATAGTCAAACTCAGAATACTATACTACTGTATTAATGACTTGCAAATCACTTTTATCTCTAGTATATAAGCTAAAAAACAATAATATTAAAAAATAGATATAGTTACAATAATTTATTAATGGATACACAGTATAAAAGATATAAAGTGGGGCGCCTGGCTGGTTCAGTGAGTGGAGTGTCTGACTCTTGATCTTGGGATCCTGAGTTTGAGCCCCATGTTGGAGGTAGAGATTACCTTTAAAAATGTATTAAACAATAAAAGGAACTTTTTAATTAATTAATTAATTAATTAATAAACCACCTATATAACCCCTATTCTTTAAAAAAATAAAGACGTAAGTAGTATAAAATTTGGGGAGGGGAAGTGAAAGTGTAGAGTCTTTATATGCATTGAAGGTAAGTTGTATCAGCTTAAAATAGTGTTACATTTGTAAATGTTTTATGTTAGCATCATAGTAACCACAGAGAACAAACCTATAGTAGATACACAAAAGATAAAGAGAAAGGAATTAAAGCATACCACTATGAAAAACAAATCACAAAGAAAGATAACAAGAGAGGAAGACAGAAACCATTTTAAAAACTTAGAAAACTATTAACTAAATGGCAATAATAATTATTTATCAATAATTACTTTAGGGGTACCTAGGTGGGTCAGCTGGTTGAGTGCCCAACTCTTGATTTCAGCTCAGGTTATGATCTCAGGTTATGTGGGATCAAGCCCCACATCAAGCTCCATGCTCAGCATGGAGTCTACTTGAGATTCTCTCCCTTTGCCCCTCCCTCTGCCCCAAAGTCTCACATTCTCACACTCTCTCTCTCAAATAATACATCTTCTAAAAAACAATTACTTTAAACATAAGCAGACTAAATTCAAAAGGTACAGAGCTTAATGGATTTAAAAAACAAGATTGAAGGTGCCTGGGTGACTGAGTTGGTTAAGCCTCTGCCTTGGCTCAGGTCATGATCCCAGCATCCTGGGATCAAGTTCCACATTGGGCTCTCTGCTCAGCAGGAAGCCTGCTTCTCCCTCTCCTTCTGCCTGCTGCTCCCCCTGCTTGTGTTCTCTCTCTGTGTGTGTCAAATAAATAAATTTTAAAAATAAAAGAAGTAAATAAAATAAAATATTAAAAATAAATAAATTTTTTAAAAAAATAAAATAAAAAACAAGATCTAACAATATGCCATCTATGAGAAATTCACTTTAGCTTTAAGGACACACAAAGGCTGAAAGTGAAGGAATGGAAAAAGATATTTCATGCAAATGACAACCAAAGGAGAGAATAAGTGGTTATACTTATGCCAGGTAAAAGAGACATTAGTCAAAATCAATCATAAGACAAAGAAAATCTCTATAAAATGATAAAAAGATCATTCACCAGTAAGATATAACAATTGAAAATATATGCACAACCCAACACTAAAGCACTTGAATATTTAAAACAAATATTAACATAACATAACATTAACATAACTGAAGATAAGAACAATAATGGTCAAGGACTTCAATACCCCATTTTCAATACTTAGAAGATCATCCAGACAGAGTAAGGAAACAGTATATCTGAATAACAACACTATAGACAAAATAGACCTAACAATCACATATAAAACATTCAATCTAACATTCCATCTAACAACACCAAAACATATATTCCTCTTAAGCACACATGGGATATTCTCTAGGAGAGATCATATCTTGGGTCACAAAGCCACCTTAATAAACTTAAGGAGACTGAAATAATATCAAGTATCTTTTCTGACCATAATGATATAGGACTACAAATCAACAGCAGAAGGAAAATGAAAAATTCACAAATATGTGGAAATTAATCAAGACACTCCCAATCAGTGCTGGGTCAAAGAAGAAATCAAAAGTATCTGGAGACAAACGAAAATGAAAATGCAATACATCAGAACCTAGGGGATGCAGCAAAAGTTGGTCTAAAAGGGAAATTTATAGCAATAAATGCTTACATTAAGAAAAAAGAAAGACCTGGGATGCCTGGGTGGCTCAGTGGTTGAACGTCTGCCTTTGGTCAGAGCGTGATCCCAGGTTCAGGGATCGAGTCCCACATCAGGCTCCCTGCAGAAAGCCTGCTTCTCCCTCTGCCTATGTTTCTGCTTCTCTCTGTGTGTCTCTCAAGAATAAATGAGTAAAATCTTAAAAAAAAAAAAAAAAAGGAAAAGAAAAGAAAAAAGAAAGACCTCAAATAAACAAACTAACTTTATACCTCAAGGAATTAGAAAAGGAAGAACAATCTAAGCCTGAAGATGGCAGAAGGAAAGAAGTAACACAGATTAGAGCAGAAATAAATGAAATAGGGAAGAGGAAGACAACAGAAAAAAATCAATGATAGAAAGAGTTGGGTTTTTGAAAAGATTAACACATTTGCAAACCCTTAGCTAGACTAACCAAGAAAAAAGAGAGAGGGACTCAAATAAGCAAAATTATAAATGAAAGAGGAACTATTACACCATAGAAATACAAAGAATTATATAACCGACACCACAGAAATACAAAGGATCATAAGAGACTTCTCAAACTCTTCCAAAAAGTTGAAGAGGAGGCAACACCCTCCAATTCATTTTATGAAGCCAGCATTACATTGATACCAAGGCCAAATGAGAACACCACAAGAAAAGAAAAATACAGGCCAATATTCCTGAGGAATATAGATGAAAAAATTCTCAACAAAATACTAGCAAACCAAACTCAACAGCACATTAAAAGGATCATACACAATGACAAAGTGGGATTTATCCATGGTTGCAAGAATGGTTCAACATACACAAGTCAATAAACATGATATTCCACTGTTAATAGAATAAAGGATAAACTCATATGATCCACTCAATAGATACAGAAAAAGCATCTGGCAAAACTCAACACCCTTTCATGATAAAAAATCTCAACAAATTGGGTACAGAAGGAACATACTTCAACATAATAAAGGCCATGTATGACAATTCCATAACTAACATCACAGTCAATTCTGAAGAACTAAACGCTTTTCCTCCAAAAACACCAATAAGACAAGGGTGCCACTCCCACCACTCCTAATCAAATAGGAGTGCAGTACTGGAAATCTTAACTACAGCAATTAGTCAAGAAAAAGAAAAAAAGTCATCCAAGTAGGAAAGGAAGAAGTAAAATGGTCTCTGTTTGCAAAATGACATGATCTTACACATAAAAAACTCCACCCAAAAAACTGTTAGAACTAATCAACAAATTCAGTAAAATTTCACACTACAAAATCAACATACAAAAATCACTATACACTAACAATGAACTATCTGAAAGAAAATAAAACAGTTCCATTTCTAATAGCATCAAAAATAATCAAATACTTAGTAAATTAAATCCAGGAGGTGAAAGATCTGTTCACTAAAAACTGTAAGACATTGATTGAAGAAATTGAAGAAGACACAAATAAATGGAAAGATATTCTGTGTTCATGGATCAATATATAATAAACTCATATAAGTTAATAGCAAAAGGCTAATTCATATTTAAAATGGGCAGAGGATCTGAACATTTTTCCAAAGACATACAAATGATCAAAAAGTTCATGAAAAGATGATCAACATCACTAACCATCAGAGAAATGCAAATCAAAACCACAATGAGATGTCACCTTACACCTGTCAGAATGACTAGTAACAAAAAGACAAGACATAATAATTATTGGTAAGGATGTGGAAAAAAAAGAATCCGTGTGCACTTATTGGTGGCAATGTACATTGCTGCAACCCTATAGAAAATAGTATGGAGATTCCTCAAAAAATTAAAAATAGAAATGATCCCAAAATACTCTATGATCCAGTAATTCTACTACTGGGTATTCATCCAAAAAAATAAAACTACTAATTCAAAAATACACATGCACCCGTATGTTTACAGTTGAATTGTTTAACAATAGCCAAGATAAGATATGCAAGCAACCCAAGTGTCCATCAATAGATGAATGGATAAAGAAGTGAGATATATATACACACACACACACACACACATACTATAGATGATATATATATCATCCATATATATATATGAAATGGAATATTACTCAGCCACAAAAAGAATAAGGTCTTGTCATTTGCAACAACATAGATGAACCTAAAGGGTACTAATGTGAGTGGAATAAGTCACAGAGAGAAAGGAAAATACATTATTTCACTTACATGTGAAATCTAAAAACAAACAAAACAAAAAGCCAGACTCTTAAATACAGAAAAAAAAACTAGTGGTTGCCAGGATAGGGGCAGCAGGGGAGGTGGAATACATGAAAGAGATTAAGAGGTTTAAACTTAAAAAAAAAAAAAAAAAAAAAAAAAGAGGTTTAAACTTCCAGTCATAAAATAAATGAGAAGGTACCTGGGTGGCTCAGTGAGGTAAGTGTCCAACTCTTGGTTTTGGCTCAGGTCATGATCTCTGGGGTTATGGGATCCCAAGCCCTACATCGACCTCCACACTTAGCAGGAAATCTGCTTGAAATTCTCTCTCCCCCTCTCACTTTGCCCCTCTCCCTGCTTGTGAGTGCTCTCTAAGCTAAATAAAGAAATCTTTTAAAAATATTGTCAAATCATTAAGTTGTATTACCAGAAAATAGTATAACATTGTACATCAATTATTCTTCAGTAATAACTTTTTTTAATGTGTATATAGGGACACCTGGGCTGGGTCAGTCAGGAGAACATGTGACTCAATTTCACAATCATGAGTTCAAGCCTCACATTGGGCACTGAGTTTCAACCCTTTAAAAAATAATAATAATAAAATGAATCTTATGCATGCAATGGAATATTATCCAGTCATAAAATAGAACTGCTCCCATCTTCAACACCATGGATGGACCTTGAGAGTACTAAGCTGACTAAATAAGAGAAAAACAAATATGGTATGATCCTACTCATATGTAAAATTTTTAAAAAGCCAAATCATAGAAACAAAGAGTAGAATGGTGGCTGCCAGGGGCCAGGAGTAGAGGAAATAAGGAGGTGTTACTCAAAGGATGCAAACTTCCAGTTATAAGGTGAATTAAGTTCTGGGGATTTAATATACGGTATGGTAAATATAACAATACTGCATTATATATTTAAAAATTACTAAGAGTAAATCTTAAATGTTCTTACTACAAAAAAAATAGTACTTATACAAGGTGACAGATGTGCTACCTTCCTAACCTTATTGTGACAGTTTAAATTATATACATGTATCAAACCATCATGTTTGTACCTCTCAAACTTAAACAATGTTATGTCAGTTATATTTCAATAAAGCTGGGAGGAAAAGTAGTAAAAAATAAAAATAAAGTATAAAAAGATAACAAAAATATAAAAAATATTAAAAAATCAGGGCACCTGTGTAGCTCAGTTGGTTAAGCATCTGCCTTTGGCTCAGGTCATGATCCCAGGACTGGATCCCACATGGGGCTCCCCACTCAGCAGGGAGTCTGCTTATCCCTCTGTCCCTCATCCTGCTTGTGCTCTCTCTCTCTCTCTCTCTCTCTTATATATATATGTTGTGTGTGTGTGTGTGTGTGTGTGTGTGTGTATATATAAAACTATGCTCTTGTCCAATTATATTAAAAATGAAAACACTTAAATTTTTAAATTAAGTGAAATTATAATGCTATATATGTGTTCAAAGTCTCTCACCTTGTTCCATTATATTCACTAATTATATTTAGTCCTCAAAATGAGGTTATTTTATACATTATTAAAATAAACCTATACAACGGGTCTCTACATTAGAATATAACACCCCACTACATAAGCTCTCTGAAAAAAAGAAGTTTCATATAGAATCCCCTTCAAAAGTCAATACTCCAAATTTTTCATAAGCTAATTCTATAGCTAACTATTCCCCCAGATGTTTACCTCTAACAATTCAATTATAAAAACCATTAATCAAAGCACTCTTGTATAATAATTGCTACTGATAAATTGTTTTTTTCTAAGGACACATCTAAACATATTCAGAGTTTGGTAGAACTTTATAACAAATAAGTAGGCCTCCAATGGCACCCAAAGAGTCCAAAGCACTGTGTTTACTTAGAAACAAAAACAAAAAGAACCTCTCCTAATATACAAAGTTTCTGCATTTTTTTAAGCAACATTTTTACTAAGCATATCCTATCAGTACTAAATTATAGAACTGATAACTTAATATATGTATTGTACTTGTCTTTTTCAATAGTTTCTTGATAAACAGCAAATTGGTCCTGCATATAGTCTTCATGCTTATGAAAAACATCACATGTTGGCTTCCAGCTATGGAAAAAAAAAATAATGTAATTAGAATCTCAGAATGATAAGTTGTAAGAGATAATAAAAATGAATTTAACCATTTAGAAATAAATGAATCTTTCTCTTCCTAGAGAAAATAAGCTTATATCAAAAAAATATTCCTACCCCCCATCACCACCACTACCATCATTCAGGCAATCATAATACACTCAAGGAAAAATATCCATTAATTTTTACATAAAACCCATTGTGGAACCATGACTAAGGCAGGAGCAAATGTTACATGGCTGGACTGTGTATTGCTCCAGCATTTCTAGAAGATACTGTGCAACACTCCACCATCGGGCTTCTCTTCCATCATACTTCTAAGATCTTGGCTAAGAAATTCTTTTGGAGTTAAGGATTCAAAGAACAGGGGTTAAAGAGAAGCTTTTTTTTTTTCTTTTGAAACTTAGTCAGGTTGCTATACCCTCCTGAACTAGAAAGAAAGAAACTAGACCAAAATAATTTATAAAAGCAGAGGCTAAGAATAAAATGAATAGCTATCTTATATATTTTTTGTCTTATTACAAGACTTAAAAAATGTTACCAGTATGGAAAAATCTAAAATTTGCATACACCATGTCAGCTTCCATTCTAAGTGTTGTTCAACTATTTTCTCTCTTTTTTCTAATGTCTTAATATTCTTTTCAGATTCAAAACAATCACATGCCCACTCTGGAAGCACAGAAAAGTATATGTAAGAAAATAACCATTATCCATTATTCTCAACACTGAATAATTACTATCATTGTTTAAATTATTTCCAAATTATTATAAAGTATATATTTATTATCTTTTTTTAAAGACTTATTTATATCTTTGAGAGAGAGAGAATAGTGGGGAAAGGGGCAAAGGGAGAGAGTCTCAAGCAGACTCTCCGCTGAGTGTGGAGTCCTATGCAGGGCTGGATCTCACCACCCTATCACAAGCTGAGCCAAAACCAACAGTCAGAGGCTTAACTGACTGTGCCACTCAGGCATCCCTATATTTTACATCTTTGAGATGATATTCATATACATAACAACGTATGCTCCTTTATCACCCTTTAAATTATACACATTTTCCTTGTCACTAAGAATTCACTGTTAATAAATACATCATGTTCCATAACTGTTCTAACTATTCCCACTTTGTTGGCCATTTTTGCTTTATCTGTCTTTCTATTATAAATAGAACTTTTATTTACATGTTTGTCTGAATTTCCAATCATTTCCTTAGAAATCATTTCCCCAAAATGGAATAAGGTCAAAGGTTATACATTACACATATTCTGAGTATTTTAAAAATTCCATAAGAAATACATGTTCCTTAAAAAGGTATTTCCTGTAAGCATTTTGACATACATATTCCTAGATTATTTCTACTATATATATACAATTAGTTAATTGGGCTCATACTATGAATGCTGTTTCATTGCTTTGCTTACTTCGTAATACACATCTTTCCATATTAATAGAAAGTTAACATCTTTCCATATCAATAAATATACACTTATAATTTTATTGGCTACCTACTGTTAATTCATATGCATATACCAAAATTCATTTAACCCATCACCTAATGTTGAACATTAGATCTTTCCAATGTTTTCCCATCATAAAAAAAGGTTGAAATAGGGATGCCTGTGTGGCTCAGTGACTGAGCGTCTGCCTTTGGCTCAGGGCGTGATCCAGAGTCCTGGGATCAAGTTCTGAATCAAGCTCCCCATGGGGAGGCTGCTTCTCCCTCTACCTATGTCTCTACCTCTCTCTGTTCTCTCATGAGTAAATAAATAAAATCTTTAAAAAGTTTGAAATAAACACCTTATTGTACAGTATTGTGCCTAATTATTTCCTTATGAAAAATTCTCAGAAATGGAAACTTTTAATCAAAAGTCAGGCTTATTTTTAAAGCTTTTTAAAAATACACTGATGGGTCATCTAAAAGGTTTATACCAGTGTACATTACTATAGTGTACAAGAGAAGTGATTTTCTTATTCCCTGGTCAACACAGGATATTGTGTTTCTTTAAATTTCTGCAAAACTTAAAGGCAAAAAAAATAGCATTTTATTGTTGCTTTAATTTGGATGTCTGATTAACAGTAAGATTGCGCATTTGTTCACATATTTATTAGACATATGTTTCTTCATTTTGGTATTTACTTATTTTCCACAAGTACTTTGTATTTTTAAAAATTAGCACTTACTTGATACTTTTCCTACCCTATCCTTTTGCCTTTTGTATCATTTGAGGGCATTTCTCTTTTTAATTTGTGTGTAATCATATTTATCCATTGTTTCCTTTTATTTTCTACTTTTTTAAAAAAGATTTCATTTATTTATTCACGATAGACATAGAGAGAGAGAGAGGCAGAGGGAGAAGCAGGCTCCATGCAGGGAGCCCAACGCGGGACTCAATCCCGGGACTTCAGGATCACGCCCTGGGCCAAAGGCAGGAGCTAAACCACTGAGCCACCCAGGGATCTCCCTATTTTCTACTTTTGATGTTACACTTACAAAGGCCTTCTACTCTCCGAGATTATACAGCCACTTATATTTCTTCTAGTACTTTTATGAATTCATATTCCACATTTATATCTCTTAACCAGTATGCTGAAATCATGAATTAGAGGTATATCATGGTATTAAAATCCTACTAATTGTCCTCAGAACCGGGCAGCCCCAGTGGCGCAGCGGTTTAGCGCCGCCTGCAGCCCAGGGCGTGATCCTGGAGACCCTGGATCGAGTCCCCACGTCAGGCTCTCTGTATGATGCCTGCTTCTCCCTCTGCCTGTGTCTCTGCCTCTCTCTGTCTCTATGAATAAATAAATAAAACCTTTTTAAAAAAAATTGTCCTCAGAACCCAGCAGAGATTAAACGTATGAAGTACATTATATCTTGGACACAGCAGGTTCTAAAAGGAAACTATTTTTCCCACGACCACTGCAGCTAGTTGAGGGAAACCACTGGTAAAATGTCCTACAATAAAGCTTAAATCAAAATAAAAGAGAAAGTTCAACAATATGTTTTGTTGATCAGATTGGCAAATAATTTAAACATAATTCCAGGGGATCCCTGGGTGGCTCAGCGGTTTGGCACCTGCCTTCAGCCCAGGGTGTGATCCTGGAGTCCCGGGATCAAGTCCCATGTCAGGCTCCCTGCATGGAGCCTGCTTCTCCCTCTGCCTGTATCTCTGCCTCTCTGTGTGTGTGTGTCTCTCTTGAATAAATAAATAAAATCTTTAAAAAATAAAAAAAATTAAAAAATAAACATAATTCCAGTGTTGGCAAGGGCATGAGGAAACAGGAACGCTCATACACTGTTGGCCAAAGTATGAATTAATATAATCCTTTTGTGGAGAGAAGTTTGGCATTATCTATCAAATGTTTAAATATGCATACTCTCTGATCTAACAACCACACTTCTAGACTCATTATACAGCAACAGGTCTATAAATGTGGAAGGATACCTGTACAGGTTGTTCATAAGAGGGAAAAACTGGAAACCGAACTGTCTATAATAGGAGAATGATTAAATTTAAAATAAACCAAGACTATATCCTATGGAGTTGTTAAAGATTGAAATCTATACATAATCATTACATGTATAGTATCATTTACAGAACATAATGTTGATTTTTTAAATAGTAAGTACAGTATGATCCCATTTTGTAAAAAGAAATACATAGATAGATGTACACATAGTTTATTTAATAATGACATTGAATTTTTATTGAAAAATGTCTGAAAAGATAGCCAGAGCCATTAAAAATGATTACCTATAGGGAAGAAGACAGGGTTGAGGTGGGAACTGCAGGCAGAAAATAACTTTTTACTCTACACATTTATATAGTTTTTAAATTTTTATTCTAGGTATGTATTATCTTTATAAAAGGGAAAATCAAAAAAGACATTAAAATTTTGAATAAATATTTTTAAAACAAATATGATTCTAAAGTATAGTAGTTAATACAAAGATAACGGTCTACATAAAGCACAGAAAACTAACACATTTTATTTTCTTAATATACAATAAAGTTCCATTAGTTAAGCCTCTGTTTCAAAATGTTTATGTCTTATAATAAATTTAACTACTATGTTCCAGAACCTGAAGCCATGTTGAAAGAATTCTTAACATACTGAATATTTTTACTTTGAAAAGGAACTTATTTGAGTCTAGATTCCCCTAGATAATGATCTTAAAAACTCAAAGACAGAAATCATTTCAACTGTACTGACCTAATTAATAGGAACTTTATATACTGAGCCTATATGGTTCAAAATTCTGTAGAATTCTGGAGTTGGAGCTGTATTAATTAGAGAGATCTTACAGCACTTCTACTTTTCTTTTGATTTTCCTATGATCCCTTTTTACCAAAGCATGTAGCGAAGCAATTTAAGACCTGATTATTTAATAGTACAAAACACTACTTTAAAGCAACAATGTCTTCAATTATAAATGATATAAATTATAAATAACAGAAACCTTGAATAAAGAATCTAGTGACAGGGACACCTGGGTGGCTCAGTGGTTAAGCGTCTGCCTTTGACTCAGGGCATGATCCCAGAGTCCTAGGATCAAGGCCCACATCGGGCTTCCTGCATAGAGCCTGCTTCTCCCACTGCCTGTGTCTCTGCCTCTCTCTGTGTGTCTCTCATGAATAAATAAATAAAATCTTTTTAAAAACCTACTAACAATTACTGAAAGTTACTTTCTTTCAAATACTCACTTACTACAGTTGTCTTTGATCTCCTTACTATGTTTACAGTAATGACCAATTTCCTCATCTGTTGTATTTATAGTTTCATGTATCTTACAAATAGTTGCCTTGTTTTCTTTAATATCTTCAAAGCATTCTGGAAAGGAGAAATGTTTATTTTCTTAAGGTAGAAATCATAAACTCAAAATTAACAAATACAGAGGAAAAAGGGGTATAGCAACTGACCTAAAAGGAGGAGAATTAGAGAAAGGAGAAGAAATGAGGACTGAGATGGGAAGACCCAATACTAAAAAGCACAGAACCAGAACCAGGCTTGCTCCTAGATCCAGAAGCAAAGGATTTGTGTTTGGGACAGAAGAGAAGTACATCTGAAACTAATAGTATACTAGAAATTAACTGACTGGAATTTAAATAAAAACTTAAAAAAGAAAGAAATGTCCCTGTTCCTTATCTTTAACATAAGAGAGCTAGATTAAGTGACATCTAAGATCAATGGCATCTTATGACAGTATGAGTTCATGTAAATGTTTAGTCTCATTTAGCTGATCTTGGTTTTGACAAATATAAAATTTGTCTTCATTGATTCCATGTCAACTAATTATTAAATGCACCTTCAACTCACTTATTTCTTTGTTACTAGGGAATAAATACAAAAATGCAATTTCTTAAAGATTAAAATAAAGCCTTAACACTACATTCTTTTTTGTTGCAGAATGTTAACCAAATTCTACATTTTCAGAACTGTTAAGAAATTAATAATGACATCTAAAAGATTTATTTTTATTCACTTATTTAAATTCAATTAGTTAACATATACTGTATCATTAGTTTCAGAAGTAGAGTTGTTATTCGTCCATGTTTGTACCCTCCTAAACGACCATCATCCAGTTATCCAACTCCCCAGCCACCTCTCCTCTAGCAACCCTCAGTTTGTTTCCTATTCTTAAGAATCTCTTATAGTTTTCCTCCCTCTCTAATTTCATATTTTTTCCCTCTCTTCCCCTATGATCATCTCTTTTGCTTCCTAAATTCCACATATGAGTGAAACCATATAATTGTCTTTGTCCAACTGCCTTATTTCACTCAGCATAATACCCTCCACTTCCATCCATATCATTGTAAATTCCATCCTTTTTGGTGGCTGAGTAATATTCATATATATATACATATATATTTATGCATATATATGCATATATCTCACATCTTTTTTATGCATTCATCTATCAATGGACATCTGACTTCTTTCCATAGCTACTAGGTACTTACCACAAAGATACAAATATAGTGATCCAAAGGGGTAGCTGCACCCCAATGTTTATAGCAGCAATGTCCACAATAGCCAACTATGTCTAAAAAGATTTTTAAAATTCACTTAAATGATCCAAAAATATATAAAGAACTTATCAAACTCAACACTCAAAAAACAAAATATCTAGTTAAATAAACAGAAGACATGAACAGACATTTTTCCAAAGAAGACATACAGATGGCTAATAGTCACATGAAAAGATGTTCTACATCACTCATCATCAGGGAAATACAAATCAAAACCACAATGAGGGCAGCCCTGGTGGCGCAGCGGTTTAGCACCGCCTGCAGCCTACGGCGTAATCCTAGAGACCCTGGATGAGTCCCAGGTCAGGCTCTCTGCATGGTGCCTGCTTCTCCCTCTGCCTGTGTCTCTGCCTCTCTCTCTCTCTGTGTGTGTCTCTATGAATAAATAAATAAATCTTTAAACAAAAATTAAAAAAAAACCCACAATGAGAGATCACCTCATACCTGTCAGAATGGCTAAAATTAACAACAGATGTTGGCAAGGATATGGAGAAAGGGGAACATTCTTATAATGCTGTGGGATCGTAAACTGGTACAGCCACTCTGGAAAACAGTAAGGAGGTTTGTCAAAAAGTTCAAAATAGAACTACTCTGTGATCCAGCAATTGCACTACTAATTATTTTCCCAAAGGATACAAAAATACTGATTCGAGGGGTGCCTGGGTGGCTGTCAGCTAAGCAATGAACTCTTGGTTTTGGCTCAGGTCATAATCTCAGGGTTGTAAAATGGAGTCCTGGGTCAGGCTCTGTGCTGGGTGTGGAGCTTGCTTAGGATTCTCTTTCTCTCTCACTCTGCAACCCCCTCGCCCCTGCACATTCTCTTTCTTAAAAAAAAAAAAAAATTCGAAGGGGCACATGCACCCTGATGTTTATAGCAACATTATCAACAATAGCCAAATTATGGAAAGAGCCCAAATGCCCATCCATTGATGAATGGATAAAGATATGGTGTAGGGGCACCTGGATATAGTCAGTTGGGCATCTGACTCTTGGTTTCACCTCAGGTCTTGATGTCCATGTTGTGTGATTGAGCCCCCCAAACAGCTCCATGCTCAGTGTGGAGTCTGCTTGAGATTCTCTCTCCCTCTCCCTCTAACCCTCTCACTCATGCTGTCTCTCAAATAAATAAATAAATCCTAGGGATCCCTGGGTGGCACAGCGGTTTGGCACCTGCCTTTGGCCCAGGGCGCGGTCCTGGAGACCCGGGATCGAATCCCACATCGGGCTCCCGGTGCATGGAGCCTGCTTCTCCCTCTGCCTGTGTCTCTGCCTCTCTCTCTCTCTCACTGTGTGCCTATCATAAATAAATAAAAGTTTAAAAAATAAATAAATAAATAAATCCTAAAAAAAAAAAAAGATGTGGTGTATATATGCAATGGAATATTACTCAGCCATTAAAAAGAATGAAATCTTGCCACTTGCAATGACACGTATGCAGCTAGGGAGTATTATCCTAAATAAAATAAGTCAGTCAGAGAAAAACAAATACTTTATGATTTCATTCACATGTAGAATTTAAGAAACAAAACAAATGAACACACAGGAAAAAAAGAGAGAAGCAAACCACAAAACAGACTCTTAACAATAGAGAACCAAGGCTTGCTAGAGGGAGGTAGGTGGGGGAAATGGGTTAAATCAGTGATTGGTATTAAGGAGGATGCTGGGGATGAACACTGAGTGTTGCATGTAAGTAATGAATCACTAAATCCTACACCTTAAACTAATATTACACTGCATGTTGACTAACTGGAATTTAAATAAAAACTTGAAACTACAAAAAAAATAAATTTAGAAATAAAATCAATGGACGCCCAGGTAGCTCAGCGATTGAGTGTCTGCCTTCGAGTCCCGCATCCGGCGTCTTGCAGGAAGCCTGCTTCTCCCTCTGCCTGTATCTCTGTGTCTCTCATGAATAAATAAATAAAATCTTTAAAAAAATTTAAAAAGAAATAAAATCAAAAAATTCACTCGTTTGAAATAACCTGTTATTTGAGAAAAATAACGTATTTTCAACTGTGCTTAATTAAGTCATTATGTCTGCTTAAAGCAAAATTCTTCAATGCAAAATCATTGAAGGATGAATACAGAAATTTAGTACTGAAAAGCTGTAATTAGGGCAAACAGCTTAGTATTAGTCACTATATAGAACTGGCACAAAAGTTAAAATGCCAACTATAAGTTATCCTAAACAAGGCAGATGTTTATTGTCTTATATACCATAAAAAATTTAAAAAACAGAATAACTTTATCATGCAAAAAGACTTACTATTAATTCGTTGAATCATATCTCCTTTGGTACTTATATCTTGCTCATACTGGAAAACTAAAAAAAAACAGTAATTATTTTGTGACTTCATTGTTAAAATGTTAAATGATAATACAAATAATTACCTATTTCTTTTTCATTTTATACCTACCAAATTCTAGCAAAAGTCTGTCCAAACTGACAAAGAGGCTGTCATTCATCTTGAATACTGTATTTAAAAAAAGAAAAAGAATTGTTAAGGATTTTCTGAAGTCATATACAAAATAGCATATATTCGTTCGGTAACAACCTTTTTAACCAGGCATTATTACAGAAAAATGTGGGGGGAGCAAGCAGTGAGGAGGCGCGAGACCCCTTCAGCCCAGGACTGGGCACAGCCCTAGTAAGGCACTTAGTGAATAACTTGCGGAAACTCGCTGCAGGACTGAAACATCTGGGGGCGCGAGCGGGGGGAGGGGCCTCATAATCCTTCATACGGGGTATTGCAACATTTCGTTGAATTTCTGGAGTGCACAGACACCAAGACTTCTCTAGAGGATATGACCTTTAAAATGAATATTATCTCTGAGGATGTCCTTTCTCATTTCTCAGCGTTTGTGCTACTACGCCTTAGCAAGATCCCTAAGGAAAGTCCTTAACCGACACCAAGGTAAAAAAAAAAAAACAAGGAAGAGGGCTAATTTACACTTAACGAATTTCCCACCAAAAAATCTAAAAAGTGGAGGTTTCCACAGGACTGCCAAGCCGCGTTACAAAATACGCCCGAGGCGGGACTCGTATTACCCGTCACGCGCAGATTCGAGGAGCCGTTTTGAAGCGCGAAGTTCGCTCACGAGCCCCACCCTCGCGGCCTAGGCGCTTCCCCTCACCCGGTTCCCTCCCCGCCCTCCGGCCGCGCGGAGGCGCCCACTGCTTGGGGCGGCTCCGGGGCCGCGGGAAGGGGGAGGCCGCGCGCCCGCAAGCCCCCCACGCGACCGCTGCGCGAACTCCGGGGACGCGGCCCGTCAGCCCCTCAGACCCCTCAGACCCCTCAGGCTCGCCGGCCCAGGGACGAACTGCCGCACACAGCTCTCTTCCCCGCCCACCTCAACGGCCCCTCGGGGACCCGAACGTTCAAACCGTCCCTTCTCCGGGTCCCTCAGCTCCACTCAGGGTACCGGCGCGGCGTCCTGGACGCAGAAGCCGACACCGAAAGGAGGGCGGCCGTCCTCTTCGGCGCCACGCAGCCCCGGGAGAGCCCGCGGAGCCCGCGGCGGGAATTGCAGATCGCGCTCCGGAGCGAGATCGAACTCCCCGCGAGACCTGCGCCGCGGCCTTCGGCCTGCCTCCCCCGGCGAAGCGCGAGCCGAGCTCCCTGGAACCCCCGGAGGGGTGGGGAGGCGGGAGCCCTGACAAGAGGGACGGGGGACCCGTCAGGGATTCTCCTGTGGCCTTGAAGACAAATGCTGTTTTAAGACTATTCATTCCTCTCGTGACAGAACAGTTTAAAAAAGTGTTTTGAGAGAACGGCAATAAAAATTGGTAATTACTGTAACGTGAAAGTTAAAAAAAAAAAACTCGAAATCAATCATCGGAATTCAATTTTGCATTGAGCATTTTCAAAGCTTCTTTAAAAGCAAGCGTGGTAATTCAAACACATTTTCGTTCAACAAACATTGAGTGACTCGTTTGTGTAGTTTCAACTAAAATGCACGTTAATATTTTTTGTCGAATTGCTTAGCTTTGGATAATTTGTGCTCTTAGAATTTGTCAGCATATCCAAAGTAGAAAAGAGTGGAGAAAAAAAGTTATTTAAGCAAATTAGCCCCCAATTGTTTTAATTATTGGTATATTTCTGGTAAAGACATTTTTAATACTAAATGATCTAAATAATTGCCTCAATTCGCAACTCAAACTCACAGATTATGAAAATGAAAAAGAAATTTTCAGAGGTTTTTCTTGCTTATATACCTCAGATTATGTGTGCATAACTGACTTTATTATGTGATGTAAAGTTGCTCATTAGTATTAATGATAGTAAGCCGTCAAAACGAAGTTTGAATGATGTAAGAGATTTAACAGCTTTATTCTTATACTTGTTTATGACATCTGTTTAGGAAGGCATAAGAGCATAAATATGAAAGTTAAACTTATTTAGATTTGTTGGTACTACATTGCTATGACTGTCAAGACAATTTGGTAGGTCAAAAGAGTTGATTCAGTTCAACTTAAAAGTAGATTTTCTTATAAAAATCTGTGGAAACCTAGAAACCCCACCTTGCTGACACCTGAAAATAAATGTGTTTGCATTTAAATTCACATTATGCATATCCTGATTATTCTCACAAAAATACAACTGCATTCTACCAAAACCACTACTACGGATTCCATTCCAAAAAAATTCCTTCTGGAAAGCAATGAAAATGAAGAAGTTGATTTTGGAACTACTAGAGAGTTTGATTTTATTTTTTTAAGGATTTTATTTATTTATTTATTTAACAGAGAGCACAAGCAGGGGCAGCAGCAGGCAGAGGGAGAAGCAGGCTCCCAGGTGAGGGGCCAATCCCAGGACCCTGGGATCATGACCTGAGCCAAAGGTAGACACATAACAGACTGAGCCATCCAGGTGTCCCTACCGGAGAGTTTTAAATAACAAATTTTATTCTTCCTTCTATATTACCCCAATAAAATATACAGCACCATTTGAAAACTTACAGACCACTGACTCAGGTAAACACTTATCCTAACAAATCATT
Source organism: Canis lupus dingo (assembly GCF_003254725.2). Classification (NCBI taxonomy): domain Eukaryota; kingdom Metazoa; phylum Chordata; class Mammalia; order Carnivora; family Canidae; genus Canis; species Canis lupus. Next base: position 35,633,312 of record NC_064250.1, read on the forward strand.
TTCTGGGAAAGTACTCCCATAAAAAATCCTTTCCTACCTATTATTAGCACCTTCCTCTTTGCTCCAGACATGCAAATCAGAAACTGAAGAAATTATTTAAACCTGCTCCCCATTCTAATTGTACTGTATTCTTTTTCTTCCTTTCACTTCTAAATCTATCCAACAGAAACACATCTCCTATTTACTATTGATTTCCACTCCTTTCCCCGTTGACTTTTTAAACTCATCTGCTATCCCCATCACATTTAGCTGCTTTATCAGATAATCAATAAAATATTTTACCCCAAATCTAATGGTCTTTTCTCAGTCTTAACCCCCCACCTTTTTTAAAAACTTCCCCATCTTTGGTCCTATGAAAAGTCTTTGCAACCCTGACTTCCAAGACACTAGTCTCTCATAGTTTTCTACCTCTCCTACCTGCAGTTCTGATTCTGCTTTCTACTTCTTTACTGTTTACCATCACTACCCAACTATGGACTCTTATCAAAGCCTTTTCTTGAACTCTGCCCTTCTCTATACTCTTTTCTTTGGATTATTCATTCTAATGACTTTAGTTATTTCTGTGCTTTAAATTCCCAAATCTGTATTTCTGGTCCTATCTTCTTATCTGAGAGTTATATAAATATTTACGTTTACATGCTTTTCCATCAATCTGGGTTCAATCTGATCCAAATTCAAAGTCATCTCTTCCTTTCCCTCTAACACATCTGTCTCAGTAGCACAGTTATCCTCCCCCAAAATCAATTACATGGAAAGTTGGTATCTTTTATGACTCATTACTCCCTTCATCTCTTGTAACTATTCACAAAGTCTTGTTGATTTTTTCTTTAATATATCCCTCATATATATCCAATCAACTTCATAAACCGTTTTTGTAGGCATACAGATATGGATTCAACTTCTGGTTCTATAATTTCTTAAGTTAAAGCATTGGGCAAGCTTCTAACCCAAGCTTAGTTTCCTCAAATATAAAATGAGAATGAGTAAGTCTAACATCTTTGTGTACCTGGCTGACTCAGTTGGTACAACAGGTAACTCTTGATCTCAGGATTGTAAATTTGAGCTTCATGTAAGGTTTAGAGATTATTTAAAAACAAAACAAAACAACAACAACAACAAAAACCTAGCATCTTGACTTCTGAGATACAGTATTTACCTGTTTTTTCTATTTCTAATAATTGATCTCTTCTTTCAGATTCATCTTCTACTTAATCACAAAATGTTATAAATTCCTTGGGCTCATTCCTAGCCCTTTCCTTATTCTGTACTCTACATTAAAGTAATTCATCCCTGCACGCAGCTTGCTCTACAACTACTATACAGATGACTCACAAATGTAAATCCCTAGCCCAGACCTCTAGTATCAATCCACATCCTTAGTGGCAAACAACAGAAGGTGATTGTAGCAGATTTAAGCAAAAACAGAATTTGTTTAAATGATATTGCCTATCACAAAATCCCCAGAATAGCTACAGAACCAGACTCAGAGGCAACCTAGCAAGGAGCAATACCTAAATTCATATCAAAGAATTGGAGGTCAAGACAACACAACCACAAAGCACTAAGGACTATAGTTTTTTCCACTACCACCAGCACAAGATGCTTCTGTTACCTCTACTACCAAAACTGCCCTACAAACTTGATCTTATTTTAACTGCCACCACTGACAGAGGAAATTCTTCCCAGGGCACACTTCTTTGTGTCACTCCCAATTCAAAATTTGGGATGGGTACATTTGATTTGGGGAAGCCTAGGCCACATGCTCCATCTCTTGTTTCCCTAAGACTGAAGGTAAAAAATATTCTCTAATTATAAGTGAATCTAAATGCTGAGAAGTAAAAAAAATAACAGAAACTTTCTATGATACCTATCCTCTGAGTTGCAGATGTAAATATCTTAATTGCCTACACAATTAGCCAAAACATAACTCATGTTTTTCCCTCCAATAATGCTGGGCCTTTTTTGTTATCTCTCTTTCCATAAATATGACCAGTGTCCATTTGTACATGCCATAAATCTAGGCATCATCATTGACAGTTTTCCTTTCATATCATCTGCCATATCTAATCTACCTCTTACATATCTTTCAAATCCATCCATTTCTCTCCATCTCAATTGCCACTATTTTAGTCCAGGTTGCCATCATTCTCTCACCTTGATTATTAGAATAGCTTCCAAACTAGTTTTGCTGTATATCTACTCTGGCCCTTTAGTCCATTCTTCATTCATCTTTCAGTGGAGTGATTTTAAATGCAAGTTTATTATTCCCTTTTTCTTTGTATCTGTCTCTGTCTCTCTGTCTCTAATACACACACACCTTAAAACACTTCAATGGCAATGACTTTCTATTATTGTTCTGAGGACCAAATTGTTATTATGGCTTGTAAGGCCCTTTATGATCCTGTCCCTATCTACCTCTGCTTCTTCATATTATACCAACTCTTATTTTCTTCCCTGGAATCCAGCTTTATAGACCTTCTTTCAGTTTTTAACATGTTCCTTTACAGACATTGTACTTGCTGGCTGCTCAGCCTGGAATGCTCTATCCTTCATTTAATAAAATCCTAACTCTTCAAATCTCTATTCAAGTATCATAGCCTCGTAATGCTCATTATAAACTCTCAGAGTTCATGTATTCATCCTTCATAGCCTTTAACATGGTTATAATTCTACATTATGTAATTATTATATAAATATCTCTCTCATCCATTATATTTTAGATTTCCTAAGAACAGGCCCCATCCCCTCTGTTACCCCTCCCCCAATACACAAACACTTTGATAGCCACAAAGAATAATCCCAATTCAATTCACATGCAATTATAAGGTATTAAATGGCACCCCATTCTAAGAACAGTCCTTATAAGGGAAAACAATCATAGAGGAGGAAATAAAGCAATTTGAATTTGCTAACACAAATTTATTTACATAAATGGCAATCAGGTCAATGAAAAATATAAAAAGCTTAAAGCATGCCCAGATTTTCAAATATGCATGATGAAATTTACATTTTATTATTAAATTTACATGTTAATATTAATTAAAACAACCCTCTCTCCTTTATTTCTTCATCTGATCCCTTGTGGTAAGATTAGATCACCTTCCTGGCCACATTAGGTTTGTACTTTCATCACTTCCTTGAATTACCACATCAATAAAATACGAGTAGTTATTTGACAACTCTGCTCTGTTTTATTGACTATAATCCTAATCCTAGTAGGTTTCCTTCTAAATGCATGCAAACCATATTAGGCAAATGCAAACAAACAAATGAAAACAGCCTTTTTTGTTCCTGTAGATCTCAGAGGCACCATTTAATGTTAATTTGACCCATTCATTGTTTTACTGTTCAGGTATCTTTGATTCTGGTTTTGATGCAATCCTATTTCCCTAAGTATATCTACTTACTTCTAAAATCCTAATAAGTGAGATCTTAAATTCTAACTTACCTCCCTTATTCTATCCTTCATGTCACATAATTCTTTACTTTTATTCCTTTTTATTCACCATTGTACGCCCAACATCTAGCCAGTGCCTGACACAAGATAAACACTCAACAGATACTTTAATGAATGAATGAATGAGAAGTGCTAAAGAAATGGTTTTATCATTTCATATCAGGATTACTATAACAGACTGGGGATGATCCAATCCCTTTGATCTATCTTATATTCTTCCTATTCCATCTGACAACAATACTGACTTTTCTTGCATCTATGTCATTATGGTATCCATCTAATTTGAAAGAAATTAATGATTATATTTTCCTCTCCTTCAAATTGGAATGTCTGTACTATTTTAAGACCTTCTATAATTTGACCTCGATTTTATTTCCCAACAAAATCCTCTCTTTTTAGCAGCCCAATTCTCTCACTGATCCATGAAGACACTATGTTTATTTAAGCCTCCATGGCTTTGTGTTCAATGTTCCTCTCAACTGGAAAGTTTCTTCTTGACCCAATTAAATCAGTTGTAGAGAAATAAAGGCTTAGGACATTCAAGAGTCCCTTCTCAGACAAAAAGAACTCCTCTATCTTAACAGAAACCAATCACACTATGTATCTAGCTATCACAGGGCTCATCTCAGGGATGGACATGTGACCAGGCCAGGAATGGCCTGGCCAATCACAGTACCCCATCCCCCGGGCCAGTCTTTCCTTAAATGGTATGTGCAGAATGATAAAAGAAAAATGTCTCTCTAAGCTACTGAGCTTCAAAAACCTTGTAACGCTGGAGCTACTCAGTGTCCTTCTCTCCACATGGAAAAACCTGCCCTATAATGAAGGCAACAGAGACAAAAGCAGAAACAAGATATAGAAGAGTCAACTACTCCTGGACTTCCAGTTCTATAAGTCAATAGATTCCCTATTTGTTCATGATAGTCTAAGTTCAGTTTATATTGCCTGCACTTATATTTAAATGCAGAAAAACAGAGATGATAAAATTTTGTATCATTACATATGCCATTTGAAAATTCATTGCATTGAGTTCCCAAGCATCAAAGTTCATTAAATTTTCTTTGTTTAGTTTCCATCAATTAATTATAATCATGCCATGTTTTAGTTTGTTTCATATTTGGTCCATGATTTCTTATACATACTTTGTTTTTCCTGGAGTTTCAATTATACTTTTCCCCACCTATAAAGAGAAGAATCACATATCTTCTTCACCATATCATTAAACACCTCAGGTGCCTTACTACTTGTTAAATGTACTAGCATAATTTCTAAGCTCAGAATAAGCATAAACACTATTTTGAGAGACCAATACCTTGCCAGGCTAATCACTCAATTTCATTACAGACTATTTCTTAGGCTTCAGTCTGGGTGCATTCACAGGAGTAAGAAGGGATAACAGAGTCCATTTACCACGGTCCTGCTCTGGATAATTTTTCAAGCTATAACTTCATTTTCTTTTTTTTTTTTAAGATTTTATTTATTTATTCATGATAGAGAGAGAGAGAGGCAGAGACACAGGCAGAGGGAGAAGCAGGCTCCATGCAGGGAGCCTGATGTGGGACTCGATCCTGGGTCTCCAGGATCATGCCCCGAGCTGAAGGTAGCGCTAAACTGCTGAGCCACCCAGGGATCCCTATAACCTCATTTTCTGCTCCTCTTCCCCTTTTAATTATCTATAACTACCAACTCAGGGAGATTCAACAGAAAAACTTCCTCATTCATTTTATTTTATTTTTTAATGAAATTTTTTTAAAGATTTTATTTATTCATAGAGACAGAGAGAGAGGCAGAGACACAGGCAGAGGGAGGAGAAGCAGGCATCATACAGAGAGCCTGACGTGGGACTCAATCCAGGGTCTCCAGGATCACACCCTGAGCTGTAGGCGGCACTAAACCGCTGTGCCACCAGGGCTGCCCTCATTTTAAACAATAGTAAATATTCATTATTGTACAATGCTGTATATAATGATGCCTACAAAATCTATGGAATTGTATAGGACTTAAGACCTTTTTAATAATAACCTGAAAGCAGTTCTCATGTCTGCTTTTCCTATATGAGGAAACTATAAAATCTTACTGAAGGACAGAAAAGAACATTTGAATAAGTGACAGCCATTCCACGTACCTGAATGGGAATATTCAACGTCGTAAAGCTGTACTTTATCCCAAATTAATCTATTTATGTAATGCAATTTTTTGGAGGAGGTCATTGAGAGGACATGGCTGCTGGTTGACCTGTGAGCAAGACCCAAGCACTTGGAGGTTCCTCAACTCCTCCCTTATCCTTGGGTTGCCTACCATGTCCCACCAAGGACATAGTCTTGAGAGAGTAAGGTATTAATGAGACCAACTGGACTGTATACATGATTGAACCCAGTTAAGGCCTCTATAAACTTTTAAGATTGGCAGGTGGATACAGAGATCTACTCATCTTGTGCCACCCAAGATAAGACTTGTAAATAAGTTCCCCTGCTTATTTAACCTGCCACCTACCAGCCTGAAACAGTCTGACTCTTCCTTTGGTTTCTCTTGCCCTCTGTCTACAGAAGTAAGTTTCTGAAATAAGTTGGAGACTTTAGCATGCCATTTTGCAAAGCAAGGAGGGCACAAACTGCCAAAGATTAAGATCCAAACACCTGTGACAAAGCCTGATTAGGATGCTAAAAGGTAGAATTACTGAAAAAGTGAGGAGAGCAAAGTGGATTGTATCATTGTGGTTATCCACAATGATACAGAGTGTCCCATGCTGTCTGACCCATAATACAAAGGACAATTTTAAATAGTAATTATCCTAGAATTCTGAAAATAGAAAAATATACCCCAAAACTCCTAGGAGAAAATGTGTATTCTTTCTTTGTCCTTTGAGGTTGTAAATTTATCATATTTGAAATGTAAACATCCCAGCAGATAACTAAAACATTGACCTACAATTGACTGAAAGTGAAGAAGAAAAAGGGGAGGGAAAGGTTTTTTTTAAGATTTCATTTATTGGGATGCCTGGATGGTTCAATGGTTGAATGTCTGTCTGCCTTCAGCTCAGGGCGCGATCCGGGGTCTGGGGATCCAGTCAAGTCCCACATCGGGCTCCCTGCAAGGAGCCTGCTTTTCCCTCTGTCTGTGTCTCTGCCTCTCTGTGTCTCTCATGAATAAATTAATAAAATGTTTTTTAAGGAAA